>NC_085842.1:94464850-95142350 GCF_035594765.1 Anolis carolinensis | reverse complement strand
GTGGTAGAGAAACTCTCCCTAGAAGCCAAGATGAGTAAGCTGTCATTGAAAGACATTATTCAGTAGAATGGTAAGGTAGGAGGCAGTAGAAAAAGACAAAGACATTATTACAAATGGATATATCAACATCAGAGAAGCTACAGCTGCCTTAAGTTTTCAAGTCCTATTGGTAACAGGGAAACTTGGAGAATTCTCATTCGTACGGTCACCATGAGTCAAAGTCAATTTGCAGTTATTAAAAAAATTGCATCAGCCTTAATTAACCTTTAAAACAATCGTAATCCCACAAGAGTTTAGTTTAAAGTTTTAGGTACACCAAAACTGTCCCCATCATCACAGGCATTATAGTCTGGCAAAATGGTTAAGAACCTAAAAGATTATTTGAATTACTCTTATGATGATCTCCTTTTTATGATATCATCAGTCAAAATCTTGGATGACTTTATATTCATTTTATTAAAAGGTTAAAGAAAAGTAGCTGCACTTTTACTAAACAGGCTGGTTTTGTATCAATAGTCCAGTAATGTATACATATATATATATATATACACACACACACACGCATATAATTATATCATTTAGATTAACCCTGTTATGTCTGGGCAGATATTATCCCATGCATCCATAAAGACAAGCAGCAAAGACCGTGCAAGAATCAAAAAGATCACACAAAATTTTTAAAATGTATAATTATATATTGGCAATTAAACTTTATAGGCAGAAGCCAATACATAGCCTTTCCAGCTAACACAACATTGATTTCACACTACAAGCAAGCAAGGGAAATTCTTCCCAAAGTAGACTTTGAAGAAATGTAAAAGGCCCGCCTTTCAAGAAATTGACAACCAAAAGCCTAATGAAGAAATTATAATAATTCCTTTGAGCCTGTTTTTATATTAATCAGTCAATCCATTTATTGTTTAATAAATGATTTTTTTATTGGTTCCCTACTTTCCATAAGTATTTTCATAATTCATCACAAAGCCAGTCAAAAAATTAAGATTGATGCATTCCTATTAGGGAAATTAATAATTAAAATGATTTAACAAATACCTAATAAAACATCAATAATGAAACAGTCCACAATTTCACAATTAAAAAAAAAACTGGAAAAAATCAGTTAGCCTTGGTGATTAACAGCAGCAGGAAAGGATCAAAGACAACTACCACCACTTTCCTCTAAAAAGGCTGCTTTAATTGACCCCCATAAACATAAGCCCCAGAATGGAGGCCAGGGGACTCAAGCCCCCTAAGACTACATATGCAGGGGTTCTGTAGTTTTGGAAAAACTGGACCAGTGTGACTCCTATGTCATTGAGGTTCTGCAGACATTATCAATCAGAAGTGTGCAAAATGAGCAAATAAGATATATTAAGTCAGCCATTGTCATTGAGCTTTACCCTCAACAATAAAGGCCAACTATAATCTATTCCTGGAAACATGCACTTGAGAATAAGCTACACCAAGCATGTGGAGGACACTACACATTGTTCTTTTTAAAGGGCGAGAAAAGTATTTAGCCATCTTCTTGCAAGTACCTGCAAGTAGACAAAATGGATTGCACCCTACCTGCCAATGTTGAACTACCATCACCACCCCATACATGCACAAACCTTAAAAACATTTCCTGGGTCCCTAAAACTGAGGGAACATTTGGGGAAGAGGCAGAAACCTTGGGTCTGGAAGAGTTCTGACAGATCAGACCAAAAGGCAATAAACATGGATGATGGAGAAACTGCCACCAGCTCAAAAAAAGCCGACAAGGGAAGGTGCTTGTCACCATGGCGACAATGCTGGGGCATTTCGGAAAGATCGGCTTATTGCTTGCTTTTCACCTGCCAATCTCCCCTTCCTTCCTTCTTTCTCTCCATTCATACATTAACTCTCTCCCTGCAGGAGACAAGCTGTGACATTTACACTCCCACTAATAAGCCGGCTCCATGATGGGCAAAGCACCTTGGGAGAGCATCTGTCACAAAGCCCAAAATGACATGGCTCTGCTGCTCTGTAGAAGGGGTTCATTCTCCTGGGCATTTTGTATGGGATTGGTCCCTTTCTTCCTAGTCTATTATTATTAGTGCTATTAAGTCTGGAGCGTGTACAAAAACAGCAGGCAAGGGCTTTTGGAGCCAAGAAGCCAAGGCAAACAATGGCAGGTAGAAATCGTTGCTTTGCCTTTGCAGAGAGAGTGTGTGAGTGCAGTGCCAACTGGGAAAGAACTCTGATGGCAAGACAATCGCTATTCTTTCCACATACACAAAGGCCACTCTGCAATTAGAATCAACACAATTCAAGCCAAATAAAATAAAATAAAGAAGCCAAAAAGTACTTCTTTTGTCATTCAATGCTTAAATGTAAATTGTGACAATCCCGCTGCTCTCTCTCTCTCTCTCTCTCTCTCTCTCTCCCCCCCCCCCCCCCCCCCAGCTATATTTTCCTTTTCAGAAGCTCACTTTCAGTATACTACATTTTTGGCCAAGTTTCAGTCAGCCTTGTATGCCAATTTTTAATATCATTTTTTTCTAGTCTATAGCACCTACAGTAGCAGGAGGGCAAGCTATTCTAATGATTCAAATCTCTCAGATGTTTTTCCCCAATATAAATGTGAGGCCTTGAGACATTGACCAGATGGATCCATGGCACAGTTCTTGCAGGGCCATTTAAACTTGGATCTATTTTAATATTTCTCTGCAATTCATGTCCTTATTGGGAGCACACACTGACCTTAAGAGTGGTAAAGTGCTGATATTTGCGTATGTTTCCACCAGTCAATCTTTGGAAATCTATGAGATTTTATTGAAGGGTATATTCTCCATGGATCTTAAAAATTTCACCCACTCTTCCTGTTTCTCCCCACTTATTTGTTTTGAAAGCACAAAGAGCATATCTTTCTCTAAATATTCATAAATAGACTTGTGAACACAGTACATGCTATTCCTTAACATAATAGTAAAACTACACTGCAGAATTTTCCCATTACACCAATGGTAACTAGAGGCAGAGAGCTTGAACATCAGAATTTTAATCAAATGGATATTTGGCTAAGACTATTAATAAATCTGTTAATAAGAATTTTGTCCTACATATGAGCAACAAATAAATCTGGATCTCATATACGGGGCAAAAATTCTTATTCACATCTCAGAATGGTTGAAATTTGAAAGGATTGGTCAACACAACAAAAGAATGTAATTGATAATTATTTACATTGAACTAATAGACCTGCCACCTCTTCATTTGTGCCCCTTTTTTACTTTTATGCACAGGAAGGACAGGGCCTGTTGTGCGCCGTGACACAGTAGGCCTTGCCCACATTTTTCCCAAAGTGATGGGGAAACACTGAAAGCCACTTTCTCCTCCATTACAGGGTGGAAAGTATGGTTTGGGTAGCTCTAACAGAGCTAACCGTACTTTCGTCCCCTTTTTGCCATGTGATGGCAAAAAGGGTGTGCCAAGCAACACGCATTGCCAGGTGTTGTCGACCTAACTGCCATCTGATGGGGGAAGGGAAAAGGTGCCAAAGCACCCTCTCCCATCCCCTCCATGTAATGAGGGGAGGAGGGAGGGCGCATGGGCGCCACAAGCCACCATGCACGCCTTTCCTTTCACCAGCAATTGCCGGAGCAACAGCACAGCTCAAAAGGGCCATGTGAAGAGCTCCTGTGACAAATATGTGGTGGTCCTCTTTGTCAAATATGAAGGCTCTGTTCATTTGCTTCAAGTCTGGAGATGGGTGTGCTTAACGTCTGACCGCTTATATCACTACTGACTCTATTAAAAAGGAAAGAATATTTTAATTGATGCATGCAACATTACTTTGATGACATTTTCAACTTCCTCTGGAAAGAATCATGGAAAGTCTGCTCATGAAACTCCCATGCCATTGTTTCAAGATGAACTTGAACAAGACTAAAGATATATCAAGAAGCACAGTAGTGTATTTCTAGAAGCCACAGCAGGTATAGTCAAAGACCTGGATCTGGTCAATTAATCCAGTCTAAAGTAGACCTGTTATTTTTTAATCAATGTTGAGAGTCAATACATATGCAAATACCATAGACTCAGTGGGTCTCTTCTAATTGGGACAAATAATACAATTTAGACTATTGATTTTGGATGTATGGATGGAAAGAAGGGCTGGAAAGAGAAGAAATCCAAGTGTCAAGAAACTCTGATAAGTACAACCCTAGACTGATGAGAATCTCTGCAGTTCAGGACTTATTTTGTATAGAATTTCACATGGTTGAATGACATGAAAGATTGTTGCAATGCAAGAAAAAGCTGTCTCTGTGGGAAACAATAATGTGTAAATTTGTTCAGAATAAGTCCCAAATTGTAAAAACAGTGTTTTTGAAGACTTCCCCCTAGTGGGAACAATTCCCGAAATTGATCATTGCTTCCTTCAAGAAAAAAACTTAGTGAAGAATCACATTTCTAAGTGGAAGTATTTCACATTCTAAAGTATTTGATTAGAGCACAGAATATTGTCACTAAACTGTATAACTGCCATCCAATTGACAGGATTGTAGTCTTACAGCAGTCATAACAAAAATCATTCTTTTTGTACATGATATATATCACTTCAAGAGTCTCAGGATCCAGGAAATATTTGGAATACAGATCCTGGGATATAGGGCAGTGTAGATCCAGCCTCAGATCTATATATAGAAAATCCTTTCTATCTTACCTTTTAAGACACAGCAATTTTCCTGGGATTTGAAAATGGGTAACATGAGATTCCAGCTGCCCAAGCATTTCTTTTGAGAACATCAGATAAATCTCAGCAAACATCTGTCATCTCTGCATTAACTAAGAGGAAAATGGCATTATGCACATTTAGATTCAGAACCAAGTAGTTATTTAATTTTTCTGGCATTTTGATCGAATCAGATGATACTAGAATATTATATTAGGCATCAGTGTTTTCCATTCCTCTAATATAACGCTGAAAGACTCAAGTACCTTCCTATGTAATAATTATACCAATTTAACATGGTCAGAATAAAGGACAAAACATTATTAAGTGGTGACTAATCCTTCTTATCAATAAAATAAGGAGTTTAAAATACATTACTTGAAAACAGACATAAAGTAACTGCCTTATTAAAGAAAAAATCTACTGCATATCTAGGGACAGAATCCACTCAGTGTCACTGCAACTTGGTTTTAGCACAAAGGAGGAAGGATGTGATGGAGGGGAACGGAATAAGTGATTCTGATTTGTTGCTCAGCAACAGAAGTTGCGGGGGAAACAATCAAAGAAGAAAAGAACAGGCATTTCTAAGAGAGTGGGTTATTTTAAGAGTGCAAAGAAATTGGAGACTCGCAAATGTCAGCACACAGATCATTTTTTAAATCAATAACTAAGACTAGCTAGACATTTGGAACAAATAGGTATCTTAGAGTGTGGAATCTTAAAAAAAATAATTTAGTTAAAATCTTTCCCTAAGAGTTAGAAAGCCACAGCCATGCTGAAAGTTTTAGTCATTTTTTGTGTTCAGTTGGAGAAGGATATTTAGGATATAAAGAAAGGCTATTGAAAGGTCATATGTGTATTTCAAAGTGGTGGCTCCCCAGTGATATTGTTATCACATTAAGCATGTATGTCAAGCTTCTAAGAAACCATGTTAACATATTCTTTCCCCCATTCCCAACCTCTCCACAACCCCTTTTCCCTTTCCTTTCTCTTATAGGACAAAACAAGTGCTTTGAGTCTCAGCAATGTGGCCGGTGTTTTCTACATCCTCATCGGTGGGCTTGGACTAGCCATGCTGGTTGCCTTAATCGAGTTTTGTTACAAGTCCAGAAGTGAATCAAAACGGATGAAGGTGGCAACACATTCACAGGCCTTTCACGCCTTCTTTCTGATACCAGCCAGATTCATCATAGCCTTTTAGTACCAAATTTAGCCAAGGTCAAGATGGCTATTAGGGTAGACATTCAAAATTTAGGGACTCAAAAACAATCCTTCATATCACTTACACAGTTTCTTTTCTAAATAAGGGCTTCTTCACAAATGGTTTGTTTTTAAGATTGTTAAGATGAAATATGTTGAATATTCTTAAAACATAGACACAAAAGGCAACATGTTTTGAAATACAGCTTAGAAATTAAAACAGACCAGGTTAATTTGCTCCTTATACCTGATAATGTCTTACTTGGTGGCCTTAAGAAGCCAATAGGGAGAATCTATCTTTGAATATTTGAGCAGATTGAGACATTACAGCATCACAGTTCCAAAGCTGTGAAACATCTTGCCTCTGCCCATCAACTTAGTTCCATTGAGTGACCTGTGAATTTATGTCACAAACGAGCATTTGTTGCACAGTCAAAGTAACAGTGCTGCATCTGTTACCTGGTGTTCATTTTTGTAAAGAAAACACACTAGAACAATGTACAAACATAAAATGCAGACGTAGGAATCAGATGATAACTCCCAGTATTCCTCACCTCACAGTAAAATCTATAGGGTTTCAGGACTCCCACCCTGTTGTGAGATACGTTCCTTTGTGACATAAAAAGATAAATACAAGTCTTCTAGTATACCTCTGCATTTGGCCACTGAGATTCACAGTACAACACAACAAAAATAAATGTATGGCTGAATTCAAGCTTCAAAATATCCAAGGATTTCAGAAAAGTATTAAATTTGACAGCAAGCCTATAGAACTAACTGGAGAAAGATATATCATGGTCCTAACTGCTAGTGGTTATGACCTGGTTTCCCATGTACAAGCCCAGCTTTCTTCTGATTGCATTATACATTGGTCCCAATTTGAGACCAGAAGCATATAACTGTAGTCCTTCACCTAAAATGCAGTCCACTCTGCTTGCCAAGAATCACATTTCCAAGAAAATCCCCTTGCAATTTTCATTAATACTGCTGCAGCAGCACAGAAAGAATAGGGTATGGGGTGGTGTAGAACTGTTTTATCTGTGATAAAAAAAAATAGTGTATGCCAATAAGCATGTGGTTTCAAAGCTTTGAGCCAGGCCAAGAAGTATGTTTATCCTGGTGAAGGTTGTATACACAAATGTAACCATCTCAGAGGACAGTGTATTATTGTTACCATGTGAGCAAACCTAATCCCCATACAGATTTGATAGTTGGCTCTCCTTCTTAAGATAATACGAAATGTTATTCACTAAGGACCTTATCACATTGAGGTGAATGAGCCAGGTGATAGCAAGGAGATTTGCCATACATCGTGGTGACTCCAGCATAGGGCATGGGAAACCTGTTGCCTCGCGCCTTATCCCACGGGGGGAAGTGTCACCACCCAGCTCATCATACATGGGGAAGCATTGCCACACGGCTTGTCCCCGCAATTCCAAATGGAACACAAGGAGGCTCTCATATTGGTGGCACAATGCCCTACCTCACTGCCACCCCAGTTGAGTAACAGTGTGCCACTGGAAGTTAGGCTATGTCATGTGATGGGCAGCGTGGGGCTCTGGGGCAACAGAGTTCTAGGGCGTTAAAATTTGTCATGTGATGAGATCGTTAATCTCAACATAATAACAGAGTGTTTCAAAAAATGCTTGTTTAACATGTTAGGTCTGAAGAATTTGAAGATATACACAACATTTGAGAACTGAAATCAGTCGTAATATTTTAAAAGCCACAATTTCTGAGTTCCGAGGTACAAGGGCCTAAAGGTCTCCTGATCTGATATAGGCAATTAGGCATCACTAACCATGATACCTTATATTTGTGCTGTTGGTAATTTGCACTGTTGGTAATTACTCGTGCACCCTACACATGGTCAACATTATACTCTCCAGACTGTATCTCAGAAAATAGGTCTTCAGCCTTTGGTTCTATATCTAGAAAACTTTTCAGCAAACTATCTTGTTTATGTCTCCAGTGGTTTGCACCTATATTGACTTAGGACCTTATCACATTGATGAGGATCCTGTGCAGATTCGCCAGCCACTGTGGCAAATTGGCAGGGCAATTCCAGTGCCCCACATGCCTTCCAGCTGGCAGCAACACTTTCCCATCACACATGGGGAAGTGTTGATGCATGGTTTGTCACCCTGGTAGTCCCGTTGTCCCAAATGGAACATGGGGAGGCTCCCATGTTGGCAGTGCAGCATTCTCCGACGCTGCACTGCCAACATGGGAGTTGAGCCACAAGCCCCGTCGGATGTTAGACTACCTCATGTGATGGGTAGTGTGGGGCTCCATCGCTCAACTGGGACAGCAGCATCTTAGGATGCTAAAAATTCCTCATGTGATGAGGTCTTTACAAAGAACAGGGATGGACAATGCACACCTATGACCATTTTGTAGCTGCTTCAAAACACTGGTCGACACAAAATGTACTGACATGATGGCAAAATACCATATTTTTTCATTCAAATGCCGATAAGTGATCCCCTAATAGTGCTGTTCCTGCACACCTAGTTTTGATGTTGAACCAGGGAATATACTTTGGGGGGAGGGGCAGAAAGCATGGTTTTCGATACTTTAGCTATCAAAATTCATCAGCACATGGCAATTGGGTGGATATCATGCAGGAGAAGATGAGGTAAATCTATTCCTGAATCCATCCAAGTTACATATCCCTAATACATAATTTATATTTGTCATGAGAGAAGGCTCAAGGAACAACAAATGTTGCTTAGTCCAGTGTTGTCACCAGTGAATGTTAGACTACAACAACTTCAGTTTAAAAATGCCTACATTGCATATGGAAAGCACCATAAAGGAGTGGAATGGAGTGGGGGAGGGGACCAAAAGAACAAATAGTTTGGAGATAAGAAATAGTACTGAATGTAGCTTATTGTGACTGTCCAACCACTATTAAGGACAGGGGGAGACCCCCCTTGTCTCTCTCAAAAAGGGTTTTTGTTTAATCCCACAGCAATCAATCAACGAAGCCATACGGACATCAACCCTTCCCAGAGCATCTGCAGCAGGAACCAGCAGTGGCGAAAATGGACGGGTGGTGAGCCACGATTTTCCCCAAACCATGCAGGAGATTCCATGCATGGGTGACAACTCTGGGATGTCCCTGGGAGCAACAGGGTTGTAACTGCCCTTGACAGACCTTCTGGGTGAGAGCGGGGTCTCCCTAGCCCCAGCCTCTCCAGTGCTGAACCAAACCATTCAAGAAGAGGGGCGATACAATGGATCTTCCAAAGGAAATCAGATCTATTTTCCTTTCTTTTTCTGTATGTGTGTGCGTGTGTGTGCATGTGTGTGTATGTGTCATTTATTTTACAGTAAATCCATAGGCAGAAGAAAGTACAACCTGTACTGCAATAAGGAGAGGGCAACTGGACTGAACGGAAATTGGAGACATCCCTGAGTACACGGTTACAGGAACACTGAGGAAGACAGCGCCATTTTGTTTTTAACTTGGTTGTTAATAAGTTCTTAGTGTGTGCAATATACATTTTTCTTACTAATTCCCGTGACATCAGGGTAATATCAGCCCTGCCCTGCTCAACAGTTTAAAATCAGGTTTAGTTTGGGATGCAAACCATAAATGTCTGCGCTACTAACAAGAAGAAAAAAATAAATGGACAGACACATTTTGAGACAACAGGACACTACTGTATTTTGAAGTTGTTTCAACATGGCTGCTTGGGCCATTGGAAGAGTTCTCCATTCCACTGTCAAATGAAGAACTTTGAGAACAGTTGAAAGGGAAGCCTGACATGGTGTGACCCAAAAAAAGACTTCTCAAAATGAGGCCAGTGGTTGTATCTGGATTTGGGATGAGCCCTGGGGAAAGTGGCAAATTTGATCTCTATCCCAGAGTTTGAAAATGGTTTTATGACTTAGCATTTTATGAGAATGGGAAATGTGTCATTTCCCAAAATGTGCATCTGGCGGGCTACCACATGGACAGGTTAGTAGCCACCTCAGACCACAGCTGTTTCCTACATGGGGGGGGGGGGTGAGAATCATAAAAATACAAAATGATATATTACATATTCTCCATGTCTGCCTTTTCAAAAGTGAAGAGGCATTTATCAGCCATTTCCTGCATTTCTGTAAGATTTATTTTCTCTAAACAGAGAACTATTTATCACTAGTTAATCAGACTTAAGACATCAGAGTTGTCCTCTGCAATTGGGCTTTTTTAGTCTATGGGGGCCATATTTGATGGTAATTCCATAGATTAACTAGGCCACACTAGATTTACTAAGACAAGAAAACAAAGAAACGAAGAATTTAGTGTGTGATACCAACAAGGAAGGGCATTCACCTAGATACAGCCTTCCATAATATTTATTTGCATCTGGCCCTGATTTAAAAGCAAGAGAGAAAATATCAGTTTCAGGACTCAAGTCTTGGCCAGCAGCATTATAACAAAAGCCAACAGACATGGTTTCCATCTCATCCATCATCATGAGGGGAAGTGGAACATGAAGAACCGACCAGCTGGTACCCTGCTTGCTATTGAAAACTTTGTCTGTCATCCAAACTCCAAGCCTGCAATGAAACACTGAAAACTACACAGCTGACTAAAGCACAAGAAAGTGGACTTGCTAGCAGTATTTCCCCCCAGTCATGTGTGCATTACATTGAAACAAAAGCTTCATTTTGTGTGTCTGTGTATGTATGACATCACCGCCATCTACAGTAAAATTCTTGAGCAATGTGACAAGCATTCCCCGATGAAACGTATGTTAAAAAGGAGCAACTCCAACTCCATTAAAAGCCTGGAGGAGACCTGACCCTTCCCTTGACAATCCCCATCCTCAGATATGCATTTGCCCATGACTGGATGGGTAATGCCAGACTCTATAAGGGGCTAAAACTTCCTCCAAGTGCCAGTGCAAACCCAGCAGTTTAACAGAAACTCATTGTACCTAATCTCTGAGACCTGTGGGTAACATAATGCATAAAACAAAAGATGGGAAGGGAAGCAAAAAGACTGGACAAGAATGAACCACAGGCTTCAGAATGACATGGCTTTGCTGAAGGGGTAATCCTGAAGTAGTGCGTGTGGAATTTATTTTGTTTCTAAAAGTGAAACTGGCAACTGGCTCTAATACAAGAAAGCTTTCGTACACAACTTGCTGTGCTTGTACAGTGTCAACAACCATTAAAGACTAGACTCTAGGAACTGATTTTTCCACTTAACACTTTGCTGCCCTCCCTCCCTCCACCTTTCGTCTTGAGATGGCGCCTTTGTAAGACTGGCAACACAGAAACTGCAAATCCCCTAAAGAGGGCACAGCATGCCTAGTGCCTGTTTGTTTTCTCTCTGTGCCAATGGAAGTCTTTCTGTCTTCATCTTTTCGTTCAGCTATCTGTCAAGACTGGGATCTCGCCTCTGATAATAACTCTTCACAGTCTTGTTCTCAGTGTGTGGTTGTAATTTTTTTTCAATTTTTATGTCTGCTTTATGTTTTTTTCCCCAAGTTTAGTTCTCTGTGTGTGGCTTACGGTGCACACCAAATCAAGTCTGCTTTTTATTGAGAAATCTTTTTGGATGTCCACAAAATGTGATACTTCTTTCAGTCTCAAGAACATTCAATAGCCCTCAGTAATTATTTTCCACCTTAAAGTGCAGTGGAAACAGAGGGTGAGAATTTCCTTCTATATGAATTGGGGGGGGGGGGGGGAATGAGTCCTATAAAAACTTTTTTAAAAATAACAAAACTTTCTGTTGACTTTGTGGTAAAAGAAAAAAAGACCTATGTGATAATTGAGCCAGCCAGTTAGATGGGTTTATGGGATGAGCCTTCTATGATAGGACAACTGCCTGTGACAATGGGACACAAAATGGGTCTTTCAAATGTTTTTGATCAGTAGAAGGGTGGGAGGAGGAAAAGAAAATGACACAGAAAAGAGGGGAAATGTTAACTTGTAATATGTATTTTTACTACACTTTTCTTAAATATAGAATAATGGAGTTGGGGAAGGGACATTGACCTTTTTCTCAACAAGAATCCATATTTAACAGTTTTGGCTTTCATTAAATTTTGCTCTTTGGTACCTGGATTTTTATTTGAGAGTTCTATTTGTTTTCAGTCTCCATCTCTGTGCCACGAGAAATGTGTTGCAAATTTGTAACTTGCTTTTTATTGATGCTGAGAAAAAAGAAATATTATCTGGAATCTTTATAATATTGATGCATCCTCCGTTTACATATTGCTCAGTGTCAAGCCTCGATGAACAGGGGAAGAAACAAGTCTTGCTACTATTTGAGCATTATTTCCAAACTTCCTGGCAGTACAGAATCAAGCTATACATGGTGGGTTGCTTTCCCTAAATTGTATTAGAATAAAAATTAACCAAATAATTTTGTAAGTGTTTGTTCAACATATAGAAAACTACCTTGGATTTTATGGAATAGTGAAGTTCTACAAGGTTAAGATAACCTAAAACCTGATATGGATTTATTTCAGTCTGAACTGAGAGCTCTTCCAGACAACAATTTTAGAAGCATGATTCCACTTTAACTACCATAGATACATCCTGTCAAATCTTGAGTTTTGTAGTTTTGTCAGAGGCACTAATAAGGCAGAGAATTCTAAACACTCTTCTATAAATTGCAAATCCTAGGATTCTACATATTAAAGAGGAATGTTAGTGCTATAATTGTAGAGTGAAAGAACAATTTGTTCTACAAGTGTAAATTCCAAAAATCTATTCTAAGATATTGAGTTCTGAAGAGTGTGATGGCTTAATGACAGTCAAACTCAACAAACAACAGCTATAGCTGCAGACCAGATCCACAAAGTCCACATGGAATGCAACTATCATGTGTACCATTCCATTCTGTCACGACCCAGGCGGCAGAGGCACCAATAACCATACACAGAGGCCAGAATCTAACTAATATCTTTATTGAAGGAATATATAAAGTTAATAAAAACAAGTATAGAAAATAGTCCAGAATTAGACCCTTCAGGAAAGGTCAGAATTAGTCCAAAAAAGCAATGTCCAATAAGAAATATTAAGGTCCAAAGTTGTAATCCAATAACCGAAACACTCACTTTGCCAAGCAAAGTGAGGGGAGATGACAAGGTCCTTAGTCCATAAAACTTGAGCGTGGCTAGGAAATAACTTGATACTTGAAACAAGGCTTGAACGTGGAACAAGGTAACTAAGAACAAGAACAAGGTCCGTGGAATAACTTGGTAAAATCCGTGAAACAAGGCAAGGATTAGTCCTGGGAAACAAGGCAAAGTCCGTCGGTAAACAAAGGCTGGGAAGCAAGGCGAAGGCTGGATAGCAAGGCAAGGCTTGAGCTGAAGCGAGGCTTGAATCGGAGCGCGCTGTCCAGACACAACTCGCTCCGTAGGCTGACGAATTGACTCCGCGAAGTTGCTACGCGGGCAAAACACCTATATAGAGTCCAACTTTCTCACCAAAGCGGTTCTCTGGGAATCAGAAACGAAAGCTAAACTCTGAGACCAGATGTTAAACTCCTTAAAGATTCTCACGAGAACCAATGTTAATTGGCAACATTCTTAGCTGCTATCCTCGCACTCCTGCGCGAAGCTGAATCCAAACTTCTCTGTTGTTTACAAAACTCCCGGCGCAAGAACACGGGAGAAGTAGGCTCTGGGGTTGTTTGACATACTTCTGGGGCACAACTTTCTTGCAGGTGCAAGGTTTCCAGATCTGCCTGGGAAGGATCTGGCTGAGAGGAATCCAGTTCAGACTGGGAAGGTAAAAAACCCAAGTTTTCATCTTCATCAGGGATTACAATGTCCTGAGCAGGACTACAAGGCCCATGGTTCATCACACTATCCCCCTCCTCAGGGCCCCTCCCAAACTGGGGTCCTCTCCCCGAGGCGCGAGGTCGCGGTTTGGTGGGATAGGTCAGATGGAAGCGACGGGTTAGATCAGGAGCATGGACTGTGGAGGCGTCTTCCCAAGAGCGTTCCTCAGGCCCAAAACCCACCCAGTCAATGAGATATTGTAGGCGGCGGCGATGAAAGCGAGAATCCAAAATGTCCTCAACCTCGAACTCCTCCTCCCCATTCATCAAAACAGGAGGGGGGGCCGGTTGGTCTGTATCAGGACGCACACCATCCGCCGGAAGGAGCAGGGAACGGTGAAACACTGGGTGAATGCGCATTGAACGCGGAAGTTGGAGTTTGAAAGTCACGGGGTTTAATTGCGCCACCACTGGATAGGGGCCAATGAAGCGGGCATCTAACTTCCGGCAT
The DNA here is from genome assembly GCF_035594765.1 of Anolis carolinensis. Lineage (NCBI taxonomy): Eukaryota > Metazoa > Chordata > Lepidosauria > Squamata > Anolidae > Anolis > Anolis carolinensis. The sequence goes on along the minus strand of NC_085842.1, from coordinate 95,128,202 downwards.
GGGCGGTGGGAGGGCAGAAAGCGAGTGGACAGAAAAACCCGATCTCCTACCTTGATTTCGGGGCCCGGCTGGCGGTGTTTGTCAGCGTGGCGTTTATAGTCCTCCTTGGCTTGGTCCAGTTGCTGGAGCAAAAGTTGTTGCACCGCTGTGAGTTCCTGCAGCCAATCCTCTGCTGCGGGAACTTCTGAAGTTTCAATGACAGGGGGAAAGAAACGTGGATGGAAACCGTAGTTTGCAAAGAACGGCGTTTCTTTTGTAGAAGCTTGAACTCCATTATTGTAGGCAAACTCAGACAGTGGTAACAGAGAAGCCCAATTGTCCTGTTGGTAGTTTACATAACAGCGAAGATACTGCTCCAAAGTGGCATTGGTGCGCTCCGTTTGCCCATCTGTTTGGGGATGATGAGCTGAAGATAAGCGAGAGTCTATGCCCAGTAGTTTTTGTAGTGCCTTCCAAAAACGAGAGGTGAATTGAGATCCACGGTCTGTGACTAAACTCTTGGGCAATCCATGTAGTCTGAAAACATGCTGAAGAAATAGATCCGCAGTTTCTTTGGCCGTGGGGAGGCCTTCGCAGGGAATGAAATGGGCTAACTTGGTGAATAGGTCCACCACCACTAAGATCGTGGTGAATCCACAGGAAGGTGGTAGGTCAGTGATGAAATCCGCGGAAATTATTTCCCATGGGCGAGATGGGGTAGGAAGGGGGTGCAAAAGCCCTGAGGGCTTCTCCCTTCGTATCTTGGAGCGCTGGCATACTGGGCAGGTGTTGACATATTTTTCCACATCCTTGCGGATCTTGGGCCACCAAAAATCTCTTAGGATCAAATGCATGGTTTTAAATAGTCCGAAGTGTCCTGCTGGTTTGCAGTCATGACACAGACGAAGCGCTTTTTCCCTGCCCGGTCCGGGTGGGATATAAACATGATTTCTATAGCAGAGCAGCCCATCTTTAAGCGAAAAGGGAAAATGCAGACCTTGGCGAAGTTGGTCCTGCGCCCAGGCATCTGCTTGCTGACTAGCCCTGATTTCTTGAGCACAGATGGGTCCTGGAGTAGGGGAAGTTGAACCAATGGGACTGGATTTGGTGTTCCCCACTGTGAGCGTGGCAAGGTTCTCAGGTTGTAGCAGTTGGGATTCAAAGGTCTCCTTGCGTCCTGCAGCGTATTCCGGTTTACGTGACAGGGCGTCTGCTTGCTTGGTTTGAGCTGGGGTCACATAATGGATCTGGAAGTTGAAACGTTCAAAGAATAAAGCCCAACGTTGCTGCCTCTGATTTAGTTTGCGGGCAGTTCTTAGATGTTCTAGATTACGATGATCAGTGTGGACTTCAATGGGGAATTTGGCCCCTTCTAGCCAATGTCTCCAAGTTTCAAAGGCTGCCTTTATGGCCAGTAGTTCTTTTTCCCAAATGGTGTAATTCCTCTCTGGTGTGGTTAGTTGACGAGAATAAAAGGCACAGGGGTGGAGGTGATCTCCCACCGGTTGTAAGAGTACAGCCCCAATTGCCACATCAGAGGCGTCCGCTTGCACCACAAAAGGGGTTCCAGGATTTGGGTGCTGTAGAATTGGCTGGGAGGTGAATAGTTTCTTCAGTTGCTGGAACCCTTTCTCTGCTTGATCAGTCCAGCGGAAAGGCTGCTTTCCACGGATGCAGCTAGTGATGGGGTCGGACCAGCGGGCAAAATCTGGAATGAACTTGCGGTAGTAGTTCGCGAACCCCAAGAAACGCTGCACCTCTTTCTTGTTAGTTGGCGCCCGCCATTCCAATACTGCTGAAACTTTGGCTGGATCCATGGAAAGCCCTAGAGGCGAGATGCGGTAGCCAAGGAAATCTACCTCTTGTAGATCAAAAGCGCATTTTTCTAGCTTGGCATAAAGTCCATGATCCCGCAGTCGTTGCAACACCATTTTGACGTGGTTCTCATGTTCTGATTGTGATCTGGAAAACACCAAAAAATCGTCCAGGTAGATTATCAAGAATCTGTCTAGATAGTCCTGAAAAATATCGTTGACAAAATGCTGGAACGTTGCGGGAGCTCCGCATAAACCGAAATTCATAACTCGGGACTCGAATAATCCGAATTTAGTCTGGAAGGCGGTCTTCCACTCGTCCCCTTCTCTGATGCGAACTAGATTATAAGCCCCCCGAAGATCCAGCTTGGTGTAGACCTTGGCTCCTCGAAGTCGGTCCAGTAGATCCGAGATTAAGGGCAGGGGATAGCTGTTCCGCTTGGTGATATTGTTCAATGCTCTGTAGTCCACCACCAAGCGTAATTCCCCTGACTTCTTCTTCACAAACATCACTGGGGAGGCGGCTGGGGATTGAGAGGGTCTGATGAACCCCTTGCGAAGGTTTGTCTCTAAGAATTCCCTGAGAGCTTCTTGCTCTGGTTCAGTCAGGGAGTAGAGATGCCCTCGCGGGATCGGGGCCCCCTCCACCAAGTCAATGGCACAGTCATAAGGTCTATGTGGGGGTAATTTTTCGGCTTCTTTCTCATTGAATACATCCCAATACTCGGAGTACTTCTTTGGCAAGGTGATGATGGGCTCGGAGTCTGTGGCATGGCATACCTTGGCTACGAGGCAATGGTTTTGGCAGTACGGTGAAGCAAACTGCAGTTCTCTGTTGGACCAGGAGATGTTAGGGTCGTGGAGTGTCAGCCATGGAATTCCCAAAATCACAGGGAAATGGGGAACCTCGGTAACAAAGAAGGAAATCTCTTCCATATGTTCCCTTATCCACATCCTGGTGGGTTCCGACCACTGGCTTACGGGGCCCGTCTTGAGGGGGCGGCCGTCTATGGCTTGCACCACACGGGCATTCTTGAAATCATGATATTGTAATCCCAGAGAGTCGGCATACTCTCTATCGATGAAATTGTTGGTAGCTCCAGAGTCTATCATGGCGTGGATCGTGACGGGTCCCCTTTTTGCTGACCATAATGTGACCACGAGAAGGAACAGGACCCCGGTTGGCGGCTCTTGGATGGATTTTTTGACCGGGTTGGCGAGCCTCTCTACACCCGGTCGTTGGCTTCCCCCGCCGGCTGTGTGCCAGTCGGCTCAGACGCCTTCGACTCCGTGGAGGACGCCGCCGCAAGACGGGCGGCGGGCTTCCCTTTGGCTGGGCACTCTCTGGCGAAGTGGCCCCCGTTCCCGCAGTACCAGCAGAGGTTCAAGCGTTGACGACGGGCCTTCTCGGCGGCATCTAGTCTGGGACGCACATTGCCCAACTGCATCGGCACCTCCTCGCCTCCTCTGGGGTATGGGGTTGGCGGCGGGGGTCTCCACACCGGACGTGGCTGAACACTGGCGGGAGCGGGGGGTTTTGCCCCGGCTCTACCGCCCTGGCCTCGAACCCATTGTTTCCTGTTGGCAATCATGACTTCAGCCCGTAAACATTGATCAATGAGTGCCTCGAGGGTCTGGGGAGGATCCACCTTGGAGATTTCTTCCAGCATTTCAATGTTGAGACCCTCCCGAAATTGTCCTCTGAGGGCTACATCGTTCCAGCCGGTGTTGTGGGCCAGCACGCGGAACTCGGCTATGTACTGAGACATGGGTCTGTCTCCTTGAAGGAGGCGCCGGAGTTTGTGACCGGCTGCCTCCAAATTGTCCTCGATTCCCCAGGTCTCCTTAAGGTGATCCAAGAAGCGTTGTGCTGAACTTAGGTGGGGGGAGGCTTGATCAAACAGGGCCGTCGCCCAGCTAGCCGCTGGTCCGTCTAGAAGACTGTAGACCCACGCCACCTTGATGTCTTCTTGGGGAAACTCGGCATCACGGGCCTCTAGATAAGCTTGACATTGGCGGCGGAAAACATGAACCTTAGCAGCTTCTCCAGAAAACTTGGTAGGCAACGCCATGGCCGGGAGGCGAACTCCGCGCTCCCTCAACCCTTTTATTTCTCCATCCTGCGCGTTGAGTCTGTCACGGATGCGGTCCACTTCGTCCTTGCTGATGGTGTAGCTGAGCGGCTGTCCAGCCGGCGCGGCTCCGGTAGACATCCTGGCCCCGGTTAGTTGGTGCTTATGGGTGGCGGAGTCAAACTGTCACGACCCAGGCGGCAGAGGCACCAATAACCATACACAGAGGCCAGAATCTAACTAATATCTTTATTGAAGGAATATATAAAGTTAATAAAAACAAGTATAGAAAATAGTCCAGAATTAGACCCTTCAGGAAAGGTCAGAATTAGTCCAAAAAAGCAATGTCCAATAAGAAATATTAAGGTCCAAAGTTGTAATCCAATAACCGAAACACTCACTTTGCCAAGCAAAGTGAGGGGAGATGACAAGGTCCTTAGTCCATAAAACTTGAGCGTGGCTAGGAAATAACTTGATACTTGAAACAAGGCTTGAACGTGGAACAAGGTAACTAAGAACAAGAACAAGGTCCGTGGAATAACTTGGTAAAATCCGTGAAACAAGGCAAGGATTAGTCCTGGGAAACAAGGCAAAGTCCGTCGGTAAACAAAGGCTGGGAAGCAAGGCGAAGGCTGGATAGCAAGGCAAGGCTTGAGCTGAAGCGAGGCTTGAATCGGAGCGCGCTGTCCAGACACAACTCGCTCCGTAGGCTGACGAATTGACTCCGCGAAGTTGCTACGCGGGCAAAACACCTATATAGAGTCCAACTTTCTCACCAAAGCGGTTCTCTGGGAATCAGAAACGAAAGCTAAACTCTGAGACCAGATGTTAAACTCCTTAAAGATTCTCACGAGAACCAATGTTAATTGGCAACATTCTTAGCTGCTATCCTCGCACTCCTGCGCGAAGCTGAATCCAAACTTCTCTGTTGTTTACAAAACTCCCGGCGCAAGAACACGGGAGAAGTAGGCTCTGGGGTTGTTTGACATACTTCTGGGGCACAACTTTCTTGCAGGTGCAAGGTTTCCAGATCTGCCTGGGAAGGATCTGGCTGAGAGGAATCCAGTTCAGACTGGGAAGGTAAAAAACCCAAGTTTTCATCTTCATCAGGGATTACAATGTCCTGAGCAGGACTACAAGGCCCATGGTTCATCACACATTCCTAGTTTTCAGGTATTGTGACTGTTCAGATCTAGAGACACTATAAAGCTTAGTATTCTCATGCCCTGTGGTCACAGGATATTTATTCCCATTTATATGACCTTGGGCAAATCACATTCTCTCAGCCTCGGAGAAAGGCAATGACAAATCTCTTCTGAACAAATTTTACCAAGAAAACCCTATGATAGGTTTGCCTTAGGGTTGCCATAGGTTAGAAACAAGGCACACAGGCACAACAATGTCAACAGAAGAGGTTGAATGCATATAGTGCTCACTCCATTTTTATCCCAGCTTTCATTATGATTTGTCATAAAAAAGACATTCTTCCTCCTCGTTTCACCTTAAAACAAGGAGTACACCCACTGCTTTGTTTAAAAGTAGATTCTTACTCTTGCTATCAAACAGGATACATGGGAAGTACATCCTTCATTTAAAAAGAGGGGAAATGTTCACTGTAAAATTTAAACACCTCATGTTATGCAGTTGCCATTGCCAAAGTAGCAGTAAGTTTGTCTGCTGCAATAGAAACACAGCCCTGGAGAGGTCTGGCACTCCTGTTCTAGGGTTTATTAGAGTCCAGCTGGTCTACTAAAATAGTGCAGCTAGATAACAGAGTACTTTTGTGAATTACACTATGTTTTGGGAACTGTTATCTCATATCAAATGGGATTCCAACAAATACTCAACAGAATTCATCAAAAGATAACAATATAAATGAATTTATATAATTTCCATTTCTATCTCTCACTAGAAAGAGTCTGGTATGATGTGTTGGTGATGCAGGCATCTCATTAGAAATCCTTTTAAACTACTGTACTGAAATCTAGTGTTCCCTCTATATTTTTCACATATATAGAAAATATGCAATCATCTTATGTATCAAAATGATAATGAACCAAAAACAAACACAGGATTAAGAAAGGGCTTTATCAATAATTACACAATGCCAGTTCGTAATAGAACAAAAGCAACTTTTGTCCAACTCACACTATTTGTTATCCTTTTATCAGCTTCCAATTTCATATCAAATTTCTACTTAGATATTAATCTAAATGTATCACATAATATACTAGATTATACCTGTTGCTTTAGGTCCATACTTTAAAGCTTTACTGACTGACTTTGGAAAATCACATTCTATCAGCTTATGTGGAAGGCAATAATAAAAGTCATTTGTAAGCCGCCATGAGTCCCCTGCGGAGTAGAGAAAGGTGGGGTATAAATAGAGTAAATAAATAAATAAGAGTCTATCTTGCCAAGAAAATCCTATGACAGGGTCACCAAAGATGAAGTTGATTCTAAGGCACATGGCAACTGTTAAAAACACTTAGTTTAGCACTGAAATCCTAATTAATTATATAATCAAACTGGTTTCACTGAACTCCAAGCAGCATTATATTAAGGGATATGTTGAAAGAAAATCAGATTCCAAGGACAACTGCAAAAGCTCTTTAGACCTCCAACATGGTTTTCCCCTAAAGGTATCATAGGTGTCAAGTGTCACCTAAAATACAAAAATGGCATCTATGGCCATCTAATATTGTTGGTTATCTGAATATTTTCAGAATAAACATATTTTTCCAAAGGGAACAACTACTCTGGTTTTAAAAGAGCTAACTGCTAATCATGTTGTTAAAACTGAGGATACTGTAATTTTTCAAATGTACATAGATTATACATACAATTCCCTTATGTCTGCTGTTTTAGGGATATAACCAGCCAACTTCTCAAATTGACAGGAATTAATGACAGGGGTGACAGAACTAAGGCCAAAAAGAAGGACTGCATTAAGTCATACAGCCTCACTTGTGGATTCTTTTGATGTTGCCCATAAATTGTACTGCTCTTTTTATCACAGTATCTGTCTTCCAGCAACAACTGGATAACTTGCCATATCACATTGACTAGAAATAATAGCAATTGTCTGTGGCATTCCATACTAACTTTCCTTTCCTGTGATGATGATCTATTTTTTCTGAAGCATTGTGGAATGGGTCGCTGTCACTCCTAATAAGACTTCCAGAGACTCATAAATACCTCTGCAGGGACATGACAGGATTAAATAAAAGCACTAATAGAACAACTTGTTCTGCGGCCTGATATTAATCATGCCATACCTAAGGCAAACTCTTAGAATGAAGACTTTTTGGAATGTACTCATCACGCTATATTCATACTGAACTAAGGAGACAGCTAAACATTCTAAAGATTAATATAATGGTGACATATATGAAAATAAAATATAGAAGTCATAATAAAAGCTGAGGAATAAGCTCATTGCAAACTCTTCATTTAATTGTATTGCCACAGAATACTAGAGAGACATTGCACTTTTGAACCCCATTGAGACAATAATGTTTGAAAGCTTCTTGCCTATAAAAGAAGTCACTGTGCATAGAACATATGGTGTTTGCCAAGACCAAAGCATAGAACGAGTGTCTGCTTTTAAGAGACAAGGAGCCCCTCTACACTGATTGGCAATGTATCCAGGATGCCAGACTCTCTCCATATGCTCTCCTATCAGGGACACCCCCAACTGCCTTAGAGGCGGCAGGGAGTCCACTCCCCACTACCCAGCTGCACTGAACACAGTTCAGCACCATTGGGCAGTTAGCCTACAGCCCACCCCACCCCCACCCCCAAACACACACACAGACATTCATAGCTGTCCCCGGGCATGTCACGTCACCTGCTTGGACAGCTGTGACATTTCCCCAAGCTGCTTGAGCCAGGGAGGGGGGTGGGGATAGATACAGGATGGCAGTCAAGGCAGTTTCAACTGGTTCTGGTTAGGAAATAGCTCTGCTGTTTTTACAGCCCCTAAGTCAAGTGAAAGTGCAAATCCTAGGTCATGATTTGGTCTTTGCCCGACTTAGCTTAACCTGGTCCTGCTGGTTCCAAAGGCTCTTCCTAAACATATTGATGACTGACCTTGAGGTAGGCAGCCATGTCAGTTTACTCTTGTTAGTATTAGGGTAATTCTTGTGCTCAAATAGGTTACAAAGACAATTTTTATTTGTTGAACTTTCACTATACAACTTATACCCATTTCCCTTCCCCAAGGAAGCTTTCAACTGATGAATATAATGTCATTCAAATCTATTTGTATATTATCAGCTTTCCTCTTTATGTACATTGTTTTCTGGAAAAACTTCCCTTCTTGCTTCATCAACATTAAATGAGCAAAGCAGCATGAAAGGAGTGAGCCCCCTCCCCTCCTCTGCAGCTGCCAGGTTCACTGAAGAGTATGTAAGTGGGTATTTCCTTGTTTTTTTTTTCAGGAGAATGAGTGTGTTGTGAGGCAGGGAGGGACTGCCATCCCACCTCCCTGGGCTACCTAAGCCTGGGGAGCATATGATGGCTTTGGGGACACAATTTTGGATCCCACATTGGGATCCGAGATGGCAGTCCCCACTGCCTCAAAATGGGAAGTTCAGAATCCTGGAGCAGAATTCAGACCTCCCTGGTTCACCTCAGGTTAAATCGCATTAGCCTGGGTGTGTTGTATGGACACACTAGCCTAATGCAATACCCACACTACATTATTCTGTAACCCGCTTCAAGCCACAAGGAGAGACGGGTAAGAAACAAAATTATTATTATTATTATTATTATTATTATTATTATTATTATTATTATTATTATTCAACAGTGTAGATGCATTCTTTAACTGTCGTAGCACAATACTGTGACATCCTGGAATATGGAGTTTGGTGAGATACCAGCACTGTTTGGCAAAGAAAGCAATGACCTTGTGAAACTACATTGAACCATGGCAGCTAAAGTATTGTCAAACTGAATTAATACTACAGTGTAGACACACACTCAGTTTATGTGGTTTGTCATGAGATGCAGTCTATATTGTTCATGGTGTATCAGTGACAATCATACTGGTGTCCATTTGCTTTTGGGTAACCAAATTAAAAAGACAGAAACTGAACAACAACCAGTTCTACACTGATATGTATATTAACACAATCTTCTTTGTAAAAGTAACTTTACTTAAAATTATGTGTGTATAATCAAATGTAATGGAGGAAAGAAATGGAATAAAGAAGAACAATGTCTGCTGGTTAGACTGATGCAGGAAGAAAGAAGGTGTGGTAAAACAAACCAGAGGTTTACAAGTAAGCAAACTAGTAATAACAGAATAAAGGCACTCTATATATAGGCTGCCTGGGGTGATGGTAAGTAATTTAGGCCACTATCATCATTCTAATAAAACCCATAATACTGAGTTACATCCAAATAGGCTTTGTGGGTACGATTTGTAGAGCCCTTCTCTGAAATAGTAATTAGAAATTGTGATCAAAACTTTCCTACTGGATCACTGGGATGATTCCAGCTATAATTTTAAAATGAAAAGGTTGAATCTGACAAAAAGATTATAGGCTAGTACATCAATTACAGATACAGCTGACAAACTAAGCTTTCTCTCCAGACATGCATCTCATTATACCATCAAACCGTGTCCTCGGCAATTTACATGCTTACACACTTTCAAGTTGGGTAGATTCCCAGTTCCATACATCTGAAGTTTGGTTCAGACAGCTGTTCGCTCAGATATGTATTATTTCTCTGTTTCTGCATGTAGATGGCTGCACATGTGCCTAAGGTGGACGTTGCATGTGGAGAAACATGTACAGTTTCCAAATTTTTACTCAGATTTATCTGATACTGGATGCAGGGATGCCTGGGTGTAGCTTTTAGAGAGGAAAATATATGGTAGATTCATAACAGGATCGTCTGTTACTCAAAGATTAATTTCTGTATGCAAGAGTCAAATAGGTTTCCAACTACAGGAAAGGAGATTCCAGCTGAACATTAAGAAGAACTTCCTAACTGTGAGAGCAGTTCAGTAGTGGAACTCTCTGGCTAAGAGTGCAGTGGAGCCTTCTTTGGAGGCTTTTAAAACAGAGACTGGATGGCCATCGTCAGGGGTGCTTCGAATGTGCTTTTCCTGCTTCTTGGCAGGGGATAGGACTGCATGGTCCACAATGTCTCTTCCAACTCTCTGATTCTATGTTTCTAAGATTCTAAGTTTAAAATGGAAGCTAAAATTTTCCTCAATACTGTGGACATGGACAACAGCTAAGCAGAAAAAGAACAGAAAATAGCAGAAAAGCCAGCTATTACAATATAGGAAGTGCACCTCAGAGGATATTGCTCAGGGCACCTTAATATCTTTATTCTTATAAATATTTATTTATATAAGTACTAGGCATGTGCGATCCAGAAAAAAAACCGGTTCTAAACTCTCTTAGAAAATAGGGGGCGCTGGCGCTTCACTTCTAAAGTCATTTCTGAATTTTGAAGCAAAACATTAGAAACTTTCTGAAAATTCCGAATATTCGTATGTACCATGATAATGGTGGATGTGCATGCGCGGGAAGGAAAACATTACCTTCAATGGGGAAAATTGAGGCGCTTCTCTCTCCCTTATTTTTTAGCTATCCTGATCAAACTTGCTACAGTGGTAGAAGACATTTTCCACTGTTAGCTCATCAAATTTCAGAATGTTTCCCTTATCCTCTGATTTTTGGCAAATTTTCATAGTGTATATAAAAAAGCATTTTTAATAATTACAGAAATCTGTTCCTGGTTTGAAAGTGTTATTTCCTGTTTCACTGGGTTGTCTTTACTTTGAAAGTAATTGTTCTACCTCAGAAACATTGTTTTTGTGGCTGAAACTCTGTTAAATTGGTGGACACTCAGCAAACCATAATGTGCTATTATAGCACATTATGGTTTGCTTAGTGTTTTTGGGAATGATGGGACATGCAGTGCTTTGAGGAGGCCAAACAAACAAAGAGAGGGCCTTGAACCCAGAGGATTCAGCTATGTAACATTGCTGCTGCTCCCCAGACGAAAGGAGGAGAGTACACCACCAGCAGAGAGGGTTTTTGGGAATGATGAGACGCACAGTGATTTGAGCAGAAAATGGGAATAGAACAAATTTTATTCTGATTTCCGACGATTCCGAGCAATTCGCCCATGCCTAATAAGTACCTTATGCAAGTGATATTAAATAACATCATTCTTTAAAATGTTTCTAAAAATGCTCACCCCAAACAAAACAGTATCTGAATTGTCCTGGTCAATTCTGGAATCTTTCTACTGAGCTGCTATGATCTAAAAGGAAAGATCTCTTGTGTTGAACACAATGCCTGTCCTCAAAGGGGATAAACTGGAGCCATGGCTCCATTTCAGCATGGCTTTAACACAGAAGAGAAATCAATAACATTAGATCCAAAATTAAGTAACTGAGCTGAAGGCAGGTGGATGCCTTTTCATGCCCCCAGAACACACTCTATCAGTTCCCTTAAAAAAGCTTCACAAAAGATCAAGGGTTTCTAATGAATAGCTGCACTGCAGGAGATAATGGTACAGTAGAGTCTCACTTATCCAACACTCGCTTATCCAACATTCTGGATTATCCAACGCATTTTTGTAGTCAATGTTTTCAATACATCATAATATTTTGGTGCTAAATTAGTAAATACAGTAATTACTACGTAGCATTACTGCATATTGAACTACTTTTTCTGTCAAATTTGTTGTATAATGTGATGTTTTGGTGCTTAATTTGTAAAATCATAACCTAATTTGATGTTTAATAGGCTTCTCCTTAATCTCTCCTTATTATCCAACATATTCGCTTATCCAACGTTCTGCTGGCCCGTTTATGTTGGATAAGTGAGACTCTACTGTAATTTCCCAAAATCAGGCACTGGTACCTTCTATGAAATTTGTCCTTCCACAGTATGCAGATTCTGAACTCAACTCAATATATATATCCATACACATTACTCTGCTAGCAACATCCGAGGGAATCTTGGGATTGGCAGTTCAGGGAATGCTAGTTTGAATTCTGATCCAGAGAGCTCTAGTGCCTCACCAAACTACAACCCCCAGGATTCTACACTGCCATATAATCTAGTTCAAATCAGAGAATCTGGATTTTCTATGGCAATGTAGAAGGGGCCTATATGGGAATCTTCAGGAAATGACAAATACTGATTTGTTCATAAATTGTGAATGCATTTGGTAAGAACTAGTGTGAAGTGTATGAGTAAAACCATAAAAATGACCCACACCCTACTTTCTAGAAGAGTATTTTTAAAGTGAAAGCTTAGTGTTATTTTATATAAAACATGTTTACTGAAGATAGATAACTACGGTGGCCTTAAATTTCATGAAAGCCATGGGTGACTTCTTTGAACCATTTATTATCAAGGCACTATATTACCCTGTTTCCCCGAAAATAAGACAGGGTCTTATATTAATTTTTGCTCCCAAAGATGCACTAGGTCTTATTTTCAGGGGATGTCTTATTTTTCCATGAAGAAGAGCTCACATTTATTGTTGAACAACAAAATGAACATTTATTATATACTGTAAAGTAGTTGTCATCACAAACCAGCATAACCAGACAAACTATGAATCCTATCAAGAATTTCTTGTTACTACCATTATTTACATGTACAACAATCTATGGTACCTCTTGCAGTTTAGGTTTCACAAGGTTTCCATGCTGATTTCTCTCTATTCTAGTTTCAATGTAGTCATGAATGATGAATAATATAATATACTATAATAATATGATAATATACTATAATAATATGATAATATAATAATAATATAATGATATACAATATATTAATGAGATAATATAATAATAGGATATAATAATAACAGAATATGATAATAATATGGTATTAATAGGATAATATAATGGGATATAATAACAGAATAGCATAAGAATATAATAATAATAGGATAATATAATAGAATAATAGAATAATAGAATAGAATAGAATGATATAAAATATATTAATAGGATAATATAAAATGGAATATAATAATAACAGAATATGCTAATAATAATAAAATAATAATAATATGATAATATAATAGAATAATAGTATAGAATATAATGATATAAAATATATTAATAGGATAATATAAAATGGAATATAATAATAACAGAATAATAATATAATAATATGAAAATAGAATAGAATAATAATAGAATAATATAATGATATAATAATAATAATAGAAAAATATAATATAATGATATAAAATATATTAATAGGCTAATATAATAATGGGATATAATAATAGTAACAGAATATGATGATAATAATATAGTAATAGAATAATAGTATAAAATAATAAGTTTCATGGCATAGGATAGGAATAAGGATGAGAGGAGAATCTTTCCTTTCCTGTACCTTTAAGAAACAGAAAGAGCAGGACGAGTGGAAAGCCCTCTTCCTTCCCTCCCACCCTCCCTTGCCCCTGACTCCAGGAGCCAATCAGAAGCCTTGGGGGTGAAGGGAGCATGGCCAAGACGGAGCCTTCTCTCGGAAGGAAGAAACGGCAGCGCAGCAGCAGCCACGGAGGCTGGGGGACAGGCAAGGCAAGGCCAGCAAGCACGTTCTCTCTCTCCCTCCGGTGTGTATGCATGAGTGCTGCTTCTGCCCTGCAGCCATGCTTCCCAATGGAACTCTGCTGCAGCCTTAGTTGCTAGGTCTTACTTTCAGGGGAGGCCTTATATTTGGCAATCCCCCCAAACCCCTACTAGGTCTTATTTTTTGGGGAGGTCTTATTTTAGGGGAAACACGGTGGGAGAGATGGTGTCCAAAGTTTTGTGATAGCTAATACTCCAGGATCAAAATTCAAAATGACCTCAACAGATTAGAGAGCTGGGCCAAAACTTTAAAAAATGAATTTCAACAAGGACAAATGTAAAATAATGCACTTAGGCTGAAAGATTGAAAATCAAAGATACAGAATGGGTGACGCCTGGCTCAACAACAGTCCATGTGAAAAAGTTCTTGGAGTCTTTATGGACAACAAGTTGAACACAAGCCAGCAGTGTGATGCAGCAGCTAAAAACGCCAATGGGATTTTGGGCTGTATCAAAAGGAGTACTCTATAGAATTTTGATCAAGGGAAATCATGGTGCCTCTCTGTTCTACTTTGATCAAACCTCACCTGGAATACTGTGTCAAATTCTGGGCACCACAATTCAAGAGGGATATTAACCAACTGGAATGTGTCCAGAGGAGGGTGACTAAAATGATCAAAGGTCTGGAGACCACGCCCTGAGAGGAATGGCTTAAAGAACTGGGCATATTTAACTTGCAGAAGACAAGACTGAGAGGAGACATGATCGTCATGGTTAAAAAATTAGAAAGGATGTCATAAGGAAGAAGAAGCAGGCTTGTTTTCTGCTGCCCTGGAGACTAGGGACCTCTTCACATGGGGCTTTTTTGTGCCTTTTATTCTCCTTTTAGACCTGGCCTGCCGAGTAGAGGGGAAGCATCTCAAGACTATAGGACTTTTTTTCTAATTACACATGCTACTTATATTTGTGGATAAACTGTATTGTTAATTTCCACTGTGGACACTTTGACTTCTTTGGCTGGTGTTCAAATTGTCTAGTGCTTTTCATTTACTGCTATAAAATATGTTAATCTCTCCTTTCCCTCATATGATGGGGAAAAGGCAACAGGGCAACGCGCATTGCTGCCCTTTCTCCCATATGATGGGCACAGGGCAACAACATGCCTTGTCTTGTCCCCATCATATGATGGGGGAAGGAGGGAGGTCACGAGGGGCACCATGAACCACCACACATGCCTTCCCATTTGCCGGTGACTGCCGGTGAAATGGCACAGCCCCAGGGGCTGTGTGAAGAGATGGATATACTTGGAGCAATGGATTCAAATTACAGGAAAGGAGATTAAACCTGAACATTAGAAGAAACTTCCTGACCATAACAGCCTTTCAGTAGGAACTCTCTGCCTCAGAGTGTGGTGGAACCTCCTTCTTTGCCGGCTTTAAAGAAGAGGCTAGATGCCATCTGTCAGGGTGATTTGATTGTACTTTTTCTGCATGGTAGGGGGTTGGACTGGATGGTCCATGTGTTCTCCTCCAACTCTATGATTCTAAGATTCTATGTGGTATGACCATCAACTATACATGCTATACCAAAATCCACACATTTGCCCCAAAATCTGCCCTTGATTTATACATGAGGTTGACTTATACACGAGTTTGTACAGTATTGTGCCCTATAGGTGTATTGGACAAGATGTTATTGCAGTTTGATCCTTCCATAGTTTTAAGGGAAATTTATACTGGAGTTGCATAATGAACGAAGCATGAAAAACAACTGAAATAGCTTAAAGTCTCCTGGATGAGGGGAATGCAAAGTGGTGTTAATGATTGTGATTATAATAAAGTAAGGAAGCAGAAATGTAAGTGTGCCAAGTGTAAAGAAAGCTTCAACAATTGGGGCATGAAATGCAGATTTTCAGTACTATATGCACAACAAGACTGCTTTGTATTCTTACCTTAATTTTCTGTTAGTTCTGAGCAGCACCATCAGGAAATTGTACCTCACTTCTCCATAATGGTAGGCCATTGTTTCTATTATTCTTGTTGTCACAATGGCCAGGTAGAGTATCCCAATTTGTAGTGAAATACTTTACCCTTTGGAACATGTAGGAGCTATAGGATTGTTTTGAGCCTAAAAGCTGCCTAACTGCTCATTGGCTGCCAGTTACTAGATCACTCCAGAGTGATTTTGACCAGCACTGCCTTTGACATCTGATCCTGAGCGCCATTATTATTATTATTCATTAATAGCACAAGTCCTAGTGCAATCTTAGGCATCCTTATTTAAAATTAAGTCTCACTAACCACAATGTGACACTTTCAGGTATATTGGTAAGACTATAGGACTTTTTTCTAATTAGACATGCTACTAATATTTGTGGATAAACTGTATTGTTAATTTCCGCTGTGGACACTTTGATTTCTTTGGCTGGTGTTCAAATTGTCTAGTGCTTTTTATTTACTGCTATAAAATATGCTAATCTTCGTAATTCTTTTTTTTTTTTTTGGCCCAAATCCAATTCTTAGTAATAACTAAAAAAGGCAATCAGTTGGATTTACCTACTTGTTGATTAACCATTCAACAATTGATTCAAATGGTCTTCTCTAGTGGAAATGACCCTAACAAGATTCTAGATCAACCATGGCAAACTATTGGGTTACCTTGGGTAAGTTGCACTCTTTCAACCTCACAGCAAGGCTAGGGCAAACCCCTTCTGAACAAATTCTGCCAAAAAAAAAAAAAAAACAACAACAACAACACACCTGCGATGGGTTCATCTTAGGGTTACCATAATTCAGGACAGATTTTAACATACATAACAACAAACAACAAAAGATCAATTTACGCCATCAGAATTCCCTTTTAGGTTGTAGCAACCAATTGTACTAACCATATAATAAGAAAATCACCATCCTTCCTCTGATGCAGTGTGCACTCCACCAACATGGTTATACTGGCTGCTGGATAGCAAGGAAAGGATGCACAGAGGAAGCATTCATCTATGTTCTTGTATCTAGATGCACGATGACAGGCATCCTCACTGACCTACCAAGTGTCCTCCAGAGATACCCAAGGATGATATATTAGTGTGCATCCAGCAATGTTGCCATAGCTGGGTGCTTATCTTTTGCTATTCACACTCTCTATCAACGGTCTTGAGAGGGGAATGCAGTAGATAAAAGTTACGTTAACAGAGAAGAAGTTAAATAGGAGACTATGGTAGGTGTACCTGTGTGAAAGTTTCCCAGTTGAGATCTCAGCATCATTTTGATTTATTTATAAAGTGCTATCAATGTACATAGTGCTGCACAAAACAGCCAACAACAGTGGTCCTGCCAAAAGCATACAATCTAGCAGAGAGAGATTGGGTGGGGATTATAAAATAGAAAACTATACAATACAATTGTAAAATACAAAAAAACAACAACAATATGATCCAAAACAAACTGACCAACACATGTAGTCAAAATATACAAAATTATTAAACATTTAAATCTTTGCCCCACCCAACCCTTTTCGCTCCCCCATGTCATTTGCATTAGCCTCTGCATTGGCCCCTCCTTGGATCCCAATGGTAGTGCTCAGCTGCATTTGATTCACCCCACAAGATCTCACAAACTACCAAATCCATGATGTTGCTCAGCAATGTTGCACACTGTACACAACTCCTGTACACTGACATCACCACGGTTGCCACAGCAACACTGCCACAAATGGTGCAGAGAAAGGGAAAACTTTTATACACATGCAAGATAACCTCTTTTTCTTCACTGTCTTATGCCCCCTGATAAAGGTTTTTTAGAATCTGATTGTCTCTCTGTCCACTTCCTTCCATTAATTCTTTTGAACTGTAAAACCTCAAAGCATTTCTTCAAACTTTCCTAGATTTCCCAGAAAAACATTGGAGTCCCCCAGTGAGACCACAGGTTCAAAACCACTGATAGTGTATTTTAGTATTAAACAACATAAAAGAATCCAGTAGCAGCTTTCAAACTAACCAGGAAGAAGACATTATCAACATATATTTACATCAGTATAGTCTGCTTCATTAGACACAATTTATTGGATAAAACCATGTTTGATGAAATAGGCTTAGACCATGAAAATGACTGCCAGAATTTTTTCTTCCCATTTTGTTTCAAATACAATTATTGTCTCCATTACATCTTTTTCACTAACAGTATAGCTTCCTTGGAATGTTAAGATGGCCAGACTTTGGAAAGAATTTTGTTCTGGAAAACAGCAGCTTTATCCATTGGATATTATTTGCATTACTATTGCTGAAATGGTAATTAAATAGGAAGGAAGTACTCAAAGCAGAAATTGGTCTTTGTTGGTAATTTCAGTCAGCCTTGGAATGAACTGAGCTAAGCTGAGCTGTGCAGTTCAAGCTTTGAATGATATCATGTGAATATGAAGCATTTCATGGAAACTGAGATCAATAAACAGCTGCACACTTGGTATACCAAATTAAATGCCTGCAGACTGAGGACACAGGAGCAGAATTCAAAACGATCTTGACAGATTAAAGAGATGGGCCGAAACTAACAAAATGAAGTTCAACAGGGACAAATGCAAGATACTTCACTTAGGCAGAAAATATGGAATGCAAAGATACAGAATGGGGGACGCCTGGCTCGACAGCAGTACATGTGAAAAAGATCTTGGAATCCTCGTGGACAACAAGTTAAACAAGTTAATGCTTCTGGAACATGGCCACACAGCCCGAAAGACATACAACAACCCAACAAGTTAAACGTGAGCCTAAAATGTGATGTGGCGGCAAAAAAAAAGCCAGTGGGATTTTGGCCTGCATCAATAGGAGTATAGCATCTAGATCCAGGGAAGTCATGCTACCCCTCTATTCTGCCTTGGTCAGACCACACCTGGAATACTGTGTCCGATTCTGGGCACCACAGTTGAAGGAAGATGTTGACAAGCTGGAAAGCATCCAGAGGAGGATGACTAAAATGATCAAGGGTCTGGAGAACAAGCCCTATGAGGAGCGGCTTAAAGAGCTGGGCATGTTTAGCTTGCAGAAGAGAAGGCTGAGAGGGGACATGATAGCCATGTACATGAGGGGAAGTCATAGGGAGGAGGGAGCAAGCTTGTTTGCTGCTACCATGCAGACTAGGACGCAGAACAATGGCTTCAAACTACAGGAAAGGAGATTCCACCTGAACATCAGGAAGAACTTCCTCACTGTGAGAGCTGTTCGGCAGTGGAACTCTCTTCCCCGGACAGTGGTGGAGGCTCCTTCTTTGGAGGCTTTTAAGCAGAGACTGGATGGCCACCTGTCGGGAGTGCTTTGAATGAGATTTTCCTTCTTCTTGCAGGGGGTTAGACTGGATGGCCCATGAGGTCTCTTCCAACTCTACGATTCTATGATTCTATGATTCTATGACCACCACACTCTTATGAAATAGAACTGGATTGCTTCTGCTACAGGTGCACAATGTAAAATATACAGAGAGATATGGGAGGGTCCATCTCTCAGTCAGAAAGCACATGCATCTCATACTGAAGGTTCTAGGTTCAGCTTCTTACATCTCTAGGTAAAAGGCTGTGAAGACCTTCAGAAGAGCCACTGCAAAGTAATTAAACAATGCTGGTCCTGGTGAACAAAGATCCTGCCCTGGCAATAAAGCAGTTCTTGGTGTTTGCATTACTGTTCCAGGAGGGCACAAATCACACTTTCCATATTTAGTGCCTTCCAAATGTGCATGGTCAAAGCTTTTTTAGCGCTGTCCACATGTTACTTCTAATCTGTCAGCTTAATTGTGCCAGCAAACAGGGTATTGTCTTTTTGGGGGAGATAAAACTGATTTCTCAGCTCCTAAGTAGACAGAAATGGCTCTCACTGCAATCTCTCCAATTGATAGTGGATCCACCCAACTTCCGTGACTTACATAAGTGAGATTTCCACCATTGTAAATCATTCCAGCCTGATCACTGGATGGGGACAAAACCTGTGGGGGATATCAGTTCACAACAGGACACCTGTAGAATATGTTGGGGCAGATACAAACCACAAAAAGTGCTGCTGTCTCCATGGTATTGCCTAACATTAGTAGGAAGAAGGAAACTCCTCTCAGCTTTGCTCATATACTAAAGGCATCAGTGTTATTTTTATTTATTTTTGTAAAAAAGGTTATTTCTGTGAGGCAAGTCACACTTGGTAAAGTAAACTAGCCTGTCACGAAGCTAAGGCTGCTTTCAGACAGTCACAATTAAATATTTTGTATGGAAGACTGAACCACTCTGGCTCCCTACAAAACACAGGATGGTTTTTGGCTGGTTGCCCACATGATACTGGAGAACTAATATGTACTTCAGAAGGTAGCTTATTTGAGCCCCTTAAAAGGCAAAAGAGCAAACCTTGGGCCAACAGCTGAAAGGTTTTCAAGGAATGTGGAGAGATTTGTCAGATATAACATAGAGCCAAGCAAATGTGCATTTAGCCACATATTATCAACCACTAATGTGTCAGGACCTTGGCAGAGGATGAAGATGATGAGTTAGAGCAGTGGTTCTCAATCTGTGGGTCCCCAGGTGTTTGCCCTACAACTCCCAGAAATCCCAGCCAGTTTACCAGCTGTTAGGATTTCTGGGAGTTGAAGGCCAAAATATCTGGGGACCCACAGGTTGAGAACCGTTTAGTTAGAGGATTCTCTCACAGCAGTCAAACCGGGGCAAATGTAGAACAGCCACCTGAGCTGCCTGAGATTTTGGAGCTTTTTAATGCAGATCAGAAGCAGGCCACTCTAGGCTTGGAAGAAACAGAGCAAGGTCAGGCTCTTCAGGGGGAAGAACAGGAGATGACTCGCCCCGCCCAGCTCCAGCTAAGGGTTGATGCCATCCAGTTGAGAAGGTCCAATCGACTGGGCAAGAAGGGGGGCATCTCTGCTGTAAGGGTTAATGGGGCAGCATAAATAGCTGGTGGCAGCAATAGATCATTTGCTATGAGCAACATTGGTGAAATAGCTACGGCTGGTACTTTGTTAGTGGACTCCAGATTACATGTATGGATTCTGACTTGGACTTTTCCTGAACTTCAATGAACTTCTGTATTATTGACCTTTGAAATGAACTCTTGACTATTCTCCTGTTTGGCCCTCTGTTTGAACTAGCTTTTGTTCGAATTAGCGCTCTTGTAGTGTATCCTCCTTTTCCTTTGCACAGAACCCCAGAATAGCAATCTCTCTTCCTCCTTTCCAAGACATAAGAACCAGCAAAAAATGTGCTTCCTGGGGTTTGAGAGCTATCAGGGGCAGATTTGGAAAAAAGAGAAAAAGCAACACAATGCCCCCCTGCATCCCATCAGAGGACATACCGTCATGAGCCACATATGCACAAGCATGCCACTAACATTACTTTAGTCAGTTTGTATTTGCAGGATATTATTAGCTTGATTAGATTGTCATGTAAGAAGAAAGCATTTATGGTTGTGCTACTTTTCAGGTATTGCTTATGAGGTATATAATTTCAGGAAGGTAAGGGGAAGGCGCTATCTCTCTCCTTTGGAGAGGTTTCAAATTAGGGATGTCATGAAATTGGAATAGGGGCACAAACAAAAGTAAAAGACCCTGCTGAAGTATTCACACGTAACTGAGATCTTGACCTCAGCTTCAATTGGTCCCCTCACATGATTCTATGAGCCACTGCTATTCCCGACTTTCCAGTATTTATGGCCCTGGTTTCAGTGGGGGAATTTGGAAGCAGGTACTGAAAGGATTTGCTCAGATTCCATAGAGCTTCTTTTCACACAAGTAGATTCAGTCAGATTTCCAACATTCTGTATTGAGGACTGTTGGACCCATTATGAGCCACAGTATAGTTCAGGACCTTGAGGAAAGGGAAAGTAGTAGAGAGCTTTGTGAAAGTGCTCTTTGAGATTTTGTGTCACTGCAATTTAATCCCAGGGAATACCTCCATTCAGCATGGACAACACACTGTTAGGTTCCCATTCCCATAGATTTTCCTAAAAGATTTATTCAAAGCAGAAAAGAGTGATTTGTTGATGCAAGATACAATTGCACTAGCCTTTATAGCCATTGCATTTTGGAAATTATAGCTGATTCCTAGAAAGCTATCACATTTCCAGGTTCAGAGTGTCTGTGCAACTGCATTAACAGCTTTGAAACACAGAGAAAGAAAGGCCTAGCCCTGAACTGGCATTTTCCAAGCAATGCATGGCATATATTTTGCACTGTGCTGTTTCTGCCAATCAGAAATAGGGTTAATCCCCACCCTGAGACTTATTTGTGAGGTTTAATAAGCTAATGTTTGCACAGCGCCCTCCCTGGAATAATTATATACAGGATGCACATCTCTTTTATTAGCAAGAGTCTTTGATGGCTGAGCCTAGCTGTCAGAGTACCTTTTCATTCCTGAGAATCAATGTGGGATAATGTAACAGTCACAAAGTATGTTCATTACCCTGCAGGGATGGTTTAACATGCTCTCTAGATCCCCTCGCCTGTAATTCCTTCTTCATTCAGGCTGGCATAGGAATTAATGGCACGTCGTGTTCTGTAAGGCCTGACTTTTCAGATGAAAGGTACATGGTGCTGTTCGCATACAGCAACATGATAAATCAATGCCTCTTTGATGGAAGGATTTTGGAAAATGTCTCAGCATGATCTTAGGAAGACTAAAAGCTAGTTTGCCTGCAAACTGAGGGATTGATAAAATGGAACTATTCAAAAAATGTTGTTTATGAACATCCAGATCAACTGACAAGCTCATGAAAATCACACCATTTTGATGAGTAGTTCAGTTTGGTTTAATTCGTTTCACCAAGTTTTTTATTCTTTGGGGCCAATCTGTAAAGGGAAGCATTTTGTGCTTTGTAAAGCACTCTATCATTGAGAGTTAGAACCCACAACACAAGTCAGCAACAAGAACTTCACAATACACACATTTCCTTTATGCATGTAACACCTTTGAGAGGGGTGGCAAATCACAAAATTGGACCTAGCGCAGAAAAGCTCATTTGGACAAAATGTTTACTCAGTAGACAAATCCAGAGCCCTTTCAGATGACACAATTAAAGTGATATTATTCCACTTTGATAGCCATGGAAGATTGTATTAATTCAATACCTCCAAGATTTATCAACTGCCCTGCTCAAGTCTTGTAAACTTGGGAGCCATGGCTTCTTTGATAAATCCTCCTGTCTATCACTGATTTTTTTCCCAATATGTCTCATTGTCCCATGCCCAATGTATGACAGCCTCAGCCTAGTCATCTTGCCTCTAGAGAGAGCTCATGTTAAATTTCTTCTAAACCCCATTCATTTGTATTTTTAGCCTTTCTTGTTATCTACAGAAATATTCCCTAGCACAACATTTCAAATGAGTTAATTTTTTCCTGTCAGCTTTCACCACTGTCCAGATTTTATAAGCACCTAGATGGCCTTGATGGTTCTGACTTTGGTATTTAATGTTATGACTTTACAGTTAAGGATCTTATCTTTTATCTTATTCCTTCATTCTTGCCTTTCAAAATCTTAAGCCACATCTACACTGAGCATTTAATGTAGCTTCAATACAAGTTAAAATTGCAACAGCTACAAAATGCAGCCCACCAATGTGTGCTGCAGCATGGATTAAAGGGGTTACAGTGCAGTAAAGAAAGTTGCAAGAAAGTCTGAGGCAAGCCCTTTAATGTGCTGCAGAAGATCCCAATATATCCCAGATCCTGGACGCTCGGCGCTCATAGGCCTGCCTGGAAGGGCCTACAGCTGCGCGCTAAGCACTCGATGCTCATAGGCCCAGCTGGCAGGCCCTGGCTTGCAGGGCCTACAGCTGAGTTCTTAATGCTCATAGGCCTGGCTAGCAGGCCCTGGCTTGCAGGGCCTACAGCCGAGTGCCGAGAGCTAGATGCTCATGAGCCTGGCTGGCAGCCCTTGGCTTGCCAGGCCTACAGCTGAGCACTGGGTGCCAGGTGCGTGGCCTGCTCGGATATAGACCCCAGCTGGCAGGGCTTACAGACCTTGGCGGGCCCTAACAGGCCCTGGCGCTTTGCCCTGACCACCTTGTTTTTCAGACCTTGCATAGAAAAGCTTATTTGGATAGATGCCCGTTTCATGAAGCGGTGTATAGAAACAGGGCCATATGAATGGGACAAACAGAAACGGATAGCAATTCCATACAAATGCACGAGACTAGTAGACATTCACCCTCACTGAAGTGCTTTGTAGAATTCAGAATAAGGGGGAGAGCAGGCTGCTGAAAAAATGCCCCAAAGACATGGCTGGGCAGCAGGAAGCTATCAGTACACTTGAGAGGGATTACCTCTACTGCTTACTGTCATTTTCTTTTCTTCTTTTTGACCTTCTAGGCCTCTGGAGCACTGATGTGCATCTCTCCCTGAAATGGTAGGGGGGACGGGACTCACAGAGGAGTTAGAGGCCAGCTTCTGTGATCAATGTAATCACCTTCCTGACCTCAACCTAGTAACAAATGTGCTAATCTAATCACCCACACAATAAAAACAGTTCCCCTTAAACCAGCTCCAACTTGACCTAAGTGTAAATGTACTCCTTGTTTTCTTCTGATTTCTTGACTAGACTCTAAATTTTGGCTAGAAATTGAGGCTTTTATTATTCAATAACTTTGTTACTCAGTATAAAGTTGTATAAATCTTCTGTGTTCATTATTTTTGTCTTCTTACCATTCAACTATAACCCTGTTTGTGCCCGTTCTTCCTTGATTTTCATCAATTATCAATGAAATGTGACAATGAACACAGGTAGTTGTAGTCTAGTAAGGCAGTAGTTTTCTGCTGAAATTTCTAACTAACTTTCCCTTAACTTCAAATCCCAGGACAGTCTAGGATGTTGGCACACCAAGTGGAATCATAGCCTTATAAGTACACAGTGTGAAAGGCCTTTGATGCCTCTGGTCTTGGTTGTTGTTTTAAAGGCAGTATCAATTCCAAGTCAGAAACTTTCATCCCAGTGCTATTATCAAATAATATTATTTTTAAAAGAAATTGTGTGGCTCAAATATCAGCATTCCAGAAAAACAGAGCAATCTTTTGCTTTTTGATATTTGACTACAAGCTGTGCTTTCATTTCATCTTCCAGCAAAGTCAACAGGAATGCATTCACTGTACCGGAGTGATATTTACCCAGCAGATTTTATATGGTAACCGCAATATTATTGAATATTTTTTCCAGAGTAATTGACAATTAATTGTCATTTCATTGGTTGTCCAAACAGAGCTTGAACAGTGAACCCTGAGTATATTTTGCACCCTTTGCAGTTTTATAAGCTTGGAATTGAGTACAACTACAAAACACGTTGGTGTTTTTCATTTGCTATTAGCATAAACTCACAGCTACCTTTCCTCCTAGAGAACAAGGCAAAATGACTTTTTAACATATTTTCTACAGTTAATATAATAATAGTGATGAGGCATTAACACTATCTCAGCAGCAATGATTTATTATGCAATCATGACATAATGAATTTATTCAAGCATGCATAATTTCTGAATCATTTTGGCTATACACAGGGGAAAACGTTATGATGGAAGTTTAACATGCCAGATAGCTCTTATGCAGTATAGCCCACAGATATTTTAGAAAGAATGCAAACTATTATAACAGTTATTTTAAAGGTCAATATAACTACTGGAAGATCTTTAATTGATGCTCTCTGTGGCTCAGAAATACTACCCAACCAACTACATTATGTTTAAGTACTTCCTATCCAAGGTTGAGAACATCCTGGCAGTCTTTCCTTAATCTGTTACAAAAGTTCATAATACAGTGGTGGAATCCTTCATTTCATCCTGTAGACACCCAATGTTTGAATCCAGCTTTCTAGTTTCTGATTTTCCTCATACAAAATCAAGTACAAAAGTGTAGGGAAGATGTTCAACTATTTTATAGTACAATTGAGCTGATGGGAAACTTTTCCTGGCTATTCCTGACAGTGCCCTTCATTATCAAAATATCCTTAATTTTGTAGTTGTGGAGTTTTGTATGAATTTGTAACTACAAAGAGGCAAATATATATATTTGAAAGTGAAAGAGTGTGTGAAATTAAGTGTATCTGAAAGCAAAAACTAGGCATTGAGGTATTTGGAGGCTGACTATTATAAGATTTTGGGAAACATAATAATAATAATAATAATAATAATAATAATAATAATAATAATAATAATAATAACCATTGATCATAGCTGCTGTAAAAAAAACGCACAGACAGACTACAAACAGAGGCACAATTATGTGGCCCAAATGATTCATTGGAACTTATGCCTCAAGTACCACCTCCCAGAAGCAAAGAACTGGTGGGATCACAAACCTGCAAAAGTATTGGAAAATGAGCACGCAA
Organism: Anolis carolinensis; assembly: GCF_035594765.1. Classification (NCBI taxonomy): domain Eukaryota; kingdom Metazoa; phylum Chordata; class Lepidosauria; order Squamata; family Anolidae; genus Anolis; species Anolis carolinensis. Next base: position 95,102,413 of record NC_085842.1, on the reverse strand, counting down.
AGATACTGTGGGACTTCCGAATCCAGACTGACAAAGTTCTGGAACACAACACACCAGACATCACAGTTGTGAAAAAGAATAAGGTTTGGATCATTGATGTTGCTATCCCAGGCAAACACTTAGAAACAGATGCAGTCATTGCTAATAGTCAACACGGATTTACCAAAACCAAGTCATGCCAGACTAATCTGATCTCTTTTTTCGACAAAGTTACGAGTTGGGTCGATACAGGGAATGCTGTGGATGTCGCGTACCTGGATTTCAGTAAGGCCTTCGATAAAGTCCCCCACGACCTTCTGGCAAACAAACTAGTAAAATGTGGGCTAGACAAAACTACAGTTAGGTGGATCTGTAATTGGCTAAGCGAACGAGCCCAAAGGGTGCTCACCAATGCGTCGTCCTCATCTTAGAAAGAAGTCACGAGTGGAGTGCCGCAGGGCTCCGTCCTGGGCCCAGTTCTGTTCAACATCTTTATTAATGACTTAGACGAAGGGTTAGAAGGCACGATCATCAAGTTTGCAGACGACACCAAACTGGGAGGGATAGCCAACACTCCAGAAGACAGAAGCAGAATTCAAAACGATCTTGACAGACTAGAGAGATGGGCCGAAACTAACAAAATGAAGTTCAACAGGGACAAATGCAGGATACTTCACTTCGGCAGAAAAAAACGGAATGCAAAGATACAGAATGGGGGACACCTGGCTAGACAGCAGTACATGTGAAAAAGATCTTGGAGTCCTTGTGGACAACAAGTTAAACATGAGCCAGCAATGTGATGTGGCTGCTAAGAAAAGCCAACGGGATTCTGGCCTGCATCAATAGGGGAATAGCGTCTAGATCCAGGGAATTCATGCTACCCCTCTATTCCGCCTTGGTCAGACCACACCTGGAATACTGTGTCCAATTCTGGGCACCACAATTGAAGGAAGATGTTGACAAGCTGGAAAGCGTTCAGAGGAGGGCAACTAAAATGATCAAAGGTCTGGAGAACAAGCCCTATGAGGAGAGGCTTAAAGAACTGGGCATGTTTAGCCTGCAGAAGAGAAGGCTGAGAGGAGACATGATAGCCATGTACAAATATGTGAGGGGAAGTCATAGGGAGGAGGGAGCAAGCTTGTTTTCTGCTGCCCAGCAGAAAAGGACATGGAACAATGGCTTCAAACTACAGGAAAGGAGATTCCACCTGAACATTAGGAAGAACTTCCTCACTGTGAGAGCTGTTCGGCAGTGGAACTCTCTCCCCCGGACTGTGGTGGAGGCTCCTTCTTTGGAGGCTTTTAAACAGAGGCTGGATGGCCATCTGTCGGGGGTGCTATGAATGTGATTTCCTGCTTCTTGGCAGGGGGTTGGACTGGATGGCCCATGAGGTCTCTTCCAACTCTACTATTCTATGATTCTATGATTCTATGACAGTTGCATTGACGAAAAACAACAGGAAAAACTCAGCCGCTATCAGGACCTCAAGATTGAACTTCAAAGACTCTGGCAGAAACTAGTACAGGTGGTCCCGGTGGTGATCGGCACACCAGGTGCCATGCCAAAAGATGTCAGCCGGCATTTGGAAACAATAGACATTGACAAAATTACGATCTGCCAACTGCAAAAGGCCACCCTACTGGGATCTGCGCGCATCATCCGAAAATATATCACACAGTCCTAGACATTTGGGAAGTGTTCGACTTGTGATTTTGTGATATGAAATCCAGCATGTCTATCTTGGTTGCTGTGTCATAATAAAATTATTATTATTATTATTATTATTATTATTATTATTATTATTATTATTATTTACACAATGACGTTGTACGACACAGCAAACAAGATAGACATGCTGGATTTCGTTTCACAAAACCAGAAGTTGAACACTTCCCAAGTGTCTAGGACTGTGTGATGTATTTTCGGATGATGCGTCACAGTTGATCACAGTTGTGGAAAAGAAAAAGGTTTGGATCATTGATGTCGCCATCCCAAGTGACAGTCACATTGATGAAAAACGACAGGAAAAACTCAGACGCTATCAGGATCTCAAGATTGAACTTCAAAGACTCTGGCAGAAACCAGTGCAGGTGGTCCCGGTGGTGATGGGCACACTGGGTGCCATGCCAAAAGATCTCAGCCGGCATTTGGAAACAATAGACATTGACAAAATTATGATCTGTCAACTGCAAAAGGCCACCCTACTGGGATCTGCGCGCATCATCCGAAAATACATCACACAGTCCTAAACGCTTGGGAAGTGTTCAACTCGTGATTTTGTGATATGAAATCCAGCATGTCTATCTTGTTTGCTGTGTCATACAATAAAATAACAACAACAACAACAACAACAACAACAACAACAACAACAACAACAACAACTTTATTTTTATAACCCACCTCCATCTCCCCAAAGGGACTCTGGGTGGCTTACACAGGGACAAAGCCCAGAGAACAAAAAATTCAACATATCAAAAATTAAAAAAACAATATAAGAATAAAACACATAACATGGCAAAATAGTTAAAAGCATTGCCCAAGAACCAAACATAATCATCTTATAATACATCAGAAGGCATCATCACCACAGAACAGAAGTGGGACTATTACATTGCAAGGGAATGGCAGGGCTAGTGCAAAATGCAGGGTAGTAGAACCAGGAGTGGGATAAAGTGCAGGAAACCGGACCAAGAATAGATTAGGACTGTGTGGTGTTGGTGCAAGCTGATTTGTTATTTCAAAAAACATCTATTCTTTGAAATGCTTTTAGCAGACCCCATCCCCAAAGTACACAACAGTATTTTTTCTGTGAAATTTGGGGGAAAAAACATACTTCTTAACTCCATTCTTACTCCAGCGTTCCAGTCCTGGAATAATTGTAGACTAAAGATTTGAAGCAGAAAACTCTCTTCATCTTGTTGTTGTGTGCCTTCAAGTCATTTCTAACTTATGTTGGCCCTAAGATGAACCAACCTAAGGTCACCCAGTGAGTTTCCATGGTCATGCAGGGACTTAATTCCTGGTCTCTAAAGTTAGGACCTCATCACTTTAAATTGTCTAATGTGGGTAACAGTGGAGGCATTCACCAAGCAGCATGGCAAATCCAGCAGGCAGTGGGGGGGGGGGGGGGGAACCATCATCCAGCTCTTTCCCCATTCTACAAGGGAAAATGTTGCCACTGTATATAACGGGCCTTGAACATCCACAGATTTTGTTATCCAGCAATGTCCTGGAACTAAACTAGCAGATACCAACAGCCCACTGTAGCTCTGTAACAGCATCTAATTTACAAATGTACAAAACTGCTGCTTTTCTGTTATCAATTCATTCTTCTTGCAAATAACTTTTAAGAACGGATACATATTTTTGCTCTTTTAAAATTTGACACCTCACACAGTTATAGCACTATGGTTCCATTTTAACTGCCGTGGCTGCATCCTAGGGAATTCTGGGATTTGTCATTTGGGGAGGCACTCGAGATTTCTGGCAAAGAATTCTCAATGGCTATCTTTAAAGTGCCAGTTCATAGGATGCAGCTATAGCATAGAAGCATGGCAGTGAAAACAAAAATATAGTGGTATAACTTGTAATGTGAAAGGGTCTTGTAATGTGAAAGGATCCAAAAAGGATCAAGTTGAATGTTGTTCATCATAAATATTGTTCATGTCACACTATCACAGAGAGCTGTCCCATTACAATTGGAATGCTTTACACTGATTTAAATAAATCTCCAGTTTATCAATCTAATCTCTCCTGTCAAAAGTTTGATCCGGTTCATGGGTACTGCCTCCCCCTCCCCCTCCCTCCCTCCCCCCCCCCCCTCTCTCTCTCTCTCTGGAAGATCATCCCTTAATAGAGTGTGGGGAAGCTGAGCCCTATTACGCATACTGACCTGTGGTTCTAGCACTTCAGTGATATCAAGAAGGGGTGCAGGAGGTACAGCATCTGTATTCCCCTCCCAGTCACAGACTGCCATGGGAATTTCCATTTCCAAGCTGTGTGATAAAATTAGAAAAAGTGAATGAATGTCATGATATAACTGTGTCCTACTTAGTGCATTTGGGGAGGGTGAAGTTAGTGAGTTTGCATTCAACCACAAGCCAAATTAATTTCTCCTCACTCCCTAGACACAAGTGGCAATATTGCTGTCAGTCCTGCAGGATGGCTGAGAGAGATGATCTTTACATGAACTTGACATTTCAGGTACTATTTCAAGGAGAGCATTGGAGGCGAGGGGTGAGGAAGGGGAAAGGGACAAAATGAGGACTTTGCCTCTCCAAGTCAGAGTTCTGCCCCAATTGATTTTTCCTTCAGTCCCCAATTGTTTAGCATTACAGTAACATAAAACTTCAGTTGAGTCGTTAAAATATAGATTAGCTAACCAAAGAAAAAGGGATGAGCAAAGTAATCCAGTGAATACAAACACAGCAGATGTATTGAGTAGTGTCAACTGCCTCACCTCCTAAAATGCTACAAATTTGGGCACTCAAGGGAAATTTCATTTGCAGGGCAATGTCTTTATTACCTCTGTTGAAGTGGTTGTATTTTCAAGTCAGGTCACTTGGGAATGAAATGATTTTCTGTGTATATTCAGATCTGGCTTTCTATTTGCAAGCTAGACTTATTACATTGAGAAATTTTCCAGTCATAGGAAACTTCAGCCTCTTTTCAAGGGTTGAATAGAGGCAGAAATGTCCTGAAAGGAGGGAACTCTGAACACAGGCCAGCAATCATGTTCAGAGCTCCTACCTCTTATCACACTTTACTACCATGTTTACAACAGAATAACAGGTGAGATGGGAACCATCAAAAGTTTGTTGTCAAAAGCTTTCATGGCCGGAATCACAGGGCTACCTCACAACCTCTGAGGATGCCTGCCATAGATGTGGGTGAAACATCAGGAGAGAATACATCTGGAACATGGCCATACAGCCCAGAAAACACACAACGAACTCATCAAAAGTTTCCCATCTTGTTTCATTGCCCAACCATCAGCAGTCTCTTGTATCCTATGGGTTTTGATGCAGAACCATAGGATCCTATGGAAATAAATGGTTTTAACCTGGAGCACTGTCTCTCGTATCCTATGGGCTTTGATGCAGAACCATAGGATCCCATGGAAATAAATGGTTTTAACCTGGAGCACTGTCTCTTGTATCCTATGGGTTTTGATGCAAAAACAGGATCCCATGGAAATAAATGGTTTTAACCTAGATCACTGTCTCTAGTATCCTGTGGGCTTTGATACAGAACCATAGGATCCCAAGGAAATAAATGTTTTTGACCTGGATCACTGTCTCTTGAATCCTATTAGCTTTGATGAAGAACCATAGGGTCCCATTGAAAGCAGTGGTTTTAAACTGATGTCAGTCTCCTTGAATGTGAGGCTTTGGGCAGGACAAGGGATCTCTTGGCTTTTGCATATTGTTGTTTCTTCTGATTAAAACCAATAAAGTAATACTGCTTTTGTGATGAATGTAAGATGAATGTATTGCCAGCTCTTAAATTTCCACGTGTGAGTGTGACGGAGAGGCAGAATGTGAAACGGGACCACTGACAATATAAGGGGCAATTCTCTACTCTTAAAAGAGTGGTCACCCATGCTTTCCCCTTTCAATATGATGAGGTGGTATATCCAGTGCCCATTGCTAATTCTCACAACTGCAGACAAGAAATTGTGGGCCATTTGGAATCAAATTTCTGACAAGAGCTGAATCCAGATCTTTTTGGTTCAACTTTGTTGTTGTTGTTGTTGTTGTTGTTGTTGTTGTTGTTTTTGTTGTTATTGACACAAAGACATAGTATGACACAGCAAACGAGATATATATGCTGGATTTCGTATTACAAAATCACAAGTCGAACACTTCCCAAGTGTTTAGGACTGTGTGATGTATTTTCGAATGATGAGTGCAGATCCCAGTAAGGTGGCCTTTTGCAGTTGACAGATCGTAATTTTGTCAATGTTTATTGTTTCCAAATGCCAGCTGAGATCTTTTGGCATGGCACCCACTGTGCCGATTACCACTGGGACCACCTGTATTGGTTTATGCCAGAGCCTTTGAAGTTTGAGCTTGAGGTCCTGATAGTAGCTGAGCTTTTCCTGTTGTTTTTCATCAATTTGACTGTCACCTGGTATAGCGACATCAATAATCCAAACTTTTTTCTTTTCCATAACCATGAGGTCTGGTGTGTTGTGTTCCAAAACTTTGTGAGTCTGGATTCGGAAGTCCCACATTATCTTTGCATGTTCATTTTCCATTACCTTTGCAAGTTTGTGATCCCACCAGTTCTTTACTGCTGGGAGGTGGGACTTGTGGCATAAGTTCTAATGAATCATTTGGGCCACATAGTTATGCCTGTTTGTAGTCTGTATGTACGATTGTCTTACAGCAGCTGAGGACATGATCAATAGTTTCGTCAGCTTCCTTGCACAGTCTGCATTTTGGGTCAGCAGCTGATTTTTCAATCTTGGCCTTAATTGCATTTGTTCTGATGGCTTGCTCCTGGACTGCAAGAATATTATTATTATTATTATTATTATTATTATTATTATTATTATTATTGACACAACGACGTTGTATGACACAGCAAACAAGATAGATATGCTGGATTTCGTTTCACAAAATCACAAGTCGAACACTTCCCAAGTGTCTAGGACTGTGTGATGTATTTTCGGATGATGCGTGCGGATCCCAGTAAGGTGGCCTTTTGCAGTTGGCAGATCGTAATTTTGTCAATGTCTATTGTTTCCAAATGCCGGCTGAGATCTTTTGGCACGGCACCCAGTGTGCCCATCACCACCGGGACCACCTGCACTGGTTTCTGCCAGAGTCTTTGAAGTTCAATCTTGAGGTCCTGATAGCGGCTGAGTTTTTCCTGTTGTTTTTCTTCAATGCGACTGTCACCTGGGATGGCAACATCAATGATCCAAACCTTGTTCTTTTCCACAACTGTGATGTCTGGTGTGTTGTGTTCCAGAACTTTGTCAGTCTGGATTCGAAAGTCCCACAGTATCTTTGCGTGTTCATTTTCCACAACCTTTGCAGGTTTGTGATCCCACCAGTTCTTAACTGTAGGGAGGTGATACTTGAGGCATAGGTTCCAATGAATCATTTGGGCCACATAGTTGTGCCTCTGTTTGTAGTCTGTCTGTGCAATTTTCTTACAGCAGCTGAGGATATGATCAATGGTTTCATCGGTTTCCTTGCACAGTCTGCACTTTGGGTCATCAGCTGATTTTTCGATCTTGGCCTTGATTGCATTTGTTCTGATGGCTTGCTCCTGGGCTGCAAGGATCAGGCCTTCTGTCTCCTTCTTCAGGGTCCCATTCGTGAGCCATAGCCAGGTCTTCTCTTTATCAGCTTTTCCTTCAATTTTGTCAAGGAACTTTCCATGCAGTGTTTTGTTGTGCCAGCTGTCAGCTCTTGTTTGTAGTGCGGTTTTCTTGTACTGGTTTTTTGTCTGCTGTGCTTTGAGGAGTTTCTGATTTTTGACTTCAATCAAAGCAGGTTCTTCACTTTGCTTGACATATTCTGCCAGGGCATGTTCTTCTTCTCTGACTGCTTGTTTTACTTGTAAGAGTCCTCTGCCCCCTGATCTTCTAGGCAGATACAGCCGGTCAACATCACTGCGAGGGTGCAGTGAATGATGAATGGTCATGAGTTTTCTTGTTTTTCTGTCCAAATTGTCCAGTTCCGCCTGTGTCCAATTTATAATGCCAGCAGTATATCTTATGACAGGTATGGCCAAGGTGTTTATGGCCTTGATGGTGTTGCCTCCATTGAGCTTGCTTTTGAGAATTTTTCTGACCCTTTGTGTGTATTCTTTACTGACCACAATCTTCACATGTTCATGCTTGATGTTGTCCAGCTGTAATATGCCCAGATATTTATAGGCCTCTGGCTGGTGACACTTTATTGTTTGGCCATTGGGCATATTGATGCCCTCACTTTCAATTATTTTTCCCTTCTTCAATGCCACTGTCGAACATTTGTCCAAACCAAACTCCATGTTGATATCAGTGCTAAAAATTCGGACAGTGTTGGTCAGAGATTGGATTTCAGTTTCCGTTTTCCCATATAGCTTCAGGTCATCCATGTACATCAAATGTGAAATTTTGTGAGAATTCTTAGATGTTTGATAGCCGAGATTTGTTTTTTGTAAGATTGTTGACAGAGGGATCATGGCAATAATGAAAAGCAGAGGGGACAATGCGTCTCCCTGGAAAATTCCTCTCCTGATGTTGACAAGTCCATAACTTTCATTTCCAACAAACAGTTCAGTTTTCCAGTGCTCCATCATGTTTTCAATGAAGGTGCCAACGTTTTTACTAATCCCGATGGCATCCAGGCACTTGATGATCCAGCTGTGTGGGAGTGAGTCAAAGGCCTTTTTGTAGTCAATCCACGTCATGTGAAGATTAGCTTTTCGGCTCTTACAGTTCTCCAGAATCATTTTGTCAATCAATAACTGGTCTTTTGTGCCCCTGCTTTTCCGTTTGTTGCCTTTCTGTTCATCTGGCAAGATTTTTTTTCTTCAAGATAGTCTTGAATTCTGTCAGCTATGATGCCAGTCAGTAGTTTAAACATAGTGGGCAGACACGTTATTGGCCTGTAGTTTCCTGGTGCTGCTCCTTTTGCTGGATCCTTTTGTATCAAGTATGTTCTTCCAGTTGTTAGCCATTCACTGATACTTCCTTTCTGCAGCATCTCATTGAATTGTTGGGCCATTTTTCCATGTAAAGTAATCAGATGTTTGAGCCAAAATCCATGGAGTTGATCACTACCAGGCGATGTCCAGTTCTTGACTTTTTGCACTCGTTTGCTGATCATTTCAGTTGTTATTTCCATCAGTTCCATTTTGTTCTGTGAGAATTTTCCTTCAAATTCCTTCACCCCCCCCCCCCGCAGGTGCCACCTTGACGTGGTGGGGGGGCTTAACTGCTCCAATGATGACTGAGGGCTGTGCTGGCGGTAGTGTAACTACCGGCAGGTCCAACCAAGCCAGAGAGGCCTCAGCTGAGGAGCAGAACTAAGAGCACCTAACCCATTAGCATTATGGAGAATCAAACCCAAACGAAGTCTATACTGGCTCGGTCGTCGCCCAGGATAAAAAGGACCGCGGTGGATGCTGCTGATTCTGGACATCCATTGACAAGTGGGCTACGGAATCATCAAACCCCAAATGAACAGTCACAGAAGCGGCAGAAATACACAATGCCAGAAAACCGCACAATTATTATTATTATTATTATTATTATTATTATTATTATTATTATTACCCCGCTTTATCTCCCCAAAGGGGACTCAAAGCAGCTTGTCATAAAAGCATTAGTATACAATTTAAAATATACAAATATACAAACATTAGAATAGAATTAAACACAAATGGCACTAAAAACTCACAGTTCAAAATCCATCAAAACATATTCAAAATTTAAAACTACAGCATCCCCGACTGGATCTTAAAAACCTTCATTAAAAGCCTGTTTGAATAAAGGTTTTAGCCTGCCACCTAAAGGACAGCAGGAAGGGGGGCATTCTGGCTTCCCTGGGCAGGGAGTTCCAGAGTCGTGGCGCAGCCACTAAGAAGGAAGGCCCTCTCTCTTCTTCCCATGAACTGAGCTTGCAATGGGGGTGGGACAGAGGGAAGCACCCCCCCCCCCCACCCGAGGCTCTCAGGACCCAAGCAGGTTCATACAAGGATATGGTCAGTCAAATACCCTGGACCTGACTGTCTAGGGTGTTAAAGGTCATAATCAGCACTTTGAATTATGCCTGGAAACAGACTGGCAGAAGTGGAGCTGCTGCAACAGGGGGTTGGCCACTCCCTATAGCCAGCCTCAGTTAACAACCTAGCTGCAGCTCTTTGGACCAACTGAAGTTTCCAAGCACTCTTCAAAGACAGTCCCATGTAGAGAGCATTACAATAATCCAGATGGGATGTAAACTAAGGCATAAACCACCGTGGCCAGATCTGGCTTCTCAAGGAACAGGCGCAGTTGGAGCACAAGCTTTAATTGTGCAAAGGTCCTCCTGGGCACCATCAACACCTGGGCCTCCACGTTCAGTGCCAAGTCCAGGAGGACCCTCAAACTTGTGGACCTGTGTCTTCAAGGTGAGTGTGAGCCCATCCAGCACAGACTGGATCCCTATACTCTGGTCTGCCTTCCCACTGACCAGGAGTACCTCTGTCTTGTCTGGATTAAGTTTCAATTTGTTTGCCCTCATCCAGTCCATTACCGATGACAGGCACTGGTTTAGGGTCAGGACATTGGTTTCCTTGGCATTAGGTGAAAAGGAGTAGTAGAGTCGAGTGTCATCTGCATATAGGTGGCACCATACTCCAAAACTCCAGATGACCTCTTCCAGCAATTTCATATATATGAAAAAAAGCATGGGGGACAAAATGGAACCTGAGAATTCCCACGGGTCGATGGCCAAGAATTTGAACATGAGTCCCCTAGCACCACCTTCTGGTTATGGCCCTCCAGGAAGGACCAGAACCACTGTAAGACAGTGCCTCCCAGTCCCATCCCAGTGAGAAGACCCAGAAGGATACCATGATCAATAATATCAAAAGCCACTGAGAGGTCCAGGAGAACCAACAGAGATACACTCCTCCTCTCTAGCTCTCTGTGGAGGTCATCCACTAAGGTAATCAAAGCTGTTTCTGTTACATAGCCAGGCCTGAAACCATATTGAAATGGATCTAGATCATCTATTTCATCCAGAAATCCTTGGAGTTAGGAGGCTACCACATGCTCCAAGACCTTGCTTAGAAAGGGAAGGTTGGACACTGGCCAATAGTTGTCCATTATAATGGGGTTCAGGGACAGATTTTTTTAATATAGGCCACACAGTTGCCTCCTTTAGGTAAGTTGGAACTTTGCCTTGTTCCAAGGAGGCATTGGCCACCATGTTCACCAACTCTGCTAGTCCCCTCTAGCCTATTTGATCAACCAGGATCTAAAATACACGTGGTAGCTCTCCCCTCTCCAAGTATCTTGTCCACATCCTCAGGATGCACAAACTGAAAGGTATCCATCAACACTGGATAAGCAGAAGCCAAATTTACATCCTTTGAAATTTTATCAATAACAGCATCCAAGATGGAAGAGATCTGAGCGACTTTATCTGCAAAGCGCCTTACAAATTCTTCACAGCAGGCTGCTGAATGGTCAGGGTTTTCTCCTTGAGGACCAGTATGTAATAGCCCTCTGACCACTTTAAACAGTTCATCTGGACAGTTCCTTGCAGATGCAATGGTGGCCACAAAGAACAATTTATCTGCTGCCTCTACTGCCATGGAGTAGGCTTTCAAATATTCTCTAGCCTGTGCTCAGTCAGATTCACTTCGAGTTCTCTGTCAACATCGCTCTAGTCTCCATCTCACTTGCTTCATCACCGCCAACTCCTTGGAAAACCAAGGGGTTGGTTTTGCTCTACTCTGTGAGAAGGGATGTTCAGGAGCAATTGTGTCCACTGCCCTGGCCATTTCCCCAAACTACAGCTCTGAGGATTCCACTACGTTGAGTCATGACAGCAAAGGGGGTGTCAAAATTCATTAATTCTACAGTCTAGATGCACCCCAATTCTGTCCCTCTATTCACTGTGCTATTATGACTGTATACTTATCTAATTAACCTCCAGACCTGAGCTTTGATGAGAAACTGTGCAATTTATAAAAGCTAATGCAAATGAATATCACACTGTTTTTTCTTCTAATGTGATATGGGGGTGGAGGTGGTTTGCTTTTTCATAATAAGGAGAGGAGGAGGCACTACTGTACAATCCCATAGGCATCTGAATTCATTCCGCATTTCCTGACTTCAGCTATGGAGCTCTGAATCATGAATCGACTATGATCAGAGCCAAAGATGCCGAAATCAAAGCAGTACTGATAAGCAACGACTCAGTGTTCAATGGTAAAGATGACAGCAAAGTGTTTTGATATGAGAAGAGCTCTTGAGGAGACAATCTGATTTCTTTCTAAGAAGATGCTGCCTTTAGCTGTCAGCACAGTTAATTTCCTCCCCGCCTCCTTTTTTTTTTTTTTGTCATTTGTCAAACAGAAATTTATTCTGCTTCCCATGGCATGGCTTCAGGATGGAAGGGTCCTCTGCTTAAAAAGGATTGCCATTTTGTTACCTCAGATTAGCGCAAGTAGTGTGACAACCATTCCCCACATCAAAACCAATGTTGTTAACCTTGAAGTGTGTTATTAATATTTCAGTGCTGGTCCCATCAGGGGTGTCTAAAAGGGGCTCTCCTGGATAGTGACAGCTCTTCCACATTTGATTCTAATCATATATGAGTTAAGAAGACATCATTAAAAGTGCATTAAATTTAATTATGCCAGTAGCAGCCACAGACAGTATGAACAGCAGCCTAATGCAGAATCCATAATTAGCTAAAACCTAATCCATTAGATTCTTATTTGTTAAGAAAATGGGCCTCATATATAAGTGTCAGGACAAAACAATCCATTGCAATTGGAAAGAACTTAGCCATTTTTGGAAGATTTCCCCCATTATTGCTCATTTTGTTGTTTAATAAAGAAGAAGAAAAGATAGAAAGGAATCCTACTAAATGAAGCGTTTAACTGCTTTAATTTTCCTTTCTCTTTAAACAAGGTCACAATAAGATGGATGCATTACTCAGATTGATTTAATTATACAAGGTTGTTATTTTACCATTATTTATCATGTTTAATGTGATAATGTCAAAGAGCTGAAGTGCTTAGAAAAAAACTGAGCTGTTTTCTAAAGAGGCAAGTTATTTTGCAGAATAGTAAACGAGGGGTGTCCAAAGAGTATCTGCAGTATGCTGATGCCTCATATACATTTTCCCCATCTTTCGTTATGTGATCATTTCTCCTGATATATCACTGCACACCGACCTTATTATATTTTTATAGCATTGCTGATGTACTTTAGGCTAACAGTGCTCAATCCTTTATACATCCACTCAGAAATAAAGCCTTACTGAGTCCATTGGGGATTATTTTCAGGCGAGTGGACATAAGAAAGCAGCCCAGAAATGATACCAGCTCAGGAACTGAGTTCTTCATCTCTTACTTTCCCATTGGTGTCTATAAGAGAGGGAAATTTAAAAGCCCACAGCAGTAAAACATCCACCTCCCAAATAGCACCTCATCTTCTGCCCTGTTCATGACAAAGCAGAAGAAATAGTGGAAATACTGTGGATCCAGCTACCATAGGACTGTTTTACAATGAACTTTGTCTCTTAGGATTCTTACCTGTCTTGAGCTGTTGGGATAGTTGAATAGAAATCCATTTCTAAAACCCATATTGGACTTATCATAGTGCATGCCTGGGTATAAATGAGCTAAACAATATAAGAGCAACATAAACAAAAAATGAATGTAAATTGGATGCTTCTTGACAGAATGGCTACTTTTTTTTTTCCAAACAGAAATGTCAGGACCTTTAGAGTCTTATAAATAATTCCCTTTTGCTGTGGTAATCCATAAAGTACAACGAAGGGGCATATTGTGATGCTATTAATTGTGCTTTCCAAAGAGAAAGAGCTGCAGTGTGTGGACAACAGTTATTAAGTACTCAAAGGAGAAATGATAAACTTTGTGTTGTAGGTATTGAGCAGACTCACTCTTCTCTGACATTGATAAACATCTTGTCCTTTCTTTTATAGTAAGTCTTCTCTGGGACCTATCACAATGTTGGGAACAGACTGTCCACAGATTTAACAGGCTGGAGCAGTGTTGTTGACCAAAAAGAATGAAAGAACGTTTCAATGCCAAATAGAAACCCAGACACAATATTGTGCATTGTAGACCCGCAAATGGGCTAGTTGACAACTTTAAAGCACTGTTCTCACAAAGAACATTGATCACAAAGAAACCACTACAATTATTACTTTCACTCTCAGGAACTTTGAAATCTGTTTTTTCTCTTCCCTTTTGCTTTGGTGAACATTCTTTCTTGTTTCATTTTATCTTTGTTCATGGCTATTGAAGGGAAATAATATGAAAAGGGAAGGATCTTGTAAATCCAGAAATCCTCACATTATTTATACAATAAGCATATACCAGCTACGGAGATTATGGAATTTAAACCCATCTACAAATAGTTTTTGAATATGGTTGTCTTGACTAGCATCAGTTATGGATTTCTGGATAAAGGCAATGAGATTTCAGGAAAGTAAAAAAGGTCCTAATTTTTGCACAGCTTGGTCTGAGGAAAAGTCCTCATGAACTGAAAATCATGCTAATTTCTGTGGCATTTTGGCTAGATCTACTATGTGTTATACAGCTGTTTATTTTGTATTCTCTTTCTTTTTCTCTCTCTCTTTCTCCTTGACCAGTATGTGTGCCTTTGAGTTATTTCAAGTTTTAAAAATATCACATTTTAACACTTTCTCTCTCTTTCTCTTTCTCCTGACCAGCATGTATACATTTGCGTTTTTTTAAGGACTTGAATTTTCTATTACTGAATGAAAATGCTCTTCAGCCTTTGGAAAATAATACCTTCCAGCTACTGGCAGGAGCAGAGAAACAGAATGTAGCAGTTAAGAATCTGGCATAGCCAGGAGCAAACAGACGTATGAGCATCTTGACCCCAATTAGATTATATCAGAAAGCTAACAAGAAGAACATCACCTCATCTGAGACATGGTTCTGGAGAAAAAGTCTGTAGATACCATGGACTATGCAAAAAAAATTAAACAAAGCCAAAAATCTCAGCAGAATCCAGAATGACTAAACTGAGGCAGTCATACTTTGGTCATATCATGAGATGACATGATTCATTAAAAAAACAGTATTTCTCAGTAAAGTGGAAGACAATAGGAAAAGAAGATTGCATTGGAGATAGACCAATTCAATCAAGGAAGGCATGAGCTCTTGGATGCCTGTCATGCACAGAGTCGCTATAAGTCTAAACCAACTTGATGGCAAATAATAATAGCATTGACTACTTGATATGAGTCAACTGTTATTTTTGACCATTTCAGTTTAGTAAAGTCCAATACCTTGTCCAAAAGTGCAATAACCTCAATTTCTTGTGTCAATGGTCTCACCAGTGAATTAGAAAAAAAACAGAACA
This sequence comes from Anolis carolinensis, assembly GCF_035594765.1. Taxonomy (NCBI): domain Eukaryota; kingdom Metazoa; phylum Chordata; class Lepidosauria; order Squamata; family Anolidae; genus Anolis; species Anolis carolinensis. The sequence continues at coordinate 95,087,349 of NC_085842.1, read as the reverse complement.
CTTTTCTTTATTACCTTAATCCTGTTTCTCAGAAGAGCTGTCTAGTTGAAAATACCCTGCCCTGCCCAACGTACTGAGCAGGGACATTGCGGTGATGGGTGCTCCTTCCACTCACAATTTCTTGCAGGACTCCCTCTTCCCAGGGGGGGGGCTGTTCTGTGCATGCTCCTGGCACATCCTCTCCTGGCACATCCTCTCCTGGCACATCCTCTCCTAGCTAATCAAAGGGAGGCTTCCTCCTGCACTCTGCTTAGCTGCATCAGGTGTACTAGAAGGAAGACCTCTTCCGTCTGATCTGCCTTCTGCACATATAAGGAGGCATCTTGGCTCTCCCAGCTAAGTTGCCCCCGGATTTATTGACTATGTTACTGTTATATTTAGTTGTTTCTGTCGTTGTATCTTCGTCACAATATGGGGGTGGTTGGCACGGGCCATGGATCTGGTATGTTTGACTCCCTTACTTCCACTGAGGGGTTCTGCCATGTGGCTGTTAGTGGGTGTGGTGGTGCAAGTACTCTGGGCCAGAAAGAACAGAAACCTCCAGTGCACCCCCTGTTGTCTCCCTTGATGCATCTGTCAGCAGCAGGCTGTCTGATACCTTGATCCAGGACCCATGTATGGCCGCCAATCCTGTTTTTAGTTGTAACCAATAAACAAGCTGTGACCTTGGTTATCCCAACACTCTGAGTGAGTCTGATTTTTCTGGTTGATACAGGGGGTGTTAGTCATCCTTGCCCATGCAACTGGATGGATTAATCTTTTAAGATAAAGCACAAACTATAGATTCAATAAAATCTTAAGGAGATTTCTTTCCATTTGGCATGGCTTCAAGTCACCTGTCAACTTATGGTCACCCCTTAACTTCATAGGAATTTCTTAGGAAAAGGATACTCAGAGATGGTTTGGCACTGCCTTCCTCTGAAACACACCTGTTATTTCTTAACAGTCCTGCATACAATTACTAACTAAGCCTGATCCTACTCAGCTTTTAGTATTAGATAGGCATTAAGGCTGTGCATATGCTTAAGAACACACATAACTTACATCAACATGCAGAACTCTTTTAATCAGCAGGTCTTTTAATGTACTGTGTGAACATATCATATAGGCCATCCCAATGAATCTATGAATCCCAGGATCCAGATAGCATAACCAGAAGTTGTAAAATCAGATATTAAGCATGTCGACATCTGAAGAGTGATTTAGTTACGCTCCAAAAGTAGTGCAGTAGTCCTAGCTGGGGTCATACATAGGAAATAGAATACAATGTTGTGAGCAGATTGTTGAACAAAGGTGGCCTAAACTCAACCCCCTGCTGAAATCCTGGATTAGTCACAATAAACTTTAACCTCCTCAGAGTATTGTTGTACAAATTTTAAAAGGTTACCCCATCTATGCCAACCTAAACACTGGGGAAAATAGCCTTTCCAGAAAATAACCTGATTTGCCCATTCCCTTATTAAAACCCAGAGCATGCTGATATTTGGTGTTGAAAATACATTTACTATCCCTCAATTTCAATCCATTGCTCCAAATTATAAAGAAAGTGTGTTGTATGTGGTATTTGGCCATAAACCAAGAAATCACATTTCAATTCCCCTCTTTATTTCTATTAACAAAAAATTAAGAGAAATGTGATTGTTTTTTAAAAGAAAAAAATACATGAAAGGGAACATGTTCTAAGGCGGAAAGAGCATCCCAGATTTTAGGCTTTACATTACACGCAACAAATCCAGCATGCTGATTCTTATAATTGGCTAAGAAATCATAGCAGATGTGTGAGTTTCCTTTGTGAAGAAGGATGAAATTGGATTTTACAATGTAGGCTATTGCCGCTTTTGAAAACACCAACAAATACATTCCGGTGAGGAACAGCCTTACTCTTTATGTTACAAGTAGATGTCATAGAGGAAAGGTGAAGTAGGGCATCAACTTTTTTTTTCATCTGCAAGGCCCTTGTACTTTTAGCATCTGCATGACACACAAAAACCCAGGCAATTGCTTCCCCAGCATGATAAGGCAGTAATCAGCAATGCCTCCCCTGCCAGTTTTCTAGATTTTCTACTATCAGTACATCTGTTTAAGCACTACAGAGGTCGTGGGCCATATGTGAGAGAGGCAATCCTAACTGCTGCAATATGTAGCATATTTAGCAAAAACAATCTAGAGGCCTGGGGATGTGCACAGTGGATCTTAGAGGACTACATGCATGGATTTCCTCACCCTGCATTGCAAAGAAAAGTCCAGGTAAACAGTATGGCTGAAAATTTGAGCAGCAGCAGCACTATTAACTGAGAAGGCAGGGAAGCAGTTTCTTAATGAATAGGAATATAAAGGTTTCAAATTGAAGAAGGTTCTCTGGAGTCTCTCTTTTTCAATATCAGCAGAGACTCTCTTCTAGAGACCCTCTCATGCTTTGCCACTTTGCCTATATTTAACCTGTTCCTAACCTGAAAGCCTAACCCTAGGGTGTCAAACTTATTTTCACCGAGGGCTACATCAGCCTTATGGTTGCCTTCAAAGGGCCATTTGTAATTGTAAGACTGTATAAATACAACTATGTTACCCTGCTATTGAAAGCCTAATACATGGTGCTATGTAAATAAACTAATAACAATAACAAGGGGTGGGTACCAGTCTGAGCCAGTATGGCAAGATCTCCATTCAGTACAGGTAAACAAAACAGTTAAGTACATCACTCTCCCAAATGCAACAATTTCCTTGTCAGAAGAAGGGAAGGATTCTTAAAGGATAATCCCAGTTTAAAATGAGGCTTGACCCTCCAAGATAGACAAGGAGGGTCACAATGCCCTACCATTACACCATGTCTCTTCCAATGCAAGCAGACAGACTCTGGCAAGAGGCACCCTCCTGACTAATGCGTCACAATCTACTTACAACTCATATTTATCCAGCATAACTTGTAACTCACTTGCCTCTTAGAATATTGCTATAGTAGTATTAATAAGCAGAGAACTGGTAACACTTTAGGGTCTCAGAGAATGAAGGTAACTTAAGATGTTGTAGACTACGTCTACTTCATCAGATGTATCTGCAGAGGTAGGCTTTGTCTGCAAAAGTTTATGCTACCAACTTCATTATCTCATTTAGTTTCTGAAGTGCTGCAAGATCTTGCTGTATACTGACATTCCACACTAACATAGATATGCATTTGAATACTAATAGCCATGGATATACCATTGTGTTTGGTCTCTTTGGTGACTGGCAGTGTGTTGAAAAAAGGGAATCCACACAAAAGTAAATCTCACAGGATATGGCAACTGCCAGATTGATTGACAGTGTGCCTCAGGTTTCTGTCCATTGGGGAAATTAAACAGATAAGGTCTACTACAGGGGTACCACAAAGTCATTTAGAACAGTCCTATATTTGCTCATAGTGCATAGGATCAAGACTAGTGATTTTGGTAGAGGTAAGACAAGATTCCCATATTTGGAGTTAGATGTGGTTAAAAATAGGTCTCACTGGGAGTTTCATCAATGCACTTCAGAATTTGTCGTTATATATCTGAACATGCCTTTTTTGCTTGCAGGGATGTTTCAAAATTGATACACTGCATTTTTTTTTTAAAAAAGATTATTTTCCTATTGGGAAGTTCCATAATCAAAACCTGATTTACAATTGCTACATTATGGCATCTTTATTTTCAGTGGAAAAGTGGAGATACTGCAATACCATTGGGATCTTGCACAAGTAGAGCCAACAGCATGACCATTCTGCAATGTATCCCAATGTGCAATATGTCCTGGACCACAATGTGTCACATTGCTCAGTGATAGCCCCATTACACAACAAAACATCTTGTGGAGTGCCCTGCTCTGCATTGTCACAATCTACTGTCATGGTTGCGCACCATGTTAACAAATAATCTCGCCCCACATGTCCTGATCAGCAGGTTCTCAGGTATGGAACAAGCATGTAAGCCTATTCAGACAGGAAAAGGACAGTCATGAAGGTAGGTTTGTCAAGTTAGCACAAATATGCAACTGCTTCACCAGACATTAAGAATAAGATTGCTGAGGATTGCATTAAGACATTCTATTCCTCTTGTCGTGGATCCAGAGGGAAGCCCCAATGCTAGGTACAACTCCTTCAAACAATCAATTGATGAAGCTGATTGTGAGATGTGTCCTCTCACCCCAAAATATACCCCCTCCTCACACTCCTGTAGAGAGTTCTCAGTGAGGTTGAGAGACACAACTACAGTACAACACCAGAAACAGAGTTTCCTCATCTTTTTCCTCTGCCCACATGGTACATGGATCAAACTAGACACTACATGCAAGAAGTACTTGGCCATGGGTAGGTTGAGACTTTATGATGGGAATGAAACCTGATTGACATCTGCCTATGTCTGTTTATCCATTTTACTCATAATGTTTTCAAGCTGCCTATAAGAACAAAATGTTCTCCAAAAACATATGATTAAAGTGATACAGAATATATATTAAACAATAGTTTGCATACCACTATTTCAGGAGTTTGCCTGGCTGCTAGAATGCACATGTTGAGATGTTTTTCAGGGTTCTAACAGAAAAGCATGTATGAAAATAGGACAGAGTTCATTCTCAGTTGGAGAGTGGGCTGGGGAAAAGGATTGGCTGGCAGATCCATCAGCATCAAAACTGCTTTAATGATCACAGAAGAAAAGAACACTGTAAATCCTTTTTCCGCTTCTCAGCCAATCACCAGCTAAATATAATGTCACACAATTAGGAAGTAGCTACTAGTTTTCAATACTGCACGACAGCTCCAAGAAAAATGCAGGGAACAAAATCAGCCTCTATACATGGCATTCATTGACCTTGCAAAGGCTTTCAACACAGTAAATTGCAGTGCTCTCTGGACCATCCTCCAAAAAAATTGGGTGCCCTGACAAATTTATGAACATCCTGCAGCTCCTCCCTGACGACATGGTGACAACAGTCTTGGACAGCAATGGCTCCCAAAGCAACCCATTTAAGGTGGAATCAGGTGTCAAACAGGGATGTGTCATTGCCTCAACCTTATTTTCCATCTTCATTGCTATGATACTTCGCCTTGTTGACGGGAAGCTTCCCACTGGAGTGGAAATCATCTAGGCCAGAAATACAGATTAATATTGTAACATTCGAAAATGTTGACCATTTCCGCAACCTTGGCAGCCACCTCTCCACAAAAGTCAACATTGACACTAAAATACAACACCACCTCAGCTCTGCAAGTGCAGCATTTTTCCAAATGAAGCAGAGAGTGTTTGATGATCGGGACATCCGTAGAGATACCAAGGAGCTCGTTTATAAAGCCATTGTCCTCCCAACCCTGCTCTACGCCTGCGAAACGTGGACGGTCTACAGACGTCACACTCAACTCCTGGAGAGATTCCATCAGCGTTGCCTCTGAAAAATCCTACAAATCTCTTGGGAAGACAGGTGGACAAATGTCAGCATGCTGGAAGAAGCAAAGTCACCAGCATTGAAGCGATGCTCCTATGCCATCAACTCCGCTGGACTGGCCACATTGTCCGAATGCCCAATCACTGTCTCCCAAAGCAGCTACTCTACTCCCAACTCAAGAATGGCAAATGGAAAGTTGGTGGAAACAGAAAGTTGGTGGAGATTTAAAGATGGGCTTAAAGCCAACCTTAAAAACTGTGGCATAGACACTGAGAACTGGGAAGCCTTGGCCCTTGAGCGCACCAACTAGAGGTCAGCTGTGACCAGCAGTGCTGCAGAGTTCGAAGAGGCACGAATGGAGGGCTTAAGGGAGAAATGTGCCAAGAGGAAGGCACGTCAAGCCAACCCTGACCAGGACCGCCTTCCACCTGGAAATCGATGTGCTCACTGCGGGAGAACATGCGGAAGAAGAATAGGTCTCTTCAGCCACCTATGGGCACACCCCCAAGACACCAGATTGGGAGGACCATCATCCTCGGCCTACGAGGGATCACCTAAGTTTTTTTTAAGTAAGTGCAAAGGAAGGCTATTATATATGGATCTTTTCTTTTAGCCGAGACAGGGAGAGGAGAGTTTGTAAAATTAGAATTATTTCATAATAGTAAAGCTCAAGCTGACCTAAATGGGTTTATTTTGTCAGGCTCTTGAGTGACAAATGCATCTTCATTTTTACACAATCCATTATTAAATGATAGAATTTCCTGGTACAAAATATGGTGATGTCTACTACTGCAAAACAGCAGGCAGGCAGGCAGGCAGGGAGGGAGGGAGGGAGGGAGGGAGGGAGGAAGGAAGGAAGGAAGGAAGGAAGGAAGGAAGGAAGGAAGGAAGGAAGGAAGGAAGGAAGGAAGGGAGGGAGGAAGTCAAACATGCTCATTAAACCATTAGAGTTAAAAAGGACTACTACACTCAGAGATTGCATATTTTTAAATACCTCTTAAATTCCAAAGGCAATATTTTGGAGAACGTGAACTAATGGTGTTCAACACAGCAGATCTTTAACAAAAATATACTTTATCTTAAAAAGAGAAAAATAATTTACCCATAGTAACAAGTTATTGTGGTTGGCCTGCTCATCCCTTAACACCAGCTTTACTGAGGTCCCATCAACATTGCCATATAATGCAGGTTGGAACTGCATTATATGGTTAGTGTAGACTTATATGATGCAGTATAACTGCATTGAACTGCATTATGAGTTTACACTGACCATATAATGCAATTTCAAACTGCATTATGTGGCAATCTTGTTTATAAAACTATTGTCCTCTCAACCCTGTTATACGCCTGCAAAACGTAGACTGTCAACAGACGTCACATTCAACTCCTGCAACGATTCCATCAGCTTTGCCTCCAAAAAATCTCACAAATCTCTTGGGAAGACATGCGGACAAATGTCAGCATGCTGGAAGAAGCAAAGACCACCAGCATTGAAGTGATGCTCTTACGCCATCAACTCTACTGGACTGGCCACGTTGTCCAAATGCCCGATCACCATCTCCCAAAGCACTCACTATACTCCCAACTGAAGAACGGAAAATGGAATGTTGGTGGACAGGAAAAGAGATTTAAAGATGGGCTTAAAGCTAACCTTAAAAATTGTGGCATAGACACCGAGAACTGGGAAGCTCTGACGCATGAGCACTCTAGCTGGAGGACAGCTGTGACCAGTAGTGCTGTGGAATTTGTAAATGCATTAATGGATGACAAAAGGGAGAAATGTGCCATGAGGAAGGCATGTCAAGTCAACCTTGACCGGGACCACCTTGCACCTGGAAACCGATGTCCCCACTGTGGAAAAACATACTGGTCAAGAATAGGGCTCAACAGTCACCCATGTATCCATCGCCAGGACACTACACCTGGAAGACAATCATACTTGGGACAATGAGGGCTCGCCTAAGTATGTGGCACTCTAGATGGGGCCTGAGTATGGCTGATGAGTGTTGCAAATTCAACATCAGCCACTTATTCTGTAAATCTAATCTAAGATCTTCATTGTGAATGTGTTGAAGACCAGAACGTTTAATGCTTCTGTGCTTGTTGGTCATATGCCTGATTTTCCAACAGTTGACTATGCCACCTTTTCTGCCATCTGCACACAAGCAGAAGAGAAGATGTAAGATTAATAAGAGGGATTTTTTTAACAAGACACAATGGAAAAGCAAGAGTTTGAGTGAAGGCAAGACATAGATGGAGATAGATGTAAAATCAGGTGGGGGACACTTGTACAGAACATTTTCTGTATGAAATGTACAAAATAATGAGGTTTTGGATAGAGCAGTTCTGAAATACAAAAGATTTTCAAGACACTCACCCTCCAAAGGCACCAAGTAGTACATCACAATTTAATGGGGAAAGAGGCCAAATGAGCAAAAAGCTAGTGCTATTTGTAGTTCTTGCAGGTGTTATTTTTTCTGACTCTAATGAGCTATGGAAGCTTAATGAATATGTAGTTCCCTCTGGAAGTACTAACCATCTAATCCTACTGTGAAGCTGTTCTTGCCCCCCTATTGTTAGTGAGACTTGAAAATAAGCAATATCTTGCACGATTCCCAGATTCCCATGTCTCTGATTCTGTGATTTTCCCTATCAGTGTGTCATTATCACTGGCTCCTTCATCTCTCCCCTGGTAGAGTCACAGAGATCAAGACTTGAAAAGTTCATTTGTATGGAAATCAGGAAAATGACACCTGCAGATGCTCTGCCAGTCACCTTTGAAGCAATTAATTTGAGATTGGTCTTGGGTGGAGGGAAAGAAGACAACTATTACTGCTTCTTGTTCAAGTGATTTGACATTTCCTCTGTAACGGCAAGCTTGGTAGTATCATTTTAAACTGAAAGATTTCACTGTAATGACAGTGAACAACACTGAATTATTTTCAAATATGTTGGAGAAAATCTACTCCCACCATTGCTTCCCCCCACCTACCTGAAACACCCCACCACTACCCGTTATTGCATTTCAATTCTTGTCTCATTTCTCATAGAAGCTCTCGCACCATCCCCCTCTATTTCTGTCCTTGAATGTAAGATGGGCACACTCCCAAACAACCCATTAGCTAACCCAACTGTCATTTCCCTTAAGCAGAGTTCTTGTCCTTGTAACAGCTGCACAGCAAGCTGAGATTCATTAAGCAGAGTCTCACTTGGCATGCTGAAGCCATAATCCAAACGCTTTACCTGTTGAAACATTGTTCTACTACTCTTAAACACATTTTCAACTGAATTGACTAGCATAGAAGAGTTCCCATTAATTTTTGGTTCACAGCAGGCATGTAGCGGGGGGGGGGGGGGGGGGGGGGTGCCGACAGCCCAGGTGCCAAAGAGGATACCGCCACACCACAGACCATTCAGAGACTGCAATAGGCCTTCGCGCCTGTGCACTTGGAAGGCCTTCGTGCCTGTGCATTGAAGTCTCGCCACACTCGTGGTTTGGAGTGGAGTGTGTTGAGCCCATCGGCTGCCTTCTGGGACTCTCTGGATCCAGGTAAACAACAACTCCCATTTGAAAAAGAGCAATCATTCCCCAATCCCTGCTTCTATGCACAGTTGGGCACATTGGCTCTATGTGCCAAGTTTAGTCCAGATCCAGCGTTAGCTTCATTCAATGCCCTCTGGATAAGGGTGCACTGCAACTCCCAGATCCAAGGTCAATCACCCCCAATCCCCGCCTGTCCTGTATGCACAGTTGTCCATGTTTGATCCAGATATGATGTTGGCTGCCTTCAGTGCTTTCTGGATCCAGTTAAACAACAACTATCATTTGAAAAGGGCAATCATTCCCCAATCCCTGCCTGTATGCACTGTTGGGCACATTGGCTCTATGTCCCAAGTTTGGTCCAGATCCAGCGTTGGCTTGGTTCAATGCCCTGTTTATTATTATTATTATTATTAAACAGTTCTTCTACATTAAAATGAAGTTAGTTATGCTACTAATATGCTGCCTCCAAAGGCAGAATATGTAATTTAGAGCCTGTATCTTTAAGAGTAGGGGAGGGGTAAGGAGCCCTAGCTTTAGAACTCTGGGAATGGCAATTAGAATGACGGTTGGGGATTTCTGTTCAGTTTAAGTTTAAGATTAGGCTTGAAAGGAAGCAGAGGGTTATTGGTAGAGCATAAAAATCCACATCAAGTGGGAGTATTAGAAATATATAGAAGCATGTCACGTCGGAGTCATAGACATTTGTATGAAATTCCTTTCAGCCTCGCTATAGCACATGAAGACAGAACAAGTAACATGAAGCCAAAAGAGCTACGTTCAGCAAAGGACAAAAGGGATCCTCTCACCTCTGCAGGAGTCTACCGTTTTCCATGCAGCTGTGAACAAGTCTACATAAGAATCACCAAGTGCAGCGCCCAAACACGAATCAAAGAGCATGAAAGGCACTGCAGACTAAGTCAACCAGAGAAGTCAGCCATAGCAGAGCACCTGATGAACCAACCTGGACACAGCATATTATTTGAGAACACAGAAATGCTGGACCACTCCACAACTACCATGTCAGGCTATACAGAGAAGCTATTGAAATCCACAAGCATGTGAACAATTTCAGCAGAAAGAGGAAACCATGAAAATGAACAAAATCTGGCTACTAGTATTAAAAAACTCTAAAGTCAGGACAGTAAATGAAGAACACCACTCAGGAATTTCAGACATGAAGCAATCAAGGCCTGCTAAAACCTCCTAACAGAAGGATTCCCCCAGGCATTAAGCTGTCAGGCTTTAAGCTGCAAGGCCATTCAATGCTAATCAAGGTGGCTAATTAAAACATTCACACAGACAAGAGTTCTTTCTCCCATCCTGGACTTACACAGATATATAAACCTTACTTGTCCTAGTTTCCAACAGACCTCAAACCTCTGAGGATGCCTGCCACAGATGTGGGCGAAACGTCAGGAGAGAATGCTTCTGGAACATGACCATACAGCCTGGAAAACTCACAGCAACCCAGTAAAACATACAATGTTGGCAGTAACAGATTTATTCCATTTATAGTACTAAAAGTAGTATTTTTTTCAGATGTGGATGATATCGTTCCTTCTTCGAGCAGTACCACATCAGCTGCCCATTGCTCAAGCCAATAAAGTGGTCATACTCCTGAAGCTGATGAAATCATGAGATCTGTTGTGGTTTCCAAGCTCAATGTTTTCAATATTGAGAAGCCTTCACCCATACCCTCTGACTGTCTTAATTTTACAGGGACAATCCCAATTCATCCTTTGCCATCCCATTTTTAGCTGCTTTTAAAATATCCCAGTTTCCTCCTCCCATTTTTCCTCCTCAATGTACAATGTACTTCAGTTGCTAAAAACTGTCTTCATAACACAAAAGTACTCAATTCAGCAGAAGACGACAACAGGAAGGGCAAAATCTTACCTTTCCTTGTAGACTGGTGCAAAATGTTGCCTAAAGGCAAGTTGTGTAGATGGCTATATAAATGGTAGAGGAATGTAGTGTGATGCTGGCTGGGAACCAGAAAAGAGATGTGATAAAATGGCCAAAGGGACCATCATGAGGCTACAGTGTTAGTTACTGCAATATATACTAACATATAAAGGGCATTGTTGACAAATAACACCATCTATCACATTAGAAGATGAGCAAGGGAAAGTACTTTTAGTATTGTGAGTGATGTGATTAGGTCCTATGATGACATTTCCTCTGCAGATGTATGAGCAGCGCTGGCATCTAAATTTGTGGAAAGCTCTTGTACCATCCATGTTATGTGTCTGCCTATGGCTAAATATGTATTTGAGATTGGGAGATTTGTAGGCACACAAAGGATTGCTGTCCATGTGGCTTTGAGAGGGCAGCACTGTTGTCCATAAAATACTGTAGTTTACTGATGACTTAGTCTATAAAAACTTACACAGTACCAACTTTCTTTTCATCACCCTTATATGGTCTAGAATTTGAAAATAGTAAGAGATTTGGTGCATGCAAATCGGGAAAGAGGATACAGGAGTGAGAGTAATTCGTTCCTTCCTTTCACATCCTGTTTCTACTTTCAGTTAATGATACTATTGCTCTAGAACTGTATATTGTTTGGTATATTTATTTGATGTGACATGTGGGAGGTCCATAGACAGAGTATTGGAGAGGAACTGGTGAAATTGGACATCACCTCAGCATTATGTTTTGCATTAGTTCACCAAGATGACTTTGATGGTATATTTTACATTGATGGGGCCTTTCCTACAGGGTGTCTGGTGTCATTTGAGAGGTTGAGTGAGATCATGGGTAATAAAGGAGGTCAAGAAGAGTGATACATTATTTAGATTATTTTCTGTTCATCAGCACATTTGGGACTGGGAAATGTGCCCTTCTGCTGTCCGAGTTTAGTTTCTTGGTGCAGGAACTAAAAATTCCAGTGACCCAAGAAAAGATTAAGTGTCCTTCACACTATGTGGCCTTTTTTAGGCATTGAAAGTGACACAGTCAATCAGCTTTGTAGGTTACCTATGCCAAAAAGTTAGGGATATGAGGAAGAGAGTTGCTGATTTTCTTATATACACTCGAAGTATTTCAAGAACCTGTTGAACATTTACATTTTCTATGCTAGGTGATTGTACCAAGTGGGGCTATTTCTTATGTGTCTTATTGTGTGGTTAGCAAACCATACCACAGGATCAGAATCACACAAGTGCTCTGGAGAGACATTTATGAGAAACAGGGAATCTACTATCGCTGTGAGATCTGCAACTGGGAGAACCCTTTAAACCAGCCTGGTGGGAGGCAGACAGATACTTGCCCCTTTTCCATGGAACAAGTGGGATGGGGGTAGGAATTTAGTAATGCTTGTAGCACCCATTTAGTGAATAAACAGGCTCTGGAGGTGTCTGATCACTTTATTCCATGACCTGTCAGCAAAATAAGGAATTCAGTCCTGGCTCTTGTAATTCAGTTTGAAAGCAGTTTTATAGCCTGTGTTCAAATGAGCTTTTACATGCTATCAGTTGCATGCCAATTATATGTTTATTTTTTTCTTATGCAGCAGAATGCTACTTTATTCAGTGGTCCTAAGACTGATTTAGTTTGTACTAATTTCAACCACACATTTATACAGTTTTAACACAAAATATGCATTCAAACATTTAGAAGAATCCTGCAAGCATCTAAATCAGTGGTTCTCAACCTATGGGTCCCCAGATGTTTTGGCCTACAACTCCCAGAAATCTCAGCCAGTTTACCAGTTGTTAGGATTTCTGGGAGATGAAGGTGAAAACATCTGGGGACCCACAGGTTGAGAACCACTAGTCTAAATGATCAGAAACACAATAGGAGTGCTAATACAAACAATTTGTTAATACAAATAAAGGAAAGTCCTGCTAAGTCCAGCAAGGCTCACTCCTGGTTAAATAGATATGGGATCACAATCTAAAATATTTGATTTAGAATGTTCTTTAGTGTTTAGTGAGTTCATGATCCAAATCCAACACTATCTGCTGGGCTTTCATCCAGCAAAGCCTGAAGTCATGTGCATATTTACAAGTGAGTAATTGCACCTAGAATCACTGGAATGTAATTTTAAGGAAATGTGTTCAGGACTCTGCTATGCATTCTGTGCATTCCCTTCCACACTAATGGGGTTCAGTAATTAGAAATGATTTGAATTGGAACATTAAAGCATTAGCTGTTTGTTATTTTAGTAAGAAGCAGATTTGCTCCCATTCATCTGCAAATTTGCAGATGTGCACTGTGCCCTTTTCCTGATTTACAGAGTTCTTAATCTTCTGTATTCACATTGCACAAACAGGAGTGACGTCTTATGAACAATATATTCAAAAGTTAGCTCCTCTGAGTTAACTGGAATTAATTTTTATGTACATGTGTATAGAAATTCATCTGAATCATGCTTTGCATTCAGATCGTCCACGTCTTCTTTGCTAGATAAACTGAGATTATATCTCGTTTTAACAGTTTATGAATTTGTTCTATATATATGGAAAAATGAAAAGGACTTTTTTTCTTCATTTTGCTCTTACACACCACTGGTTACACAATGCATTTGACTATTCCAGTTCAATCTCAGGGTCAAGGCATTTTATTGCCCAAAACAAATGCCAAGATAACTGCCCCTACCCCTGAAGGCTGTCTGGTGCATTTTGGATAGTCAATCCAATATGGGTTTTAATCTAACTTCAAAGGATCTATCCAAATTGTGGGAATCTATTCCAAAAATAATTTCAGCCCCTTACATGGCTGATTGAAAGTATAGAATAAAATCTGGAGGAGATTTGCTGTCCCACTGACATGGAAGCAACCCATGGCCACCCCCTCTCCCCAATCTACATGGGAAAATGCCTTCTGCCACACTTGAGGCTTCAGGCTAGTTGCAGGGAGGGCACAAGAAATCAAGCCAAATTGCATGGCACTCACAGCACTATTTTAGAACAGAAATAGGAAGTGTGGAAAGAATAGCTGCTGCACCACAACATCTGCTCCCAAAACTGAATGGTTGTTCCTGTCCCTTTAGTGTAGAAGAATCATAATCATAGAATAATAGAGTTGGAAGAGACCACAGGCCATCTAGTCCAACCCCTGTCATGACAGGAAAAGCACAAAGTACCCCTGACAGAAGACTTTGCAGGAGCTGCCGCGCAGTCAAGGAAAAAGCTGTGAGAGACATTCTTTTACACACCCATAACAGCTACAGGAGCCATATCCAGTTTTCACTCAGGAAATCCTATGCCTTAGGCCATGGGTTTTCAATTTTTTTCATCCACTGAGTCCTTTTTGAAGCAAACGTTTCTCATGGAGCCCCAAGAAATGTTTATATATTATGTTGTGGCAGATGGATGGAGAGTGTTTGTGTGAACTAATTGAAAAAACAATGAACAAATTCCTATGCGTACTGCACATATCTTGTTTGTAGTGGGGGGAAAGAAAGAAAGAAAGAAAGAATCATAGAATCATAGAATCATAGAATAGTAGAGTTGGAAGAGACCTCATGGGCCATCCAGTCCAACCCCCTGCCAAGAAGCAGGAAATCGCATTCATAGCACCCCCGACAGATGGCCATCCAGCCTCTGTTTAAAAGCCTCCAAAGAAGGAGCCTCCACCACAGTCCGGGGGAGAGAGTTCCACTGCCGAACAGCCCTCACTGTGAGGAAGTTCTTCCTAATGTTCAGGTGGAATCTCCTTTCCTGTAGTTTGAAGCCATTGTTCCGCGTCCTAATCTGCAGGGCAGCAGAAAACAAGCTTGCTCCCTCCTCCCTATGACTTCCCCTCACATATTTGTACATGGCTATCATGTCTCCTCTCAGCCTTCTCTTCTGCAGGCTAAATATGCCCAGTTCTTTAAGCCTCTCCTCATAGGGCTTGTTCTCCAGACCCTTGATCATTTTAGTCGCCCTCCTCTGGACGCTTTCCAGCTTGTCAACATCTCCTTTCAACTGTGGTGCCCAGAATTGGACACAGTATTCCAGGTGTGGTCTGACCAAGGCAGAATAGAGGTGGAGCATGACTTCCCTGGATCTAGACGCTATTCCCCTATTGATGCAGGCCAGAATCCCGTTGGCTTTCTTAGCAGCCGCATCACATTGCTGGCTCATGTTTAACTTGTTGTCCACAAGGACTCCAAGATCTTTTTCACATGTACTGCTGTCTAGCCAGGTGTCCCCCATTCTGTATCTTTGCATTCTATTTTTTCTGCCGAAGTGAAGTATCTTGCATTTGTCCCTGTTGAACTTCATTTTGTTAGTTTCAGCCCATCTCTCTAGTCTGTCAAGATCGTTTTGAATTCTGCTCCTTTCTTCTGGAGTGTTGGCTATCCCTCCCAGTTTGGTGTCGTCTGCAAACTTGATGATCGTGCCTTCTAACCCTTCGTCTAAGTCATTAATAAAGATGTTGAACAGAACCGGGCCCAGGACAGAACCCTGCGGCACTCCACTCGTGACTTCTTTCCAAGATGAAGACGACGCATTGGTGAGCACCCTTTGGGTTCATTCGCTTAGCCAATTACAGATCCACCTAACTGTAGTTTTGTCTAGCCCATATTTTACTAGTTTGTTTGCCAGAAAGTTGTGAGGGACTTTGTCGAAGGCCTTACTGAAATCTAGGTACGCTACATCCACGGCATTCCCTGTATCGACCCAACTCGTAACTCTGTCGAAAAAAGAGATCAGATTAGTCTGGCATGACTTGTTTTTGGTAAATCCGTGTTGACTATTAGCAATGACTGTATTTGTTTCTAAGTGTTTGCAGACCACTTCCTTAATGATCTTTTCCAGAATTTTGCCTGGTATCGATGTGAGGCTGACCGGACGGTAATTGTTTGTGTCGTTCTTTTTTCCCTTCTTGAAGATAGGGACCACATTCGCCCTCCTCCAATCTGCTGGGCCTTCTCCCGTTCGCCAAGAACTCTCAAATATGATTGCCAGTGGTTCTGAAATAACTTCCACTAGTTCCTTCAGAAAGAAAGAAAGAAAGAAAGAAAGAAAGAAAGAAAGAAAGAAAGAACAATAAAATATTTAAAATGAAGAACAATTTTAACCGACATAAACTTAACAGTATTTCAGTAGAAGACTCCAGGGACCATCCAGTAAAACTCCCTTCTGCCATGCAAAAAATAATATATCATATATGAAATAATTATTAAAGCCAAAATTAAAATTGTCATTTTCTCAGACACCCATGTAGACAATTTCAGATTTTGGATTATTTGGGATATCAACATTCCATATAAAAGATGCTCAACCTGTATTTGAAAGCAAGGATGATTCAAATACACATTCCTTAAACAGGAAGATAAATATTTTTTCCAGGGGAGGGGGTGACCTAAGATACCCTATTTCCTTGAATCTAATGTTTACCTTTTTGGCTAAATTACCTTACCAAAACTAGGGTATTAGATTTGTGTCATACAGTCATCTTAGTGCTGAGCCAAAGCAAATGGGGAAGTTGCTTCAGGAGCTGCATCTGGAGCACCTATTTGAGGGAAGTCATCTCTCATTTAATTGCCATCTGGAGCTCCTATTTGAGGGATGTCATCTCTCATTCAATGCTCCTGGGATTTGTAGTTTATTATGGCATCAGCATTCTTTGGAAGAGCAGGTGAAAGACCCTCATGATTCCATAGTATTGAACCAAGGCAATAAAAAGTGGATTCATTCTACAGCAGAGATGCATCACAAGGTTTTATTTTCCGTTGCTGGAAGCTTTAGTGTTCTAAATTACGAGTGCACTTTTTGTTGCTGAGGATTACATTCTGCAGCAAATATCTTTTTGATTTCATGGTATTGAAAATTGAGGTGCACATCAGATCATAGGATCATAGAATCATAGAATAGTAGAGTTGGAAGAGACCTCATGGGCCATCCAGTCCAACCCCCTGCCAAGAAGCAGGAAATCACATTCAAAGCACCCCCAACAGATGACCATCCAGCCTCTGCTTAAAAGCCTCCAAAGAAGGAGCCTCCGCCACAGTCCAGGGGAGATTTGATAGCTCATTCAACTCAAGTAAATACGGTATTTTCCCTCACCCCCAGGCCTGGAGAATTCGTTAGACTGCATCTACACTGTAGAATGTATGCAGTCTGACACCACTTGAGCCATGGAACCTTGGGAATTACAGTTTGTTGAGGCACTAGAATTCTTTGGTAGAGAAGGCTAATGTCCTTGTAAAGCTACAACTCCCATGATCCCATAGCATTGAGCCATAACAGTTGAAGTGGTGTCAAACTACATTAATTCTACAGTGTAGATGCACCCTGATGTCCCATCTCACTAGCCATTTAATGGAGTTTCAAACCAGTTTTGAAAAAATAGATTTGTTGTGCAGATGATTCCATAGGAAATTCTGGAATTGGTTTTAGCCCCAAATGGGAATTACATAAGTCACAGGGCACTGATGTGCATCGAGGGCTTTATTTTGCACATTTTTCTGGGAGTTTGTTGTCTGGCCCCCACAGTTTGAAGTTAGCTAAGGCCTTAGCCTTCCTGTCTTTCCCAGAGCCTATGCCCTGCAGTGTGGTGAGTTAGATGGCACTGCTCATTGGATACCTCTTCCCAGCTTCCTGACACTGAGCATATTGCCTAGCAACTGGGATGAACTTTGTTCTACTTGGGTCTCCTGGCTCCCAATAGGCTCAGATGGACATAATAGGTATGGATATGATATTCTCCAAATAGTTTCGGAAAGAAAAAAGGAAAAGTCCATGCGCATTAATCACTTTAAACTAATAGGTTTGAAGGGCTTAAATAACGATAAAAATCATCTAAAGGTATTTTACTCTCCTTATATGGCAGTGGCCAAATGCTTGCCATAATTGCTCTTCCAGCAATGAATTGACTATGCACGTTAAGATTTCAATTAATTTCCTTGTGTTAAATGAACTGGCTCCTATTGCTTTCAGCCATAAAGATCTTGTTAATTGAAAAACATTTGCTTTATCCGCTTCAGAAAAGGTGAACAAAAGTAGAGCAGAGCGATGCAGTGCAGCTACAGGCACTTTGTATAGTGCAGCAAAATTAAAAGTGTGGAAAGGGAGAGAGCAATAATGGAACAAGATGATGTAAGTGTAACAAGGTTATTGCATCTCATTGTGTCCCATTCACAATTAACAATCTAAGGGTGCATCTACACTGTAGAATTTATGTTGTTTGCCACCACTTTACATGCAATGGCTCAATGCTATGAAATCTTTGGGGTTATAGTTTTATAAGGTCTTTAGCTTTCTCTGCCAAAGAGTGCTGGTGCCTCACCAACTCCAAATCCCAGAATTCTACAGCATTGAGCCGTGGCATTTAAAGTGACATCAAAATACATTAATCTTACAGTGTAGATGCACCCTAAAGTTTGAAGCTCTATAACATATGGATGTTGGAAGCATAGAGGAATCAGCAGTTGTATAAAGAGGTTAGTGGGAGAAGGGAGGCTAGCTAAAGAATGCTTTTAATTGCCTGATCTATCTACACTCTTTTTAAAATCTACGGTACATACTCAAGCCATTTGTTTCCTTTTCATCAAGAAGGTAACTCATTTTTTTTTAATTCATTTTGTCTGGGAAGGGAGCATCCATAGGACAACAACCCTAGTAATTGCTTGGTGAACATGGAGCAGGGCCTTCACAGCTGTGGCACCCCATTTATGAAATAACTGGCAATATTAATCAGATGGACTTTAAATTAGGTTGTGGGGGGGAATGAACAATGAAGAGCCAAAAGGCTAAAGGGGGGTTTAGACAAACACAACAAGTACCAAGCAGCAAGAGGACAATAATCTCAAACAGCTAAGGGGAATGTCCCACAGGCTTAAATGTCTTTACATGAATGCCCGGAGCATAGGAAATAAACTAGATGAGCTAGAACTCTTAGCACAACAAACAGTTACAATGTAATAGGCATAACTGAAGCCTGATGAGACAAGTACTATAAATTGAATGTAGCAATAGAAGGATATAACCTATTTCAGAGAAATAGACCAAACAGGAGAGGGGATGGAGTAGTATTGTATGTCAAAAATATTTACACCTGTGAAGAGATGCAAGACTTCAATCCTGGAAACCAGGTTGAGAGCATCTGGATAAGAATCAAGGGAACAAGGACTGGAAAAGATGTAGTCATGAAGGTCTACTACAGACCTCCCAGCAAGACTGAAGAACTGGATGAAGCCTTCCTTGACCAGATGACCAAACATGCAGAAAGAACAAATATAGTAGTAATGATGAGTATTAAATAATAATCATAATAATAATCATCTTTATTTCTACTCTGCCACCATCTCCCCGAAGGGACTGAGGGTGGCTAACAAAATACAGCAAAGTGCTGCATATAGACAATATATAAATCTAAAACGATAAAACCACAGAATTGCAATCACACACATACTGTTAGGGATTCCTTTTCTTCAGAAGAGGAAGGGGAGCAGGAAAGTGTTCATGAATCTGAGGGTGAGTTGGAATTTGAGGAGGAAATTTTGCAAGTACCCGCATTTCAGGAGAGGCTAAAGGAAACAGCAGAGACATCATTCTGCTAGAATAGCTGCCAGAAATGCAGCTGAGTAATTAGGAACTGCCCTAGCAGCTGTGAGGGGACTCAAGGCTATAATGCAGAAGCAAGTGCAGCCAGCTCTTGCTGGTAACAAACTGACTCTTTGCTCCCCTTGTGCCTGCTTCAAGTCTGCATCTGGGAAACTGCTCTTAAGGATTTATTGCTGCTTCTTTGTCTAAAATAAGACTGCTATTTGATTTGGGAATTTAACAGAGACTAAGAACTGTGTTTACCCTAAGACTTCCTTGCTTCCTTTTGTATTATTCCACTGAGTGTGGTGTACTTTATGTTTTGCTGAAGTAAAGCAGTTTTCACTTACTAACCACAGTGTTTTAAGGCTCTTCTTGAAAGATAAAACAGGACACATACACAATTACAATGTAAAACATTAAAATTCATAAAATACAGTCATAACTGTGGATAAAAACAAGTTTATATTAGTTGGAAAATATATTTGTTGGAAATATACTCTGATATTTGTTGGAAAAGAAAATTTGCCAAGAGTACAAAGTCCAACAAATTCCTCACATGCCTTGCAGACTATTTTATTGTCCAGATGGTGTGCCATTGTCCTCCTCCTCTTGCCATCCCGTCGCCTGATCACCCGCTCACTTGCCCACCTTCCTGCCCCCTGCTCGCTTGCCCCCCACTTGCCACCCCCCCCAATTTCCCACACACACACACACTCACCAAATACTATCCAAGCAAACCTCCTAATCTAACTACAACTATAGTGAAGTGATTCTCAACCCCGGATACCCAGATGTTTTTGACCTACAACTCCCAGAAATCCCAGTTAGGATTCCTGATAGTTGAAGGCCAAAAACATCTGGGGACCCCAGGTTGAGAACCACTGCTCTAGTGTATTCTTAGAGAAGTACAAATAGTATTTATTAAACCTGTCACAATCAACATTTGGAGGAGCTATTGCTTGAACATGGTTAGAGGAGAACAAAATGGGGAGAAGGGCTCTGGTCCTAAATTAAAGGGAGAAAACCATGAAATGCTGACAAATACCACAGGGTTTGACTAATACAGATTTTCAGAATTCATTGAGTGCATCA
Source organism: Anolis carolinensis (assembly GCF_035594765.1). Taxonomy (NCBI): domain Eukaryota; kingdom Metazoa; phylum Chordata; class Lepidosauria; order Squamata; family Anolidae; genus Anolis; species Anolis carolinensis. Next base: position 95,066,835 of record NC_085842.1, on the reverse strand, counting down.
GTTCACAGTCTACTTCGATAATACAACTTTTAATACATATTTGTGTTTATAAATTCATTGTTTTAAAAAACACCAATAGCTATTGTTCAAAGTCTAACAACTCATCGGTTGGTTGATTATTACTTGATTGACTGTTTGTGAGTTTTGATTGTAATCTATCCTGCAGCATAGTATATGTGTAGTATATATACATTTCATGAATAAATCAGCACATACATAAAGTTTTGAAAGCTGCCACTGCCAGCTGTGTGTTCTTGTCATAAGCTTCCTTGGCCTAAACGCATTCAGTGAACAGGCAAACTACAAATACGCATAGATCCTTGTGTTGATCCCATTGCTTCATACATTGTCAGCTTGATATTTAAAAAGGAGCTCCAGATCCATCTGAAAGGCAAATCCTACTTGACATTAAACCCTTTATTCTGCATGTGCTGATTATACAGAGATTACAGAATATGATAGATGAAAAAATGAGGAATTGTATGATAAAGTGGATTAGCAATTTTGGATGTAATATATAAATGAAGCAGTAGGAAAGGATGTGATCAAAGGGTTTACTTTATGTTATGTCTTAATGAGAATTTCAGTAAAGTGTGCCTTCAACAATATGTGGTATCTTTGGTAAACGATGCTGATGTCGAGCACACAAGCCTCTGCACAAACAATGCTTTGACACACAGCTGATTTCTGCCAGGAGTTCCATAGGCTGGCAGGAACCCTGATTTTCCTTTCCTAATAGATTTCAGTCACACAGATACATTATATCTTCCCTTGCAGTAGCTGAAACCCACAGGCAGCCTCTCTTCATTGAGGCTCCATTGTCCTTTACTACATATTCTCTCTCTCTGTCGCATAGTCGTTTCCGACTCTTCGTGACCTCATGGACCAATCCACGCCAGAGCTCCCTGTCGGCTGTCGCCGCCCCCAGTTCTTCAAGGTCAAGCCAGTCACTTCAAGGATACCATCCATCCTTCTCGCTCTTGGTCGGCCTCTCTTCCTTTTTCCTCCCATTTTCCCCAGCATCATGATCTTTTCCAAGCTTTCCTGTCTTCTCATGATGTGGTCAAACTACTTCAACTTTGCCTCTAATATCCTTCCTCCAGCGATCAGCTGGGCATTATTTCCTGGATGATGGACTAGTTGGATCTTTTTGCGGTCCAAGGCACTCTCAGGATTTTCCTCCAGCACCAGAGTTCAAAAGCGTCTATCTTCCTTCGCTCAGCCTTCCTTATGGTTCAGCTCTCACAACCATAGGTTACTATGGGGAATACCATTGCTTTGACTATGCGGACCTTTGTGGCCAGTGTGATATCTCTGCTCTTCACTATTTTGTTGAGGTTGGCCATTGCTCTCCTCCCAAGAAGTAAATGTCTTCTGATTTCTGCTACATATTAACCCAGAGTAATAACTTGTATCTGCTGCTGCTTTCACTTCCCTATCTGCAAAAGAGCTCTTTTGCAGGCTGCTTCCAATAACCAAAAATTAACAATAAACTCCTTTTCAAGCCGCGGATCCCAGCCGGCTTGGCTGAGGTGGTCCAGAAACACCTTGGGAACAAGGAAATGCAGTTCTTTCAACTGTGGATACGGAAACCCACCAGGTCCCCGTATCTGCAACTCAACAGATTCACTCCGGAAGAATTTCATTTCACTTCGGAGCACTTTTTAAACTAAACTGCTATTTCGCTTGTTGCTACAACGGCCCCGATTCACCTCCCGACCTATGAATTGGTTCCTTTTCATGAATGGGCTGCCTTTTTATGAATGAACATGGGCAAAGTGAGCTAAAATGTCTTTTTATGTCTTCTTATGAACTTTTTTAGATATTAGGGACCCCTTTCCCCTTTCCCTGCATGAACCTCATGTATCCCTTGAGCCGTCTCCCAGTTCTAGGAGAACCCCAAAAAGCCCTTTTGCCTGCTGGGATGCTGGAGAACCTCTGGGATTCCTCTCTTTTTTTCCCATGAGAAACACAAAGGAGACCGAAGCCCTTTGAACACTTCATGGGACTACCTGCATCCGTCTCCCAACACATGGGGATGATGGATCTCGTGTTTCTCCCCCGTTGTGAATCCCACATGTGTCTCCTATCATTTTTTTATTTTTATTTTATATCTTGTCCCTTATAAAAGAGGCACTGTGACCCTGATGTGAACTTCTGACCAGCACACCATCCTGACCCAAGCTCCACCAGGATGCCTCAGGCCCCATATATTACAAATAAGGATTACCATGATCACCCTCTGGAAATAAAACATTGGACTTCTTCTCAAACCTCAGAGGGTGATGCCAGGCCATTTGAGAAAGAAGAAACTTTTGGACATTCCAATCATTCACCTAAATGGCTTACCTCCTCCACGGGGAGACAAGGGTAAGCCACAGCTGTCCAGACAAAGCTATCTTCCTTCCTTGGACTCTAAATCATCTTAATCTCATGAAGATTTTTGATGCTGCTGCTATTTTGACAATAGGACTGGCATTCAGGTGTCAGATTTCCATCCAAAGGATTTGTCATTTCAATCAATGTATCAATAGCCAGGTCTGGTTTGCAGGGCCCTGGGGCTCGCACCAGACCACTTGACAAAGGACTTGACATAGGGTCACTCATTAATCCTGTCATCAACATATGTTTGCCTTTGTTTCTCCTGTTGCCGCGCCTCCATCTTCCCCATTGGCCAGCAAGGGAGAGACAACACAGGCGGGGCTTGCGTTCCCATTGCCTGAGGCCCGCAAGCCCCCCAGACCACTCCTCCTGCCACCTGACATCAGGGACTCCCCTGACCAATCAGCAAGGAGCCAGTCAGGTGGGCGAGAGCAGGAAAATTCAAAATGAAAATGTATAAAATGTGTATTTTTCTGTGTAATTGCATGCCGGTTCTTCTTGCAACTTACTGCTGCCATCATCCTGCTCCAGCTGGACCAGAATAAACTCGGTGACCTCTGCTTCAAACTTGGTGAACCTTTTATTGGGAATAGGGAAATCTTTATTTTGCTTCTCGCAAGCTTGCCAGCAGCTGCACAACCCTCTTTCTGGGTCTGGCCTGGGTCTTCTTTTCCAGGAAGACCCCCAAATTTTTGATCAATGCCAACGAAACTGTCAAAGGGGATACCGAATATATGTTGAGAATGTGAAAAACAAGAAGGAACTTTTTTATCATAAGTGGTGGACTTGTAAAAAGGCTTAAAATATTGGATCTAAATTCATAATTTGATAAAGAATTTTTTCAAGATCAATACTCAATTTAAATCTGAACTGTTGTGGCTGATGCAAGGCCAATTAGAAAGGAGGCATGGGAGAATATTTCCATATATAACAGCTGCAAGGTATGATATGATCAAAAAATGAATTAATGCAATGACTATTATAAAAGAGGCTATTAAAACCAAGTAATTAAGTGGAAACAGATAAATGTCTACTTTGATTAAAGAAAAATCATTAACATTTTTTGAAAGATCAGAAACTTTGATTAATTTTTAGATAATATTTATTACATGAATTTTGAATAGGTATACATAAAAAAGTTGGAATACATTGGGTAGGGGCCACCGTATCAAAGAAAAGAGACGAGGAGAGAAGAAGAGAAAAGCTAAAGGGGAAAAAAAGAATATATATATAAACAACGAAGGAGCGTGAATATGATATAAACAGTTAAAGTGTGGGTTGGGAAATGGAAAGTCCTACAGTCCATTCCGCAGGGAGTTTGTCTTCTATTATTCCTTCCTTATACTTTAAGTTCCCGCTGCCTTCCCTTTCCGTGTTCCTTCTTTTATTTGTCTTTTCCTCATTCGCTTCCTAACTTCACTATGATCCAATCAGTCTATCCAAAACAAATCTGTCGTCTTTCCTGGAGGTAGTCTTTTAGTGGTGACCAGTCTGTCCTATGTCTCCTATTCTGATCTTGAAGCAGGAAAGTTAATGATTCCATATCCATATAACACTTTAATTTTATAATCCATGTATCTACGGACGGAATTTCTTTGGTGCACCACCTCTGAGCTAAAAGTGCCCCTGCTGCTGTCGTTAAATAGTAAAGTATTTTGGCTTTATTCCTCCCTAATTTGAAGTCAATTAGATTTAACAGGTAATATTCCAGCTTTAAGTCATACTTCAACTTTAACAATTTTTGTGAATGCTCATGGATTTTTTCCCATTATCCCTTAACTTCCTTGCAATCCCACCGGGAATGGAAAAGTCCTCAATTTGTCTCTGCACTTCCAGCACTTATTATTTTGATTCTTGCAGTATTTGGCCAATTGTTGGGATGAGAAACTTTTATTAATTTTTTGAGGAAGGTGATGGTGATTTGATAACTGATGCTTTTGTTCACTAATATGTGTAAAATGAATAGATGAAGTGTAATGTCTAAATAAAGTAGAGAGCGGAGGGACAGTATGAGTTAAAATATAACCACAGAAAAAACAATTGGAAATAATCTATTTTCTTCTTTAGTTTATTTCTCTTAGCTTCTATATTTAGGTAGCTTACCTTTGTAGGTTAGGTGGTTTTATATCTCCATTTTCTTTATTCTGTATGTATATGGCAGTTTTATGAGTTGTTTTTGTAGTTTGTTTTGTATGTGTTTTATTGATCCTTGTTCTATGTAGATTTTATTGAATCAAATGAATTTTAAAAGATTTTAGAATATGATGCCTCTCATGCAACAATCCTTGCTCAAATTAACTCACTAAACTTGAAGAAAACCAACATTTGTTCAAGATGCTTGAGGCAAAAGGCAAGATGTGTGCATAACTGTCTGGATTCTCAAATTTATTTATTTATTTATTACATGCATTTATACCCCGCCCTTCTCCCCGAGGGGACTCAGAGCGGCTGAAAATGAACCTTTCTTCAACACCTGTAGGAAGCTAGCTTCCTCCTCTACATTAGAAAGGGACAGGACAACTTTGGGAATACAAGGCAAGACTGTGTGGCATGTATAATTTTACTCTGGTGAATCTCCTCTGCATTTTACCATTTTAACCCCTGTGCCTCCCTCTATTGTGTGATGGGGTGCCTAGCAGCTTGAACGGCATGCTTTTCAACCTTTGGTCTTCCAGGTGTTTTGTCCCAAAATTCCTGGCCATTGGCCATATTGGCTGGGATTTCTGAAGCTGACATCCAAACAGAGGAAAAGTGATCTAATGGATTTCCCTAATTTGAGGCACTAAGTCAGTGGTTCTCAACCTGCGGGTCCCCAGATGTTTTGGCCTTGAACTCTCAGCAATCCTAACAGCTGGTAAGTGGCTGGGATTTCTGGGAGATGTAGGCCAAAACACCTGGGGACCCAAAGGTTGAGAACCACTGCACTAAGTGAAAATTCAAAGTTCCCTGAACTATAAATACCAGAACGCCATGAATGTGAGGTTGTGTCAAACTGATAATCATGCAGTGTGGATGTACCCCTCCAACAAAGGGAAAAGGCCAGAAGGAATACTTGAGGGAGGCGACTTTGATGCATGTTACATTCCTTATCCTCCTTCATGATGCATATGTCCCGAATATGACTCTGATTCTCAAATGAAAAGCAGGAGTTTTATAAAACCTTAAGGACAATAGTTGTCTTTACTTCGTTGTGTACCATTTCACAAATCTTGTATGGTGCACTATACTTCCAAATAAATCTCTTTTTTTCTCCAGGAGCGTATACAATTAGCCATTTTGAAAGCAGTATCTAAGTTGGGAAAAGAGAAATTGTTGATGTCTTAATAATGTTAATACAAACAAAGGATACAATGGAGAGAGTTAGCCTGGGAAAAATGGCCAACTTATAAAGACATTCTAAAAAAATAATTGGTAATTATACCTTAAAGAACCAAGAAGAAATAAATATAATATTTAAGAACGTATCTTGGTTCCAATATAGACAACTTAAAGAATATTTTAACAAAGATAAATTAGTAGGTTTCATGGGAAAAGAATCTATATGGGACAAGATAATCCACCTTGAAAGAAATTGCAAAAATATACAAAGTATGCTGTGGACTCATCTTGTTGTATTAATGATGATGATGATGATGATGATGATGATGATGATGTAAGTAAAATAAGTAAATAATAAGTAAAGCAAAGTGAAGAACCTGCTTTGATTGAAGTCAAAAATCAGAAACTCCTCAAAGCACAGCAGACAAAAAAAAACAGTACAAGAAAACCACACTACAAACTAGAGCTGACACAACAAAACATTGCATGGAAAGTTCCTTGACAAAATTGAAGGAAAAGCTGATAAGGAGAAGACCTGGCTATGGCTCACGAATGGGACACTGAAGAAGGAGACAGAAGGCCTGATCCTTGCAGCCCAGGAGCAAGCCATCAGAACAAATGCAATTAAGGCCAAGATTGAAAAATCAGCTGATGACCCAAAATGCAGACTGTGCAAGGAAACCGATGAAACCATTGATCATATCCTCAGCTGCTGTAAGAAAATCGCACAGACAGACTACAAACAGAGGCACAACTATGTGGCCCAAATGATTCATTGGAACTTATTTATTTTTATTTATTTACAGCATTTATATTCCGCCCTTCTCACCCCGAAGGGGACTCAGGGCGGATCACATTACACAGATAGGCAAACATTCAATGTCTTTTAACATAGAACAACGGCAAACAAACATAGGCTCCGAGGGGCCTCGAACTCATGACCTCCTGGTCAGAGTGATTCATTGCACTTAATTGCAGCTGGCTTGCTCTCCCGCCTGTGCCACAGCCCGGGCTTTATGCCTCAAGTACCACCTCCCAACAGCAAAGAACTGGTGGGATCACAAACCTGCAAAGGTATTAGAAAATGAGCACGCAAAGATACTGTGGGACTTCCGAATCCAGACTGACAAAGTTCTGGAACACAACACACCAGACATCACAGTTGTGGAAAAGAAAAAGGTTTGGATCATTGATGTCGCCATCCCAGGTGATAGTCGCATTGACAAAAAACAACAGGAAAAACTCATCCGCTATGAGGACCTCAAGATCGAACTTCAAAGACTCTTGCAGAAACCAGTGCAGGTGGTCCCAGTGGTGATTGGCACATTGGGTGCCTTGCCAAAAGATCTCAGCCGGCATTTGGAAACAATAAACATCGACAAAATTACAATCTGCCAACTGCAAAAGGCCACCCTACTGGGATCTGCATGCATCATCCGAAAATACATCACACAGTCCTAGACACTTGGGAAGAGTTCAACTTGTGATTTTGAGAAACGAAATCCAGCATATCTATCTTGTTTGCTGTGTCATACAATAAAATAATAATACAGTAGAGTCTCAGTTATCCAAGTTAAACGGGGCGGCAGAAGCTTGAATAAGCAAATATCTTGGATAATAAGGAGGGATTAAGGAAACGCCTATTAAACATCTAATTAGGTTATGATTTTACAAATTAAGCACCAAAACATCATGTTTTACAACAAATTTGACAGAAAAAGCAGTTCAACACACAGTAATGTTATGTTGTAATTACTGTATTTACGAATTTAGCACCAAAATTTCACGATATATTGAAAACATTGACTACAAAAATGGCTTGGATAATCCAGAAACTTGGATAAGCAAGGCTTGGATAAGTGAGACTCTACTGTAATAATAATTCATTTTCCCATCCCGCCTCCATCTCCTGAAGAGTGGTGGGCCAGTGATGAACCACAAACCATCAGCTGCCAGTTCATGCTGAGTTTTCAAAAAAAGCAAGGGAAGTTGTACACAAATATGGTACTGGTCCCTGGTGGATTAAAATATTTTTGGTTCCTCACATAAGATAACCAGATAAGTATTTGCTAAGGATTTCTAACAGTTAGAAAAAAGTATTGTAAGTGTTAGATAAAGAACTTGCCCAAGCTCTATCTAAGGATTGATTTGACTTGCTGTTCTCAGAAATTGCATCTATGGGAGTGTGGGTAAAGTAACTTCAGAATTTATCCTTTGCCTTCCTCCTCCTGATCCTCCTCATCATGGTCTTTTTTGTAGTCTTTTCCTCTTCTGCTTGAACCATGGCATGTGGAATAGTAAGAACTGAATACAAAATGGGGTTAGAAGCTCTTACTTTAAAACAACCCAAAACCCCACTCCACATTTCTTCCTCACTATTTTTATAGAGCTGAGCCTTCCATTTTAATAATGCCAAGCTGCTTCCTTCAAGACGAGCATTTAAAAATAAATTCAAAGCTCCAGCCATGCCTGGCCTTCCTTGAAAATTATTTTAGTTTCTCAGTGCCAAGCAAAGCTGCAAAGTAATTCCTTAAGAAGTGGTGTGCGATTGCACCCTCCCTCCATTTCAGCCTGATTATTTTAAGCCCCCTGTGAGTCCCCCACCAACTGATCCTAATGTTATCTCATACACACAGTAGTCATTTCATTAAAGGGAAATCAGAGAAACTGACTTTAATAAATGTTAACACCCTCTGTGAAAAATCCAGCAATTAAAGCTTCTGCCCCTGAACCTTTCAAAAATGACACAGAACAAATCCCCATCACTGGTAATAAAAACGTGGCTCATCAAAGATAGGGGAGCATGTGAGGCTACAGAGTGGGAAGGGATGGGGAACAAAGGTGTTTTAAAGAACGAGCCAATGAATGACCTCTCCGATTTCCACCATCTATACTTAACATGAGAACAGACAAGCATCATTAGAATGTGAGTGCTAAAACAAAGCGGCAGGGAGGGATAATATTAGAATTGAACAGCAAACTGAAATTGGATTGAATAACCTTGCCATATAAGACTATGTGCACCCTGCTGAAGAAATAGCTATGAAATAGATTTATTGTATTTTAAAATTTAAAAAGGCATATTAATGTCAAGCAAAGTGTGAGTTTCGAAAACAGACAAGTGGTAATAAATCCAGCAACAAGCTTTAACTGTATCACCAGTTAGTACCCAAGAATTTTCAAGTTAAAAAAATGTGGTTTGCATTGGATAATTATGTTTGTATTCTGAGGCTGCATGTGCAAATCTACTCAATTTTGAAATCAGTACTTGTTTTCTATAAGTCTCTTGCATATCTGTTTCCACAAGAATGATAACTGCCAGTTACAGGTAGTTAGAGAACTGTTTTGCCATTTCATTGTGACAGTTGACAAAATGCCTTAAGGATCAGAAGATCATCAGGTGGATACATACCAGTAAATCCTTTTCCAAATTATTTAAGTGGCTTTTATATATAGGAAAAATGCCAGGAGTGATACATATTCTGTCTAGTGAGCCACTGTACCTACAAATCTATGATATAGAGATGAATGAATCCTTCTGAATGACAACAGAATGAACATTGAAGAGGGTTCATCTACAGCAGGGGTCCTCAAACTTTTTAAGCCGAGGGCCAGTCCACAATCCTTCAGACTGTTGAGGGGCCGGATTATCATTTGAAAAAAAAAAATACAAACAAATTCCGATGCACACTGCACATGTCTTATTTGTAGTGCAAAAATAACAACTGCAACAAGAAGAACAATGAAAGAACAATACAATATTTAAAAATAAAAACAATTTTAACCAACATACAATTATCAAGATTTCAATGGGAAGTGTGATCCTGCTTCTGACCAATGAGATAGTCAAGTTAATTAGGATTGTTGTTGTTGTTGTTGTGTGCCTTTCAGACTTTGGGCGAGCCTAAGTCTAAAATTTATTCATTTAATATTTATTTATTTACTACATTTGTATCACACCCTTCTCACCCCAAAGGGGACTCAGAGTGGCTTACAAATTATATGTACATACAATATATTATATTATTAGCATAGCACAATATTAGCATTATATATTACTATATTGAACTATACCACTATACTGTAATATTATTAGTAATATTATATGTAATATAGAATACATAATTAATATTATATGGTATTATTATTAGTGTTATATTGAATTACATTATAATATTATTATCAATATTATATGTATATACAATATATTATATTATAAAACTGAGGGCGGGGGCCAGGTAAATGACCTCGGAGGGCCGCATCCGGCCCCCGGGCCTTAGTTTGGGGACCCCTGATCTACAGTATTCTAATGACTGTGTAAAAGAGGGAATTTCAGGATTTGCTTGTCATGCAACCAAACAACAAGCAGCACTCACTGAAGTTCTGTCTTCTACACAATCCTTAAAGGAAGATGAATCCTTTTCAGTTTTTACCTTGGCAACCCTAGATGAAGCAGCTCCATCAACAGACTCAAGGAGGATGGAAATTCCTTTCCCCACCACATACGTCAAAATTTTCTTCTCCTCCTCCTCCCAGCTCCTGAAATCCTGCTCTTGAGATTCCCCAGTCCTCTGGGGTACACACTGAAGCTGTTCAAATGCTCTGGTTCAACTGAGGGAGCCAATTCTGTCTATGGAGGTCCACCACTGGATACTAAGTATTATAATACCTGCAATGCCTGGCCTAAAAGATATAGTCAAAATAAAAAGTTACACAGATCATTGGCTCTTCTTCCCTCCTTGGCATTCTCAGAACCCAAACCTATTTTTTCCAGTTAGTTCAACTCCCATGAATTTCTATAGGGACTCCTGGAAATTGCAATTAAGAGGGGCTTCTAAGTCTGTTCACTAGAGATTGGTAGGGCCAGTTGTGGGGGATGCAGAGTGTGCATATACACCATCTGGTAAATCTGATTAAGGATTAAAAACACCAATGGCTAAAAAACAAATTAAAGCATTATTGGAAGAACTTCATTAAAGATAAGAAAGCTTTCTAAGAGTGCTAAGATAACACAGAACTGAGCTGATTTCACTTTCGGCAGAAGTGAGAAAATAAGAGGTCAGGAAAAAAGGGTGGAAAAGTTCCCTAAAAGTGTCAGTTTATATCACGCAGAGATTAGATACACTCAGCCGTCCTCATGTGCTAAGATTAGGGGCAGGGCTCTGGCAAAACTGAAAATAATAAAATTGTCATTTTTTATAACCTGACGAAACATCTCTCTAGAAAAATCTAGGTTCTCCAGTAGGACTGTATTGTCAACTTCCACCAGAGGTTCCACTGGAGGACCTGGCGATTTCTGATCAGAACATTTTAATCAAATCTACAAATGTTGAAATAGAGCAATTTAAACAGCCGTGGATAGTGAAATCGAGGCCACGGCTACCAGAACCTGAGCCGCAGATACCAAGCCTGTTAGGTGACAATCAATTCAAACACAAATGACCTCCTATATATACAATTGAAAATGAATCAGTTCAGTAAATAATATATCTGGCAAATTAATATACTGTTTAAATTCACAGTAATATCAAACACCATCAAATGGATTGTCCCATATACATAGAAATGCAGTCGGCGTTAAATTCACAGTAATAACAAGCAGCCTCAAATGGATAGTCCAATATACATTGAAGTGCAATCGGCGTTGTATATTCTATTGCCGAGAAGAGTAAGTTCGCCACGACCGGTTTCGGCCCTGCATCAGGCCTTCCTCTGGTGGTCTGAAAATAGTTACGTACACTAACATAAGTAACAAAATATATCCATAAAACATCATCCATTGCCTAATACTAACATGGTTCCAAACTTAACACTTGTTCTCTTTAGAGATACATGTCCTTTACATTATGAAATGTATATCAAAGACACCAATAGTTACATACACAAAATATAAGTAACTACCTATCCATTGAGTAATAACTATAAACAACATTACAATATACTTACATAGTTCCAAATTTAACACTTGTTCTCCTTAGAGATACCTGTTTTTTACAGTGGAATCTAGGTCAAAGGAACAAGGAGTGGCCATAAGCATTAAAGAGTTACAAACATCCAAAAATTTGTTTTTAAACAAATTGTATATTTCTAAAACAGTATATACTCACGGGATACTCTGCTGTGTGTTAGGTTCTAATTGCGAGTATGAAAAGCATCAAGGGGTTGCCTCAATTTAAAGGGGAAGATGTTAAAGAAACAGAAAGGTTTATATGAAGATATAGAAGAAATACCACCAGATGGTGCTATGAGTACCCTTATTGTATTGGGTGTATTCAATTAGGGATTTATAGTATGCTAAGGTTCTATATATAACAACTGTATGAATTTTGTTCATTTAAGCCCTGTGGATGTTCTGTCCGTAATCTGAAAATCCAATATGTTTCCCTTTGCAAAAGTTTATTATTGAAGTCCATATGTTTGGATTGTGATACTACTTCTAGTATGTGGTATTTGAATGATTCAGGACTATGCTGTAGATCACAGAAATGTTTGTACAGTATGGATTCTCTGACATGATTTCGTATTTTGCTCCTGTGCTCTATAATTCTGCTCTTAACTTCTCGACGAGTCTGCCCCACATATGATAAATTACAATCACAAATTATCATGTAAATAACCCCTTTGGTTGTACAGGTGGCAAAATGGGGAAATTTAAATTCGAATGATAGATGTTGGTGTGTCAAGATTTTGGTCTCTATCAATTGGCTGCATACTGAACAATGATGGCAGCGATAGTTGCCCACCAGATTAGATTTTACAGTCCGGGGCCTATTGGTTATGTTTGAATGTACCAATATATCCCCAATATTCCTTGTTCTTTTATATGCTACCAAAGGGGGTCTATCACATCCAGGGATGTCTCTTATTAAGTTCCAGTACTTTTTAACAGTTTTGATGGCTAGATTGGACAAACTTGTAAGTGTGAGTGGCCATATCAATCTGTCTACTCCTGGTCTAATTTTGTCCTCTAGGAGTTTAGATCTAGGAATACTGGCAACCTTCGAGTAGGCTGATTGTATTATGGACTCTGGGTAACCTCGATTTCTGAACCTGCTTTTTGTCTCTTCCATTTCCTGATTGAAGTCCTGTAGGGTAGAGGAGTTGCGTTTAATCCTGAGCATCTGTGTAAAGGGTAAATTATTTTTTAACGCCCAATGATGGTAACTGTTGTAATGTAACAAGGAGTTTCTATCAGTGGTTTTTCGGTGGTTACTCACTTTCAATCGATCATTTTCCTTTGTAACCACGACATCTAGAAAAATCAAGGATGTAGAACTGATGTTTCCTGTAAATTTAATTTTGAGGTGAATTGTATTGATCCAGGATAATAACGTTACTGCCTCCTGATGTGAATTAACAATGATAAAGATATCATCAATAAATCTACAATATTTGATAATGCCGTCCGCTACAGGGTTCTTTGTGTGATTCAAGATAGTTTCATTCTCCAAATTATCCATGAATAAATTGGCTATCGCTGGCGCGACAGGACTGCCCATGGCTACACCTTGTATTTGGAAATAGTATTTTTCATCAAACTTGAAGTAATTTTTTTCAAGAATAATATCAAGAAGATCCAACAAAAAAAAGGTGGGAGGGTGGTGATTAGGCCTCCTGTTCAAGGTTGATTCACATATATATCGTGCCTCCTCTAACGGAATATTGGTATACAGTGATATTACATCTACAGACATCAGGACTGCATCTGTTGGGATCACCAAGGATTCAATAATGTTAATAAAATGTTTTGTATCTCTAACATAGGAAGAAGTCTGTTTCACAAAAGGTTGTAAATAGTGGTCCACAAATTTAGCTAGTGGTTCTAAGACTGAGCCCGATCCGGATACAATAGGACGGCCAGGTACCGGTCTAATGTTTTTATGTATTTTGGGTAGAGTATATAGTACAGGGATTCTGGGCCATGGTGTATGTAGAAATTTATATACATCCTCTGATATATATCCAAGTGCCAGCCCTTCCAATGTCACCGTTCTTATAATTGACTGGATATGGTGTGTAGGGTCCCGTTCTATATTGAGATAATGTTCTCTTACAGATAATTGTCTATGGATCTCATCCATATAATCAGTGCGGTTCATTAATACTATGGCTCCACCTTTATCAGCTGGCTTCCAAACCAGATCTTTGTCATTAGCTAAATTGTGAAGGATGTGCCATTCCTTACTGGAAAAATTTGTACTGTATGATCTTTTTTGCTTTATAATTGTACAACATAATTCTTCAGATACTGTCTTCTCAAAAACTCTGAGGCCAATATGGTCAGTCGTAGGAAAAAAATTACTCCGTGGTTTGAAAGTGGAGGTAGTAGGGTTTATTTTGGTTCCAAAATGATGTCTTAATCTAATGGTGCGAAATAACCTAGCTAATTCTATTCGCATCCTAAATGGATTATACTTAGGTTTAGGGACAAATGATAGACCTTTGTTGACAACCTCCCTCTCTTGAGGCAATGGATGATGTTTTATGGATATATTTTGTTACTTATGTTAGTGTACGTAACTATTTTCAGACCACCAGAGGAAGGCCTGATGCAGGGCCGAAACCGGTCGTGGCGAACTTACTCTTCTCGGCAATAGAATATACAACGCCGATTGCACTTCAATGTATATTGGACTATCCATTTGAGGCTGCTTGTTATTACTGTGAATTTAACGCCGACTGCATTTCTATGTATATGGGACAATCCATTTGATGGTGTTCGATATTACTGTGAATTTAAACAGTATATTAATTTGCCAGATATATTATTTACTGAACTGATTCATTTTCAATTGTATATATAGGAGGTCATTTGTGTTTGAGTTGACTCAGGAACCCATTTAGAGTGACAATCAATACCAGCACCCAGCTGGGTGAGTCCATACACTTGGCGGGTGAGGAAGTTAAAGTTTTAAAATAAATTTCACCAAAATGAAGATGAAGCCACCAAGGCAGTTTATTCAATCAACTGAAAGTGATGTCAGCAAACTGGTAATCCATGAAAGATAAGCTGAGATCCATTACATTGAAAAACAGGCATTTTTATACAAAGCACATTCAAATTTCCTGCTCCCGCCCAGCTGTACCGACTCTGCCATGATTGGCTGAGCCCCGTTGACATCAGAGGAGGTTCCCGGAAAAGGCAGAAGCTCTGCCCTTGCCGGCCAATGGGAGAGTGCATCTCGCTCTTGATGCCTAATGAAAGGAGAGGGGCCAGCAGTTCAGGAAACAATGGTGCTGAGAATGATCCTATGATTGGATTATGAGGGCCCCAGACTGGGATAACAAAGGACCTTACAAGACCCTGAAAAGCCTTTATTGATAAAGATATGTAGGCGATTGCTTTCCAATGCCTCCAGTGTTGTTTCCTGGTTTGTCCATGGCAGAGAAATATTGTCCATCCAGAGAGGATTTAGATGAGTCAACGGCTGGGGAAACAACGAAGGGGAATGGCATTGTTCTTGGAAGCGGGACATAACTAACCCTTCGAGGAAATGGTCCTGCCAAGAGGAAGGTAGCTTTGTATGTCCATATGGCTTATTCAGAGAACTGGCGATCCCTTTAATGGATCTGGTAGCCCTCCTTTCAGCCCAGTTATGAGTCAGATGTAGATGATTGTGTTCTTTGTTTAATGCAAATGATGCCCAGGAAGGATTGTTGACTGGCATTCCCAGGGCAGGAAAAGATCACGTTCAGTGGCTGGCATCATAAATATATTTTATATAGAGATATAAAGCATAGGATTAAAACATATACACATATACGTGGAGCCCAAGGATTGCGGGGGATTTCCTGTACTGGAGACCCGAACCCAAGGGTGGCTGGACGTGGACAGGAGGGGCGCATAAAGGTCCCCAAGGGGCTCCTACCTCCCATTATGGGGAAGAAAAGGGATAGAAAAGGGACAGAAAGTCAGGAAAGACTAGAGGATACACAAGGGCTCCTGGAGCCTGTTGAGACCCCCAAAGAAGTCAAAGAAGGGCTTTGCAGAGCATAAGGAGACCCTATGTGGTCTCCATGCCTGCAGGGATGGGGGCAGAAACATTGTGTGGGACCCTGGGCTTGAGAGAAGGATAGGGCTGTTGGATACAGTTTGGTTAGGGGAGGATAGAAAGAGGAGCGGAATTCAGGAGTGGATAATGGAGGATGTGAGTGAGCTCCCCCCCCCCCCCAGACCCACTGGCCAAATATAAGGAGGAAGCACCCAGTAGAAGACAATAAAACAAGTTTCAATATTCACTTCAATGGCAGGCCTGGGAACTAGGTCAAGGGCGAGTTTGTTGTGCTTCAAGCGGAATTCAGTCTAATCCAACAAAGACACAGTAACTTTGCACAGTTCCAAAAGGAAAAGAAATAAACTTTACTCTTTACAGCAGAGTCCAAACATAAATTTGCAGTGTTGCATCAAAACATAAATCTTACAGTATAGTAAACTTACATGGTCCTTGTAAGCATTTCAAGATGCGAAAAGCATTGCAAGATACAAAGAACATGGCTTCTTCAGCTTCTTCAGCAAAAGCAAAAGCGAAACTAAAAACAAAAGTAGAAGCTAATACACACACACAACCACTGGGTGTGATCCAAACTTAATTGCTTAAATGCTGACCTAGATTAGCTCCTGCATGTTATGATCAGCTGTATAGTTTTCTTTAAGACATACATTCTTGGTATTGAGCTTCATTATACCCTAACAGAGTTCACCTGAGGACAGCCTCAATGCAAGTCAATGGCAGAGGCTGCCCATAGGAAAAGGTGCCATTTCCGGGCCCAGTGGGGTTTTTGATGGTTTGGTGTGGGGTGATACGTTGGGGCATGAGTGTGGAGGAAGGGGCTGTTGGTGGGGTCCTTCATAGAAGCTGGAAAAAGCTGTTGCCCAGGAAAGGGCTAGAATGCGGATGTAAGTGGCAGAGTCAAAGAGAGCTAGGAGGCAGATCAGATAAGAGTTAATCCTTTTTCTGGCAGTGGGCGTTATGGAGTCTTCCTGGAACTTGACAGCTGCTGCTGGATATCTTCCATTCATGAAATTGTGTTGTGTTGAGGTTGCTAGAAATAAATAAATAAATAAATGCTTTACCACAGTTTCTGAAACAAGATAAATCCTGCAGTATAATAAAATGTCACTCAGGCTTGTGTAACAGGTAACAGTATCTTTACTTCAATTCAAAAGTTCAAACAGGGCAACAATATATAAAACAGTTTTTCTGAATTCACACAGAGAACATAGGGAATAAACCTATTTAAAGGGAATAAACCGTCCCTTTAAATAGTCTTTAAATATGCCTTGTTTGCCTTAATCAGGCTTCGGAGAGTATGGCAACCATTTCCTTCCTGATCTATTTCCCTCTCCGAGATGGCAGTTAAAACCGTTTGCCTCAGCACGAAGCTAGAGCCAGCAGCCAATCAGAATCCTGGCTCCTGACTGGCTCAGCCAATTAGCTGTTGACATATGTCCTTTCCAGTGAACTCACCCCATCATGGTGCCTCTCTTACAAATCCTCACAGATTATAGATCCCAGCTGGGTTAACTCATGGAACGCCTTGCAGCAGCATAACATTGATCAATTTAATATTTTGAATTGGGGGGACCTTTTGTGCTCGATAACAATGTGAAAAGCTGACCCTATATCAGTGGTTCTCAACCTGTGGGTCCCCAGGGTGTTTTGGCCTACAACTTTCAGAAATCCCAGCCAGTTTACCAGCTGTTAGGATTTCTGGGAGTTGAAGGCCAAAACATCTGGGGACCCACAGGTTGAGAACCACTGCTCTATATGGTTGTAGAGATGAAGAGATTTGTGGGTCATTGGAAGTTACTGCTACTGCTACTTCCTTTAAGGGTATATCCACAGTATGGGTGCATCTATGCTGTAAAATGAATGCAACTTGACACTGCTCTAACTAGCTCAAAGCTATTGACTCCTCGGATTTGTAGTTTAGTGAGACACCAAGACTCTTTGGCAGAGAAGGCTAAAGATCCTGTAAACGTACAACTCCATAACACTGGGCCATGGCAGTCAAAGTGGTGTCAAGTGCATTACTTCTACAGTAGAGGTTTACCTTTTGTAATTATATCACAATGATTCCACTTTGGCTCCCATGGCACTATCTTGTCGTGTCATTTGCGGAAGTATCAACCATTTGAAAGTCCATTCTAGGTATCTCACAAAACTGCAGATCCCAAGATAATATAGAAAGAAGCCATCGCTGTTAAAATTAGAACAAATTTGCATTGTGTATATAAAACATTTATGCAATGAGCATTGTTCCATTTCCAGAGTGATGCAATATTTCCTGAATAGGGTTCAGGGGATGTCCTGTTCTAAAATGATCTTCGCTACCTCTGGTTGCTGGTCTATTGAAGAGCGATGGCCTGTAAAGATGTATGTGGGCTTTTTTAGAAAAATAAACTTTTGACACTTGTTCTAGGAGGAAAGAACAAGATGATGATGGATTCACCGGATTAGCTATTAGAGTGAACATGAATGTGGCAAAGCATTTAAACTTTAAGTGAAAATCACAGATTTGAAAATATGAAAATGGTAGTTTTTCTCTTCTTATCTTTTTACCCAAGAATTCAGAAAAAGGAAATATTATGCTACTGCAATATTCTCTATAGCTATGAAGAATTTGTTTTTGTTCTATATAGTTTATGGGCCATCACATAGTTCAGAGAATTCTCAAGGTGGCTCACAAAGAAACATCTGCATAGAAAGCTAAAAGATTTTGAGAAACATGTTATTTCTTTGCTCCTTCCTGTAAAAAGTACATGAGAAAAAGAGAGAGGAATTTTAGAAATGAACAACTGGATCCATAAATTGATGTTTTAAAAGGTGCTTTTAGGATGTTTTTAAGATGTTTTTTAAAGATGTTTTTAAGATGTTTTTAAATTGTTGATTTTAGCCGGTTCTTGCAAGCCGCCCCGAGCCCTAGGGGGGTGGCGGAATATAAGTATTATTTATAATAAATAAATAAATGGGAAAATGTATCTGTTGTCTTGGGCAGATTTGCCTGTGTTCTCTTGAAGAAAGGCCTCTGGCAGTTGGTAAGAATGTATTTGCTAGGAGTCTCACCCAATCTGATCAGGAGGGCTTTAAACTGAGGCTGGATCTACACTGTTTGGAACTGGAGTATATGTGTAGACCCATTATATAATGTTAAACTGCATTATATGGGTCTAATACACCGAGCATATAATGCAGATTCAGATTGCATTATATGGCAGTGTGGATACAGCCTCCATTACATGGGGAAGGAAGACACTATTCCAGAGGAAATAAGCCAACAGTATTCCAGAGGGTAGGGAGTGCCAAATACAGTGGTCATTGGCCTCAGTGATACAGAGGGAATTGAGATGACATTGCAGAAACTCTAGAGTGGAAAGAAAAAAAAGACAAGAAAGTATCTGGAGAGAATGAGCCATATCTTAATATGGGCCACTCCCTTAATATTGCTACATTAATCCACATACTACAGGAAATAAACAAGATGAATTTGAACTCTTAATACTGGATGAGAAATATAATAAGCATCACTGTTAATAGGCATTATTTATCACAGATATGTACACCTGTGAGGACATCAGTGATTTAAAGCATGGGAAACAGGTCAAGGGTTTGAGCTGATTTGAGCATTAAAGGGGAGACATCATCTAAAATAGACCCCCTAAGCTGGACTGAAGACTTGGATGGTGCCTTCTCAGGAAAGAGGACAAAATATTTTAAAAGGAGAGATGTAATAGTGATTGAAGACATCAAGTCACCATCTTCCAAATCTCCCTTGGACAAATCATGCCAAGAAGACTCTGTAATAGATTCAGGAACAACATGAAGGCTAATAACAATAAGAATTTTAAGAAAGCTGATTTCTCTAAGCTCAGAGAAACATAGGGTGAAAATATATGGTCGGAAGTGCCCAAGTAATGGGAGTTCATGCTGCATGAGAATTCTATAAGGATAAGATTTGAAAGACACAATTGCAAACAATTCCAAAGAAAAGTTGCAAGTGTTTGACAAAACAAAGGTGGGTGTATAAACATTTAAATGAGCTGAGATTTAAAAGAGGCATATACAAAAAATTGAAAAGGGGAGAAATTACCAAAAAGACATTTTTTGAAATCCATTATTGTAGGTTAAAAATACTGAAGCTCAGAACAAGCTCAGACTTGAAAGGGAGATTAAAAATAATAAAAAGGTTGGGGAAAATCTATGTATAGAGCAAAAGGAAGAACAAGAAAACAGTAGGGCCACTGCATGAGGAAGCTGGTGCGATGCTAGCAGAATAGAGAGAAGACAGAACTGTTCAATATTTATTTGTTTCGGTTTTTCCCAAAAAAAGGAAAAGGACTTTACCCAGTGCAAATTGAATAAATGATGCATTAAGACAATAGGTAATGAAGCAGTACAGTAATACCTAGCTAGCTACTTTAAACAAATCCAAGGCTGGAATTCTGTTATATGCTTGAGTGGGTTTCGCTTATGCATGTGTGCTTTCTTTTTGGAGGTGCTGAGAAGATTCGTATTCACTTCCTTCAACAGCACCAAAAGCCCTCTGCTGACTTAACTGAACAGGAGAAGCTCCAAAACATTTTCAATTCTTGGTATCTTTTATGTCACAGTAATTTTTCACAGCTCCCCTAGAGCAAAATAAAAACCTTAGAATTCCATTTATTAATCTGTTGGATCTAAACAATTCAATAACTACTTATATCAAAGCAACTTACATCTCCTCCAGTGTTTCACAGCTGAGAACTGGAACCACAATCCTCTTTTTTTCCCCAGGTGTCATGTTTAGTCTCAAAGCAGCCCCCAGTTCTGTTGCTCTTTTTTGTCACAGTTCAGTGTCCACTACCACCACTGTCATCTCCTCATCCCCTTCCTACTGTCCTACTCATCTCTGCAGCTTTGACCAGTCAACAAAGTTGCTAAAGGCTGAGTCACCACTCTCCTCCTCCCTTCATTCACCAGTGGAGCTGAGATAGGTGAAAAAGCAGGATGGCAAATCTCTGTGTGTTCACTGCTGGGCACTAGAGCACCATGGCACACAGTGAGGGAACTCCTATTATGTAGCCTCTGAAATCTCACTGATTGTCCAATTCATGATTTTGGAATAGGATACAGAATCAGCAGAACTTCAGGCTATGCCCCATAGCCAAACACAAAATGATTACAGTAGTGCTGCAATCATTGAAAGACCCTGGCAGGTTTCACTGGTGATGCAATCGCTGTACACCTGGCTATAGGGACATACTTAGCCTTATGGGGACATAACCAGATGCCTCTCCAATCTTAGCCATTTCCCAGAAGACCCAGAATGGCTGAGGGCGGTGGGGGGGGGGCTTCAGAGGCTGATCAGTAAGTCTGGGAGGGGGGCAGAGCCGGTCCAACAATGAGGGGAATTAAGCGGTCGCTTCGGGCACAAAACATACGGGGGCGCAGTCAAGACTGCTTTTTCTGTTGATCTGTTGTAAAACATGATGTTTTGGTGCTTATTTTGTAAAATCTTAGTGTAATTTGATGTTTAATAGGCTTTTCCTTAATCCCTCCTTATTATCCAACATTTTCGCTTATCCAACGCTTTTATTTTTCAGTGATTTGTTTTTTTTGGGGGGGGCACCAAAATTCTGTTCGCCTACACTTGAAAAATACCTAGGGCCGGCTCTGGAGGGGAGGGGTATATGATTTAGCTTAATTATTCATATAGAGTTATGACGGTAAGCTAGGCCAGACAGAATTGCAATCTAAGTATCCAGGATCTGATTAACTGCAACCCTGGAAACTGGCTGCAAGGGGACCAAAGAACCTTATTGCTATTGGCAATTTCTTGTAGACCAGAAGATATCTAAGCAGATTAGGGACCTCATCACACTGGAGCAAATTGCCCCTTTGCAGCACTTTGGGGATGTGGCCTGCCGAGCGCCATCATATGACGCTCGACAGGCCCCAACTAATTTTTTCTCAAAGTAGCGAGGATGCACCACAAGGTGCTTCCTCAGCCACAATGAGAAGATAAATGTTTTTCAGGTAGCTCCAACAGAGTTACCAGCATTTTTGGGCCCTTTCTCCCATGTGATGGAGGAAAGGGCAATGCAGCAACACGGCACACCCATTCCCCCATCTGATGGAGACAGGACATCAAAGCACCTTGTTTATTTGCCCCCATCTGATGAGGGAAGGAAGGAGGGCGTGCCTGCCATTTTGCTAGCAATTGCTGGCAAAATGACACAAAAAGCAGGTTAAGGCGGGAAAAAGATAACCCAGTCACCTTGATTCAACACCAGAATAGGTTCTAGGACAGATTATTAATCATTCAGTCTGTGAACGCTTAGCATTTTGATAAGGCTTTTGACAGCTATTGCCATAGTAAAGGTAAAGGGAGGCATGGAACACAGAAACGAAACTATAAAAACAGGAAAGGAAGAGCCACAGAGTTGCTTCTAAACTGTCCCCTTGGTCCAGAAATGCTGCTGCTTCATGCCAGGTCAGTCAATGAAATAAATACATTTGATCCAGGACATGGTCTTGGATAAACATGACAACACGGCTTGCATGATGGAGACTTGGCTGGATGAAGCTTAGGAGGTTTCATCTCTCCCTGCTTTGTCTACCTGGGTTCTCTATGATGATGTAAGTGAGGTCTGGGGACTGAAGAGGCAGAGTTTCCATGCTCTAATGAGATTCTATCTCCTTCACCAAATTCCCCATCCCACTGCCTGCTGGGTCTGAATCTTTGTACTTAAATATGTGTGGTTGGGACAAAAAAGGAACATGAAACTGCTAATGTTTGCAGTTTAGACATACTCCTGCATTTGCTGGATCATGCACACAGAGATCATATTAGCTCTAGAAAAAACAGGCAAGGCAGTGGTTCTCAACCTATTGATTCCCAGATGTTTTGACCTTCAACTCCGCGAAATCCTAATAGCTGGTAAACTGGCTGGGGTCTCTTGGAGTTGTAGACCAAAACACCTGGGGACCCACAGGCTGAGAACCACTGAGCTATAGCAACTTGTGCCAGAGTTAAACAACAGGTTGTGTGCTTTTTTGTTGTATTATGAACACAGAAATCACACTAGCACTAGAAAATGCTTCCAAGGCAAGCTGTGGCTAAGTGAAAAAAATTTTTGCGTGTTTTTTGGCTCTATGCACACAGAGCACACAGAGAACAATGTAGCCCAGGCAGCAACCCTCAAAGATTCCCTAAAATGCAGCAAAAATATGAGTTGTAAGGCAACTGCCCATCCACCCCTAAAAAAGAATAAGCAAGCCCATGCCTGCCAGGGTCTGTCTCAGTGTCTCTACAGTGTGCAAAGCTTCTCTCTCCTTATCTTTCCCCAGCGCAAAGAGTCAGCCTCAGCTACAGTAAGCTGATAGCTAGAAGCTAAACATCAGCAAATGGAGTCTCTTTCTCTCTCTTCTCCGGTGCAACCCTGTGCCCTATGCCTGCCTGCCTGCCTGCCTGGCAAAGCTTTTTTGTGTGTTTGTTTGTGTCAGGAGCAACTTGAGTCGCTTCTGGAGTGAGAGAATTGGCCGTCTGTAAGAATGTTGCCCAGGGGACACCCGGCCCAACACAAAGCTCCTCTCCTTTTCCCTTCCTGAGCATAAATGGAGGGTGCAGTGAGGCACTGGAGGGAAAGAGCAATGGCTATGTCCCTGCCTCCTCTCCCCCCCCCCCCCCCAGTCCTGTCTGGCAACAAGTTTAGCATTGCCTCCTGATAGTGCGTGGTTGCTCTGTGAATTAAAACTACATTATACAAAGTTATACAAAGCTAAAGTTTCGATTCTTAATTTTTGAAGTGGACAACGCCCACTTGTCGGATATCATATCATAAGTATGAATCTAGATAAATTTATCCAACTTACAATGAATTACGAATATTTTGTAGAGCCCTACTGTCTAACATCTCTACAAATGACTTAGACGATGGAATAGTGAACATACCTCACAAATTTTCATATTACTCCAGGAGAGGTAACTAATACCCCAGAGGATAGGATGCTTCAATAGACGAGAAAGCTGGGCCAAAAGTAACAAAATGAATTTCAGCAAGATCAAATGTCAGGTACTACACTGAAGTAGGAAAAGTGAAATGTACAAATTGTCAGATACCGGCTTTTCAGTTCAGAAAAAGAAATGCCAACCTTCTAAATCACAGTCATTGTCAAAAGTATCAGACATTACAACCATCATCGTTTTATAGGTAAACTCAAACATTTCACATCTTACCTCATTGGCCCCTACATAGTATACATTATATCGCCCTTTTGTCTTATTGGTCAGGTAATTAAAACAATGCTTGGTTTCCCCCTCTCTTGTATTTCACACAAGAACAGCCCTGGGCACCAGGTTTTCATGGTAGACCCATAACACAGCACTCTTAACTTTGCTATTACCTGCCCAAGCACTGCCCCCCACAAAGAATGACAGGATTTAAGCTTAAGATCCTGACACGTGGATTGATAACCACATGTTTGAAAAGGATTTAGGGGTAACTTTATTTTTGTACCCCACCTCCATCTCCCCGAAGAGACTTGGGGCAGCACACATGGGGACAAGCCCGATCAACACAGTTAAAATATAGCATAAAATTCATAAAAACAACATCATAATAGGACAACACATAACATGACACAGTATAAACAAACATTGAGCCAAGCACCAATGTCCTCAGTAGTAAACAGTTTCTGAGGGGCAAGTAGGGCTAGTGCAAATTTGTTGCAAAGACACGGCTGATTATTAAAGTGCAGAAGCCAGATGATGACATTAGGAATGGAGGGCAATATAAGATAGAGCACTAGGGCACATCAACATAGCATGGAAACTGCACGACCTCCCACGCCTTTACCTGAGATGTCCAAATGACACCTCAGGTAAAAGCGAATTAATTCGAGACAAAGCAGGAAAACTCTGCTTTGTTCCCAATTAATTTGACACCTGGAAAGACCACTATCTTTCAGAAGACCCATTTTTTTCCAGGTGTGGGCCCTGTGTGGATTGGGCCTGGGGATCACATCACGTGACTTCCGGGCCCAATCCACACAGCTGTTTGGGACTCAAGACAGCTCCCTGCCCTTTCCAAAACCCCTTTTAAAAAGGCAAAAAAGTAAAAAAAAAAAAATACTTACCCGGCCACCATTAAAGTGCTGCCAGCCCTCTCCTGGCACATAGAAATGATGCACCAGGAGAAAGGAAGAGGATGAAAATCACTCCTCGCCCCCCTCCTTCTCCAAGCATGTCATTTCTATGTGCCAGGAGAAGGTCAGCAGCACTTTAATGATGGCCAGGTAAGTAATTTTTACTTTTTTGCCCTTTTGAAGGTGTTTGAGTGAGTGTGTGTGTGTGTGTGTGTGTGTCCGGGTGCTTTGCCAAAAGGTCTAACAGGGCGTCTAGACACACACACACACCCCAAAAAAGTGCAGGTTTTGGGAGAGGCATGTGGACTTTAACCTGCACCCAATTGGGTTTCTTAAACCTGATTGGGTGTGGGTTAAAGGGCTATGTGGAACCGGCCTTAGTAATCAATACGTGAAATATGTGTCAATAGTGTAATGCAATGGCCAAAAAAAACCCAATGCAATTCTTGGCTGCCAAAATATTGTATGCAGGTCAAAGGATACAGGGGTGGTTTGCTTCGAGCAGACCACCACTAGAAACCTGTGTCCTCTTCAGGATAACATTGTTTAAGAAGAATATTGACAAGTTCAGAAAAGAAAGTGACAAGGGTAAAAACTTTGGAAACCAAGTCCTCTGAGACATGTCTTAAGGAGCTGGGGTTTATTTAGCTTGGGGAAAAGTAGACTGAGAGGTGATATGATAACCATCTTTAAATACCTGTCAACTTTTCATTTGACGTGTCGAAAGTAAAGCAAGCTTGTTTTCTCTCGCACCAGAAACTAGAAGTCAAACTGATAAATTCAAATTACAAAAAAAAGATTCCATCTCAACATTAGAAATAACTTCTTGAATTATAAGAGCTGATCAAGAGTGGAATAACTTGCCTTAGAGTGGACTCTATTTGGAAGGTTTTAAACAGAGGATGAATTTTTTGTGTATTAGAATCATAGAATCATAGAATAGTAGAGTTGGAAGAGACCACATGGGCCATCTAGTCCAACCCCCTGCTAAGAAGCAGGAAATCGCATTCAAAGCACCCCCGACAGATGGCCATCCAGCCTCTGCTTAAAAGCCTCCAAGGAAGGAGCCTCCACCACGGCCCCGGGGAGAGAGTT
The DNA here is from genome assembly GCF_035594765.1 of Anolis carolinensis. Taxonomy (NCBI): domain Eukaryota; kingdom Metazoa; phylum Chordata; class Lepidosauria; order Squamata; family Anolidae; genus Anolis; species Anolis carolinensis. The sequence continues at coordinate 95,040,913 of NC_085842.1, read as the reverse complement.
CCACTGTCGAACAGCTCTCACAGTGAGGAAGTTCTTCCTGATGTTCAAGTGGAATCTCCTTTCCTGTAGTTTGAAGCCATTGTTCCGTGTGCTAGTCTGCAGGGCAGCAGAAAACAAGCTTGCTCCCTCTTCCCTATGACTTCCCTTCACGTATTTGTACATGGCTATCATGTCTCCTCTCAGCCTTCTCTTCTGCAGGCTAAACATGCCCAGCTCTTTAAGCCGCTCCTCATAGGGCTTGTTCTCCAGACCTTAATCATTTTAGTCGCCCTCCTCTGGACGCTTTCCAGCTTGTCAACATCTCCCTTCAACTGTGGTGCCCAAAATTGGACACAGTATTCCAGGTGTGGTCTGACCAAGGCAGAATAGAGGGGGAGCATAACTTCCCTGGATCTAGATGCTATTCCCCTATTGATGCAGGCCAGAATCCCATTGGCTTTTTTAGCAGCCGCATCACATTGTTGGCTCATGTTTAACTTGTTGTCCACGAGGACTCCAAGGTCTTTTTCACACACACTGCTGTCAAGCCAGGCGTCCCCCATTCTGTATCTTTGATTTCCATTTTTTCTGCCGAAGTGAAGTATCTTGCATTTGTCCCTGTTGAACTTCATTTTGTTAGTTTTGGCCCATCTCTCTAGTCTGTCAAGATCGTTTTGAATTCTGCTCCTGTCTTCTGGAGTGTTAGCTATCCCTCCCAGTTTTGTGTCGTCTGCAAACTTGATGATCGTGCCTTCTAACCCTTCGTCTAAGTCGTTAATAAAGATGTTGAACAGAACCGGGCCCAGGACGGAGCCCTGCGGCACTCCACTTGTCACTTCTTTCCATGATGAAGACGATGCATTGGTGAGCACCCTTTGGGTTCGTTCGCTTAGCCAATTACAGATCCACTTAACCGTAGTTTTGTCTAGCCCACATTTTACTAGTTTGTTTGCCAGAAGGTCGTGGGGGACTTTGTCGAAGGCCTTACTGAAATCCAGGTACGCTACATCCACAGCATTCCCTGTATCGACCCAACTCGTAACTCTATCGAAAAAAGAGATCAGATTAGTCTGGCATGACTTGTTTTTGGTAAATCCGTGTTGACTATTAGCAATGACCGTATTTGTTTCTAAGTGTTCGCAGACCACTTCCTTGATGATCTTTTCCAGAATTTTGCCTGGTATTGATGTGAGGCTGACCGGACGGTAATTATTTGGGTCGTTCTTTTTTCCCTTCTTGAAGATAGGAACCACATTCGCCCTCCTCCAATCTGCTGGGACTTCTCCGGTTCTCCAAGAACTCTCGAAGATAATTGCCAGTGGTTCTGAAATAACTTCCGCTAGTTCCTTCAGTACTCTTGGGTGTAGCTGATCTGGCCCTGGGGACTTGAATTCGTTTAGAGAGGCCAGGTGTTCCTGGACAACGTGTCTCCCTATTTGGGGTTGGATTTCCCCCAATCCTTCGTCCATTCCGTGTTGCTGAGGTTGAAGATGGCTTTCTTTTTCTGAGAAGACTGAGGCAAAGAAGGCATTGAGCAGTTCTGCCTTTTCCCTGTCCCCTGTCGCCATCACCCCATCTTCTCCTTGCAATGGCCCTATCGCCTCCTTTTTCTTCCTTTTTCTACCAACGTAAGCAAAAAAGCCTTTTTTGTTGTTTTTTATGTCCCTGGCAAGCCTGAGCTCATTTTGCGCTTTAGCCTTGCGAACCTTTTCCCTACAGGTGTTGGCTATACGTTTGAATTCTTCTTTGGTGATTTCTCCCCTTTTCCACTTCTTGTGCATGTCACTTTTGAGCTTTAGCTCAGTTAGAAGTTCTTTGGACATCCATTCTGGCTTCTTTGCACTTGTCTTATTTTTCTTCTTTGTTGGCACTGTTTGCATTTGCGCCTTGAGTATTTCACTTTTGAAAAACTCCCATCCATCCTTAACTCCCTTTTTTTTAAATATCGGCGTCCATGGAATGCCGCTCAGTAATTCCTTCATTTTTTGGAAGTCAGCTCTCTTAAAGTCCAGAAAGCGTGTTTGACTTGTCTTAGTTTCAGCATTCCTTTGTATTGCAAACTGCAGGAGCACATGGTCACTTGCCCCTAAGGATCCAACCACTTCAACTGTATTGATCAGGTCTTCCACATTTGTTAAGATTAGATCAAGAGTTGCTGATCCCCTTGCTGCCTCTTCTACCTTCTGGACCATAAAATTATCTGCAAGGCAAGTGAGGAATTTGTTGGACTTTGTACTCTTGGCTGAGTTTGTTTTCCAGCAGATATCGGGATAATTGAAATCGCCCATGACTACTATATCTCTTCTTTGTGCCTGTTTGGTCAGCTGTTGACAGAAGGCTTCATCAAGTCCTTCATCCTGACTCGGAGGTCTGTAGTAGACACCCACGACAAGATCTTTTTGAGTCCCGGTTCCCTTGATTCTTATCCAGATGCTTTCAAGCTGGTTTCCCGGATTACAGTCTTGCATTTCTTCTGCAACGTAACTGTTTTTGACATATAAAGCTACTCCCCCTCCTCTCCCCTTTGTTCTATTTCTGTGAAAGAGGTTATAGCCCTCAATGGTTAAATTCCAGTGATGGGAGTCATCCCACCAGGTTTCAGTGATGCCTATGACATCGTATGTGTGGTGCTGTGCTAGGAGTTGGAGTTCGTCTTGCTTATTTCCCATGCTCTGAGCATTAGTGTAAAGACATGTAAGCCCCTGTGACCTCCCCTCGAACTGTTTATTTGGGATTATTGTGCTCTCTGTACTTGGTCCTTGCTGTGTTTGTGCAGCCCTCCGTTTAGCCTTTCGGCGGTTCCCTGTGGTCGTGGGTAATATAGTGTTCGCCAGGCTGTTGTTCCCCTCCCCCAGTGGATCTAGTTTAAAGTGCGCCTGATGAGGTTTGTGAGTCTGTGTGCAAAAAGATGTTTTCCTACTTGTGTGAGATGCACCCCATCGCTTGCCAGTAGTCCATCCTCTTGGAAGAGTAGACCATGGTCAAGGAAGCCAAAATGCTCCTCTTGACACCATTTTCTGAGCCAGTTATTGACCTGTACTATTTTTCCGGCCCTTGTAGAGCCGTGTCCTACAACAGGGAGGAGGGATGAAAAGATCACATGTACATTATACAGTTTTAGCTTTGTTCCCAGAGCTCGAAAATCATTTGTGATCTTTTGAAAAGTATGCCTAGCGGTGTCATTGGTACCTACATGTATCAACATAAGGTGGGGAGGGTGATGGGGCTTTAGGAGCCTGCTGAGCCTCTGAGTGATATGGTGTATTTTTGCCCCCGGGAGGCAGCATGTTTCTCGAGCCATCCCATCCGGTCTGGAAATGATGGCTTCCGTTCCTCTAAGGAGGGAGTCACCTACTACCAAGACCTGTTTCCTTTGAGGATTGACAGGGTCCCTTTTGTGCAAGACAGTGTGTATGTCCCCTGAAGAGTGTTCCTGTTGAAGTGAATCATGTAGGTGTAAAGTGTTGTCCTCCTCCTCAACATCCCCAGTGCATTCATCAATGACAATCCATTGAGATACATCCGAGAGCCCATTACTCTCCCAAGGATGTTCCTGTTGCTCCTGGTCTATGATTGGGGATGGAGCATTTGCATGATTACATAAGTGTGACTGTGGTGATGCACTGTCCCCGTCAGGGCTATCCCCTGCGCATTGATCCAGGGTGGTCCACTGAGTGGTATCTAAGAAACTGTGGTCCTCCACAAGATGTGTTTCCTGATTGTATGTTAATGATGTAAGAATTTCAAATCTGTTGTGTAAATGCAGCTGAGCAGAGGAGTTCTGCGGAGGCTGCCTGGTCCTGCGTCTCCTTCTATGGGTGACCTCCTTCCAAGCCTGAGGGTTGTCTACCTTTGAGTTGATCTCCCCATAAGGTTCCTGATCATGGTCTTGGTGGTGTTGGTGTGATGCAGGCTGCTGATCTACAGCAGCGTGTTGTGCAGTGTCCAAGAAGAGCTCGAGTGCCTGAATGTCCTTAAGGGTCTTAATACGGTGCTCGAGCTGTTGGATCCTCTGCTCCATCAGAGTCATCTGTTTGCATTTGGAGCAGATGTAGTTGTCTAGTTTTTGTGTGAAAAAGCGGAACATGCCACAGCTGGTGCATGTGATGGGAATGTTTTGCTTTTGTTGCATCTCTTGGTGAGCGTGGTGGCCAAGTGGGATCTTTGTACAGTTAAGTAATATGTACGCACTTTATGTGCAGACTGCAACAAACCACCTCTTTGTGTATTTGTTTATTTTGCTTTGTTTCCTGTATGTACTGCAAAGGATAGTTAGTAAATATAGTTAGTATATAGTTAGATAGTTAGTATTCCTGCATGGCAGCAATTTATATTAGATCACCTTTGTGTTCCCAGTTATTCTACATGCTTAAAAACATTAATCCCAGAAGTGATGAGATCATAAGCCTGGTTTATGATCTCATAATTACCAAACAGGAAGCCAGCCTAGTGATGAACTTTAAACTCTTAAGAGAGCCATGGGAGTTCATAACAACAAAGGTCTCAATCATTTCATTCCTCCTAATGAGAGTAGACCCACTGAATCAATAGAATATATGTACATTATCTACAATGGGAAATACTAATTGTTTCAATGAGTTTACTCTAGTTGGGGCTAATAGATTTAGATTATAGACGAAATAAAATATCAAATTGTTGCCTCCATGTTGTAAGCCATCCTGAGTCCCCAGATGGGAGTTGGGATGGGATACAAATAAAGTTTATTTATTTATTTACTACTACTACTACTACTATTACTACCACTACTAATAGAACGGGTGAAAACTGTGTGTCCCTCAGATACTGTTGAACTGAAAATCCCAGTATTCCTCACCATTAGCTGTGTTCCTTAGGAATTGCACCAACATTGCGAGGGCAGCACAGTTTCTACTGCTTCCTTCCCACAGATCTGTGGTATCTTAAGGAACCATAATAGTTTGCAGCATAACTTTTTGTGACTCAGGTTGTTTCTACAGTCAATTCATCCTGCAGTCTTGGGCTAGTTGCTTGATTTCTTGAGGCTTTATTTCTAGCACTAAGATATTCAACAAGGAAGGAAGGAAGGGAAGGAGGGAGGGAGAGAGGGAGGATGCAGTGAAGTTATCCATTGAAGATATTGTTGCCTGATTGTGATTAATCTTATTACCTAAATCAAAACTTTTCATGCTTTTCTGCTACACTGCCTCAACCCACCATGGATGGATGAGTTCATAGTGCAGAAATATAGATATAATTTTGTGCTGGTGCTCAATGAGATAAGACATTGGCAATGTTAAATGTGCTGGAATCTGTGGACAACAATGTCTAGAAATGCTGATAAGACTCCTTCAGGGATAACAGACAAGGTACTGATTTTTCCAGAGAAGAAATGGCCAGTCAAGATTTTAGTTTGCTTGGCTGTAGCAAAGTTTTAATATAATGTTGACAGCTATTTCAATGCTGCTTGGGTGGGAAAGGATTCAGCCTCATTCTTCGGTACATTTGTCCAAGTCCAAAATATGAACTAGCTGATAAGCTGAAATGAAAGCTGTGCAATGAATTCTGGATAACTTAAAGAACGCATTCAGCTGTGTCACTGAACATATTGTGCTTCTTTGAAGTGTACACATTTATATGCTTTGTCAATGTGCAGAAAGAGACATTAAGTGAGATTTATAAGAAAATCAGGGAAAATAGAATTAAACAAGTATATGACAAGACAGGTTGTGCTGTTCCCAGGATGAACATGCTATCCCAAAAAGGACAAAGACTGTCCTCTATAGCTTTTCCCTATAAAATAGACCTACAGCCCTTTCTTTAGAAACAGGAGAATCGAGGAAATGGGAACATTTTTCTTTGTGGATTACAACTCTCATCTCTGGGGCAACTCATTCGTTGTTGAGTTCTGCTCTCCCTCTGCTGTTGTTATTGTGTGCCTTGAAGATGTTTCCAACCTATACCAATCCTAAGGCCAACATGTCACAGCAATTTCTTGGTTTACATTGCCTTATTCTGATGCAGAGAGAATGTGACATGCTCAAGGCCACCCAGTGGGCTTTCATGGTTGAGGATGGGTTCAAATACTGGTCGCCTGGGTCATAGTGATGGGCATGCTGCAATTCTATGAGAGAAAATAAAAAGCCCACTCAGATCATTGCAGAGACCAACCTGTTTGATCCTCCAGAAATATCTTTTCTGATTCCCTGGACTATAAAGTTGTGATGGGCTGCTTTACTAATATAGATCCTTCAATTCTTGATTTCTGCAGTGAGCAAGCTTCAAGGAATCTATTGTCTTGTCAAATCTTTCCTGCAGCAAATAAAACATTTCGATCGCTACCCTGGTACAACTCCTGGTTGGGCATAAGGAGCACTGAGGATTCTAAATATGGGTGGAGATCTATTCTGGATATTTTAACCTTGAGGCTGTAATGCTATGCATACTTTCCTACAACTTCTGGGTAAACATGCAGATTATTTCTATGGTAGGTAGCGCTCTTCCATTCTACAAAGGTATAACACCATGATTCCACTTTAACTGCTATGGCTATGTCCTATGGAATTTCCAGCTGAGGATTCTACAAACAAGCAGTTCCCAAGTTACAAACATCCAACTTACAAATGACTCCTAGTTAAGAACGGGGATGAGACAACAGGAAGTGAGAGAAATCTACCCCTAGGAAGAAAAATCCACTCCTGAAAGAGTTATCATAGGAAAAAGGGTGTCTCAACTGAAGCTTTATCACCAATCCTTTTTTCCACAACAGGCCAATTTTTCAAAATCCAATTCTCATAGGTATAGAAAGTGAGGTGAAATCTTTTGAACAGGGTCATAGACAGCAAAAGAAACGCCACAGGGGTGTTACCCTTTGCTGTGCTATCCAAAGCCAGTGTGTAGAGTTACACTATAAAATGTACTTGTTCCAACTTATAAACAAATTCAACTTAAGAACAAACCTACAGAATCTATCTTGTTCATAAATTGGGGGCTTCCTGTACTCCACCCTGAAAGGAAGTTGCTATAGTTAAAATAGCTTAATGAGACACACAATGGCACAATTTGTTTTCTCAGGAAAGCTGGGCAACTTTCTCACACTGACAGATTCTGCTCCAGCATAAAGAACCGAGTCCGTCTGTGGGAAAAGAACATTTAATTTTGAAGGTAATTTTGCTTCCGGCAAAAGCGGAGGGAGAGACTGCCCCTGATCTCAGCAATTGCTACCCAGAGTGATGGTATCTCTGAGCAACAGTGGCTTTGCTAATATGCGTAAAATGCAATTCAGTGCCTGGAGCAGCAGGGCTAAAAGGAAAGGGTAGCCTGTTTGCTGGATGCATTTTGTTTTATTTATTCAGCAGCCTCTTTCCTTCACAAAGCCATTTCCTGGTTCACAGTGATAAGCGGTTCTTTCTTCGTTCTATCCCACTCCTGTTGGCTTTTGCCTGTCTAGCTGCTGCTTGGCCCAAATTATTAGCATGACAACTTCATGCAGTATAGAGTCACTTCACTTTCTCCCTCCTCCCCCCCCTCTCTCTCTCTCTCTCACACACACACACACACACACAGTCAGAACATACATACCAGCCCAAAAAGCTACACCCAGTGAGACTACATTAATGTTGCTTGGAAACAATGTTGAAGTACATAAGACCTTAAGAAGAGTCATAGCAGGTAAGGCTGATGGTGGCCATCCAGATACTTATAGAAAACCCACAAAGTGACCCTTCCATATCTCTAACCATTCTGGTTTTATCAGGAATAACCCTTTACCACCCCACGTTCTTATTTGCTTTCAAAATGTCCTGGTTTCCTTCTCCTCCTCCCATCCTGGACTTGCCTGAGTTGCTTTGAACTGAGCACTCAATTAATTCAGCAAAAAGGAGGAGTGGAGAGATGGAGGATGAAGCCTTGCCCTTCTGAAATACAATACATAAATTCCTAGAAGTTCTTGCAACCCCCCCCCCCCCAGTAGTTTTGTATGGTCTTCCTCATAAATAACTTGATATGGCTCCACAACACATGTCTCAATTTTCATCTGTGAAAAGTTGGACGGTACAATATATAAAATCATAGAATCATAGAGTTGGAAGAGACCTCATGGGGCATCCAGTCCAACCCCTTGCCAAGAAGCAGGAAAATTGCATTCAAAGCCCCCACCCCCACCCCGACAGATAGCCATCTAGCCTCTGCTTGACATTATCATCATATGCAGTCACCATCATTAGTAGCCATTGATAACTTTATTCATTTGTGTAATCCATTTTACACCCATCTGCATTCATGCTATCACATTCTGTGGCAGGGAATTCCTCAGTCTAACTGTGCCATCATAAATCTCCTACCATTCAGCTTCATTGGATAACGCCGTTATTCAGTGTTATGAGAAATAAATGTCTTCCTGTCTTTCTACTCTAAGTATAATTTTATACACCTTTGCTATGTCTGTTGTTCCTTGCTTTCCCAACTAAAACACATCCAACTACTGTAACCTTTCTATCATTTATCCAGTTTTTTATTACTGGTTGAATCTTTTCTATACCTCTTCCAGCTCTTCAATGTCCTTTCTGGTGTGTGGTGATCAGGTATGGCAGACAAAACTAAAATACTGCTGATGGTATATCCTTCTTGTCAACATTGACTTATAGGGGCTCCATCACAAGGTTTTCTTGACAAGATTTATTCAGATGAGGTTTGCCAGTGATTTCCTTCTAAGCTGCAAGAATGCAACTTGCCCAGGATTATCCAGTGGGTTCCTTGACTGAGCAAGGATTCATATTCCCTAGTCCAGCACCCAGTCCCTACGTCAAACTGGATTCAAGAAGACAAAAACTCACATACAAGAGCCGATCCAGCATTAGCAGTTCTGTAACCACAGCTACAGACTTTGCTAAAATGATTTCTGGGTAGACATCCCAAATGACAGCCTGAAGAGTATGGAATGAACATTATACTGTATATATTTTGCTTTCTTTCACAAAAACTACATGCTGTTTATTCATGCAGGCAAGACAGTTGTGGGTAGTGGGTACTGGTTAAAAAGCTGGCACGGTGCTGAAATGCTTTTCCATTATCAGAACAGCAGACTCTTTTACCACTCCCACCCCATTTCCCCCAGAATCTTTAGTTTTGCAGTTCTCACAACAGCTGGAAGCAGAGCTGTCCCGAGGTAATTTTCGGGAGTAGGTGACCAGAATTATGGCGCCCCTCCCAAATTTTGCCGCCCTCTCCCCAAACAAATTGTTGATAAATATCGGCGCCAGTGGCGGAAGGCCCAGCCACCCATCTGCGTGGCCACTCTCCTGCTCTCCCTCACTGTCAGAGGACTCCTCGCCCACCGCCCGCCTGTCGATGGGCTTGTGCGTGTGCGCAGGCCTTCCAATTGACCACACGGTCGATTGGAAGGCCTGCGCACACGCACAGGCCCACCGCCCGCCCGTCAATAGGCCTGTCAAAGAGGACTGATATGTATTAAGGGCTTTCTTTTGCATGCTTTTGTGGGCATTCATTGCCCAGCCACAACATTTTGAAGCTACCTTCGAAATGCATTAAATGATCAGTGGAGATGGGGCCCTGGTGAACTGACACACATACACATGTCTAGCTTTTTGGACTCTTCTGGGTTGAGTGGATGCACCTCAAAATGTAGCTTTTCATTTATCCATGTTTATGATATACATAAGACACTATTCAACCATTATGGCAGCAATTGTTTTCCATTCCTTGCCTCTCTAAAGAAAACTTCTGAGACAAAATTATCCTTCTTTCACAGAGGAGAAAGTGCTGGAGAAAGTATGAGAAAAATTCCTGTGAGTACTAAAGTTCTATGCTTCCCCTCTAATATATCTATTTATTTCCATTTTAAGTCTATTTTTGGTATCTGCAAATTGAAGAGAGGGTAGCAGGCAGGCAAGGCTGATCTTGACACAAGATCATTCCACCCACTCACCCACGCAGACCCAAACCTTTGTTGCTCCTCAATATCATTTCTTGCCTGCTAGCTACAGTGGATTAAAACAGGAAAAGAGGACTATGGATTCCTTGAGCTCCTTGGAGAAAAAGTAAAATACCAATTTATCAATCAGTCAAATAAATCTGTCAAAATTAATATCCACGCTGCTTCAACAATACAAGTTTGTGGTGTGCAAGATACAGTAGTCTTGCTAGGCAAGACATTTTGGGAGCAGTATTCTGAAAAAGTAACCTTGCCAAGCACCACTCTTTTATTTTTTGTTCTTGTGATGTAAAGGTCCAACCCCATTTTTCTTCAGCAAACTTATCTAAACAATTTAGTGACAGAAAAGCATTATTCATAGGTACTCAAAAAATTACATCTGATTTCATCTACTTGATACTATGAATAATTAGGGTTGAGATATAAATGTACATAATAGTGCAAATTTAGGTCTCGTCACACCCATCTTGCCAATTAATTATTTGAAATATTACACTATGTAATAAAATTTGAAACAATTCTGTTCCTGGTTTGAAAGTGTTATTTCCTGTTTAAATGTGTGGTACTTACTTTGAAAGTAGTTGTTATACTCCAGAAACTTTATTTTTGTGGCTGCCACAAACTATATTGAATTGGTTGAAACTCTATGAGATATTCATTGAAAATCTATAGCAAAATGTGCTGCAGGATGTCCCTCAAAAACAAAATGTTTGCAATTTAATAAACTTTCCCCATGTTTCATAACAGAACCAATTAGAAAACGGCATTTATAATCCAGGAAAAAAAATTCTGATATATGGCAAAACTAAGGCAAACTTTCCGGGGGGGGGGGGGGGGGGGGGTTGGCAGGATTTCTTCAAAGGAAGTTTGTCCTTGCCTTTTTTGAGACTGAGGGAGTGTGACTTGCCAAAAGGCATCCAGTAAGTTTCCACAGGAGAGCAGGGATTTGAATCCTGGTCTCCCAGTGTCCTAGTCCTACATCCAAACCGCTACACCATGTTGGCTCTCAAAATACGATGCTATATCTACCATTATTTCACAGTTATCATTTATGTATTGCTGCATGTGCACATGTCCTAATTCACACACATGCCTAAAACCAGTTACTGGTTTCAACAAGTAGAAATTGAACTCACCTGTATTTACTCAAATGTAATACACACCTTTTTTGGCTAAACTGCCTAGCCAAAATGGAGATGTGCATTACAGTACATTAGATGGTGCACTACAATCGCGTGCCTAAACCTTGATTTTGCCTCTCTGTCAGGCTGAGACTAGTGAACGTGCCAGCCTCTGCCTGATGCAGCTGGGAAGCCACATCTCTCCACCAAGTCAAGGCTGGCTAATTCTGGGAGGGGGGCACCACTTCCCTCCCAGAAGGAAAAAACCACCACCACCCCCAGCACGGCTTTCTGCTTCTTCTCCAGCTGGAGAAGAAGAAGAAAATCCCCCTCCCTTCCCAGCGTGGCTTCCCCCTTGTGACTTGTCGACTGAGAGGTCAAGGAGAAGCAGTGCCCCACCACCACCACCACCACCACTACTACCACCAAGCCTGGCTGCAAACAGAATCACTTCTGCATGCATCCAGCTAATGGCACTCCATGCAATCATACCAGCCACATGACCTAGGAGCATCTACGGACAACGGCGGCTCTTCAGCTTAAAAATGGAGATGAGCACCAACCCCCAGAATTGGACATGACTAGACTTAATGTCAGGGGAAACCCTTTACCTTTACTAATTGGACATTAGGAGCCCCCGGTGGCGTAATGGGGTAAAGCCTTGTAACCTGAAGGTTGGGTTGCTGACCTGAAGGCTGCCAGGTTCGAATCCCACCTGGGAAGAGCACGGATGAGCTCCCTCTATCAGCTCCAGCTCCATGCGGGGACATGAGAGAAGCCTCCCACAAGGATGGTAAAAACATCAAAACATCTGGACGTCCCCTGGCGAATGTCCTTGCAGATGGCCAATTCTCTCACACCAGAAGCAACTCAGGTTGCTCCTGACATGAAAAAAAATTGGACATTTATGTAAATTACATTAATTCAATTGAAACAAGATTTTTATTTAGCCATAATGTTTGTGGTCATCCCAAAAGGACCTAAAATCTCTTTTTAAAGTCTGGAATGGGACACAGAAAAAGAATGAAAGAATGTGGGTGCATCTGTTATAGAGAGACAGAGTGTTCCAACACAGAGAGACAGAGAGATCAGCAATGGGAGAGAGGAAAAGCATCTCTTTGAAAAGAAGTGGGTGGTTGCAAGCCTCGATAACTCAAATAACAGCTCTTTTGCTAAATGCCTCACAGATGTGCCCTAGGATCTGCTGAAATGACCTGAAGCAAACATTTCCTTTCTAATATCTCTTATTGATCAAAAGTCTTTGTCAAAACTTGGAGTCCTCAGTAAATAATTTGAAGAAAAGGCTGGCATTCCACCTTATCACCATATAAAATGTAGGAAAACATAGCATGCCTCTCTTTCTTGCTTGCCCACCACACGTTTGCAAGCCATTCTCTGTTCAACTTAGTCATGCTTGCTTTGTGTTCTCAGCTCAGTGATGACAGCATAAGCACTTGGGTTTCAACTGAAGAGAATAAATGGTGTCTGAAGAGTTCCCCCCTACTCTATAGTCCTCCCACTCCCTCTCCTGGTAAACAAGAGCTGAACAACTATACATAACATGAAATTGCTCACTGAGAAGACAAAGACAGATTCACTACCATAACTCCCAAGGCTGCACTTCATCAATTACAACATTTTTTTTAAAGTATCCAGTGCCTCAATTAAAGGAATGACATATAAAATCTATAGAGCTGCTGCCTGCATATATTGCTGATGATGAGTAATGATCTTGCACAGACATCTTAGAATCTTCTTGATGCTTATCTCTTCCATGTTTTGATTTTCTGCACCAACAGTCCTAACCCTGCAGATGAAAGACGCAAGAAGGCTGGTTACTGAACTGAGGCACTAAGGGGCTTTCAGGCAGAGGGCTTCTTCCACTCCCAGTCAAAAGGCAGGATGCTCTCCTTAATGGTGAGGGGAAAAGATGGAATAATGGTAAGGGGCGTTTGGTCACAAATTGATGGTGATGATGATACCTAAATCCCATGTTGTTGTGGTGGTAGCTGAAAATAATGATGGACAGTAATGTTTATTGTGTGCCCCCAAAACATGCTCATCTTATGGTGACCAACAGGCAACCCTACCATTTTTTTTTTTTTGCAAGATTTGTTCAGAGAAAGTTTGCCATTGCTTTCCTCTAAGCAATCCTCTAAGAGAGGATGACTTGCCCAAGATCACCCAGTGGTTTCCATGGCTGAGAGGGGATTTGTAACCTGGTCCCCTGGAAACTTAGTCCAAGAGTCAAACCACTGAATTTGGGATTAAAGTGCCCAATTTTTCTAGGGTTGGTTCCTGCAAGAGTCCATGAATGAAGCTTATAGAACAATTAAACCCTCAAATGGACTCATGTTTAAATGTTGGAACTGGGCCTTCAAGTTAATGTATCCAGGACTTGTGTCCAAAATGCACAGACCTGCATTGGCTCTGATGAGTGGTCACCTTGTACCACCAGCCATAGAACTCTATCCGATTGCCTAGCCATCACCCATTGCATCTGCTGATGTCAGAATGGGGTGTCTGCACAATTAGAAAAAAGAGAGGGTTTGCTCTCGCCTTCTTCCTGCTGATCACATGGGTACACTATAACAGGTGATGGCCAGGTACTCAGATGGAGTTGTGTAGTTGATAGGGAGTGGCAAAAACATTGGACCGATCCATCTTCTGTACTCATCAGCACAAGAAAAGGGTCATGGTAGCTGTGTCTAAGGAAAAGACAAAAAAAGGGTCTAAAGCAGGCCCAGTCCAACTGTCCGGACTGCCATAATACTCTGGATTTTCCAGCAAACTCTGGAACATCCCCCAACTTTGCTTAAAGCAGGGCATAATCAGGTGAAACAAAAAAAACCTGGGATACTTGGCAGAAGTCACAATGCATCATGAAGACTACTAGCAGTGTATTCATGGTGAATCCGGTTTTTGGAAAGTGTAGACAAGCCTTAATTACATATTTAATCTCTGAGGAGGTCAGGGATCTCATCATCAATACATTTTGGGGGTTTATATCAAATCTGTCGAACCAGAAACCTAAATGCTTGATCGGGGAGACATGATTGCATATTCATTTTTACTGGATGTTTACTTGATGGTTAGCTAGGATTTGCCTAGGTGGTTAGCCCATTACATGGTGTTAGCCTATTTTCCTAAACTGCAATATCATCTACAATATTGCACATTGCATTTGAAAAACCTCCTACACACACACAGTTCCAAAAGCAAAAAAAAGCCTGATGTTAGAGAAACAACCTTGGGTGCATGGAGCTGGTATTCTTTAAATATAATAATAATAATAATAATAATAATAATAATAATAATAATAATAATAATTTAAAAAAATATGCCTAATGGCCAAACAATAAAGTGTCAGCAGCCAGAGGCCTATAAATATCTGGGCATATTACAGCTGGACAGCATCAAGCATGAACATATGAAAACTGTGGTCAGCAAAGAATACACACAAAGGGTTAAAAAAAATTCTCAAAAGCAAGCTCAATGGAGGCAACACCATTAACACCTGGGCCATACCTGTCATAAGTTATACTGCTGGCATTATAAACTGGACACAGGCGAAACTGGACAATTTGGACAGAAAAACAAGAAAACTCATGACCATTCATCATTCACTGCACCCTCGCAGTGATGTTGACCGACTATATCTGCCTAGAAGATCAGGCGGCAGAGGACTCTTACAAGTAAAACAAGCAGTCAAAGAAGAAGAACATGTCCTAGCAGAATATGTAAAGCAAAGTGAAGATCCTGCTTTGATTGAAGTCAAAAATCAGAAACCTCTCAAAGCACAGCATACAAAAAAACAGTACAAGAAAACCGCACTACAAACTAGAGCTGACAACAAAACATTGCATGGAAAGTTCCTTGACAAAATTGAAGAAAAAGCTGATAAGGAGAAGACCTGGCTATGGCTCATGAATGGGACACTGAAGAAGGAGACAGAAGGCCTGTTCCTTGCAACCAAGGAGCAAGCCATCAGGACAAATGCAGTTAAGGCCAAGATCGAAAAATCAGCTGATGACCCAAAATGCTGACTCTGCAAGGAAACCGATGAAACCATTGATCATATCCTCAGCTGCTGTAAGAAAATTGCATAGACAGACTACAAACAGTGGCACAACTATGTGGCCCAAATGATCCATTGGAACTTATGCCTCAAGTACCACCTCCCAGCAGCAAATTACTGGTGGGATCACAAACCTGCAAAAGTATTGGAAAATGAGCACGCAAAGATACTGTGGGACTTCCGAATCCAGACTGACAAAGTTCTGGAACACAACACACCAGACATCACAGTTGTGGAAAAGAACAAGGTTTGGATCATTGATGTTGCCATCCCAGGTGACAGTCGCATTGAAGAAAAACAACAGGAAAAACTCATCCACTATCAGGACCTCAAGATTGAACTTCAAAGACTCTGGCAGAAACAAGTGCAGGTGGTCCCGGTGGTGATGGGCACACTGGGTGCCATGCCAAAAGATCTCAGCCGGCATTTGGAAACAATAGACATTGACAAAATTACGATCTGTCAACTGCAAAAGGCCACCCTACTGAGATCTGCGCGCATCATCCGAAAATACATCACACAGTCCTAAACGCTTGGGAAGTGTTCAACTCGTGATTTTGTGATATGAAATCCAGCATGTCTATCTTGTTTGCTGTGTCATACAATAAAATAACAACAACAACAACAACAACAACAACAACAACAACAACAACTTTATTTTTATAACCCACCTCCATCTCCCCAAAGGGACTCTGGGTGGCTTACACAGGGACAAAGCCCAGAGAACAAAAAATTCAACATATCAAAAATTAAAAAAAACAATATAACTGCAAAAGGCCACCCTACTGGGATCTGCACGCATCATACGAAAATACATCACACAGTCCTAGACACTTGGGAAGTGTTCAACTTGTGATTTTGTGAAACAAAATCCAGCATATCTATCTTGTTTGCTGTGTCATACAATAATAATAATAATAATAATAATAATAATAATAATAATAATAATAATAATAATAATAAACAATTTTATTTGTATTCCGCCCTATCTCTCCAAAGGGACTCAGGGCAAATTCCAACATACAATGGCAAACATTCAATGTCTCCGTAAAACAAACAAATACTGACATAAAATCCCAGAGAAACCCCACATATGGAAATAACATTAAAAACATTAAAACCTTAAAACATTAATAACATTAAAAACCTAACATTAAATTGAAACCTAACATCATTACATTAAATCTAACATCAATAAATTAAACTAGATGTAGTCAAACAAAATTGTATAATAGCATAAAATCTAAGCAAACATCCATATTAATTTGCAAAGCCAACTAGAGTTCATAAAATAGTGGGGGTTGGTTGTGTAGTCTAACAATGATCATTGGGTTGGCGTGGACTAGGAGAGTCCAAATCTGAAATAGTTCTCAACCAGTGGCCCAGTAGTGATCTTTCATTAATTAATCCTCCTCCTCTCCATATGCTAGTAAGCATATGTAGGTCTTCAGTTGTTTTTTGAAGGAGAGGAGGGAGGGGCTCAGCTTTATTTCTTTAGGGAGGGAGTTCCATAGGTGGGGGGCAACTATGTAGAAGGCCCTACATGGTAAAAGAATATTTTAATCAACTTAAAATAGAGCTTATAATTTGAAATGACAAGAACAACAAGAAAATATTAGAGACAAAGGGGAAGAAGATGGTTTGAACTATAAATTACTAAAATACAGAAAGTCACAATACAAACACCAAGGATTAGATGGAAGTCAACCCCTCCCACATACCTTTTTTTTCTCTCCTTGTTCTTACTTTCATTTTTTTTTCCTTCATTTTTTTTCTTTCTTTCTCTCTACCCATATTGTTCTCCCACTTTCCATGTATTTTTTATTTTATTTTTATCTTTAAATTTATTACTAATAAAAAAAATTAAAAAAATAAAAAATAGAAGGCCCTCTCTCTCATTCCCACCAGCCATACTTGAGATGGGGTTGGGACTGATAGCAGGGCCTCTTCTACTGACCACAACGCCCAAGCTGGTTTGTAAGAGGAGATGTGTTCGGTCAGGTATCCTGGACCCTAGCCATTTAGTGCTTTAAAGGTAATGACCAGCACTTTGTATTTAGCCCAGAAGCAGGCCGGCAGCCAGTGGAGCTGCTGCAACATGGGAGTGGATCTCTCCCTATACGGGGCTCCTGTTAGTAATCTGGCTGCCGATCTCTGAACCAGTTGAAGCTTCCGAACTATCTTCGAAGGCATAGTTTATAGCCTGTTTTTCTTAGAAAAGGAAGACAATAGGCCTATTCAAGTACTATTGTGCTGAGCCAATATTAATGGAAGAGGAAATATTGCTCTTGCTCTTCTCCATCTTCATTGTCCTCATAAGCAGAATAGTAAGTCTGAATGAGAGAGCTTCTCCTACATATCAAAGCTCTCAATACAATTGGGAACCTTGGGGTTTGTTTTTTTTTAGGTTCCCCAATAGCACGGACAACTTCCATTTGCAAAAACTCTTCTGTTTAGACCCCTCACTTTCCACTTGAGAGAGTGGAAATGAATATAGAATGATTGGGACTAGCACAGTACCCATTCCATGTGTTGATTCAACACATATCACAAAGCAATAGTGATAAGTGATGAATAGTGCTAGTGCTATCTTATGAGCCAGATATACCAGAGATTCATTTTGAGTCTTCAAGGATTTCATAATATACCAATGGATGTATGGCGAGTAGTTGTTCTTCCTTCCTTCCTTACTTCCTTCCCGCCTTTCTTTTGCAACACTGTATTGCCACTTCAAAGTAGTGAAGCAAAACATTTTGTACTTGCTCTGAGGTTTTTTTAAAAAATCAGTTCCATGATGTGTGAGATTCATTACTAATTATGCAATTATTTTGTTCCCTAGCATTTTGTGCAGGAAGGACTTGGAGAGCTTTCAGCAACTGGTAATGTGGAGAAAATGATATGTTGCTTTTTAAAAAATCATAGGGGTTTTTTGTTTCATTTATTTTTAGAGAGCAGTTTTATTTTATTCCTGTTTCTTTCTTTGTAACTTGACAAATGGCTGGCTTTTAAAAGAGATCACTATATAGCACCCTTATACCTATGGAGCATACAAGAGAGAACAGGTGAAATAGTCCTAAAATCCTTTCCTAAAGCTTTTTCACAAGTTGCAGTTAGAAATGCACAAGAGGAACTCGGGCAAAAATTTAAATCATTCAATACAAGTTCAGAGGCCCTATCTACACTTTCATTTCAGTTCAATGCATCCTGAAACTGCATTATCTGCCAGTGTAGATAGGGCCATACATTAACACAGATCTTAATTTCGGTATCTTCCTTCCTTCCTTCCTTCCTTCCTTCCTTCCTTCCTTCCTTCCTTCCTTCCAATTAATTATTTAGAAATGAAAACAATCTATAGACAAGCCAATGGAGTCTGAAATTTCAGAATGCATTTGAGAGATTAATTTCACCTCACCTAGGGCAAGGTCTGAGAGAGGCCTCTTAAGCAGATCTTCACTGAAAAGATTTGAGATGTTTTTTGACTGGAAACCAAATCCTCTGACCTGAAACATTAACAGTGGGATGTGATACAAAACTGCTGTAAGATACATCAACACAGCTTGTCTTCCAATCTGCAATGGAGAAATAAGAATGAATGACCATGCCTTCTCACCTCGGGCTGGAACAGAACAGCAAAAGTAATGGAAAGTTCTGCACAGTTGTGTTGTGTTGTTCCCTAAACATCATTGACTGGGAAATATTGTGAAGTGGTCATAAAATGTTTTGACTTTAATCTGCAAATCTAGTGTGTACTTTGCTACATGGCTGTACATGGCTCTTTCTCTTGTCTGCTCCGGGCACCTCCTCTGGCCAGGAGGAAGAAAGCCAAGAAAGGTGAGGAAAGGCTTCAAAGGGGAGGGAGGAGGAGAAGGGGCAAATATGTCTTGCTCCAAGGTTGCCATGCAGGCTATTGCTCCAGGGTGGGGAGAAGAGGAAGAAGGGCCTTGGCGCCTCACATTGCCCTCCAGACTGGGGACTCAGGGGTGGGCGAAGGGAGGCTGCCTGGTTACGCCACTTTGCCAGCATCACTTGCGAAAAATGTAGCTTGGAGCTCTCTCTCTCTCTCTCTCTGCCAAACCCAACATGTCTCAACTGCGCCCCCTAGAGAATTGCGGCTTCTGCAAATGCATAGTTTGCGTATAGCTTGAGCCGCCCCTGTCTGAACTCTTATCTTATTACTTAATTTTGTCTTGTACCACACACCACCAGCATTTAGAATTCTGATATTTTATAAGGAATAAGAAAGGAACACTTTTAGTTTGCTATGGATAACAACAAAGGGAAGAATTTCATTTTAAAAAAAGGTCAGTATAAGGCCAGCTATATTTGGTGCCTTGGAATAGTAACTGAAACTAATTTCTTTCTAACAGTAACTTTGGCAAACACAGATCTATTTATATGAGAATGGATCAGATAAATACCAAAGTAAATGTAGCTGCAACCTTCAGTTCTACTTGACTTGAAAATGCTACAGTAATGCAAATATCAGGAAAAAAAACATGGCCACTTCAGGAAAATCTGACTGCTTATTGTTTGCTTTCCTCTGCCATAACCTTTTCCACAATGTTTCACTTCAGGTCAGGACTGGCTTTCTTCTCCATCCATGTCCCCAGGCTGTGTGTGTAGCTGGCAAAATGCAAAAGTCTCAGAAAAAAATATATGAAGAAAGGGAGAAAGCTTATTTCTCATCACAGCAGGTAATCACAGATGTTTTGAAAACTGAACCTCTCCAGACAGGAGGAGGGAAGCAACAAACCTGTTTACAGCAGATTGTTCTTCTGACACTTGTGATCAATCCACTGGTCTGGGAGAACACAAGCAATGCATGGCACATGAAGGATCGTCATCTGCCAACAGAGGATTCAGAAAGATTAGGACCACTTCCTAGCAAATGAAATAACACTTACCAAACCCAATTGTGTTTTACAGAGGGATGGCTGGCTAAATAATAATAATAAAAGTTTATTTGTATCCCTCCACCATCTCTTCGGTGAGACTCAGGGCAGCTCACAAAAGCACTCAATAGTTCAAGAACACACAAAATACAACAAGGTACATAAGCATATAAAACAAGAACAATATAAGCTTATATAACAAATTTACATGAAATCAGCATATAAAACCCCCAGCTGATCCCAGAAGGGCAGTTGGTTCTCGCAGAAGCAGAGGCAGCAGGAGGACATTTTTGCTCCCTGGCTTCAGGTAGGATTTGGCTAAGATTTGGCTAAGATTTTAAACTGAGTGTGGGCTTGGCTCCTGTGGTCAAAGTCTAACTGTTGTGTGACTGTTGTGTTGAAGGAGAGCCAGGTACTTAAGTTGATTGACAGCAGGCATTGTCCCCTGTTAATTGAGTTTCTGGGAAAGCTTTATTTGCCAGTGTGAGTTTCTGCCAGAGTCTGATCCCAGAAGGGCAGTTGGTTCTCGCAGAAGCAGAGGCAGCAGGAGGACATTTTTGCTCCCTGGCTTCAGGTAGGATTTGGCTAAGATTTGGCTAAGATTTTAAACTGAGTGTGGGCTTGGCTCCTGTGGTCAAAGTCTAACTGTTGTGTGACTGTTGTGTTGAAAGAGAGCCAGGTACTTAAGTTGATTGACAGCAGGCATTGTCCCCTGTTAATTGAGTTTCTGGGAAAGGCACCTTTACTAATTATCCTTTGCAGTACATACAGGAAACAAAGCAACATAAACAAATACACAAAGAGGTGGTTTGTTGCAGTTTGCACATAAAGTGCGTGCATATTACTTAACTGTACAAAGATCCCACTTGGCCACCACGCTCACCAAGAGATGCAACAAAAGCAAAACATTCCCATCACATGCACCAGCTGTGGCATGTTCCGCTTTTTCACACAAAAACTAGACAACTACATCTGCTCCAAATGCAAACAGATGACTCTGATGGAGCAGAGGATCCAACAGCTCGAGCACCGTATTAAGACCCTTAGGGACATTCAGGCACTCGAGCTCTTCTTGGACACTGCACAACACGCTGCTGTAGATCAGCAGCCTGCATCACACCAACACCACCAAGACCATGATCAGGAACCTTATGGGGAGATAAACTCAAAGGTAGACAACCCTCAGGCTTGGAAGGAGGTCACCCATAGAAGGAGACGCAGGACCAGGCAGCCTCCGCAGAACTCCTCTGCTCAGCTGCATTTACACAACAGATTTGAAATTCTTACATCATTAACATACAATCAGGAAACACATCTTGTGGAGGACCACAGTTTCTTAGATACTACTCAGTGGACCACCCTGGATCAATGCGCAGGGGATAGCCCTGACGGGGACAGTGCATCACCACAGTCACACTTATGTAATCATGCAAATGCTCCATCCCCAATCATAGACCAGGAGCAACAGGAACATCCTTGGGAGAGTAATGGGCTCTCGGATGTATCTCAATGGATTGTCATTGATGAATGCACTGGGGATGTTGAGGAGGAGGACAACACTTTACACCTACATGATTCACTTCAACAGGAACACTCTTCAGGGGACATACACACTGTCTTGCACAAAAGGGACCCTGTCAATCCTCAAAGGAAACAGGTCTTGGTAGTAGGTGACTCCCTCCTTAGAGGAACGGAAGCCATCATTTCCAGACCGGATGGGATGGCTCGAGAAACATGCTGCCTCCCGGGGGCAAAAATACACCATATCACTCAGAGGCTCAGCAGGCTCCTAAAGCCCCATCACCCTCCCCACCTTATGTTGATACATGTAGGTACCAATGACACCGCTAGGCATACTTTTCAAAAGATCACAAATGATTTTCGAGCTCTGGGAACAAAGCTAAAACTGTATAATGTACATGTGATCTTTTCATCCCTCCTCCCTGTTGTAGGACACGGCTCTACAAGGGCCGGAAAAATAGTACAGGTCAATAACTGGCTCAGAAAATGGTGTCAAGAGGAGCATTTTGGCTTCCTTGACCATGGTCTACTCTTCCAAGAGGATGGACTACTGGCAAGCGATGGGGTGCATCTCACACAAGTAGGAAAACATCTTTTTGCACACAGACTCACAAACCTCATCAGGCGCACTTTAAACTAGATCCACTGGGGGAGGGGAACAACAGCCTGGCGAACAATATATTACCCACGACCACAGGGAACCGCCAAAAGGCTAAACAGAGGGCTGCACAAACACAGCAAGGACCAAGTACAGAGAGCACAATAATCCCAAATAAACAGTTCGAGAGGAGGTCACAGGGGCTTACATGTCTTTACACTAATGCTCAGAGCATGGGAAATAAGCAAGACGAACTCCAACTCCTAGCACAGCACCACACATACGATGTCATAGGCATCACTGAAACCTGGTGGGATGACTCCCATCACTGGAATTTAACCATTGAGGGCTATAACCTCTTTCACAGAAATAGAACAAAGGGGAGAGGAGGGGGAGTAGCTTTATATGTCAAAAACAGTTACGTTGCAGAAGAAATGCAAGACTGTAATCCGGGAAACCAGCTTGAAAGCATCTGGATAAGAATCAAGGGAACCGGGACTCAAAAAGATCTTGTTGTGGGTGTCTACTACAGACCTCCGAGTCAGGATGAAGGACTTGATGAAGCCTTCTGTCAACAGCCGACCAAACAGGCACAAAGAAGAGATATAGTAGTCATGGGCGATTTCAATTATCCCGATATCTGCTGGAAAACAAACTCAGCCAAGAGTACAAAGTCCAACAAATTCCTCACTTGCCTTGCAGATAATTTTATGGTCCAGAAGGTAGAAGAGGCAACAAGGGGATCAGCAACTCTTGATCTAATCTTAACAAATGTGGAAGACCTGATCAATACAGTTGAAGTGGTTGGATCCTTAGGGGCAAGTGACCATGTGCTCCTGCAGTTTGCAATACAAAGGAATGCTGAAACTAAGACAAGTCAAACACGCTTTCTGGACTTTAAGAGAGCTGACTTCCAAAAAATGAAGGAATTACTGAGCGGCATTCCATGGACGCTGATATTAAAAAACAAGGGAGTTAAGGATGGATGGGAGTTTTTCAAAAGTGAAATACTCACGGCGCAAATGCAAACAGTGCCAACAAAGAAGAAAAATAAGACAAGTGCAAAGAAGCCAGAATGGATGTCCAAAGAACTTCTAACTGAGCTAAAGCTCAAAAGTGACATGCACAAGAAGTGGAAAAGGGGAGAAATCACCAAAGAAGAATTCAAACGTATAGCCAACACCTGTAGGGAAAAGGTTCGCAAGGCTAAAGCGCAAAATGAGCTCAGGCTTGCCAGGGACATAAAAAACAACAAAAAAGGCTTTTTTTCTTACGTTGGTAGAAAAAGGAAGAAAAAGGAGGCGATAGGGCCATTGCAAGGAGAAGATGGGGTGATGGCGACAGGGGACAGGGAAAAGGCAGAACTGCTCAATACCTTCTTTGCCTCGGTCTTCTCAGAAAAAGAAAGCCATCTTCAACCTCAGCAACACGGAATGGACGAAGGATTGGGGGAAATCCAACCCCAAATAGGGAGACACGTTGTCCAGGAACACCTGGCCTCTCTAAACGAATTCAAGTCCCCAGGGCCAGATCAGCTACACCCAAGAGTACTGAAGGAACTAGCGGAAGTTATTTCAGAACCACTGGCAATTATCTTCGAGAGTTCTTGGAGAACGGGAGAAGTCCCAGCAGATTGGAGGAGGGCAAATGTGGTCCCTATCTTCAAGAAGGGAAAAAAGAACGACCCAAACAATTACCGTCCGGTCAGCCTCACATCAATACCAGGCAAAATTCTGGAAAAGATCATTAAGGAAGTGGTCTGCGAACACTTAGAAACAAATGCGGTCATTGCTAATAGTCAACACGGATTTACCAAAAACAAGTCATGCCAGACTAATCTGATCTCTTTTTTCGATAGAGTTACGAGTTGGGTCGATACAGGGAATGCTGTGGATGTAGCGTACCTGGATTTCAGTAAGGCCTTCGACAAAGTCCCCCACGACCTTCTGGCAAACAAACTAGTAAAATGTGGGCTAGACAAAACTACGGTTAGGTGGATCTGTAATTGGCTAAGCGAACGAACCCAAAGGGTGCTCACCAATGCGTCGTCTTCATCATGGAAAGAAGTGACAAGTGGAGTGCCGCAGGGCTCCGTCCTGGGCCCGGTTCTGTTCAACATCTTTATTAACGACTTAGACGAAGGGTTAGAAGGCACGATCATCAAGTTTGCAGACGACACAAAACTGGGAGGGATAGCTAACACTCCAGAAGACAGGAGCAGAATTCAAAACGATCTTGACAGACTAGAGAGATGGGCCAAAACTAACAAAATGAAGTTCAACAGGGACAAATGCAAGATACTTCACTTCGGCAGAAAAAATGGAAATCAAAGATACAGAATGGGGGACGCCTGGCTTGACAGCAGTGTGTGCGAAAAAGACCTTGGAGTCCTCGTGGACAACAAGTTTAACATGAGCCAACAATGTGATGCGGCTGCTAAAAAAGCCAATGGGATTCTGGCCTGCATCAATAGGGGAATAGCGTCTAGATCCAGGGAAGTTATGCTCCCCCTCTATTCTGCCTTGGTCAGACCACACCTGGAATACTGTGTCCAATTTTGGGCACCACAGTTGAAGGGAGATGTTGACAAGCTGGAAAGCGTCCAGAGGAGGGCGACTAAAATGATTAAGGGTCTGGAGAACAAGCCCTATGAGGAGCGGCTTAAAGAGCTGGGCATGTTTAGCCTGCAGAAGAGAAGGCTGAGAGGAGACATGATAGCCATGTACAAATACGTGAAGGGAAGTCATAGGGAGGAGGGAGCAAGCTTGTTTTCTGCTGCCCTGCAGACTAGGACACGGAACAATGGCTTCAAACTACAGGAAAGGAGATTCCACTTGAACATCAGGAAGAACTTCCTCACTGTGAGAGCTGTTCGACAGTGGAACTCTCTCCCCGGGGCCGTGGTGGAGGCTCCTTCCTTGGAGGCTTTTAAGCAGAGGCTGGATGGCCATCTGTCGGGGGTGCTTTGAATGCGATTTCCTGCTTCTTAGCAGGGGGTTGGACTAGATGGCCCATGTGGTCTCTTCCAACTCTACTATTCTATGATTCTATGATTCTATGATTCTATGATTTTAAAGATTCAATAAAATGCAGCAGAGTGGATATAAGTAGGCTGTATTCAGTATCAGTCCCATAAAGTGCTAAAGTGAAATGAATAACTGGGTCCTCGAGATAATAATTAAGGTTCTAATCATGGTCAAAGGCCTATTTAAAGAGCCATGTTTTCAGGTTCGTCCAAAAAACTTGGAGAGCATAATCTCTCTAAGGAGGGGATTCCAAAGCAGGGGGGCCCCTACCAAGAAGGCTTTCTCTCTCGTCCCCACCAACCACACTTGAGACGGGGGTGGGACTGAGAGGGGGGCCTCCTTGACAGATCTTAGAGTCCAAGCCAGTTCATAGAAGCAGATGCGGTCTCGAATATAGGTTGGACCTGAACCGTATAGGGCTTTGTAGGTAATAACCTGCATTTTGAATTAGGTCCAGAAACTTATTGGCAGCCAGTGGAACTGCTTTAATAGGGGTGTTGTATACTCTTATCTCAAAGTGAATTTTACCATTGAAATGCTATTAATCAATTCCAGCCCCCTGAAATACCCCCCCCCCCCATTTTGTTACATGTTTTTAAATAAGAAAATGTACTTTATAAATAACAAACAATGTCTGAACATTCACATGGAACAATTAAGAAAAATCAACTTTAAAATGGTAGAAGCACAAAGTTATGGCAAGGAAGCACAAATAACAAAGTGAAGAGGCAGAAACATCCTTTTCTTCATACTGTACTCATTCCAGCCTCCCTCTCCCTCTTGCCCTCTCTCCGTCTCTCTCTTAATGAAGCCAAACATACCAGAAATAAAAACCACACATCAACTAACACAAAGTGGATAAGAGCAAAGTGGATAGAAATCTCCTGAAATGGATGAGAGCCTGAGGCACGGAGGCACGAGGCATGGTGGCAGCTCCCTTGAAGCCTTAAAGCCCTATATTCTCATGTTGGTGCTCCCTCTCATGCTAGCACTCCCTCTAGCGCTAGCTCTTAACTCAAAACCCTGTTTGTATGTCAAAGCTAAACCCTGGCCAAGCAATGGCTCTTAACTCAAAATACTCTTAATTTGAGATGTTCTTAAGTCGAGATTCCACTGTACTAGCTCAGCCACATCTACCCTGGGACAATTACTCCATGGTAAATATTCCCTGGAGCCAATCCAGAACCAGCATGTATGTGCTGAATCCAGGGCCAGCGTCCAGATAGGCCAGGACCACAGCAGACCAGCGGAGATGTCACCTTGTTCTCCATGTCATCACCACTGCCATGTTCCACTACTTCTCCACTAATCCATCCAAGCACCTGGTCACATCTTACTGGTTGCGTAGGTGCCCCATTCTGACATTGGCAGATGTGACTGCAATGGCCAGGAGCTTAGACAGATTAAATTATATGCTGTTTTGTTCTAAAAGTGATCTGCAGGTCAATTAGCTTTTGTGCTGGATCATTGTGCAGCTTGTGCTGGTATTAATATGGATGTTAGCACTTGGAAAGGTTGGCTTTGTTAACCAGTTTCAAGCAGAAGACAAGAGAATTGACTTTTTTTAGCATGGCCATTAGGATTGGCTAATTTCAATGGCATGGATGTCTATTTAAAAATTTCTAATTGGCAAGCAAATTGATTCCAATGGCGCAAAATGAACTTTACAAATGGCCCAACTTGTTTCAATTCTAATTTCTACAACCAGCACACATTTCTGTTCAATAGTGCATTAAAGTCACTTTCACATCTATGGCCAACTTTTGCTAGAGGTCACACATTTTAGGCAATGATGAAGGGATCTACCCTTTAACCATCTATATTATGCAGTTCTTTTCCTAGAATAATCCTTTCTGAAATGAGTGGGACCAAAAGAAGATCTAGACATCACTAAACATTGGCATCATTTTTCTAGAATGGTGGCTTCCATATTTTGATCCCTCAGGTCAAGCCCCAACCAGCTTGTCCAATGATCAGGAATTCTGGGAGTCCAAAGCACCAACAGAACACAAAGAAACAATGTGAAATACAGCACAAGGCAGCTCTTCAACTGTCTGATATTCCTCCCCCACTATTTAAGGCCACATTAGTGTAACAATGAAAGTAACAAGAAAGTTACAGTTATATCCTAAAAGCATAGAAATTACAGATTATTTATTTAAAATATTTATCTAAATGAATAATTTGACCCATTCAGAAAAACAACCCATTATAAACTGATTGCAATTAATGGCCAGAATCCTATAGTTACAACTTGCTAACCCTGGTGTAATCCCTTCTAATGTCAGCACATGCAATTTTGAGAACGCTTCAGAAAGAGATATCATGTACCCCCTGAGCAACATCCTTTGACCCAGCTGTGCCACAAAAGCAAGGAGGTTCTCCAATCTGTGTTTGGCTACAGATGTTTTTCCTGGAGACATTCTGGCTGCTCTTACACACCTGAGAAAGAAAGAGAAGTGCAAGAGGAAGCTAGTATATCTTTCCTGGGTGTGTAAGGTCACATACATCTTACTGTACTCCTGAAACCAGTAGATAGTCCAAGGGTGCTCCTGTTATCAGAGGCATCCATGTATTATTGTGCAGCATTAGACTATGATGGAGTAGGCTGAGTCCTGCTTGACAATGGTACAAGTATGTTAGCAGATACTTTTGCACTGTCAGCACACTTACTGGATCTAAGCTACTACTTTTCTGTAGTAATGTAGGCATAACTAAACTATATTATAATGATTTAGCCTCTTACATATCAGGTGTCAGAACAGACATGCACCATTCCTTTCAGTTTACCTTCAATGTTATGTAATGTTTTTAATGAGATGTGTGTGATATGCTACCAGACATATAGTATCCAAATGGGGTTTTAAAGTGTTTTTCTTTCAAATGATATGGGAAAATATGCTTTATTACTTTTTTGTGGAATAAAGCAACTAGACAACACTGACATGAACTTAGGAACAGCTTTGCAATTTCTTAGAGTAATATTTCCAAATAAAGCACTTTTCTTTTGTAAAAAAAAACACACTATGGAAACAGAAAACACTCTTCAGAGCAACAACATGTATTGAAAAATAGTAAAAACAAATCTTTTATTATCCCAATAAGGAGAGCTGAAGGGGAGAGGTTAAGAGAATTCATGAGCCTGACAGTCTTAAGTATGTTGCCATGAAAGAAAGGAGGGAAAAGAAATACTGTGCAGATGGTGCTCACCCACTCTAGAGCAAGCCCCTCTTTTCCCTTCTTACTGCAAAAATAAAAATACACATCACTAATAGGTGTACCTAACGGGTTCAAAGCCACCCAGCTTTTTTCAAAGTGTCTCAAAGAGTAAGATTAGTACAGCAGCTTGTTAACCGATCACACCTTCACACATAACTCCTAATGTCCATTCTTTCATGGCTTGGTACCGTAAGTCTTTTTCAACTTTCTCCTTCTATTCTTGTAGTGGTCTAACACACACACACACACACAATGACCAGGACACTTTTTCTGGCAAAAAACAAAAAACAAAACAAGGAGCAGCTGAAGTAGCAGCAAGCCATGTAGGACAAATGGCAGCAGGAATGTGCTTGAAGGGGACAATAGGGGACTAGACTCACCTTAGGATTGCCATTGGTCAGAAACAGCCTAAAGGTACATGAAAACAAGAGCAGTGGTAACAGGATTTATTTATTTATTTATTTATTTATTTATTTATTTATTTAAAACATTTATATTCCACCCTTCTCACCCCAAAGGGTGGAGCACAACATATTAACAGCAAACATTTAATGTAAGAACATAAAATAAACCATAAATATACATAAATACTAAAATCAGTTATCTTCATATTAAAACCATTATTTAAAACCATCACAAGCCATACCATATCTGGTCAGCAGGGTGAAATTGCTGCCATTATTGCACTACCCCAAAGGCTTGGTCCCACAGCCAGGTCTTTACCATCTTTCGGAAGAACAGGAGGGAGAGGGCTGATCTAATCTCACCAGGGGCAATCTAGCCGAGGGGCAATCACTGAGAAGGCCCTGTCTCTCGTCCCCACCAATTGCGCCTGTGACAGTGGCAGGACTGAGAGCAGGGCCTCCCCAGAAGATCTTAATCTCCACGGTGGTTCATAAAGGGAGATGCATTCAGTCAGGTAAACTGGGCTGGGGTCATTAAGGGCTTTATAGGCCAAAGTCAGTACTTTGAATTGTGCTCGGTAGCTAACTGGCAGTCAATGGAGCTGATGCAACATGGGAGTTGTGTGCTCCCTGTACGACACCCCAGTTATTAACCTGGCTGCCTCTCGTTGGACTATTTGAAGCTTTCAAACAGTCTTCAAAGGGAAACCCATGTAGAGCGTGCTGCAGTAGTCTATCCCAGATGTAATGAGAGCATGGACCACTGCGGTCAAGTCTGACTTCCCAAAGTACAGGCACAACTGGCTCACAAGTTTTAATTCTGCGCAAACCCCCCATAATAATATAATAATTTTATTTTTGTATGCCGCCTCCATCTCCCCAACAGGGACTCAGAGTAGCTCATATAGGGGCAACCCCAGTACAATCATATAACATCATAAAATCAACAGTTGAGACATCAAAGAATGCATTTAAAAACAAATTAAACAAGTCATGATTTAAAATAGAAATAATTAAAATATTAAACAATCATCCAAGGCGTTAAAAGGTCAGATATAGGACAACTGTCTGGGCAACATTCAAAACTGATGAATGGAGTGTCTATTACAGAATAGAGCATACATCAAATAGACACAAAAAGCAGGGAAGATAAATCTGAATGGAAATCAAACTATAAAGTGACAGGGCAAGTTTCAATGTGGGTATGGGCCAGGTTATAATGGACTTGTCTACTCAAAAGCACAATGGAACAGCTATGTTTTTAATTGCTTCCGGAAGACAGTGAGGGTTGGAGCTAACCTAATCTCTCTGAGGAGGGAATTCCAGAGCTGGGGAGCCACCTAGCCATCACGGAAACCTGGGGTTCCAGGCTCAACGATGTGTCCAGGAGGACTCCCAGGCTGTGAACCTGTGCCTTCAAGGGTAGTGTGACCCCATCTAGGACAGGCTGTAACCCTATACCCTGTTTGGCCTTACGACTGACCAGGAGGACCTCTGTCTTGTCTGGATTCAACTTCAATTTGTTTGCCCTCATCCAGACTGTCACAGCGGCCAGGCACCGGTTCATGACCTGGACAGCCTCCTTAGCATCTGGTGAAAAGGAGTAGTAGAGTTAGACGTCATCTGCGTACAGATGACATCGAACTCCAAAATTCCGGTTAATCTCACCCAGCGGCTTCATGTAGATGTTAAACAACATGGAGAAAAATACTGAACCTTGCGGGACACCACAGAACAATGGCTGCGGGGCTGAGCAGGAGTCCCCCAACACCACCTTCTAGGTACAATCCTTGAGGAGGGACTGGAGCCACTGTAAAATAGTACATCCAAGACCCATCCTCCTGAGGTGACTCAGAAGTATACTGTGGTCTATGCTATCAAAGGCCACTGAGAGGTCCAGGAGAACCAACAGGGACACACTCCCCCTGTTGAGCTCTGTGTAGAAATCATCCACCAAGGCAGGGGTCTCCAAATTTTTTAAACAGGGGGCCAGTTCACGATCCTTCGAACCGTTGGAGGGCCAGACTATAGTTGGTCACCGAGCAATAAATAATAATAATAATAATAATAATAATAATAATAATAATAACAACAACAACAATAAAAAAGAGGGTTGGAAGAGACCCTTTGGGCCATTGAGTCCAATCCCCTTCTGCCTTTGTGCACCGAAAGCACAAGCAAAGCACCCCTGACAGATGACCACCCAGCGTAAATGTTAAGAAGAAGAAGAAGAAGAAGAAGAAGAAGAAGAAGAAGAAGGAGGAGGAGGAGGAGGAGGAGGAGGAGGAGGAGGAGGAGGAGGGTTGGAAGAGACCCCTTGGGCCATTTAGTCCAACCCCTTTCCACCTCTATGCACCAAAAGCACAAGCAAAGCATCCCTGATAGACGGCCACCCAGCCTCAATGTTAATAATAATAATAATAATAATAATAATAATAATAATAATAATAATAATAATAATAATAATAATAATTGTTGTAAGGGAAGAAGAGACCCCTTGGGTTATTTAGCCCAACCCCCTTCTGCCCTTGTGCCATGGGGGCCGGATAAATGGCTTCGATGGGCCGCATCCGGCCCCCGGGCCTTAGTTTGGGGACCCCTGCACTAAGGTGACCAAAACCATCTCAGTTCCATGACCCAGTCTGAAAACAGACTGTGACAACTCCAGATAGTCAGTTTCATCCAAGAACCCCTGGAACTGCAAGGCAACCACATGTTCCAAGACTTTGCCCAGAAAGAGGAGATTGGAAACTGGCCGAAAGTTGTTCAAATCAGTGGGGTCTGGTGATGGTTTTCTCAACAGCGGTTTTATCACAGTTTCTTTTAAGCTCGCTGGAATCTTGCCTTCCCGAAGGGAGGCATTAACCACCATCTTTACCCACTCTGCCAAATCCCTTCTGGCTTCCTTTGTCAGCCAGGATAGGCAGGGATCCAGAATGCATGTAGTTGCCCTTACCTCTCCAAGAAACCTGTCAGTGTGCTCGGGTTGCACAAATTGAAATGAATCCATTGAAACCAGACAAGTGGGTGCTCTCTTTACATCTTCAGAGACTGCAGTAACTGTGGAATCCAGGTCGGAGCGAATCAGAGCGACTTTATCCACAAAGAGCTGAGCTGTCCAAGGGCCAGGGACTCTGTCATAAGTGGCACGGTTCAACAAGCCTCTGACCATTCGAAACAGCTCAGCTGGGTGGTTCCTTGTTGATGCAATGTTGGCCACAATGTAAGATTTATTTGTGGCCTTCACTGCCACAGAGTAGGCCCTTGCATAGGTGCATACCAGTGACTCATTGCAAGATGACCGCCACATGCCCTCTGGACTCCTCTTCATTTGCTTCATCACTGCCAGCTCCTCATTGAACCCAAAGGCTGATTTAGCTTTACTAGTCGAGAGGGGTCACTCTGGAGCGATTGTGTCTACTGCTCTGGTCATCTTCCTGTTAAAGAGAGTGACCAGAGCATCAACAGAATCACCTACCTCAGTGGCAGGAATTTCCCCAAGAGCCATCAGGAATCCTACTGGATCCATAAGCCTCCTGGGGTGGACCATCTTAATGGGTCCTCCACCCCTTTGGAGGTGAAGGAGTGCAGTGAGTCTAAACTTGACCAAGTGGTGGTTGGTCCATGGCAGTGGGAATAAAGAGAGTTCATACATGCCACCACCTTTCTCCCATCCCTGACAGAACACCAAGTCCAATGTATGTTTAGCTCTGTGGGTAGGGCCAGAAATCACTTGGAACAGCCCCACGGTTGCCATGGTTACCATGAAGCCCTGGGCCACTCCTGACAGAGAGGTCTCTGCATGAACATTGAAGTCCCCCAGCACTATAAGCCATTGGGACTCCAATGCCAGGCCCGAGATCATCCCGGTTAGCTCAGGTAGGGAGATTGAAGGGTTACGGGGTGGTTGGTACACTACAAGTATCCCTATCATGTCCTGGTCTCCTACTCTCGGGTGGACGCATTCAAATGAGGGTGTCTGTGGGATGGGGCATCTGGTCAAGGAGATGGAGCCCCTGTAGTCCACTGCAATGCTGCCTCCCCACCCTCCGAATCTTGGCTGGTGGTGCACAGAGTAGCCTGGTGGACAAAGCTGAGTAAGACTGGCCCCTCCCCTCAGATCAGCCTGCTCTGCATATTTAACTTGAAACCTATTTTCCCCCACCCCCAAAAATCCTTTCTTTCTGAAAACAAATCACTTTTGTTTTGGCCTCAAATTAGTAAAAATTTCACTAGGCTAGCACGATGCAAAATGTTTCTGACAATAGCGATATTCTGTGTCAGAAGTAGATTTTCTGCATGATTTCTACCTCCCACTCCAGCTGAGTAGTTACTCAGAAGAAATATGTTCACATTTTTTCCATACAAAGACTTATATTATATACATCCAGCTGATATTTCGTTCTTTCCCATTATGGAATTGTTTCAATTTAACTTCCTAAAGCAGTAACATGCGTGGAGAAAATGTGGGAGTGAAGATGAGAAGCTGTGAGGATAAAAGAAAGTACTTTCTGATGAAACAAACATGGGGGGGGTTTCATTCTTGTTGTCAACTGTAAATTGCCTGTCAAGCAAGTCACAAGGAAGCAGTTACTGTCACTTAAGCATGACAACTAATTGGATCACAGAACTCTTCTCATTCAGTCCAACAATCTCCAAAATATCCTTGGCGTCTCATGTTTTTTTGCCAATGAGTGTTGCCTCTCAGTTTTCTGGCACTGTTAAGATTTTGTGACTCTCTTGCATCTTTCTCCCCAGTGCTAATTGCAACATCTTCAAAGACTGATATTTTACAAATATACTTCAGTATGGAGACTATATGACTGTGAAATCTAGCATCTAAAAAGATGTAGCTTAGGAAATTGATAGAATGGAAATAAGGACTATCTAGTGCCGTGAGGGCGAACCTATGACACGTGTGTCAGCACTGACACGCGCAGACATTTTTAATGACACACGACCGCATGCGGCTGCATATAGAGAAGTATGGGGCTGCATACCAAGAAAGATATTACATCCTCAGCTCCTGCATGGCCAGGTGCAGTAGCAGAGGATAAAACATTTGCTGTAGTGTTGACACTCTGTGTCCGAGGTCTGTAGGCCAAAACCACAGAACTCCGGCACAGAGCATCTAGTTCTGGGACTTCTGGTTATTTATTTATTTATTTACAGTATTTATATTCCACCCTTCTCTCTCACCCCAAAGGGGACTCAGGGCAGATCACAATACACATGTATATGGCAAACATTCAATGCCATTAGACATACGACATATATAGACAGACACAGAGGCAATTTAACATTTTCCAGCTTCCGGCTTCACGAGGGTATGCTCGATTCCGGCCACAGGGTGAGCTGCCACTTCACCGTCCACTTGTGACACTGAGTCCTTGATAGAGTACTTCCTTATTCCTTTCCATATGCTGCTGGAAGTTTTTATGGTATCATAGATTAGTCAAATTAGCCTCCCCGCATAAAGCGGTACCTAAATTTTTCTACTCAGCAGATGCAACTGTCTTTTGAGCTGCATAGGTCAACAGCAAGCTAGACTATTAATGGTCGGGAGCTCAATCCGGCGCAGGCTTCGGACTCATGGCCTCTCAGAGATTTATTGCAGCTGGCTACTAACCAGCTGTGCCATAGCCCGGCCCGGTTAGACTGTCAGGGGATCTTTAACCTCACTTCCGGCCAGTGGAGCAGGGAGCAGTGGAATGGCATGGGGGACACATCTCTGAGGGCCTTGTGATCGCCATTACCAGCAACCACATAACCACAGCCACCATAATCCAATCTACTGTTCTGGGATGTCGTGGATTTCTAATTGACCATTACTAAGATAAGTGAGGGGGAAGCTGGGAGAGGGGAAGGCCTGTGCTATGGGTGCCGTTTTCTGCCATTAGAAATCGTGAAGTGACACATCACCTGAGTTATGTTTGGTCTTCTGGAGAATTTTGACACACCAAAAGGTTGCCCATCACTGATCTAGTGGATAAAAACTTGAGGCTGTAATGTAAGGATGAGCAACACTGACCTTCTAGATGTTTTTGCACTCTACATTCCATATTTTTTTCACCACTGGATGTGCTGGCTAGGACTGATGGAAACTGTAAGCTAAAAAATATCTGGGAGGCCATATTTGCCCATCCCTCCTGCTCTGAGTCATAATAATGTCATTCCAAACTAATAATTTACAATGAATGATGAAAAGAATTCCCCAGTGTATCTATCAATGTAAAAATTGAGAAGGAAAAAAAGAAATTACTTTCTGAGATTACCTGACCAGCAAGCTGCAAGCTTGTATGATATTCTTGTTACTAGTATGCCATTATTGTTAAAAATGAATTATTATTTTTATTTATTTTGCATGCCAGGAAAATGAAAACTATCTCATAGTTCAATGCTTGTTCTTCAAAGACTCCGAACATTTTTACACTACACAGTTATAGCATTATGAGTCTACTAACTGTCAGGGTTCCAGCCTATGTAATCTGGGATTTCTTGTTTGGTGAAGCATTAGAGTTCACTGTTTGATCATTCTAAGTAACTGCAAATCCTAGGGTTCTACCAGACAGATCTATGCAGTTAGTAGAATATACTAGTTTTATGCATTGAGAATGGGCCCACACATTTTTAAATATTTGTAAATCTCCATTACAGACCATTCAGCCAATGTAAGTAAGGCATGTAAGCCTTACATGCCTTACTTATTCTCTGAGCTCCAGTGTTGTTTTCCTGTGCTATCCATCATTCTCTCTTTTGCTTTTTCTCTCTTTCCCTCCCTTATTTTCTCTGTGGTTTGCCGCTCAATATGAAATAAGACAGCATGACACATGCTGCCAATAGTTCACAAATTACCACCATAAAGAGACACATTTCATTCCAAGAAAACTTCATGCTGGATGGAAAGAGTGGCTCCTTCTGAAAATTTCTACCTAAAAAAATGGCAAAGGTCCTACTGGTGCATTAGGTCCTTTATTATACATGATCATAGCTCTGCAGCTAATCAGACA
Source organism: Anolis carolinensis (assembly GCF_035594765.1). Classification (NCBI taxonomy): domain Eukaryota; kingdom Metazoa; phylum Chordata; class Lepidosauria; order Squamata; family Anolidae; genus Anolis; species Anolis carolinensis. The sequence goes on along the minus strand of NC_085842.1, from coordinate 95,005,137 downwards.
GTCAAAGCCTATCAATTTTGGTTTTGTTTGTCAAGGGCTGGAATCCTCTTGATGTCTTATGCCTGCATAAGTTCCCCTGCAGAAGCAGATAGAAATGCTTGTCAAATGCAGGACATTCAACTTCAGCTCATAATTTCTGAAGAAGACTTGCACATGGGCTACAGTTCTGCTTGTCCATGTGCATATACTTGCTGGGATATATGGGTGTGTATGTGCATTTGGTTGGATAGCTGATTGTGTGTTCACTGTTCAGCTGCACCATATTGTCTTTCAGTACAAGGGTTGCATAGAAGAACAGTGTGTAATTCCACCAGCAGAGATTTACTTTATGAAACCCTGATCTTGGCTTCTGTGTGCTTGGCTAGCAAAAACATATAACACTTGGCAAGACTGCACATTCTCCAACTGTCCTGATTTGGCAAGGACCGTATGAATTAATCCCTTGTCCTTCTTTTTCAAAGTTTTTCATTCCTTCTCCCACTTTTCCCTTTGTCTTTCAATTGTTGCAAAATGAGTTCAAATTTCAAAAGTAGATAACACACAATTAACTCAGCAGGGTGAAGAGAAGAGGAGGGGGCACAGTTTTCCCCTTCCCAATAAACCCAGACATAAATAAACTGCTGTGGCTTCTCCTAGTTTGTCTATTCCTTCTCACTAATAAGTTTTGCCATCTTGGGACCTCTTCACACGTACCTGATTTTGGCATCGGCAACAGTATTTTTTCTCTTCAGCCGCAGAACCCGATGGCTCCCAGCACACCCCAAAGAACTACTTCTGGGGTGGCTCGGCAGCTGAAATGCTGCCGCCACAAAAAAATGGTGGCGGCAGACAATGGCAGGCTCCCTGTCTTTCCATAAAGAAAAATGGGTCAAGCCACTGAAAACAGGCTTTCCCCCATGTGATGAGGAAGGAGGGAAGTGATGGAACGGGGCGTAAGGTGACAGATCCCCACGCCCCCTATGTGACCAGCACCAGGACATGGCAATTTTCATCCATTTCAGCAGTGTGTGACAAAGTCTTTGGTCACATTGCAATGTTGCTTGGTCACACATGTCAAAGCTTTGATCTGTGAAATATTGAAGTGTATCAGATTGTCACTGAAACATGTAGAATAGAAACCAGGCAAAAATGTGAAAGTAAAGTGTACAAACCAATTTCAGATTTTGAACTGTGTGTAATATGATTTGATGGCAATTACAGCAATTGTCAAGCTCAACAATTTAACATGCATCTTCACCCTCTTCAAAGGATATAGTCTGCAATAATAAGTTTTCACAACTTAGGCATTTCAACAAGTTTGTGTATGGTGCTGACACAGTGCAAGGAATTTCAGTAGGTCCCTAATAGAAAAACAAATGGAGAACTAAAGCACTGTAAGTGTTGTCGAGCCATGGCACTCCCCTGCCCAAAGAATTATAAGCCATAAAGAGACTCCAAGCAATACAAATGATTTTTTCTTTATTTTTTGAACATTTTCCATGGCTGCAAAGTTGCAAAATGCCAAAGTGGTGATTTATGTGTAACTTGTATCATTTATGTATCGTGGCAATTCTTAAATGTACAAACTTTATCAAATTTATGTATTTTGAAGGCAGCTACCAATCCGTGCCTGCAGTTTGCATAATTCCTTGGGAAAGGAGAACACGGTCAGGATCCCGCCAGCTAATTCCCAAGACAGATAAATATCAAAACCTTTGTATGTATATGCAGACAGGTGATCCTTTTTGTCATCAGGATGAACTCAGGGTGTTTGTTCATTCAACTTGAGTCTGAGAGTATGCTGCTACTGCAAAAGAAATAGCACACATTATTTGTTAACTTTCTGAATTGACAACCAAGCCCTTGACTATCTGGAATTACCACCTTCGGCTTTTGGGTCTTATACCCTTTGTCTCAAATAGCTGATCTGATTTAGCAGAGGCTCACCAGACATGGACCTCTCTATCCATGGTCCTAGCTAAAATCACTACATAACTGGATGGATGGATCATATTGATCATTTTCTATAATAAAAGTACCATCTAGGGGGCATAAGTCCAGTGTGGACCTTACAAACAGCAGAGTAGCTGGTAAATCTCTACCTGGATTGTACCATTAGATGATTTGTGTGCGTGGTATTTCATGTGATAAGAGTCCTCTTCATATAAAATCTATTCCCACACAATGAAAAATGTTATGTGAGGGAATTTATGAGACCAAAACCTTTCTCTTCATCACCTAGTTTTCTATAGCTGGGAAATGTTAATGTGCATTGAAGAGCATTCAAATGTGTGGTCCAGACTTTAGGTACAGAAACAGTCTCTAAAACGTTGAAACTAGGACTTTGCAACCTCTTCAAATTTTGTAGTGAATCAGACCAATGTGAATCAGGTCAGATCAACTTAACATAGATCCAGATCAGATCAGCCTGGGACAAAACAACTGAGACCAATTTAGACCATACTGGAGGGAGGGAGTAGGAAGACAGCTAAGAGTTTCAGGTACCTTATATATGGTAAACACCAGGTTGAATTGACTCTGAGCCTTATCACTTAAGGATCTTTTCCAGCTAGAAAAATGGTGCTTGTAAAAATATTATTCAGTTAGGATTGTTCTGTTTCCTCCTTCTCCTTTGGCATCATTCTGGGGTTACAGTATCTGTTTTCATTAATACCTTATGGTACACAGCATTTGGGACTACTCACCCAGTACCTCCGCAAAGACATTATTCCTACCTCTTTTTCTAGTTTGGCGCACATGGGTATGCACACACACAAACACACAAAGATGCCTCTCCTCCAGAGAGAGATGGGGAGAAAATATAAATGAAAACAATCTTACCTTTTAAAGGGCTTTTTAAGGGAAGGGTGGCTTCCTGATCAAGATAGATCAGTCTCTTCAGATGTAACTAATCATTGGCAGAGGAAATGCAGCAGCAACTGATCTATATGTCTGATCTATTCCCATGACATCACTTAGTCTGAAGGAGGCAACAGCAAGAAAGAGGGGGGGGGTGGTGATCAAAGAAATGGTTTTTAAAATTGTAAGACTCTTTTGGCTTTTCCTCTTACATTTCCAGGTGAGAGACAGAAAGAGGGGTGGAAGGGGTTGAGAATAAATGAAGGCATTTGGACATTGTGGTGTTATAGCACTGAAACTCCAGAACAGGATGGAAAAGGAGATGAGATAGCTGAGGGGCAGTGAGCAAGGTTTGGCTTTTCTTAAAAAGCCCCATTGTGGGGCAGAGTAATTGATTCTTTTCTATATAGAGAAAAAAGTTTTACAAAATTAAAGTTTCTTGCAGTAAATTTGCCAACTGAAAGGAAATCAAATTGAAATACTCACCCTTTCTCCTTTTCCCCTCATGTTTCTACACCCAAAGTGTGCTCATTGACCTCTCAAAGTTGACATAAAAGAGTAATTGACTATGCACACAGGAAATCGTAGCACAACAGAAGCAGGAAATGAGGTCATTGATAAATGTTTGTGCTATTATAAAAGAATGGAAAATGTTGTGTTCTCCAAACGGCATCTCATGGGAGAACAACACAAGAACAATGACATTATGTGATAAGCTTCAATTGAAGGAGTTATTATCCAGATACAATTGCAATTTACTTACCTCATGCGATAAGGCCCTCAAGGGTAAAGAGGAAGTGGATTTTACTCGGCAATGGTTTTAGTTTCCAATCTGTCACTGAAAGTGGAGGGCAGGTGATGTGAGGTTACTAGAATATATATATATATTCAGTTCTCTCCTGCATCTTTGTGTTCTTTTTTAAATATATATATATCTGGTAACAGCAGATTTCTGCCTAGCTGTCTGCCCAGCTAGTTCTCATCATGCTATTTTTCTGTGCAGTACAGTACTTTATTTTTTACCATCACCTCTTGTCTTCAGCTGTGCTATTCAGTACAGCTCTTTTTTAAACTGCGTGTTAAAGGTGGCTAACACAAACCCTCTACACCAACAGAGCTATGTGTTTGTAATCTAACAGGGTTTATCTACTCTAATGTCACAAAATGTAATGGATGTGTTTTTAAAAATAATATCAAACATTACAGGTGCTTTGGTTTCCCAGTAGGAGACCACAGAAATTCAGATTTCTAATTCTTGATCCATGTTCAGGATGTGAAGGGGGCCCTGCTGCATTCATATTGTTCTGAAAGTAAATATGTTGTTATTAACAAAAGAATGATACTTGTTGTGGCTGGTCTGCCTGTCTGCCTGTGATCAGCCCATTCTGGAGGGGCCTACACCCCTCCAAAGGGATCGGGTTCCTAGTTCGTGAGTGCTCATGAGGCATGATTAGCCTGGGTGGTTTGGGGCACCTTTATCAGCTTAACCTGACAGACCATCTACAATCCTGTCTAGACAGAGAGAGTTTTGCAAAAGCTGTTCATGCTCATTTAGTATTATATTACACCTTTCTCAGTGGCCTTACCAGTGTTGGTATTATCCTTGTGTGTTAAATCATGATGTACCATCCTACAGCTCCAGTGAGTGGGAATTTTAAGAATTGGTTTTATGCTTTTATATTGTTGTTTTGATTTAATATCCAAAATCCTGATATTGTAACATTATACCAGCTGCAAAACTTCCTCCAAAGCTACACAGAGTAAGGAGGTAATATTTACCAGTTACACACATCCTGCTTCTCTCATATCTTACTTCCTTCATCATTGTTGCATACATTGATTTATTGTTGTATTATTTTTTAACTGTATTGCACATGACCTATATTATAGTGGTTGGTTGAAAAATGGAATCAGTAAATCAGTCAGTCTTTCTAATTTATACCATTTTATAGAGATTGTCATGGCTTGGCTTCATAATCTATTTTGAATGGCAGGACTGCAAACTTCAGCAAATCATGCAAAGTGTTGTTTGAGGCAATTGAAAGTCAGAAGCCAGTCCCTGGATATTTAAGTCCCTACTCAAATAACCAGATTGCCTGGCCCTTTTTTAACCCATACCTCTCAACACCATAGATGAAAACCAAGCAATGTCAGAATGTAGTCAATATGCCAAAGCTATTAATGAAGAAGAGCAGACAAACTAGGAGAGGCTGCAGCAGTTTGCTTCTGCCAGAGCCTACTGGAGATAGCAAGACCCCATTCTCTACCACTTGCTGAAGAATGCAAACTACTTTTACACACTGAACTCAGATTGCAGTACCTGAAGTAAGCTGAGGACAAAACAGGAAAACAGAGAAAGAGAAACTGACATTACTAAAGCAATTGAAAAAGTGTGACAGATGATTATTTCATACTGTCCCTGCCAAACAGGTATAGTTGAGGGGTATGACAAGCCTGGGGAAAAATTCAATTGGAATTCATGAAGTATGTTATATAGCACCAAATATCTTCCTGCATATCAGAGGGATCTTCTTGTATGCTCCTCTGATGTTTGTCCACAGTACTAGCACAGGTAGCTATCAAAGGATTTTGAAGATGACAGAGGCTAAAGTGTCTAATATGCTTCATACTTCTTTGTTGCCAGACAGCCAGCTGCTTCCATGAAACCTTTTGCATACCAGTTGTGTGTATGTCATGCTGTGTGACTGCTTCCTGCATATAAAAAAGTGTTACAGGGTATTTTCTAGCATGCAAAATTTTATTTGAGGCACCTTCTCCTCAAGTATTTTTTTTTCTCACTACATCACTGCATAACACCTGAAAGAATGGAGACTGGTGGTGCAATGGATTAAACCCTTGTGCAGGACTGCTGACCTAAAGGTTGGGTTGCTGACCTGAAAGTTGCTGGCTCGAATCCAGGGAAAGCGCAGATGAGCTCCCTCTGTCAGCTCCAGCTCCCCATGTGGGGACATGAGAGAAGCCTCCCACAATGATGGTAAAACATCAAAACATCCAGATGTCCCATGGACAACATCCTTACAGACAGCCAATTCTCTCACACCAGAAGTGACTTGCAGTTTTTCAAGTCACCCCTGACATGGAAAAAAACCTGAAAGAATGCCAAACCCTGAGATCTCCCTTGGTTCTCTGCCAGATACAGCCACTGTTTGAGGTACCTTTGGGGGTAATCTTCTCAATGGTTGGATCTCATCTACAGGACTGCTTTTAGTAGAAATGCTTCAGCTAACCTTTTGGTAACATCCGGACTATTATTTACTGTTTGCCTTTTCTTATCATACACATGTTATATATTACAGCTGGCTCTCCATAGCCACATATTCTCTATCCATGTATCCAACCATGGCTTGAAAATACTTTTTAAAAAATATCCAATAAAAGCAAACCTTGATTTTTCCATTTTATATAAGAGGCACATTTTACTATGCCTTTATATAATAGGCCTTTGGCATCAATGGATTTTGATATCTGCAAAGGATCCTGAAAGTGAACCCCAGCAGACTTCAAAAGCCCATTGTCTTTGTATATGTTATGTTATTTCTGAAAACCACTTCCAAAGTTCTATTGAAGATAGCCTTTACAAATTAGTTTATAAATCAGAATAACATCCTAGCGACAAACCAGCTCTGTTTATAGACATTCCATATGCAGCTGTAAAAGAATGTGTTAATTTAATGTAAAACTATACAAGCAAATTGGACAGCATCCTGCATCAAACATAGCCACAATGTTATAACTATGCTTTAACTCCCACCTGAGCCCCCAAGCCTTCCTTAAATGTCAATCAGCAGTCCAGAAAAACTGGTCTGTGCTGCTGATGAGCAGATTGCTACAGAATGACTAAGGAGACCCTTTCCGCCAGCAAACAATGGTTTGATGAAGAGTTGCAACAAGACCTTTGAAGCACCTCTGCTTCTCCTTCTTGCAGCCACACTCCTTGGTGAGAGGGGGTTGGACGCATGATCATACAGCGTGGCACTCACCAGAACAGACCTCCATCACTCCAAATGGCTGGTAGCTTTCAGGACCAACTGCAGTCAAGATTATAGTGCCATGAATACAAATGAAAATACAAAACAGACATGACATCCAAAAATATCTAAAAGATTTAGTGTGTGTCACAATTATATAAGAATCTGAATTTTCTCTGGGAGAATCTTACTCAACAGACATTCCATTTTAAAGCCAAATGTCTGTAATGTTTCCAATTCTATTGAGTGTTTTTAAGCAGTTTGAAATCTCAGTAAATGGGATTTCGCGTCTGTGAGCCAAACAATGAGCACATCTATTGGCAGTTTGATAAATACTCTACTGCCTTCCTTCTCCTGTAGGTAAGTCAGGGATTCTATCTGTATATTTCCTATTTTCCTTTACAAATGGTTCCAGAAAAAGAGGTGGCACAGCCAATTCTTTAATTTCTAAATTGGCACCTCTTCCATTTGTCATCAGGCTCTCTGCTTAGCAGCTTGATTCCCCAGATTCAGGGGCACATTGCAATAGCAGCTGTTGTCGTTTTGTTGATCAAGCCAGCTAACAAACAGGTCAAATGGATGATGAGAAGAAAGCAAGTTGGAGGAAGGCGGGAGAATCTTTGAATTCTCATTTTCTATTTATTTGCTTCAACATCTACCTAACAGAAACCTCCTCACAAATTCCAAAGCCTTGGCTCATCTAAGAAGCAGACTACCCATCTTTGCACATCTTGGTTTCTTTCCACAAGGGTCTGCCAAAAGCTTGGATTACAATGGGAGGAATGCCATTTCCTTAGATCTCCCTCATATCTATTCCTTACATCTTTCTCTCTCTTCTGAAACAAAAAAAATCATTTCTCAAAAATCATTTTCCATCTTATGAATATCTATCACTAGGAAGATTTTTAAAATCTGAATGGACATAGCAATAAAATAATAAAACAGCTAGAAAATAATACATTCAGCTAATCTAAATTGGCTATGCCCTTATTATAGCCAAACTTGTTATCCAAGCAGAGGTTTACTATATTTCATCCAATCCTCTTAAGGCCTTTCCAAACATGCCCTTTATCCCAGGATCTGATCCCAGGTTTTCTTTTTATCCCAGATTATCTGACAATGTGGACTCATATAATCCAGGTCAAAGCAGAAAACCTGGGATCAGATCCTGGGATAAAGGGCCTGTCTGGAAAGGCCTTTAATGAGTCTTTTGTTGCCAACAGCTCTGACTCTTTTCTCTGTGCCCCCAGCCTTCTTCCCCACCTCCTCCTTTATTTCTGTGGCATTGTGCTTTTGGCTTTAAAATATTTTGTCTCCACAATTCCACATAATTGGCAGATAACATATCTTTCAGCATTCCCCATATGAAAACTGGGAGGCATGTGATCAAGCAGCTTCAAGGTTGGGTCAAGATGAAAAAAAAATATTAATGTTGCAGAGATATATCTTTGCCTGAGCTATGTGAGGTGGACCGGATCCCAAGCCTTCCTCTCCTCTCTGCTCCTAACAAGTTAACTGAATGTAAATTATTTCTGCACTTTGAACTCAGTTTGCAGCAATTCAGATAGGGAAAATGGGAGAGTAGGAGGAAAGGGAAACCGGGAGATTTTTAAAGTATTTGGAAAAAATGGGGTGACAGAAATTGGGACAGTTGTGTGGTGTGAGCAGTAGCATTGCAGTGAATGGGCCTGCATTTCATTTCTGTCCATTATTATTATTTGTTTCATTCCATTATTTTTAGTGAACATCATTTTATTGGTAGGGGGTATTTAAAAATTATATGTGATGTGTATTAAAGGAAACCTAGGCACCTTCTACACAACCATATAATTCATCTTATCAAAGCAGATAATCCACATTATCTGTTTTGAACTGGATTATATGAGTCTACACTGCCAGATAATCCAGTTCAAAGCAGGCAATCTGGATTGTATATGGCAGTGTAGAAGGGGCCCTACTTTTTATATTGCAATATCATAACTCAAATTACATGTACAAAACAGAAAACACAAATTGCGGAGGCAGCCACATTGATCATAAAGTAAAACCATGAACTGAGGGCCCTTCCACATAGCCATATAACGCAAAATATCAAGGCAGAAAATCCCACAGCATCTGCTTTGAACTGGAATATCTGCGTCCACACTGCCATATATCCCAGTTCAAAGCAGATCGTGTGGGATTTTATTCAACTGTGTGGAAGGGGCTCCATATGAGTATAAGCTTCTGAGATAACAATTCTGTTCCTCTGGCAAGGTGGGGGAAAGGAAGAAAACAAATGCCAAAATTCATTATCATAAATAACAGAAGTGCTTCAGTGGCCCCTTCTATACAGCTGTATAAAATCCACATTGAACTGGATTCTATGGCAGTGTGGACTCAGATAACCAATTTCAAAGCAGATCTTGTGGATTATCTCCCTTGATATTCTGAGTTATATGGCTGTGTGGAAGGTCCCAGTGTTGTGCAATTATAGCAGTTCAATGCCATTTTAGCTTTCAGGGCTCTATCCTGCACAATCCTGGATTTTTTAGTTTGATGAGGTATCTAGAATCCTCTGTTAGATCTCTAATGCATTCTGCTGAATTGCAAGAATTTAGGGCTTTCTGGCAGAGAATCCTAAGTGCCTCGTGGACTCATGAATCCTGGGATTCCATAGGTCGGCACCATGGCAATTAATAGGACATTGTGTGATGTGGGTCTACCCAAGGTTCAGCTTTAAACTCAGGGCATCCTCTTGAAAATTTGGAGTTTATAGGGCTTTTCACCAGTAGTTGATGCTTCCACTCCTTCACACTACATCATTCATAATTTTAATAGCATCTATTATTATGTCGCTGTTTGGTCATCACTTTTCTAAAATTCAAACAAAAACTCCAAAGGCTTTAGCCTGGGGTGGGGGTACTCTAGCACTTTGATCTAGCTGATTGTACCATTAATTGTAATGCACATTTTAATGGAACAGAATGTCAGTTCTAAGTCCAGTTGCTTAACCGTTTCCGACCAGGCTATTCCCAAACTTCTTGGCTTAAATCCTCACATTAGAAACAAACCTTTTCAGAATGCAGATATCTCAGCTCTTTGTTCCTTCTTCACAGACTTTCTAAGAAGCCAAGATTTCTGGAGATTGTTACATATTTTTCTAACCTTCTTGTGTCTGTCCTTTTCCTCTGACATTTTCCACTGCATTTTCTTTAATGCAGGATTTATTAAAACTAACCTTCAGTCTAGAAGGTTATGAGTCCCTTCCAAACCTACAAGTGATGACACACAAGGGTACCAGGAAATGGGAAATGATTTTTTTTAAATCTCATTTTGTTTTAAAGGAAACTGTTCTCCCCTAATTTTCAAGGGAAGTGATGGACAAGGATAGTAATAGCACTTTAAATACTGAGCATAAAAAACTGCTTCAGATTAATCTGAGTACATTTTAACATGGAAATACTCCTAACTCCCTTATCTTTTCCATTGCACCTGGCACTGTGTCCTATTTAAATTTACAAATCCAAAGCTCATAGGAAGTAAATGTTCAGATTTCATCAAGCACATATAGGGAAGGGGGGAAATCCTCTGCATTTGGTCATTCATTGCCCCTTCCCCACTGCACATGTGGGAGGAGAGAGATTGTGGAGAACCTATAAATTTACTATATAAATTGAAAAGCATGACCTTGCACAGTAATCTTCATCGCTATGCATTTAAGAAAAACACATTTCTTCAATGCCATATGAAGCTAGCAGTGAAGGTTTGGCCGTTAAATCAGTTTTTAATGGTGCCTCGGGAGACTGAAATGGTATGAAAAGCATCGACTAAAGCCAGTATGATGGACCATAAAGAGGGTCTGTGAGTAGTAATTTAATCCAGCCTTTTTATTTCTCCTCTACCTTCAGTTTCATGTCTGTTGTGCCCCTTTCTGTCTCCTAGCCCAGGACAAGAGCTATGATAGATCCAACAACTTCTCAAATGAAGATTCAGACATACAGTTGTCTATGGGCCTCATCACACTAAAGCAGCATTTCTTAACCTGGGGGTCGGGACCCCTGGGAGTGTCGCTAGGGGATGTCAGAGGGGTCACCAAAGACCATCAGAAAACACATTAATTCATAGTGCTCTCTGGAGGTAGGTGAACTACATCTTCCCTAAATCACTGTCAATTCCTCCTAAATCCCTCCAGTATTTTCTGTTGGTAATACGGGTTCTGGGTGGGAAGTTTGGTCCAATTCTACTGTTGGTGAGGTTCAGGGGGTTCTTTGCTTGTAGGTGAACAACAATTCCCAGCAACTACAACTCCCAAATGTCAAGATCTATTTTTCCCAAACTCCGCCAGTGTTCACATTTGGGTATATTGGGTATTCATGCCAAGTTTGGTCCATAACCATCATTGTTTGAGTCCTCAGTGCTCTCTGGAAGTAGGTGAACTACATGTCCAAAATTCAAGGTCAGTGCCCACCAAACCCTTCCAGTATTTTCTATTGGTCATAGGAGTTCTGTGTGCCAAGTTTGGTTCAATTCCATTGTTGGTGGAGTTCAGAATGTGTTTTGATTGTAGGTGAACTATAAACCCCAGCAACTACAACTCCCAAATGACAAAATCAATCCCCCCTACCCCACCAGTATTCAAATCTGGGCATATCAATTATTTGTGCCAAATTTGGTCCAATGAATGTAAATACATCCTGCAAATCAGATATTTACATTGTGATTCATAACAATAGCAAAATTACAGTTATGAAGTAGCAACGAAAATAATTTTATGGTTGGGGTTCACTACAACATGAGGAACTGTATTAAGGGGTCACAGCATTAGGAAGATTGAGAACCACTGCACTAGAGCATGAATCCACTTTTTAAATATGGTTTCTGCCTCCTGCAGAATTCTGAGGTTTGTAGTTTGGTGAGGCCCAGGACCTATCTGGCTGAGTTGTTTAAAGCCCCCTCCCTAAAGTGGATTTAAAGTGGATCCAAGCTCTAGTGTGATGAGTACTGTCCAGAAGACTGGGAACCCTGTTTACTCTGGTCTACACCTTCATAGATACGAGGAAGAGGACTTTAGTGCAGAATGAATGTCATGACCACTCTCTGTTAAAGTTATACTTTTTAAAAGTCACCTTTTCTTTTTTTATTTGAAAAAATAGTATTTTCTTTTGGTTACTTTTTTTGAAAAACCACCACCTCAAAGAGTGAGGCAGCAATATGCAACACATGGGCTGGCATTTGAACTGTATGATATTCATCTATTCATCCTTTACCTTGTAGTGAAGCCAAAGCAACTCCAAACATAAACGTTACTCTTATGTTACAGTTTATTTTGTGTTTACACAAAAGTGACAATTGGCAGTTTACAAAACTGAATTACAGTTACACAACAAAAGGAACAAAGTTATGTCTTCTGAGGATATCAACTGGTTATTCCTGTATTGTTGGATTAAAGTTATGACAGTTTGCCCCTCACATTTGCTGGGGTTCAAGATCCTCATGAAAGTGGACAAAACACAATTAAAAACATACCTGAAAGAACACCTCTCTAAGAATCTTTAATCTTTCAGTGCAACTCTCTGGTCAACTTCCATCAGGCCATAGAGTTGGACTGGAAAAGCTAAAAAATTACGACAAAGACCATGTTAATGAAATCTACAGAGAATAAAATCTGGAAAAATTAAACTTGCTTATGTGGAGGGCCAGCTGTTATAGCAAGCAATGAGTTTTGGAACTAGTTATCTTCAAGCCATCCATTATATAGGCATTGACTTCTTCTCCTTTGAATACACGACCCACCATGTAGCCTGCTAGTTTGCTGTTGGTCTCCACCCCCATGCTATTCTATTTTTGGAAAACTAAAAATTGGTCCCTGGAGGAGGAATACCTCTCCGCACAAGCATCTTTTTTCAAAACCCAGACTCTCTCTTTCAATATGCAAACTTTTCCAGCCCTTTCCAGGTCAGATTTGACACTCATTACAATGTGTTCAGAGTGAAAGTCAGCAGTACTTCTAGATAATGGCCTCCTCATGGCACAAGGCGCAAATGTCGGATATTTGAAAAATGGGTTCCTCAAGGGTGGCTCTGGCTTGCCAAGGCTCTTTCTAAAAGGAACTCAGGAAGCTTTTAATGTGCTGCCAGTTTCCTCTCTGCTTTTCAGTGGGAAATTCAATGCAGAATAATCAATCAGTTCAGATTCTTGAATGCCGCTTGTTCCAAGGAAGGGCCTTTGGCAGCAGCTTGCACTGTCTGCCTCACCCCACTTCCACGGAGACAGCATTTTGGGCTCAGAAAAGTCTCTCCTGAGTTCAGACAGAGAGGATTAGGTTTCTAATTACATTGCTTGCCCTGTGGTAATCTGATGGCCAAAAACAGCAAGCTCTGATGCTGAACACCTAAAGCTGCTTGCCTATGAGATACAGATCAATTTCCTTTTTTCAACAGGGGCATATGCACACAACACAACAGAACCATGGTGCTACTATTTTACTTTGGGGAGAAGCATTCATCGTTCTCAACCTGAGAGTTCCTCCAGTGCCTCCCCAAACTACAAACCTCAAGATTCCATGAAGTGAATCTATGGCAGTCGAAGGTTAATAATAGTACTAGTTGTGTATTCCTTATCTGAAATGCTTAAGACCAAAAGTGTTTTAGAGTTTTGAAAGTTTAAATTTTTTGAATACCTATCTATATTGGCATATACGTACATAATGACATCTTGGAGACAAGAGACAAGTCTAAACACAAAATTGTATTGTCAAAGGCTTTTCATGGCTGGAATCACTGGGTTGCTGTGGGTTGCTACTACTAATAGTAGTAGTAGTAGTAGTAGTACAAATTTATTTCCATCATTTCTATCCCACCCTTCTCACCCGAAGGGACTCAGGGCGGCTCACAATCTGGCAAAATTCGATGCCAATATACAATACAAAAAGATGAAACATAAGCAATTAAAACGATTAGATAATTTAACAAAATACAATAAATAGATTTAAAACCATACATTATAAAATACTTGAGCCATTTAACCACAAGACCTTGTACATAAACCTTAATCCGGACCGAGTTGAGCCAACAGAATTCACTCATCAACCGCCTGCTCACAAAGCCAAATCTTTACTTTTTTCCTAAAACTCAGAAGGGATGGAGCCTGCCAGATATCACTGGGGAGGGAGTTCCACAGCTGAGGAGCCACCACTGAGAAGGCCCTGTCTCTCGTCCCCACCAGCCGCACTTGTGAGGCAGGTGGGACCGAGTGCAGAGCCTCCCCAGATGAAATAATAATAATAATAATAATAATAATAGTGTCTCCACTGAAACTTTATCACTAATCATTGTTTCCACAACAAGCCAAATGTTTCAACTCCAATTATCACAGGAATTGTGGGAATTGAAGTCCAAAACACATTGAGGGCTGAAGTATGCCCATGCCTGCTATATAACTTTTAAGTCAAACTCACATAACCCAAATTTATAATATTTTCAAGTTACTAGGAGTCATTTACATCTTAAACAATGTCTAATGTTTGGGGGGGCTCACTTGCCATCGAACAAGCTGACACCTGGCCAGTCCACCACTTATACACAGTTTCATTTATCTGCTCAGGCCTCCTTGTACAAGCTATACCATTGTATAGGATTCAAGGGTTCTGTGTATTCGTGAGAGGTTTCAACAGCCACATTCTCTTTAAAAATCATTGTTTGGAGGATTCTAGAGATATCACCTAAAACAGGGATAGATGACTATATGAGGACAGGAACTAAGTTTTCTCTCCCATGTCCCCACCCACACCTAGCAGTCCAAATACCTGTTTTCCTTTGCAATCCCTCTCAAAATGGCAATAGGAAGTGGTATCACATCACTCACTTTTGCTATTTTAAGCAGTACTATGAAGGAAAATTGAGGGATTTGAGGGTTATAGAATCATAGAATAGTAGAGTTGGAAGAGACCTCATGGGCCATCCATTCCAATCCCCTGCCAAGAAGCAGGAAATCGCATTTAAAGCACCCCCGACACATGGCCATCCAGCCTCTGCTTAAAAGCCTCCAAGGAAGGAGCCTCCACCACAGTCCGGGGGAGAGAGTTCCACTGTCGAATAGCCCTCACAGTGAGGAAGTTCTTCCTAATGTTCAGGTGGAATCTCCTGTCCTGTAGTTTGAAGCCATTGTTCCGTGTCCTAGTCTGCAGGGCAGCAGAAAACAAGCTTGCTCCCTCCTCCCTATGACTTCCCCTCACATATTTGTAAATGGCTATCATGTCTCCTCTCAGCCTTCTCTTCTGCAGGCTAAACATGCCCAGTTCTTTAAGCCTCTCCTTATAGGGCTTGTTCTCCAGACCCTTGATCATTTTAGTTGCCTTCCTCTGGACGCTTTCCAGCTTGTCAACATCTCCCTTCAATTGCGGTGCCCAGAATTGGACACAGTATTCCAGGTGTGGTCTGACCAAGGCAGAATAGAGGGGAAGCACGACTTCCCTGGATCTAGACGCTATTCCCCTATTGATGCAGGCCAGAATCCCGTTGGCTTTCTTAGCAGCCGCATCACATTGCTGGCTCATGTTTAACTTGTTGTCCACAAGGACTCCAAGATCTTTTTCACATGTACTGCTGTCTAGCCAGGCGTCCCACATTCTGTATCTTTGCATCCCATTTTTTCTGCCGAAGTGAAGTATCTTGCATTTGTCCCTGTTGAACTTCATTTTGTTAGTTTTGGCCCATCTCTCTAGTCTGTCAAGATCGTTTTGAATTCTGCTCCTTTCTTCTGGAGTGTTGGCTATCCCTCCCAGTTTGGTGTCGTCTGCAAACTTGATGATCGTGCCTTCTAATCCTTCGTCTAAATCATTAATAAAGATGTTGAACAGAACCGGGCCCAGGACGGAACCCTGCGGCACTCCACTTGTGACTTCTTTACAAAATGAAGACGACGCATTGGTGAGCACCCTTTGGGTTCGTTCGCTTAGCCTGGGTTGTAGAGTGCTTGTGAGGCTTGGTGATATTTTTATATAATATCTATTTGAGAAGCTTTCTGTGTGGTTTGAGGGCCGGAAAGTAGCCTGTTGGTTTTGGTTTTTTTAAAAATGAAGTTAGGCAGTTTTGGGGGACTAGTGGGAGACTTCAGGGACCACAAAGTGGGATCAAGGGGGTGCATATGGCCCACGAGCTGCACTAAGATCAGCCTAAATGAAATGTAATATTAAAAATATCAACATTATTACTTGGTTTACAGACCTGAGTCCTAACCAGTTGCCTTGTTTTGTTCTTTTAATATCCCATAGTAATTTCAAACTCCTCTCACTTCACAATTTATAAAAAAAAATCCCACAATGATTTTCTAGATGCATCATATCTATTTTATTTATAAACTTCTGCAAATTTGTGTCTGGAGGGTTATGTGGACATGATCTGATTAAGGCCACATCTACACCATCATATAAAATCCAGATTATCTGCTTTTGAACTGGTTTATATGGCAGTGTAGACTCATATAATCCAGTTCAAAGCAGATAATGTGGATTATCTGATTTGATAATCTGGATTATATGGCAGTGTAGATCCATCCGAAATATGTGCAGCATTCCACATATATGGGATGTACAGCCTTTAACTCAAATCTTGTTAAAATCATCAAACAGGATATTGAGGGTTAGGACACGCCTGTGGTGAGGTGGACCAAGGCAGATTGCTGCCTGAGTTGGAATAGTAAATGACATGACATCCACACACACACATGCACAACATCACTTACATTAAGTTAAGATACCTGCAGTGGTGGCTCATAACTGCCATGTCACCAGAGTAATGAATTTAATCTGCAATTTAATCTGCATTTTAAAATAACCATCCAAGGTACTGAACATATTTTGTCCATATCACTCACCACCTTTTAAAATCTGAATTAAATCCTACAGTGGATTCACTGATCCATACATCATTGCCTCATGAAGTAGAAAATGGGATAAAAAACACTTCAGGCATTCCCACCTTTCTTATCCCTGGCAGTAAAAGTGCAACAAACAAGGAAAAACAACTAGCATTTTCTGTCCTTACATGACAGCTTATGCCTGCTGCTTCAGGTGGCCCCCTTGCTCGGCTCAGTAGTAAGATTAGCTTTAAAAATCCCTGTCTAAATGTCCTGTTATCAGCCACAAGCAAGAAGTTGGGGATGAAATGGTATGGAAATACAGGTGCTAGTTTATTTTGTCAACTTTATCATATTGCCATTGACATATATATTTACCCACACAGCATACACTGCTGACTTATTTCATTTGGAGAGTGAAGAAGACCGCAGGGAACAAAGGTCATGACTTATTATGTTGTTCTATATTCAGCTGATAGTTGGCTTTGTTTGCCTGAAGTCTGCTTTTTGTTAGGTCAAGGTCTGCCCATTTTTCATTCTTTCCTTCTCATCAGCAAAAATTTCCTGCTTAAGCATCCTTATTTTCTCATTTGTGCTGCTTAATGCTGTTGGTGCTGTTTTTAAGGATTGTGTATAGGATTTTAATACATTGTAATATTTTTAGTGTTTTAACTCCATACATTCTGTTGCCAGCTCCCCTGAGACCCATTATTGGGAGAAAAGAGAGATGGAAATTAGTCAAATAATAATATATGTTTCAGGAAATACTGGAGTTGCAAAATAATTTTTGCATAAAACAGAATGACACTTAAACTGAGGTCCAAAGAAGGACCAAAGAACTCAAGAACATCTGGTGGACAAAAAAGGCTCAAAAAAGGTGTCCGTGATACACAGAGATTCTTTAAAACCACAAAGGTCATTTATGGCCCAACAAATCATGGCATACACCCTCTATGTTCATTAGATGGAACTAAACTTCTAAAGGATAAAAAAAATCTACTGTACTAACCACAGTTTCAATGTGGCCGAAGAGGTTTTCTTGTAAATCCCACAACATGAGCGGAATGATCTTTCAGCACTGCCTACTTTGGAGGAAGTCAGTAAAGCCATCAACCAATTTAAAAATAACAAAGCCAGTGGATCTGATGGGATCCCTGCTGAAATCTTTAAAGAGGGTGGGCCTGGCTGACACAACAACTCCACAAGCTCATTGAACGGCATCGAATTGTTGCTGATTGTTAGCCACTCTGAGTCCCTCTACAAGGGAGAGAGGGCAGGATATAAAACAAAGTAAATAATAAATAAATAAATAAATTGAAAAAGTGACCGAGAAGATCCCAGTGGACTTCAAGGGCACGATTATCATCACCCTTTTCAAAGAGGGAGAAAGAACATATTGTGAGAGGTATCTCTCTTCTAACCTCTTCCAGAAAAATCCTCG
Organism: Anolis carolinensis; assembly: GCF_035594765.1. Classification (NCBI taxonomy): domain Eukaryota; kingdom Metazoa; phylum Chordata; class Lepidosauria; order Squamata; family Anolidae; genus Anolis; species Anolis carolinensis. The sequence goes on along the minus strand of NC_085842.1, from coordinate 94,987,032 downwards.
CAAACCTCCTTCTACCTATTTCAGATGACATCCTCCCTGAATCCCAGAATGGCTTCCACCCCTCCACAATAATAGTAGATATGATTTTCACTGCAACACAGCTCAAAAAAATGCAGCGAACAAAATCAACCTTTGTACATGGCATTCATCAACCTTCCAAAGGCCTTTGAAACCATGAATCATAACCCTCTCTGGACCATCTGCTTGAAAACTGGATGCACTGATAAATTTGTTAACATCCTGTGACTCCTTCATTTTTGAATAAAGCAGAGTGTTTGAGGCTCAGGACATTCGTAGGAATATCAAGATGCTTATTCCACACCTGCAAAACATGACCCATCTACAAACGTCACTCTTAACTTCTGGAAGCATTTCATCAAAAAGTCCTGCAAATCTCTTGATTTGCAAATCTTTTTTCAGCATTCTGAGCAATTATCACCAAAGCAGCACTATTGGAGAGAAGGAGCAAAAGTGATTGTTTCCATACTAGTATGTTTCCATTTGTTTAAAAACGTTATTGCTGTGAGACAAGTCAATGTGATAGAGCCCTTAGGCTCAGTTGGATGCAGAGCACTGCAACAGTATCTCTGAAATAGTAACAATGAACTCTGAGAATTTCTGCATTGCTTTCTGAAGTCATTGTTCCTATTTTTGATGTTTGTTTATCTCACTGATCTTGCTAACACCCGTTCCTTCAATGACTCAGAGCCATGCTGACTTAACTTCAACAATTTTAGTTAATTCTGCCTTCCTCTGTGCTATGACTATGACATACCTACAGCAATTTATTTCACCGCTTAAACGTTTTGCATTCCTTTGTTAAAAAATCAAAGAAAAATCATTTGCCCAATTTTCTCTTCACTTTATACTCCTGGTATTTATGCTTACTCATCTAAATGACTACTTGTAAATCTGATGAAATGAGCTCTGGAACATTACAGCTTCCACCACAATGAGTCTTCAAGAACTTTAAGGAACTTTAAGACAACTTGTTCCACTACATCCTAATATTGATTGAGGTGAAAGCTTGAAAATAACTTAATAATTGATTGCGTTTTGTAATAATGAAGACATAGCCCTGACCAAGATACCAAAAACTGGTGGAATGCAAAGTTTCTCCAAAGTAATACTATAGGGTATGATCTGTTGGGGAAGAAGGCAGCCTACTCAGCATTGTCACAATCAGCAATACAGGCAGTCCCCATGTTATGAACAAGATAGATTCTGTAGGTTTGTTCTTAAGTCAAATTTGTTTGTAAGTTGGAACAGGTACATTTTAAAGTGTAACTCCAGCCATATATATAAGCTTTGGACAACATATGGAAAGTTTAATGCCCCTGTGGTGTTTGTTTTGCTGACTGTGCCCCTGTTTAGAAGATTTCACCTCACTTTCTGTGCCTGTGATAACTGGATTTTGAAAAAAATTGGCTTGTTGTGGAAACAAGAATTGGTGAGAAAGCATCAGTGGAGACATTTTTTCACCATAACAACTACTACTACTACTACTACTACTACTACTACTTTATTTTTACCCCACCACCATTTCCCAAAAGGGACTTGGAGCCGCTTACAAAGCACCCGTAATGTAACAATACGTACGGTGCAATAAATACAGATACATCACTATCAAAGGAAAACATAATACACATCATCAATACATAACAATACCACAGTAAAATCAATCAACCCTAAAATACACATCAATAAAATGTTATGGTAATTATAGACATAAAATGAATAACAACCAACCAGTCATATAAAGTGCTTTCAGTGAGAAAACCAATGGGTCTACAATTTGAACCTTTTGGGCTTTATATCTATTGTAAAGCTTGGTTAAAGAGCCAAGTTTTTAGGTTGGACTGAAAATATTGGAGGGTGGGGGCCAGCCTAATTTCCCTTGGGTGTTCCAGAGCTGGGATGCCACCACCGAGAAGGCCATCTCCCTCATCCCCACCAACTGTACTTATGAAGGCAGTGGGATCGAGAGGAGGGCCTCCCTGGTGGACCTCAGAGTCCGCACCCATTCGTATAAAGATAACTCTTTCAGGAGTGAATTTCCCTTTCTAGGGATAGATCTCTTACACTTCCTGAGTCATTTGTAAGTTAGATGTTTGTAACTCGGGGACTGCCTGTATAGTACAAGTTGCGCATCTTGTATTCATAACTGCAAAATCTGAAATACTCCAAAATTGTCCATATAAGGGGTAGATCCAGTGACTAATATGATTCCAGTTACATTAGCATAAAGCCCCAATAGATTTCTGGATTCCATTACATTAAGATTGTAACATAACCAAAAAAGACACTTTTTTGCAGGGTAATTATGGTATTTTCATTACTTTTCTATTTCTAGGTGATGGAAGGACTAGTTAGATATCTTTCATGCCACAGACTAACAGTTGTCGCATTCCAATAGGGTTTTAAATAACAAAAAGTAACAGTTTCTATTATTTTTGCATAACAGGAAAGTAAGGCTACATTTAAAGAACATATAACTGACAAAAATTACTTTGTTTTTTAAAGCCTCGGAATTGTATCTTCTTCTGGTTGCATTTTAAAAGTAGCTTCTCCTGCCCTGGTTGAAACAAAATAGGAACAATAAATGTGTGTGTGTATTTAATGTGTCTTGTTTATCTTTTTAAAAATAAAAAGCAGTGGTGAAAAGATCAAGTTTGTAGCTCCCTCTTGACACCATAGAATTAGCCCAGTATTTGGGAGTTTCCTTCCAAAGTCAAATAACACCATGGAGAAGGGATTTTAACAGCAATCATGCCCGGTTGAACATCGAGGTGACTGAAGCCGCCAATTCGGGCGCACGGCAATAGGGGCACTGTCGAGGCCTCGACAGCATCCCCGTAGCGCCACCGGTGCCACCGCACTGCCGCCGTTGGCGCCGGGCTTCGATCGCTCGTGTCCGCATGAGCGATACAAGCCCCGCGCCAACCTGCACAGCACCATTGCCCAAAATGGCCGATGGTGCTGTATGCATGCACAGAGCGTCGCGATTAGCGCTGTGCGTATGCACACAGCACCATCGGCGATGGTGCTGTACTTCCGCGTTCGCCAAGGGAGGCGGCGGCGGCGGGGTCCATTGCCTCCCTCCTCTGCGAAGGCCTCAACTTTCGCCGAGGAGGGAAGCGATGGTCCCCGCTGCCACCTCTCCCCTTGGCGAACACAGAAGTACAGCACCATCGGCGATGGTACTGTACTTCCGCGTTCGCCGAGGAGGGAGGCGGTGGCGGGGACCATCTCCTCCCTCCATGGTGAACGCGGAAGGCCTTGCGAGAAGAGCCTTCACCTCGGAGGGAGGTGATGGTCCTCCCTGCCGCCACCGCCGACGACGAAGGGGGTGGGGGCGCAATTTTTTTTGGGGGGGGGGCGGCCACTAGGTTTGCTTACAAGGCGAAGTTACCTAGGGCCGCCCCTGACAGCAATCCTGATGTGGTTTTCATGTTAGCTTCAACTCTACTTAAATCCCTTTAAAAACAGTGCCAAAGGTGGACTGAATGGATTTGGCTCAGGAGTCGCAAGAAAATGAATCAATAAAAGCACATCTATCCTTTGGTAGTTTTGCTGTTCTTACTATGAAATGTGTCTCCGTAGAGCCCCATTCTAGAGATACTGAAGATTAAACAAAGAAAAGGAAGCTTACTTTAAATGTAGTGAGGAATGAGAATTTTATTTAATTTGCTGTTTTGATAAAAACTTTCCATAATTTAAAAAATTCTCATGGAATTGAAAGAAATAATGGCAATTTGACATGTTTTTTTAAGTGGAAGAGAATCAGAATGATATATTCATCATTGTGGCAGAAAGTTACGAGTGCTTAGCTCTTTTAAAATGTGCAGGCCTTCAAATTACTATACAGTGTTCCCTTGCTACTGCACGGTTCGTTTTTCGCGCCCTCACTGTTTCACCGGGGGGGGGGGGGGGGTCCAAGGCACTCTCAGAATGCCTTGGACCTTAATGCTATCAAATCAAAAGTGGTATCTATCTATCAAACTAACCAATTAAACAACACATGGAGGACTAGGCTACGGCAGCGCCTGCCTTTTGCACATGCGCTCTCGCCCTGGCCCCTCTTCTGCGAAGGCTTCACTGGCTCCCCGGGGAGGTTTACAGCCTTCTCTGCCAAATTGGTGGGGCCTGCCTCACCAAACTAAAACAACTACAGTGCAAAACGGGCTTGCAAAGGAAAGGCCACCTAACTACTAAAATAAGGTATAAATATTAAAATAAATATAGTATCCCTACTTTGAGGATTTTCACTTATTGCGGGCGGTCCTGGGACATAACCCCCGCAAAAAGTGAGGGAACACTGTATATTTAACTATTTTGTGATGCTCCATTGAGGGCACACCTGGACTTCTATAGCAAGCATCTTCAACAGCTGGACAGCAGGCAGAAACTGTGCTACTCTATCCTGTGAATGGCTGTCCTTTTGAAATGTGGCCAGTGAGAGTGATTGACAGTTTCATCTGGATGGGTTTTCACAGGCATTGACCAGAATTCAGCAAGTTCTTCATATATTAAATAAAAAGAACATGAGATTTAAAAAATAATGTGAGAAAGTGAAACTGCCATCCAAACTACCGCATATTGTAACAGCCCTAAATACGTGTCAAGAATAGCCACATTGGCCATGTAGCAAAATAAAATGTAAAAAATGCAATGATACCTTAATGAGGCAGCCAAAAGATCTGAAATACTGTATATGAACTTCGCAGTCAAATAACAGCATTTTACACTGGGCCTCACAAGCCCTTTCTGTGTAATTCCTTTTCCAAAAATCTTCCAGCAGATGTCTTTCCTTTGAGCTTTATGGTGAATAGAAGCCATTTCTTGAAGCCTGTAGTGGAGATTTATAGTGACAAACAAAGGGACAAAACCTTAATTGATTAAAATGCTTTCCTAACAGCTGATTCTCATTCACTCCTGCTGCACTGTGGATGTAGCACTCTCTGTTTCCAAATACAGAAAGTCAGGCTAAGAAACGTAATCTCATCGCCCAAGTATGCATGGTTGAGATTCTCACAAGCTATCAACACAAGGGCTTCAACAAATTTGATTAATTTATTTTAATTTACACAAGGTTTCCTCCCAAATTATAATTAATGGGGAGGAAACAACTGAACTAAACAGAGTAGAACAATGAAGCTTGCCCCCTGCTTTAAGCAATCATTGGTTCATTTTTGGTGCTTTTATTTGCAGACTTCTCTCCACTTTTGTAGTTTTGACTTTTGCAGATATGATTAATTTCAGATTTGATTATAAATATGAACTCTAGAAATCTCTATGTCCTCCATATGATGCTATAGTCAACTTCTAATCATACTGAAGGACCTAGAAATTTCTAGAGAGAACAACTCTCTAGGACAGTGGTTCTCAACTTGTGGGTCCCCAGGTGTTTTGGCCTACAACTCCCAGAAATCCCAGTCAGTTTACCAGCTGTTAGGATTTCTGGGAGTTGAAGGCCAAAACATTTGGAGACCCGCACGTTGAGAACCACTGCTCTAGGTCATCTAATGTGATTCGATGGTCAGCTTCCAGCAGAATATCTAGAGGAGTGTTCTTTCAGGTTAAAAAAACAGCAATTTCTTTATTAATGGTTTCTCACTTTAATGGGGTCCTAACCTCAGCAAATGTGGCGGGCTGACTATAAGCATCCTTACTCAAACTTACTTGGGAATACCTTTTGAATGCTTGCGAGTGGGGCACACAGCAAAGGTAGGCTACGTTTTTCTTTGGCAACATGTCAGGGATTTCTGGGAGTTATAGGCCAAAACCATCTGGGAACCCAAGGTTGAGAACCACTGAGCTAGACAATTAGTGGCCTGCCTGGATGACTGAGAGAATCCACATCTGGTCTACTTGGGACAGCTTAAAACCATTCCCATTTCATTCTTATTATGACTCTGAGCATGCCTTCATAATTTGTCACCTAAGTTTCCAGGCCACATGAAGTTGCTCCCATGAGCCTTCAACAGAAGTGGTGGTTGTGCAACCCTCAATATGCTGTGGAACTGTAGCTCCCTGGGTTCCTCCCACTGACACTGTTGGCCAGTGCAGTTTTAGTCTCACCATATCTGGAAAGCCTCACAGGTCTCACCTTAAAACTCAATACTGAATAATGTCTTTAACTCAAGATCCCCAAAGTGTGAGGATGAGAAAGGAAGGCACTCTGCTTATAACCCTTAACTTCTTAGCCCAAATCACAGAAATTATGAGTCCTCCATCCCTACCTGGAATTTTTAAGAAAGGCTTTAAGTAATTTATTTGGAGTGTGAGATGAGAGAAAGAGAAGAGGCTTCACTGTAATTATAGATAAGCAACCAAGCATACCATGCTATTAATGTCTGCCTGATTCTAATAAAGGGAAAGAACGGGAAACTGTCCCCCTCCTTTTAATTCTTTAAACAGGCACTTTCGAAGCCTGTGGCATTTTTTCTTTACAACAAAAAATCTCTTTTCTCTTCCTATCTCTATGTTGACCTCAGTAGAATGGAGCCGAGAGTAAAGTTAGAACAGAGAACAAAGCAAGAGCCTCTTGGCAGCCTGTGGATTCTACCTTTAATGTTCCCTTTGCCCATGGCTTTGAAGCAGTGGCTATTGGCCCTTTCATAGATGAAAGAAAAATGTGATGGCCTCAATGTCTGTGGAGAGGCAGAGCCACCCAAAACCTGAAAGGAGAGTTTCAGATTCTTGGGGGCAGGGATGACAGTTACTTGAAAGAGGAGAATTTTGGCACGGAGCTGTACTAGCTAGAGAAAAAATCCTTTAGTTGGGGGCTGGGGGATCAGATAATTTAACTTAGCTTCCTCAGTGTATTTCTCACAAAAGGGGACAAGAAATCTGCTCTTGTGTGAGGTCAATGTCATTAAACAAACTCCAGCCTTGGTTCTGTCATCAAGGTCAGTCAATGACATTTTACTCCTTAAGGTAGAACAGCAAATAGCATCTCATCTTCCTCCCCCTTCTCAATGTAGATTTGTAGAGTCTTTAATCCAAGGAACAAAATCTTACTAGCTCCCCACACCCTCTTCCTGACAATAAAAGTATTATGAATCAAGTCGTAATTTGCTGCCCTCACAAGATATAGAGCTCACCCTCCTTCAATAGTGGGCTTGGTCCTGACTGTAATGCAGTGGTTCTCAACCTGTGGATCCCCAGGTGTTTTGGTCTACAACTCCCAGAAATCTCAGCCAGTTTACCAACTGTTAGGATTTCTGGGAGTTGAAGGCCAAAACATCTGGGGACCCACAGGTTGAGAACCACTGCTAAAATGTGATTCATGTTTATCCTCCTTCAAAATAGCTTTTAGCTGTGACTCAATATAGCTGTTCCCCATTTGACAGTGCATCTAACTTCTGGTGTGCCAATTTCATAGGCATCATGCATGCTTGTTTCTATAACAAGGGTAATAACCTGATGCAGTCCAGATGGTTTGAGTACAACTCCTACTAGACAAGAACTCTGAAAAGAACTTTGAACAACTCAATAAAGTTATGCTTTTGGGCTACCAGCATGGGTAGTGTAATTGTAAAAAAAAAAAAAAAATAAGGCCACGTTCTGATTACAGTCCACAACTTCAGGAAGCCAGCATGTTGTCTTTTTGCAGTTCTGTGCTTAGCTTTATCCTTTAAAGCAGGAGTAAGAATTATGTAAGGTCTGCAACTCCCAGAAGTTTTAGCCACCACAGCTAATTGTGAGGAATTCTGAGAAATGTAGTCTATCGTCTGGATAACCATTCAAATTCCATCTCTGCTTTGTGAAGCCTATGCCTACATCTCTCTATATATCTGCTCCTGAAGTTACCATTAGTAAATAACATGCTCAGCATGCCTTCACTACACTAGATCAGGAGAAGGGCCTTAAGCCATTTTTTCCACAAGGGATATTTTTTAAAACCCATCATTTCAACTTTCATTTTGTTGATGTCCTTAAGAAATTTATCTATTTCATCAGCAGTTTTAACATACTGTCATGTAATGTTGGTCGTATCTTATTTGTTTAGCTTACATCTCTTTGAGAAAGCTGGAAAGGTGGCCTGCAGATGCAGATAAACAATTCTCTTTATAACCAAATGTTGCTCATCCAAACTGTTCAACTGACTGGTTTTAAAGAGATTATGTGTCTGCATCTGGAAGCACCAATGGTGATGGTCAGCTATTCACTCTCAATAAATACATGGGCCCTAGAGCAAAGAAAGCATGAATTCTCCCCAGAAGGCAAGATGGCTAAACTGAGACTGTGGCACTTTGGTCATGAGACACCATGACTCAAAAGGAAAGACAACTGTGCTTGATCAAGTTGAAGGCAGTAGGAAAAAGAGGGAAACCACATTACAGATGGATTGACTCAATGAAACCATGAGCATGGAAGACCTAAGAAGGGTTGTTGATGAGACTTGGAGATCCATATGGTCTCCATAATTTGGAATTGACTTAAAGTCAGCTTAACAGCAGTTGAGAGCAATAAACAAGTCAAGGCAACTGGGTATTCCCCATACATTTTCTGTACAGAAGAATTTTCACTTCATTTCAATGCTGATGTGTACCCTTTTCCCACATCTCACTAGGTTGCCAAGTGGTTGCCCTGAGTTCAAAGAAGAAATTTCACTTGGATACAAATAGGAGTCTATGCTGTTTCCTTCCTTACAGGTGACTATTCCACCAGCTTGCTGAAGAGGAGGTAGGAAATGTTTGCCATGATGTTTTAATGAACTGGCACTTCACTAGTAAAGGTAAAGGTTTTCCCCTGACAATAAGTCCAGTCATGTCTGACTCTGGGGGTTGGTGCTCATCTCCCTTTCTAAGCCAAAGAGCGGCGTTGTCTGTAGACACCTCCAAGGTCATGTAGCCAGCATGACTGCATGGACCTTCCCGCCAGAGCAGTACCTATTGATCTACTCACATTGGCATGTTTTCGAACTGCTAGGTTGGCAGAAGTTGGAGCTAACAGCAGTCGCTCACGCCGCTCCCGGGGTTTGAACCTGAGCCCATCTGAAATGTAACTCTTCAGTGGAGGCCTGTAATGTGTTGCAGTTACCAGATAATTAACATGAAATTTGCCATGTTAACCACATGAGATCATCACCTATTGTTACAAGTTCTTCTGTATCTGCTTGCTTTGGTACATCAGACAGGAATGTCTCAATGGAAAGCTTATGTTTTTCTACATTTGGAACCAATCAAAATGAATATTGTATGAAGCACTAAACATTATACAAATGACTCATTGCATGCTGAGACACAGGCACTCAAAAGCTCTGTTGTATTATAAAGGTTGTAAAATGTATTGCCTTTTTTTTTCTTTTCCCTGATAACTATAACCACATCACTGCACTTAATTTCTGTTCTTTGACAAGTTTTCTATTCTATAGCAACACCTAGTGGTAAAATATTTCATTGCAAAATTTTAAAAATGTGGATTTGAGAAGCATTTCCTTTAAGTGTCATGCTACAGACATTAATATAAAACTTATATAATGCTATCCTTTTCCAATACACACTTTGCAAATAGTTTAAACTCACTATTACACTCTTCGCTTTCCATTTCTTCAGCTACCTCCAGATTCTCTGTGTTTTACAAGCAACCCCCCCCCCCCCCAAATGCCATGAATTACAGAGTAGGAGAAATCTGGTTTTGCATGCATTAATACAGAAATACTTGGAGCAAAGAATGAGTCACAAAGCTCTACAATTGATGACTGACACTATTCAGGACAATTCACAAGATATAAGCATCTTAATCAATATCTAGATAGAGTGTATGTGTCTATTGATCACTTGATATCACGTGAAAGCATGTAAGCTTCTTCTCTCTCATCTGACTCTTAGATTTAAGAAATGCAATGCTAAAAAAAAACCACACACACATATGAGATTTATTAGTTTAACAAGAAAAAAGCAGTTTGGCCAGGGGAAATAAAAAGATACAAATCAAATGAACTCCAAGCAAAGCAGAGTAAATCTAACACATTTTAACTAGGTAAGAGAAATGGCTCACAAATAATAAAATAATGAGTGATATCATGCAGCTGATGGGGCATGAATTCCTTTTAGAGACCATCCTCATCCACCTTCATAGCTTTGGTAAAGAGGGAGAACAAGAAGTTCATGTAGGATTAAAAAGAAAGAAAGGAACAGGATAAACGTTCTTCCTTGCTTGATTATGCAGTTCAGCTTCCAGGCAGTCAGTAAACATTTTTTTCTTTAAAAAAATCTTCCATAATTCTGCCTAGTTCTGGAGTAGTCCAATCTTCATCCTTGGGAAAGAAAGGCACTTTCCAATTGAGAAACATTTGTGCGTATGGACAGTGGCTTAAACACACCCTTCATAACTCCATTCCTTAAAGCAAACAAAGGATGGACCAACAGCAACTCCTGTACATAGATGGGACAGGAGGCTTGGTTATCCTAGCTTCTCCTAATCCATACTTTCAAGGCTACAAAAATAGAACAAGCACTGATAATAGTAAATTGCTAATCTAGCCTGGTAAGAATTCTTCCCTTCAACTGAAAGATAAGGTGGAACTGAAATAGCCATGTTGGAATGGACACTTTTAACAAGAGGACCACTCAGCATGGGCACAACAGAAAGGAAGGCTCTCGGTTGAGGACACCAAGCCATTAGACAAACACTTCCACATGTCCAAAGATGGATTCTTTCAGACTGCCATAATTAAAGGAGCCACCCTGTAACTGTCTGGGTCCTTGATCCCAGTCAAGAAACTAGTTTTAACACCTTAAAAGTGAAACAAGTGCAAATTTCAAGAACACAATTTTATCAGATCCCTTTTTCACCCTCATTTAATATCACTGGCTACAACATGGCATACATTGTAGAGAAGTATGCACTGTATTTTTAATCTGTTTTATTTATATGTTTTGACTGTTTTATTGCTCGAAATGTTGCATTTGTTTATCTGCATGTGTAATGCAGCATTGAATTTTGCCATAATTATAAGCCGCTCTGAGTCCCCTTCCGGGTGAGAAGAGTGGGGTAGAAATATAGTAAATAAATAAATAAATGTAGAACAGAGGTGAGAACTGTACAGTTCTCCAGATATTCTTTGAGTGCAACTTTCAGCATTTCTCTCCATTGATTATCCAGGGTAGGGAGCTGCTGGGACTTGCAGTCCAACAACACCTAGAAAGCTGTTTCCTATCCTTGCTTTAGAATATCAAACCTGGAAATAACCAAATAAGCAGTTGGTGTCAACATGTCTAGTCAACTACAGCCTTTTTAAAAAATCCTAAACTTACATTTTTATAATTGCTTGCCATGACTTAGGCCTTAAGATAATGTGAAAGACTGTCAGAATGCCTGCCAAACCTCTACAACTTTCAATGTAAATAGATGTCCTGACTAGTTTCCAAACAAACATTGGGGGGGGGGGGGAGGGGAGGGGAGGGGGGAGAGAGAGAGAGAGAGAGAGGGAGGGAGGGAGGGAGGGAGGGAGGGAGGGAGGGAGGAAGGAAGGAAGGAAGGAAGGAAGGAAGGAAGGAAGGAAGGAAGGAAGGAAGGAAGGAAGGAAGGAAGGAAGGAAGGAAGGAAGGAATCATCTGGGCAAAATACACCAGCATAGACATCCACTTATATTGAATTTTAAGGCAATACTGAAATTCCCTTCCACTTCATACATAAAACAAAATGCCTCCTACAATAACATTTTAAACACTCAGAGATTATAGCCTCAATTACTGTTTTTCCCTTTGCTACATTTTCAAAAATATATTCAAAATACACTATGGTGGGAAAGTAACATGATTAGTTTTTCAAATCTACATCCTAATAAACTTCCCACATCTAGAATGGATGGATTTTATGGAGTCTGGGGCACATGAGTCTTACGTTATTTGAAAATGGAGCTTATAGCACCCATATTCAATTTATAACTTATGCCCCACAAGTTTTACACATTTTAGCCTATATTCAACAACTGGTCTAACTTAACAATAAATAAATTGGAGCTATTTTTGATGGATGTGATTTTGTTGATACTTACACTTAGAATGTGGCCATCAGTGAACTGATGATGTAGCTTTCCAGTGTTTATAATGGTAGTGCCCTTTCAGTGCCACAAGGTTTCAAAGGTGTCAATGTAAATATATGTAAATGAACAAAACTGTGCACCACTGTATTCTTAATATTGCACTTAACGATGCACAGGATATCTATAGGAGAGCTCAGAACAGTTACTTTTATGAACTTTCCCAGCCAGCATTGTGCATGTCCACGCTGGCTGGGGAATTCTGGAAGTTGAAAAATATAACTATTTCAAACTCTGGTATAGAGAAGGATTAATATCCAGAAACAATATAACCCCAAACATCTGAGAGAGAAATGCTGCATCAGCCTGATGGAAACCATTTGACAACACTGATGCATCAATATATAAAGATGGCAGCCATTTCTAGACATGGAATCAGATTTCTGGTTTTCCAGATAGCATCCACCTATTTGCAAAACAACCCTCCCCCCAAAACAAATGACTATCTTCACATTAGTCATACCCTATCGGGGACTGATGTAACAGAGAAATATAAGAGTAAGGATAACATTGGTTCCAACAATGCTGAACATGTTGCAAAATTTTCAGTGTAATGTGGTCATTGTTGTTAATTTCTTAAGATTCAATAGTATGATTTATTTTAAATAAAAAATATTCATCAGTCATCCACCAAATTTTAAATGTTCATTATGCAAAAGGACATGAATCCAATATCCTACACTGTTATTGGCAGAGTTTGGCTTTTGATAGTTTGATGAATTTTCCACCATCATGGCGAACTGCCATGCTGTCAGGTGCTTCTGGAAGTTCCAGTTTTAAAAAAAAAACCTTTCCAAACTCTGTGAATTAGTTAGAATTGGGTAACTGAAAAACAAACCAAAGTCAGCACAGTCAAATGCCTGGTATGCTTCCAAACATTGCAAAACATCATCATAAAAGCTCATCCTCATGCTTTGTAGTTTACTCTAAGTTGTACATTTCCAAACTATATTCTTTATGTTGGAGTCCAGAGAATTTTGTCTAATCATTGTAGATATGCTATCTCTATCAATGGTGGCTGGTAGCTCCCATATCAGAAGCACAGAGAATCCACTTTGAATTCTAGACTGAACTTATGGGAACTGTCCAAAGTATTGATATTTGATTGTTTTATCGGGCAAGGCCCCATGTAAGCTGCTCCGAGTCCCTTCAGGGAGATGGGGCGGGGTATAAAAATAAAGTAGTTGTTGTTGTTGTTATTATTATTATTATTATTATTATTATTATTATTATTATTGAATCTATTTTGGGGAGTGGACTTGCTACTTTGAATAATTCTTTTAACATTTGGCCCTCTTGCCTGGAAATCATGAGTTATCATCATTTTCCAAGCAGCAAATTTAACAATGGTGAAAACCAGAAAAATCAGAGTCCTGTGGCCCCTTTTAAAGATAACTTTTCTGTATTTCAAAGTAAAATCCTTGTTTATGCTCATATTTGTTTTATCGGAACAGGTCACATAGTAAATAGCTTTGTATTTCAACTTTTTTACTCTGAGTCCTATGTAATGTATGCAGCAAGACACACAATAAATGGGGCAATTGACAGAGCTATATAATTAGTATGATATGGTGACTGAGATCTATGTTGATTCTTGACCATTGGAGGCCACTTCATCTTTTGGCTTTCTGTTCTTTGGTTAATTCATGAACAGCCCCTCCCCCACTACATATTTAGAATGATACTTCCTTCCAAGTAGTGCGCTCATTAGTCTTTAATCATATAGAACAGAGGTGAGAAAAGTGCAGCCTCTGAGCTGCATACACCTTCAAGACCATTTTTGTTGTCCCTTACTTTTGTTGAAATTTTTCATGATTTATAAACTCTAGACCATTTTTGGTCCAGAGAGGCTTTATTTCCTCTTATAGGAAGAGAACCAGAAGTGGAGGACATTACTGAATGAAAAGAAAATGATTTTTTGGTCAGGGGATACAGCAGAGATGCAGCCCTCCAAGGTCACCTGGTGAGGCCAATGTGGCATCCCAACCCTCCCATTCCTAATTCAGAAGAAGTACAATCTATGTATGCACTTTCCCCCTTTATGATATCTTAAAGGCTAATGACCCCTTAACTCATCCAATCTAATACCTCAAATTTTTCTTTAATTAAGAAAGAATGCTATGGACTCAGCAGAGAGAGAGCTCTGTCAGGTTAACCCTTTTTTCCTTGTGCAATGGCATTGATTCAAAATGGCTTTTCAGGGGAGCTGCTATGAGCAACCAAGGGAGAGAAAGGACATGTGCCAATTTACACTTTTCTCTCTCCTATTCAACAAATGCTAACAGCTTCAGGGGAATGAATTAATTTGGAAAACTGCAACAATATAAGTTTTGCACAGATTGGAATAATCTCATAAAAGCTTCATTGTGTGAGTGTAAAAGGTGAAGCACAGGAATACTAGCATTTCTATTTTGGTTTTCTCTTGGCTGTGATAGAATGTAGGTTTTTTAGCTGTTTCTTCACTTAGTACTGAACAGTCAGATTTCTTGGTCAGATTTCACGTCTAAATTCATTACTAAGACTCTCATTTTTTAAAAAAAAAATCTCCTGTGGACGGTACAACATGAGTCTTGCTACTATTGCAAGCCAGCTTGGCCCTATTGCTGAGGTCGGTTTGGTAGCAAAATGCAAAATCAGAACACAAAAAGCAAATAGAGAAGAATAGGAACAGGTAAAGGCTTTTTGATCAGCCCCGCAATGAACCCCCAGTTTCTTCTGCATTATTCATAACCTCTTTCTTGAAATGAAGTCTGAAGATTAGCTACTGCAGTCACGGTTTTCCAGAATGACATTCAGAATATGCTTCAGTTGAGTGAGACGAGCCTTCAGGGAGGTGTCAGAGAAGATGGTCAACTTGCGGTTTAAGTCAAGGGGCAAGATGGAGATAAGCCACCAACACCAAACTGGTCCATCTGGAAATGCCTACAAGAAAACAGGTAAACTCATTGTGCCTGGCACTTCACGCACACAATAAATTACAATGTTTCATTACTGCACTGGGGCTACCCAGGCAACTGGTTAGGGTCAGTTGCCTGGAGGAAACTGATGGTGACACATTCAACAACACCAAGCTTCAGTACACTATTGGGTAGTATAAATTTCTTTAGCCAAGTATTTAGAACCCATTACCATAGGCTGGTGACTCCATGTATTTTGGTACACTGAAATGAGCAAGCATTTTCCACTGAATAGCTTGCATCTCCTATCTAATATTAAACGATAGAGACAGCTCACAAGGTAACACTGCTAGGTCCACATGAAAAGAGCATCACAGCTTACAGTGAAACATGACACAGATTCTGTATTTTCTCTGTACTGGTGTGTTTATTTTATAGTTGCTTTTGGGAAGCTTGTTCATTATGACCCAGGTAGGTATATAGAGTAGGCGAGTCTTTGTTTACCTGGCTGTGGCTCAGGCTGGAAAGCAAGCCAGCTGCAACAAAACAACAAATCACTCTGACCAAGAGGTCATGACTTCGAGGCCAGCCCTGTGCCTGCGTCTTGTCTCTGTCTCTGTTCTATGTCATGGCATTGAATGTTTGCCTTTATGTGTGCAATGTGATCCACCCTGAGTCCCCTTCGGGGTGAGAAGGGCGGAATATAAATGCTGTAAATAAATAAATAAATAAATACCTTCTTCCACATAAGCTTGTCCAAGCCTAAAGCCCACCTCTAAACATCATCGCTACCACCATGTTATATGGGTAGTGGCTAGACCAGTGGTTCTCAACCTGTGGGTCACCAGATATTTTGGCCTACAACTCCCAGAAATCCCAGCCAGTTTACCAACTGTTAGGATTTCTAGGCGTTGAAGGCCAAAACATCTGGGGACCTACAGGTTGAGAGCCACTGGCCTAGACAGAGAAGGTCTACCAAGTAAGGCTGTTCTAGTAAAACATCTTGGCATTATCCTTATCTCTTTGGCAACAAGTGAATGCAATTTTAATGGACATTTCCTCAAGTTTTATAACTTGCATAGTCTAACAATATAACACCATAAGATTTCAAAGCTTATACAGCTGGGTTTTTTTGTTTGTTTGTTTGTTTCACTGCCATTTTATTGTCACTTTCCCATGGCTGTTATACTGAGGAATTTTGTAATGAAGTGCAGGGCTAAAATCTTCCAAGGCAGGGTTCACTTTCACACTTCAAAATAGGGCTAACAGTTCAAAACTGACAAGGGATAAAAAAATTCAAAGATAGGATTCTCAATACAGTAAGACAGTCTTGCACAACCTTGGCCCTCCAAGTGTTTTGAACTCCATCTTCCAGAATTCCTGACCATTGGGCTAGGGCTTCTGGAAGTTGGAGGCATAAACACCCGGAGGGCCACAAATTGTGCAAGCCTGTTGTAAAAGAATGATTTGCAGGCTTTATGCTGTTAAACAAGACAATTCTATAATTAATTAATGTATTAATTAATTGACCTCAATAGGAAAGCAGGATTGAGAAGACAAGGAGTCTGCCAATTGCAACATTAACAACAATGTTCCGGGAAAACAGCTGTTGAGCCTGAAAAGCATTTCTCCTCTAGCAAATACATGTGCGCATACACGACTTTTATAAAGACAATTAGAAATCCTTTTAGGGCCCTCTCCTGTTGCTATAACATAACAGAAAAAGAAGATAAATGGTTTCCTGGCAAATGCCCAAATGTCTATTCAATATTTACAGAGTGTAAAAAGAGAGAGAATAAATCTCCAAGGAAAAGAGAAAAGATGGCTTAATTGCATACACTTAGCACATGATAGTTTACACAAATTTTAAAATGGTTACAATATAATTCTCATATCGATAAGGGATATGTTCTACACTGCCAGCCCCTGTGGATATTTGAAAGCATGGATAACAGAAAGCCCTATATTTTAACTCTACTTTAGGCAAAAGCATGTCATTGTATGGCACTGGAGGACCCTGAGGTCAACAATTACTTCCTTTTTTGAGTGTGGATAAGTGAAACCATGACACTGAACCTGCGGATAAGAGGGTCACACTGGGCTATAAGTGATTTGAAATCCTATGTAAGGAAGACTATGATCAATTAAGCCTTCTTTTCTGAAAAGCTGATAGCAGATGATGGGCGGTTTCTAAGACTCAGCTCTCCCCTGTGTGATGCTGAACAGCCCTTCAAATAGATGACTGCCTTATGAAAAGTAGGACACCTGGTCATCCCACTTTCATTTAAGTAGAGCAGTCCAAAAGTGTTTATCCATGTACTTATTTAATAAATATGCCTGATCTAGACATTAACCTAATCAATATTGTAATCTATATTTATAGGTTATCTTCAATTAAAAGAAATAAATGTAAAATGCATTTTACTTTTTAAACTTATTACAGATTTATTTGGCCTAGCATCATAAACTGCTGGGGACAAACTGAACTCACATGACTCATAAAAGAAAGAAAAATCTAAAAACAGGACACACAAATGAGAAAAATAAGTCCTTTTTTAGCAGCTTGACATTCCCAGGCAATGATTTAGAAACTGTCTCTTGGGAAACTGGGGAAAATGCAGCACTGTGTTTCAAGAAAAAAATTAGAATCTATTCATTTATTTAGCAGTGTACTCATATTTTAAACAAACTCTTGAAATAGATATGTGCAGGGAAGGTCTGATTATGTAAAGATTGCAAACTAAACAGAGGTTTGCAATCCCATTGAGACAAGTACAGAACAGCTTCATCTTTCTATGCAACTATTCACAATAGATCAAATGTAGTCAAAAATTATTCATGGCTAAAAGGTGCTTTAGTGCCCCAATGTGGCAAACAACAAGTAGACGATGTTGTTCAGTTTCCATAGATAAATCACTTTTATGAAAGGACATCATGGAGAATTACTTTAAAATCTTATGTAAAGAAATAAGAGGAACTATTCAGTACTTTTGAGATGTTAATATCAAGTGATATTTTGGTAGATAAAGGTAAAGGTTTTTCCTGACATTGAGTCTAGTCGTGTGCGACTCTGGGAGGTGGTCTCATCTCCATTTCTAAGCCGAAGTGTCGGCATTGTCCGTAGACACCTCCAAGGTCATGTGGCCAGCATGACTGCATGGAGTGCTGTTACCTTCCCACCAGAATGGTACCTATTGATCTACTCACATGTGCATGTTTTCAAACTGTTAGGTTGGCAGAAGCTGGGACTAAGAGTGGGAGCTCACCTCGCTCCCCGGATTCAAAATGGCGACCTTTCGGTCAGCAAGTTCAGCAGCTCAGCAGTTTAACCCGTTGCACCATTGGGGGCTCCTGATATATTTGTTACCTAAGTGAATTTGAATTAGATCAAGTTGCTCTTCATTGTTTTCTATGTGTATTATTTCATTGTTATTACATTATTTTTTAGACAATTTGGTAGATGCCTGTAGAGTTAAGATACTGGGCCATACAGAAAACTGATAAAACACCATGAATACAAAATACTGCAGATGATCTTTTGGAACAGTGTTTCTCAAACTGTGATCCTCCAGGTGGTTTTGGCCTTCAACTCCCAGAAATCCCAGCCAGCTTACCAGGAATTGTGAGCACTAAAGATGAAAACTTCTGAAAGAGCAGTTTGAGAAACTCTGTTTTAGAGGAAGGAACCATCAAAGCCATCTCTGTATATGTCTTGACTAAGAAAAACCTCTGAAGTCCATTGAAAGGATAATGCATTGGGCTACAACAGAAACAGCTCATTCAGCAGTGTGAAAAGCATACCATTAGAATATGGGCAGCTGTCCTTTATAGGATCCCAGAAAGAACAGTGTGGTTTAGTGATTTGAATACTGGACTACAACTGTGGGGACTGGGGTTTGACATCTTGCTTGGTCGTGAAAACCCACTGGGTAACCTTAGGAGTGTCCATCCCAGAAAATCCCATGATAGGTTCTACTTAGGCTTATGATAAGTAGAAAATGATTTGAAGGCACACAGCAACAACAGAGAAAACAAGCATTGATACCTGTATATCTTCCTCTTTCTCAGGAAGGGGTCCATGGTGCGCCAAGAGTTGTCTGAAAGTGGCATCCCCATATTCATAAAACCTCTGTGTTAGGAGGTATGTATAATCATGCAAACTCTGAAGTTCAGCCAGTTCTTCTCCTTCCACCTGTACCAAGAGATCAGTAGATACAAGAAGGAAAAATAATGGGGGTCAAGGAGAGAGTACAGAATTGAAGTGTGGAGTGTGAGCAGGAATTGAGAGTAAAACGAAGTGATTGGGACAAAGAAATATCAAAGCTAAATATTCACATGTGACTCCATACATGATGGTGCTATCCATGTGCTCCCTGCAAAATAAAACGTAAAACAAGCAGAGTATTGCTTTTTATTAAACTGAGATTGTATTTGATGATCTGCAGGTGCTGGACAGTCCTGATCAAATAGTCCTGATCAAATAGCCTGACTAACTAATTTTCATTAGTTAATCTGTATCATCTCAACATTCATTATAAGTCAGTTTATATAATCATTGTTACATCAGCTGCCCGAAGAAGAGTCTTACGTGGTTGCCAATGGAAGCAGAACAGATAAAAGCTATCATCTTACTTATTTTTGTAGATATAAGCATCTGCAAGAGGCCAGTCAACCAAGTGTAAACAAGTTACCCAACAGGGACCAATTTTCAACAGTGGTGCTGGAAGTTAATGTGATACTTCAAATATATTTAAAAAGAGGCATTTTCTTCAAACAGCAAGTTCCATTGGATAAAGGGACAACAAACAGTGAGGAAAGGTGTTTGTTTATTTCAATGCTAATCCTCTCTCATCAATATCTCAAAAAGGCACTTTGATTTGCCGGGAACAATGTATAACATTTAATTAGTTAAAATTTAGAAATTAGCTAAGATTCATTAGGCAGTTTGACAGCACTTTGCATCTCTTCTCCCCTTAAAAAAGATGCATCAGCCTTTGCAGCATTTCATGGCCTGGTGAAATAACACACATGCACACATCACTACCAAGATAAGTTATCTGAACACAGTTTTCCTGACATGCCAAGTTTCATTACCTCAATAGTATATGACTCATACTGAGAGCCAGCATATCACAGTGGTTTGAGTGCTTGTCTTGGATTCTAGGAGACCAAGGTTCAAATACGTGCTCAGTATTAGCAACCTACTGAGACAAGTATTACTCTCTCAGCTTCAGAGGAATACAATCTTTCCACACAACTCCTCACATACTATGATGCGACTGCAAAAGTTAGAACTGATGTGGAAGGGCATAACGGCAACAGTGCACATTTGCCTTATTAACCCAGATGGGGCTCCAGCCGCAATATCTGTGGGAGAGTGCACCAGGAACCCCTTACCTTCTCATCTTCCAGATACTCGATGTCAGCTGTGTTATACCCATCCCTGTGCCCACGTCTGAGAACTCGAAACCTTCGCTTGCCAACAGTGTCCACAAAAGACCGTCCGTCAGGCAGAAACACGATCTTCTGAATTTCCAACATGCAGCCATAGTCAGCAAAACTGAAACAGAAAAGGAAAACATACTTGGAAAGGGATACACTGGTAAGTCATCTTTTACCGTTTTTGATGGCTCAGGTAATAAACAGTACCTTAGACAAAAGTTATTTGCATACAAAGATAAATAAAAACAATATAAAGGTGCTACATAAACTAAATGGCATATTAAAATTAAAGTACAATATTATTAAAACATGTTAAATATAAACAATACTATAATTAGGTTAGATCAGATAAGAACATTCAAAGAACAATCAAATGCAATACCAGCAATAAATTTTGCCCAAATTTTCATTGCTAACAAGGCAAAAAGAAAAACTTTGCAAATTATTTATTTATTTATTTGCGACATATATATACCGCCCTTCTCACCCCGAAGGGGACTCAGGGCGGTTTACAAGTATATATACATACAATATATTATATTATACAACTATATCGCAATATTATTAGTAATATTGCATGTAATATAAATATACAATTATAATAGTGAATTATAATAATTATTACATTGTATTACCATAGGGTAGGAGGATATTGGACGAACAGATTTTAAGCATGTTTTATGTTTTATATTTTATATTGTATTTAATTGGTTGTAATACATTTTTATATGTTGTTGTTTTTAATGATGTGTCAGCATCGAATTGTTGCCAATTGTACACCGCCCTGAGTCCCTTCGGGTGAGAAGGGCGGGATAGAAATATTGGAAATAAATAAATAAATAAATAGGGTCAGTATCAGACAAGAGACAGAATTTTCTTCTGAAACATTAGAATAAAAATAAAACAGAATAAATCCCAAGAATTTTGTTCGGAATTTAATTAGCAGGTGAGCAAATAAAGGGAAAAATCCTTAATTTCTGGAGCCCTACAAAAAACAGAGGTCCAGATGATATGAAAATATCTGCAATTCAAATTCAACAAATTCAAGTGTAAGTTCAAGTTCATGTACAAGTTCAAGTTTATGTTCATGCCCTTAAATTTGGTTGGTAGATCACACAGACTGATAACATATAATAAAAGTTGCCCATAGTTAACCCACCATGTTGTGTTGTCTCGTGATTTCGTTGGTGGGAGAGCAATGCATTTTTGTGACTCCTGCGCCGCCACCAAATTATGTTGGCATGGCATTAAATTCAGCAGTGTAGGGTGATATAGCATCTTTTGCAGGAAGCCAAAGAGCATATAGGAATTGGACTATATATTTTACACCTTGCTGCAGAAATATACTTTCAGCTCCTCCTTATGAAACTGTAAATGACTGTTTCCTTTCAAGTGGGATGAGGAGAGAGAAAGAGGTGGCTGCATTTCTTAAAGGACCGCCACCTTGACTTTTCCAGGTATCACAATCATTCAACACTAGCAAATCAGCTCCTTATAAATAAAATAATGCATTATCCAATGATGAGTGGAAAATGTGAGAGCTGTTCGGCAGTGGAACTCTCTCCCTCGGACAGTGGTGGAGGCTCCTTCTTTGGAGGCTTTTGAGCAGAGGCTGTATGGCCATCTGTCGGGGGTGCTTTGAATGAGATTTTCCTGCTTCTTGCAGGGGGCTGGACTGGATGGCCCATGAGGTCTCTTCCAACTCTACAATTCTATGATTCTATGAAATATCACCCATGTGTGTATTCCAATACTGCATCCAAAGAAGGGGTTTCATATACACAAAAGCTGGTTGAAAATAAAAAAACTAGTTAGCTTAAAGGTGTTGTCACATTTCACAGTGTATTGTCCACACTACTGAGCAACAGAGGAAAACTTGTCCCATCCCAGTTTTCATTTCCAGGCTTTTTATTATTTTGTATACCTCTTTTCCAGAAAGTGATACAACGAATATGTGGAAGGGAAGATTTCCACATAAATGAGGTGGAAAACCTGATTACATCCACCAAGTAATAAAAGTGGAAAAACAAAGTGGAAGCAGAATGAAATTTCTGAGAAATTGTTTTGAGTACTGAGTTATCCTGAACTTCCTGGATTCAATGAAGGTAAAAGAACTCCCAAGTATTGGGATGAGCCAGGCCACAACCCACTCCCTCCTTCCTTGCCACTCACCTTTTCCCATTCTCATACATACACATGCCAAACATCTTTGTGCCAGTCTCCTGACATCTCCGCATCATGAGGCGATAACGAGGTTCAAAGACATGAAGAGGGCACAGAATGCCAGGAAATGACATTGTGCAGACAAAGATGGGGATGTTCTTTGTGAGACTGCAAAAAAAGAAGAAAAGGGAATGATTGCACATCCTCAGCATGGACAAGGAGTAATACAAGACAGGAGTTGTTGCCCCTAAGGACCATTCATACAGGGCAAACACTAAATCTCAAGTGAAGAATCAGAAGCACACCAGCCCTCACAGAAAACAAAGCTAGGTGGCTGTGAAGTGCTATACTTGACCAAGGACAAGAGCTGAATTGGGAACCTCTTCATTCTCCTTCATTCCTAAACCCTGTCTATACTTTCAAAACATGGATTCCCTTCAGTGCAAGCTAGGTACTTGGAATACACAGAGTATACAAATCAGTTCTTAGACATAGATTCATCTCTTTAAGGAAAAGAGAGCAATAAGGATAACTAGAATTAGTGAAGTCCTACGTGAGTGATGAAGTGGAGAGTACTGAGAAGGGTAATGATGGCTGTCTCTAAATATTGTGTATTACATGAAAGATAAGAGCATGTTTCTTTTCTGCATCTGCAAATGATAGGATAGAAAAGGATGGAATCAAGTTACAAGCAAAGTGATTCCTACTAAATATTGGTAAGAACATCCTGGGGTTCATTCTAATAGAGGAACAGGAAGTTCCTTTGAAGGAAGTGGCCTCTTCTGGATCTAAAGGTATTTAAACAGAAATTAATTCTACAACTAAAGGGATGCTTTAGCTCTGGCAAGGGATTGGACTAAATGGTCCTTGGATGGGTACCTTCCAAACTAAGTGTGATGCTATGACCTATTTGTATTTCTGAATTTGATGTGTCTAATGTATTGCTGATTATTTCTTAGCCTGATCAATTTCCTCAGATTACATAGCTGTCCTTATTCAACAATATTTTTTTCCTTCAGGGAGTTCTCATAAAGTCTCTAAGGGTGTATCTATACTGCAAAATTAATGCAGTTTTACACCACTTTAACAACCCTGACTCAACTTTGTGAAGAACCGGCACTCTTGCAATACATCCCCATAATTTTGTAGGATTAAGCCATGGCAATTAAAGTGGTGTCAAACTGCACAAGATATGCACCAAGGCATAGTTGTAATCCAACACATTCTGACCTGGGAAGAAATCTCACTAAGTTCAATGAACTTATTTCTAAGTAGACAAATGTGCCAAGTAACAGTGAGGTGACATGCCCCTTGTCTGGTTAATAGCTTCCAAATGAGGAGATTCCACCACACTCTGAGGCAGCATATTCCACTGTTGAGCAGCTCCTACCACCAGGAACACTGGAAACACTTGCAGACAGTAAGAGCTGTTCAACACTGGAATACACTGCCTAGCAGTGTGGTGGTGTCTCCTTCTTTGGGGGTTTTTATACAGAGGCTGGATACTCATCTGTTGCGAGGGTTTGTTTTGTATTCCTGCATGGCAGAATGAGATTGCACTAGATGGTCCTTGTGATCTCTTCCAACTCTATGGTTCTATGATTCTGATTCTCCACACTAACACATACACAAACATTCAATTCCAAATAATTGTATTCACTTGGAAAGCTCTGCCATTTCAGCCTGGTGGATCAGTTTCCTTTCTGCCAACTGTGAAGGGAAAACTGCTTTCATGAGCTCTTCCAACAGAACGGTGATGTTATATTTTCCAGCCCTCAGGTACTAGAAGAAATTAGAGATAAAAGGGTTTGTTTTTTTCAAATGGAAAACCAAGTTAATTACTGTATATAATTATGTAACTTTATTTACTTACTGAATAAGTAATTATGCATCATGGCATTTTTCTTGTTTCTCTTTTTTTTAAAAAAAAAAAAGTCTTGCCATCTGGTAAAGCCATCTTGGAAGACAAATTATTCAAAAAAATAAAAATAAAATCACGCCTGAACAAGGACTTCAAAACTCCAGGTGTTGTTATTCTAGATTTTTTTTCTCAATAGACCTCTAATCTACATTACAAAAATGTACACCCTTCACATGCAGCAATTGTAACCCATAGGAAAGGTTCAGTGGACTCAACTATTGAGTTGAAACGCTCTGGGTTCAATTGACTCAATTATAAAGGATTGGATTCAGAAGCTCTGGGTTATTTAATGGCTGGCTGCACAACACATGAAAGATATCAAAGGTTGTGCAAACACTGATTTCTTACAAAATATTATCTAGTTGGTGATGTGTTGACCACACATCCCAGACACAAACCCTTCAAAGATCACTGTAAGAATGTACTGGCCTATTCAACATGAAGGCGTTTGTTATTCTGTGTTCTGTGTATCCTAACTAAATACGCTGCAACTACTTTCTTTAATCTTTTTCATGTTGTTTAGCTCATGAAATTCCCTTCCAAAGAGGGCTTGGAAGGGAGTATCATGAGCTAAACATAACATGAAATAGATTCTGCTTTTTCACTGCCAAGCAAAGTCTTTCCTGTTGAAATAAAGCTTTAGCTGGTTTGGATAGATGGGCAGCTGCGGAAGGGAAAGTTACCCCCCCCCCCCAAAAAAGCAAGACGCATCCTACTGTACTCAACTCCTACAAAGTTAGGATCCAACATCTTCACTTTCGAAACAATTAATTCACACTTGCTGCTGAGTTCACTTGTGAACCAGATTCCTCTTTCCTACCTCTCGGAGGCTCTGTTTGCAAAGCGGGCAGTTTGGCCGATGGTCTAGGCAGCGCTCCACGCACTCTTTGCAGAATGTGTGTCCACAAGGTGTAGTTACTGGCTCAAAGAACAGGCTGCAGAACAAGCAAAAAATGCCATTGCCTATTAGGCAAATGCCGATTTTAAAAACAACAGTGGAAAAATCAATAACTATAAGCTATATCAGCAGATATTTAAAATGCCCCCATCTGTCCTGAATAGTAGACTGTAGAAATAGTAATTCAAAGAGGAATTTCTCTAAGTTCTTAATATAGGGGTATAACCTCTGGCTATTAGGGGGAGTGGAAGGAGAATGTAAACATAAAGACAAAAAAAACATATTTTTGTTTCTGATTTTATACTGGGTTAAAATAAACCAACTTGAAGAGTTGTTATAAAAATTATCAGATTATACTGCGAGATGACAGAAAATATTGTGGGCCAAACAAATATTGGAAAGAAAATTGGAAAGAAAAAATCTGGGACTTTCTTGCCTTTTAAATCAGATTAGATGTGCACTTTATGAGTGTCGCAAGAAATGAGAGGAAAGGGGCTCTTGTCCCAAAGACAAGAGAGATCCTGAACCAAAAAATTAATTTTCAACAGTCTGGATATCCAACCTTTTAAATAAACATCTCTGTATGAGTGCTGTAGGCGATCTAAGGGCTAGTAAATTGGATGTAGCACTAGTCACTGCAAACTGAGTTGAACAAATTTACTAGCTGGTTGGATGCCATCTTTTCAGCCTCATAGCAGGCAATACTGTTTGGGGATTTGAGAGTTAAAAAAAAACCTTTTTCATCTGCAGTAAACAATACAGGGATTTCCTATTCTCTCTTAAATAGAAATAGTATTAATCCCAAAAACATCTAGCTCTTCATAAAGCAGATTGTAAGCACTGTCCAACGAACTCTTACATTAAATGATGGGATTCCAAGATTTATATAAGATAAGAGAAGATAGCTACCACAAGAAAGTCACAGCTGTCACTACAAGGTAAAAAATACTGGCAAAAAACAAACACATAATTGAAGTCTTATTAATCCTTGGAAGGTCATGACAACTGTGTGTCAGCTCTAGCTCATGAACAATAATGAAAGAAATATTTCCTTTGCAACAAGCCAGAGACCTCAAGCTTATGAAGAGCACAGTATCGAGCTGTTCTATACTGACCCAGGCTAAAAATTAATTACCACGATTAAGAGGACACAAAGGCAAGAGAAACCATAGACTTGATGAGAGAACCATGTCAGACCCTTTGCTGGTTTACGTCTTCAGTGAACACTGCCACTAATACAAACTAAAAGATATTACCTGGTACAACAGGCCATTTTCATTGTGTTATGTATACTTTGCACCATATTTATATCCTGATTATTCCATGAGAGGAGTGTGTGTACACAATCTCCTGCTGTCCTCAAAAAGAATTTTAATATGTTTTTCTATAGAACTTGCCTTCTATTTTGTAACAGCATGAGACAATATGGAATATGTGCCAGACCTTGAAAAGAATTCAGCAGGAGATCAAAGATCTTCCCAATAATTTTAGCTTATAAAAATAATGTCCTTTTATTTAACTGGTGCCTCCTGCCATGAGTGAGTCATTTAAATTTGGCTGTGGATTTAAACATCACATGCTTGGAGGGAATAGGGTCACAACATCCAAGGACAGCACATTTTAAAAAAAATGAAGCATCACTGATGTGGCAGAACTAGTGAAAGTTTGCTTTGGACTATAACACGCAGAATTCCCAGTGCCCACTCTGGTTTGAAAAGCATCTGGGAATTATCATCCCTAACAGTAATTCTTCCAAGTTCTGAGCCGGATTTGCGACACCAGATGGCAGAGCTCAGACAACATGATCTATGGAGAGTCTACTGAGTCATCACTCACAATGGCATCCCAGACTAACTACTATCCTCGCCATTGAACCATGTGCCCTCTAACATTTCTGTAGCATTTGCTGGATACTGTGGCATTTCCCAGAAAGTGAGGATTATGTTGTCTTCTAAGACACTGCCACAGTACATGGAAGGAAGCTCCACAAAGCAAGCAGTGTAGCCCAATGCCCAAGTATATCCATTAAACATGGAAGGACTAAACACTCTACAGAAATGTACTATGAGAAATGTATAGCTGGGCTCTAATCCAAGGCTGCATGTTTTGCATCAGTGACCCTATCCTAAAATAACAATATCAAGTGTCCACAGGTTATGAATTCCTTGTCCGTTTTAATTAGTACAGACAATTAAAATAATACAACAGGAAAGAATAGAAGATCTTAGGATTATCCTTAAAAGGTCAGGACTAAGGAAAATTAGGAAATGAAAGTGGTAAAGATAAATTGCTAGCCTGTCTTTACCATTGTCTTCCAAGTTATCATTAGTGCATAGTCTGTGTCTATGCTTGGCCATTCAGAGTCTTCTAGTTAGTTGAGATTTTGGAGATAGCCCCCCTCTACCCTCCCCAAGTCTCAACTATAGCCATTGAATTCTCCAATAGAAAGAATCATAACTCCTGTGCTCTGTTATAAATGGGAAAGGGCAGTCAGATGTGGAAGTCCAAAATGGTATAGATGACCAAAAAAACACTTTTTTTACTTTTTGTATCAAGAACAGCAACAACTGGAACTAATAAGGGGAAAGGAACGAGAAGGAAAATGCTTGCAAAACAAACGAAGTCTCAGCTAGATGAGAGATGTATAACTATGTGAGGCACATGAAGCAGATCTAGAGAAATGACCACCACAGCATCCCGTTTAGAGAGAGTATGGTATGGGCTACCATCAAAATCTTAGCTAGCTTGAAGATCCCAAACACTGTCCCTGCACAGATGAAGACCTATGTCGGTGATGCACAGCGCCCACAATGAAGAACAAGTATATTCACTTGTAACTTGTCCTAATAACAGCATGACAGGAATTGTGCCATGAAATAAAATACTTGATCAAAGAAGAATCAAAACAGACACTGGAACAAGGTTCATATTAGTGACCACAAACTTCTGAACTCAGAATGCATTAACCATGTCAAATGTACTCATTATTTCTTCTTTCACCGTAATGTTTTGACTGCTCATCATAATATCTAACAGTGTACAGGGCTAGATACTTGAGGACAACAAATTGCACTCTGATCTGTTAAGCAGGGTTAGGCCTGGTTAATACTTGGATAAGGAACTTCCAGAGGATATCATATGTTGTAGGCTACATTTAAGAAGGCAGCAGGTGAAAAGCCACACGTCTTTGCTCAAAAGAGGTGATTAGCAATGGTCAAGGAGCTGTTAAGTACCTCATGGAGGAGTTTTGGAGGTGGAAGCTGCCACACAAAAGCCTTCTTCAAGGTGCTAAGTATACTCTTAGTTATTCCAGGAAGTCCATAGAAGTCCAATTTGTCTGTGATATTAAACAGATTGTTCCACCCAATTCTGCATCTAACAAGTCATCAACTTATTCATTTAATTCTAAGACAATAGAAGAGCACAGACCAGATGAGATGTTGTTGTCCATGGCCCAATACTTGATAAAACTTTATTATCATAAAGTCTTCAGTTTTGAGGTTCAAAAAGAAATAGCTGTGTTATGAAAAAGGGGAGATCATAGTGCAATCCTTATGAGTCAACTAAAAATATGTGGGGTCGCGGTGGTGCTATGGGTTAAACCAGTGATTCTCAAAGTGGGCGCTACTGCCCCCCAGTGGGCGCTGGAGCAATCCAGGGGGACGGTGATGGCACCTATTAGGACACGGGGGCGATGTCAGAGGAGGGGCGGGTCTCTTCCCAAGTGCCGCAGACAGGGCTGAGCACCTGAGATGCCTGTTAGGACACACAGGGGGCGGAGCTAGAGGAGTGGGAGTGGTTTCTTCCCAAGAGCCCGAGACAGGGCTGAGAATCTATACCTCTCCTGAGGCTCTTGTTGGGACACAAAGGGCGGGGCTAGGGGTGGAGGCGAGGCCCCAAGAGCACGAGACAGGGCTGAGCCTCTGTATACCTCCCCTGAGGCACGTGTTAGAACATGGGGGCAGGGTATAGAGGTTCAACCCTGTTGGGAAGAGGCCCCGCCCACTCCTCTAGCCCCGCCTCCTGTGTCCTGGAAGGTGCCGCAGGACAAGGATAGAAGCTCAACCCTGCCTCAGAGCTCATAACTCCACCCATTCCCATCCTGGCTGCCCATTTGTGGCCCTGCCCACCTCCTCTCGCAGCCCTGCATCTTGGACTAGGGGAGAGGCTCAGCCCTGCCCTCGTGAGCAGGACCCACACCCACCCCTCTAAGCCATGACCCCCTTTCCAGGGGGCGCTGAGTCATATTTTTTCTGGAAAGTGGGCAGCAAGCCAAATAAGTCTGGGAACCACTGGGTTAAACCCTTGTGCCGGCTAAACTACTGACTTGAGAGTTAGTGGTTCAAACCCACGAGATGGGGGTGAGCTCTCCTGTCAGCTCTAGCTTCCCATGCGGGGAAATGAGAGAAGCCTCCTAGCTGGATGGTAACACACCTGGGCGTCCCTGGGCAATATCTTTGTAGACGGTCGATTCTCTAACATCAGAAGCAACTTGCAGTTTCACAATTAGCTTCTGACACAATTTTAAAGAAACTGAAAATATAGCCTCAATTCGCTTCTGACATGATAAATAAATAACAAAAATATAGTAGAGTCTCACTTATCCAAGCCTCGCTTATCCAAGCTTCTGGATTATCCAAGCCATTTTTGTAGTCAATGTTTTCAATATATCATGATATTTTGGTGCTAAATTCGTAAATACAGTAATTACAACATAACATTACTGCGTATTGAACTACTTTTTCTGTCAAATTTGTTGTCTAACATGATGTTTTGGTGCTTAATTTGTAAAATTATAACCTAATTTGATGTTTAATAGGCTTTTCCTTAATCCCTCCTTATTATCCAAGATATTCACTTATCCAAGCTTCTGCCGGCCCGTTTAGCTTGGATAAGTGAGACTCTACTGTATATGTTCCATGTGGTATAACAGGATTTACTTCCAGAAAATAATGTGCAGCATTGAAGTCTCAGATATTCATAGACGCTAATAAAAATCATCATAAGCAGCAACTGCTTTTTCCACCTGTCCTATGTGGAATTCTTCATTAGACCTTTTCCCATGCTGACATCTATTTTCCATAGTCATACTTAGTTCCCTGGCACACCATCAAGTAATATTCCTTAACTAAAGTTTGTATGGATGATCTCAAATTACCAGTTTGTTAATTCAATAAAGACATCCCTAATTACACTTACAAATCCTTCCTTATAACCCTCATTTTGGCAAGGCTTGAAGGTTAAGCCATTAAATCCTGACACATAGAGAGATCAACCCCAAAGCACCACGGCATTATTCACCTCTGTTTCTTTACATTATTTCCCTGACTGATAAGGAAAGAATCAGATGAAGGAAAAGTTCATCTTAGCCTTTTAATTGGCCACCTAGGTGGATCCATGTGCTTTAGTCCCATACAAAGAGCTTTCCCAGAAGCCATAATTGTGCTTCTGGGAAATGCACAGAATTTTTTTGCATAGTTGACATTTTAGCTGGTAAAATAACTGGTATACTGTAACAAGGGCAGGTATCAATTCAATTATTACGAAGTTCATACACACTACACATACTGCATATTCATTGCTCCTCATCCTCTGTATGAGGGATAAAAACCAAATAGCTCATGGACAACATGCATTTTGCAGCTTCTGGCTACTATAATCTCAATGTCCTTGCCAGAAAAAAAGGGAATTGTCATTGGATGGCAATTCTTCTTTTGAAACAAGGCACTCGTCTTGTTTTGTCCTAACCCTTCCCTTAACTCAAGAAAAGGCTTTTGCAAAGCCCCTAGTAGATTTCAGGCACTGGTTTTATTTATGGGTCTGGCAAGACTGCACAGGCCCCTAATCTCCTTGAGTTTTCCCAATCCTACTCTATTGAACAGAAGGAAAACATATTTGCAACATACACATCTCAGCAGATGACAACAAAATTTGAATGTTGCTCTGACTGAAATATACTGGCATGTCAACAATTTTCTGGGAATCTATTCTATTTTTGGACACATATTATTTGTAGTCAGGGAATTGCCAACAGGCAAGATGCCTCCTCCCTCATCACCATCCAAGAAATATTGTATAATCTTCTTTAAAAGGAGAAAGGGGGTTACAAAACAACAACACAGCCAATGCAGGGACAACGAAGTGAATCACTATGAAATCTAATCAACTAGCTCAATTCAAAAAGGCCAAGACACAGCAAGAGAAGGTGGACCCCACACAAGCTGTTAGGTAAGACAGACAAAGAACCCTTCTGTTAAAATTTTGGGTGTAAATAGGATTGCATAACAACACATAATCAGTTCACTATTATCCTTTCTAGTACTCTAGCTTCAAAAATTGACTAACATCAAGTTGGTTGTATCTGGACCAATTGTACAATGAATTCTTACTATCCTATGTATACCTACAACACACAAACACATACATGTTCCTTACTGAACACACACACACACACTCGAGAAATAGGAATACCATGAAAGATGGACTCAAAAAGATCACAGCTTTTCCTCTGAAAAACAAACTTTCAAATAAAATAAATCACCAAAACATTACAGAATCAGAAAGAACAGTTGTATAACTGTTCTAGGTACTGGCATATTGAACTGAATAATGATCTTAATTTTGAAACATGCCCTCTGGTGGAGTTCTACTTTGACTGATCTCTCAGTCATACATCCCATCACTTTATTATGCTGTGTCCTGCCAACCCAGTCCTGTCAGGTCTTGACAAATGCCTATCTCCCTTCCATCTGCAACCCCCTTGGCTTGAAGGACTGTGCAGAAGTTTATCATCATATGAGCACCAATAGCCATTTTCAGCTGCACACTTTAATGGCTCCCTTATTCCTGCTCTACCCCTCTATCTCAGACCAGGCTGGCAGGCAGTCATGTGTGAAAAGTATGCCACATGTCTGTTTTTTATATGTAGGACAGAAAGGAATAGGAAATGTTGACTAATGTGAGGCTGTTGTAAGTACAAAATCTCTCTTCTACTCCTCATCTCAAGGTGCATGAAATATCCCATAAATTAAGGGGAGAATTTTCCTATGCCTATAATTGTGGAAATCTGTAACAGTCAGGTTCTTAAACTTTGGTCCTCCAAGTGTTTTGAGATTTCCAATTTAGCCAAAGGTCAGAAATTCTGGGATCTATAATAAAAAATATCTGGGAAACAAAAGGTTAAGAATCATTGGTTTAGGGCAGTGGTTCTCAACCTGTGGGTCCCCAGGTGTTTTGGCCTACAACTCCCAGAGATCCCAGCCAGTTTACCAGCTGTTACGATTTCTGGGAGTTGAAGGCCAAAACATTTGGGGACCCTCAGGTTGAGAACCACTGGTTTAGAGTGAAGTTAGAACAGAGGAAATCTCTTTTAAAAACCTTTAAAATAAATCATTACTGTTTTTGAAATGTATAAATATGTATTATTACACAGTCAGTTCACACAGACAAACTATCTTAAATACGAGATTCAGGAAAACAAAGAGTTACTTTCTGCAAATGGAAACTATATCCTTAAGGACATAGTTATTTCTGTCACCATGAAATTATAACTTAAAAAAATCAAAGCTGTGAGATGAAGTGAAGTATATCCTGAACCTAGTTCATTCAATATCTCAGTGATAAATTGTAAGTGCCATACAGTGTTTTTATATCCTAAATAGCAAAAAATACACCGAGACCTCATAGGGTACAGTACTTTGAAGCACCATCTCTAACACAGCATGTTTTGAATTGTTAGCAGAACATGACTACAATTGCAGTCCAATGTACACTGATCATAGGCCTCCCTTCTCAAGTAATGTGGAGTACTTTAAGTTTTAAAAAGCAGCAAAGAAAGTTGAAGTTTGGAAATAAAGTAAATATGGCATGTATGCCAACATTTCTGATCCCCCCCCCCCCCAATAACGGTTTAAAAATGTTTAGAGGGAAAAGTTCCTCTCCATAGCTTCAAATTGCCAGTTTTTAAACGCCTATGTTATGTCTAACACATTCAACTTTCCTCTTTTGGACAGTGGCTAGAAAATTAAGCCACTGACTCAAAGTTTTCACATGAGACTAGTAAGTTGGATTCCTTTCACACACACCCCACCCTAAAAGCAGTTTGACTCTCCACTCTGTTACAAACTGACCGTATGCAAAGAGAACATTCCAAATCTGAAGTACTCAAGAGGTCCCTGAAGTCTGGTTGGACGTCCCAGGTAGATTTCACTCTTGTAGTATCTGTTGATGTTCCCTCCTCCAAATCTATTTAGCAATGGGAAAGAGCAAGAGAAGGCTTTTGAACATCACACACTGACCACATTCTCACTGTATCTCATCCTAATACACTGATCAAACTTTGTGTATTTATGCTGCTTTGTACATGACCATTTGAGACACAGACAGATTCAGACAAAAACAACGTCAAGGATCTGGCAGAAGGAATTCATGTCTTCTTCATTCACACAGATTA
The DNA here is from genome assembly GCF_035594765.1 of Anolis carolinensis. Classification (NCBI taxonomy): domain Eukaryota; kingdom Metazoa; phylum Chordata; class Lepidosauria; order Squamata; family Anolidae; genus Anolis; species Anolis carolinensis. Next base: position 94,953,204 of record NC_085842.1, on the reverse strand, counting down.
GCACCCTAGGGCCAAAGTAGACTCATGTTAAACTATACTTGACTGGCAAGTGAAATTGCATTTATATGGGCCACTTAACACTATGTTTTATTTAGGTGTATATCTACAGCATTCTGTAACACACGGGTCTGTACATGGCAGTCATTCACTGTGGATCTGTAGTGAGCATGAATACAATGACACACCCTGATTTGCTTCAGCATAATATATGAAACGACCTGATGAGGTATGCAGAAATGCATGAATAATACCTAGTATATTGCTCCCTGAAAACAATGAACAATAAGGCCAACAATGGTTACCAGTCATCAGAGGTGGAAACTACTTTTGGTATTGAAAAGGTCTTCTTCTCCAAACTTGTGAGTGTGGAACACAAGCAGGATGGTACTGCTGTACCCATGCCCTGCTTCTGAATGTATCAAAGACACCTGATTGGCTCATATGGGAACAGAAACTAAAAGTCGGTAGCAGAAATGGTGCAGAAAGACTTCTCAAAGTATTGGCCCTTATGGCCAGGGAAAGAAGCTCCATTACTGTGACTCTCCTGAAACAGTACCGGAAGTTTAGCATCATGGAAGAAGCAACTAACAAGTAGGGATATAATCCTTCACAAATTTTCTTCTCAAGTTTTAGCAGTTTTCTTCTTGCTGTAAAAAAGCAAGACATAGGTGGTGCAAAATGTGCATGTGAATAGCATTTTCTCTACAGGAAACAGTCTTTTCTGCTCAGAAATGCTGCTTACTCTAAAGAAAATACAATTTACTGCACAAAAGAGCCCCATGCAATTTTAATGCAGAATACCTTCCAATTGTCATATATTCCTATCAGTCCAGAGTTTCCTGATACTCTATATGTAATATGCCACAGCTATATGTAGTATGCCACAATCTGATTTTGAATTCAGTCCAGTGCTAGGGATCTAAAGATGAGTCTTCTATGTACTTTTTCCCAAAAAATTAACAGCTTAATTTACACACAACATGGATTTATAGACATTTTGTTATGCTCACCTTCTTCCTTCTTTATAGAAAAGCCTGAAACTGAGGTTTTCCTCAAACATTCTGGCACAGTATATGTTGCCTCGTTGTCATCAGTTCCAAGTTCTTCCAGAAAAGTTTCCCTTTTATTCTTCAAATTCTACTTAATAAAGAAAATTATTGATGTGTTAAACAATTCTTTTCTAGAACATATCTAGAACATAGGCAGAATAGCATGGATGGTTGGGAGAGAAAAAAATTAATTAAAAAAAACTTTGTATGTTGCTTGCCTGTAAAGATTCTTCTTCAAAAGGTGCAAGTAAAGCCAGCTCTTTTCCTGAGTTAGACCCTTTCAAGCTCTGACTCACATCACTCTTCAGCTCCACTACAGTGCCTGGAAGAGGGGAGGCATCATTTGTGGAAATCTGGGAACAAGAAAATGCTTTATTTTATTTTTGATTGAAGAAAGCTGTTAGGTTGAATTTGATTTCTAAATAACGCTAGAGATGGCGACAGCAGTTCCTCTCTAACCCCTTCTCTCAAATATTTTAAGTAAATGCAGATTTTATTGGATTGTAAAACCAGATTTCAACTTCTTTCACTGAGTGAATTGTTTATAGCAGCTGTTTAACAATAAGCCTAATAAAGTATGCATACAAGTAGAACAAAAGGCAACCACAAAAGCTTATTAATAAGGACTTATCACAAGACAGATATAATTTGGTCAGCAGTAGTAATATAAACTTTTTAAAATATCACCAAAATAACAATTGCCCACCCCTAATACACCACAATACAAGATTATTTTAAACTAGAGTCATAGAATCATAAGAGTTGGAAGAGACCTTGTGGGCCATCCAGTCTAACTCGCTGCCAAGAAACAGGGTCTGTGAATTTTGTGACAGATCAAAAAGAGACAAAACAATATTTGCTTTGAGAAAATTAAACAGATACAACTCATAATTACAAGATCATATACAGTGTTCCCTCACTTATCGCTGGGGTTAGGTTTCAGGACCACCCGCAATAAGTGAAAATCCGCGAAGTAGGGAAACTATGTTTAATACATTATTTTAGTAGTTATACACTATTTTAAGTCTTTATCAACCAATCGTGTGTTGATAAATCGCCTCCTTCTCCTCTCGTTGCCTCTTGGGCTCCTTTTCTCTTCCTTTGACTTTTCCTTCCTCCCTTCCTTAGGCTGTAAATTGTAATTTGTATGATTTATAATAGTCTTTTAGAGTTTATTGAAAAACCGTGAAATGGCGAACCCACGAAAAGTGAACCGCAAAATAGTGAGGGAACACTGTACAACACAGGAAAGCTTGAGTAAATCTGCCACAAATCTAGAAGAAAAGTCTGTTTAATTTGGGACTGAATGGTCATTGTGCATTTACCCTTTCTATCTCATGCTGAGCAGCATGGAAATTGGAATTCAGTGTAAGACAATGTTGGAACTGCAGCAGGGCCTCAGATTGTTTCCCCATTTCCAGGAGCACCTTCCCCTTCCTTAAAAAGCCCTGCAAAAAAAGCAAACATAATTTTACCAGGGGCTTTAGTTTTCTTCACTTTTCATATTAATGTGATAAATAATGTTTGGTCAAAGGTTCTAGGTTCAAGCTCTAGCTTTTCCAGCTAGAACTCAGAAAGATTGCTGCCTGAAACTCTAGAGAGATACTTCCAGAGACTGCGACTAATACAGAGTGAGATACAGAGCCTTTATGAGTAATTAGTTACTGTTATAGTTCCCAGATATCCAAAGTGTTTAATTAGTGCTCTAGGTAACAGGTAACTCTTTCCTTCCACATTTCTCAAATGTAACTGGTGCATTGAATTTTTTTAAAATACTTTGTGGTACGAAAATATACTTTCTTTCCATCAACGAACACCCACAAACACTGCTAGGAGGAGTAAAGTTATCCCTTATTACATTCACAATATCATGCAGTTATCACATGTTTCACAGTGATTTTAACTACACTCAGACCTTAGCTTTTCTGTAGTTTAGATGTAAAGTCATTTAATGGCCACAGCTCAATGCTATGGGATCCTGGGATTTGTAGTTTGGTGCACCATCAGCATTCTTTGGCAGAAAAGGCTCAAGACCTTGTCAAACTACACCCCCCAAGATTCCACAGCATTGAACCAAGACAATTAAAGTGGATTCATTCCACCACACATTACATTTGGCAGCAAATACTTTTTTTGCTTTCAGGGTTTTGAAAATTCTAAGTAAGTAAGTAAGTTTGAAAATTGAGATGCAAATTAGATTTGATTGTGCATTCGACTCAAATAAATACGAGTAAGACTCTCATTTTTAGTACACTTGTGATGGTGAAACTCCATCAGATAGAGCAAATAGAAAAGCCCATTTTCATGTACCAAATTCCTCATTCTTTGTACCAGTGACATTCCCCCACCCCAAGAAGAACTTTACAGCAACTGTCTGGGGTCATTTATTGCTGCTTTCCTTACATACGTTAGAAATTCTCTCCTGAGATTCCTATTTTTTAAAACTATTATAAAGAGAAACGACCAAACTAAAGATATTCACCTGAGTCGATGCTATTAATTCCTATGTGCTCACAACACGAACTGGGGATTATATTTCTAGCCTTTTCATGTATTTCCTGTTTTACTAATTTGCTGACACAAAAAAAATGAGATAGATTGAGTAAAAGACTGTGTAAGACAGGAAGGCGGACAAGTTAGGACATTTTTTTTAACCTAATGAAATTGTTAAGGCGCATCAAGCTTAATGAGAACTGACAGATTAACCAATTGGCTTAGAGGTATGTTTATAGTCTTTACCTGAAACCAAACACTTTATTGATGGATTTGGTTAGTGTGTTTCCTCAACAAGATTCACCCAACAAAACCACCAGGACAACTTCCAAGTTTAGGATTACCAATGAACAGCTGCTCCACTGCTACAGGGCAAAGTGCTGGTGCTCAAGAAGGAGCTTCCCCGTACTGAATGAACACAGTTACCCCGATCTTCTGTGCCAGAACTCTGCTTCCTTTCTGTTTTCCTCCGGCAATTTGTAAGACAACAGAGAGGAGGGATTCTCTGGATGACCTACTTTGTATGCTCATGTACAAGTCTACAATTTTGAGACAAAAAATTGATATAGGAAGCCTGGACTTATCCATGGGTCAATGTAAATACTGTATCTTAACTATTATCAAAATAGAAATCGTCTACTTCTCTGAGATGAGTAGCAAAAGGTGAGAGCTCAGCCTAGGAGAACTCAAAAGAAACACTAGCCTTTTTTACTCTATTGTGGTGTCACATCTGGTCTTTTTTAATACCTAGGTAAGAAGGGCTAGGCTGTGGTGCAGCTGGCTAGTAACCAACTGCAATAAATCACTACTGACCTAGAGGTCATGAGTTCGAAGCCTGGGTCGGGTTAAGCCCCTGACCATTGAATAGCCCGGCTTGCTGTTTACCTAAACAGCCCGAAAGACAGTTGCATTTATCAACTAGGAAATTTAGGTACGCTTTATGCAGGAGGCTAATTTAACTAATTTACAACACCATAAAACTGCCAGAAGCACGTGGAAAGGAATAAGAAAGTACAGCACTCAGTGTCACTAGTGGTTGATGAAGCAACAGCTCCCCCTGTGGCCAGAATTGAGCATACCCTCATGAAGCTGGCTCTGTGTGTGTCTATACTGTATGTTATTTATCGGATGACATTGAATGTTTGCTATATATATGTTCATTGTAATCTGCTCTGAGTCCCCTTTGGGGTGAGAAGGGTGGAATAGAAATACTGTAAATAAATAAAATGGCAATTGCGATTTATTACATCTCCTTAAAAGCGTGCCAAACTTGGCTTTTTGTTGAAGCTTTCTGGAGCTAACTAATTTCTTCCAAAAATGTTCATACATCAGTTTTTAACAGTTTTGAGCTTTTACAACATCTTTCTACTTGTTTGACATGTCCATTTAAATTATTTAATCATTTTTGAAATTTAAACTTCTAAACTAATTTTATTTGTACTCTGTTCTAAGATTATATGGAATGGAATAGGACAGAAATGCTGTATATACTCGAGTATAAGCCTAGTTTTTCAGCCCTTTTTTTAAGGCTGAAAAAGCCCCCCTCGGCTTAGGGTCCTGGTTGGCTTATATTTGGGTCAGCTTATACTCAAGAATATATGGTACATTTATTATTTTTTCTATTATTATTGGTATTAATACATTTATTATTTTTCTCTATTATTGTTGCTACTATTACATTTATTTTACTCTATTTATTATTAATAATATTAATACATTTATTTCACTCTGATCTTCTTCTTATTATTATTATTGCATTTATTATTTTACTCTATTTATTATTACATGTATTATTTTCCTGTATTTATTATTATTACTATTATTACATGTATTATTTTACTCTATTATTATTAAAAGAATACATAAGCACATTTACATTGAAGAAGATGAGAATAATGATTTGATCAGAGTTGGACAGTCTTATCTTAAATCTGAGCTTAATGTAAATATTCAAAAACATTTAACCTACCGATGCCTCAAATAATGTAATTTTATTGGTATCTATTTTTATTTCCGAAATTTACCACCCTCGGCTTATACTGGAGTCAATGTTTTCCCAGTTTTTTGTGGTAAAATTAGGTGCCTCGGCTTATATTCGGGTCGGCTTATACTCGAGTATATACGGTACATTAAATCTATTCCTGATATCTTTTATCTTAACTTTTGGAATCTAATACCATGTGTATATCCGAGTTTTGGACCATTCTGATTCCAATTTTACCAAATAATCTATGAATCTGTGAAATATTGCCAGATAATGTGCCCTATTCAAGCAGTCTTGTTTTCAGATATCCTATCTATGGCCATTTCATTCAGATGTCAGTCCATCTGGAGTTGCTCCCAGACCATCTATCACTAGTGGAACCCTAGTTGGTTTGTTTTCCCAGAAGTGTTCAGTCTAAATTTCTAGATATTGATGTTTCATAACCTTTTCTGTCCCATTTTCCTTTATTCTGATGTCTAGTGACACCAGCTATTACTGGTTCTGGACTTCAAATCCTAAGAGTCTTAGCCAGTATGGATTTGTATTTATTTGTGGTCTTTATACCTAACTCTTTAGCCAGAAAGTTTTCTGAAAGCAATTTGCAGGACAGGTTAAAAGGACAGTCTTGCCCTGCAGACTCACAGTCTGAAATTTAAGGCATGACACTGAAGTAATAAGTTAAAGAAATGGAGAAGGGGAAAATAAATTCAGTGCTTATACTGTTTTTAATATAACAAAATGTTATAGGGCATATAAATTCAGTTCTTAAATTCAACAAAACAACATGGATGATATATACGTATATATGATTCAAATATCTGTTTTGGTTAGCTGATGAGAGAAAGAAGCTATTTTCTTCTGCTGCTGCTTCCTTTCTTCATAGCTGCATTGTATCTCAACAAAGCAGGTAGTCCAAAAAATATCTGTCTCCTGAAACCTGTCTTCCTGGAACATGTAAGCTTGTTCCAGACTTGTCATTGCTTCACGCTGTCATTCACTGGTTGCTCAACCCAACTGTGAATTGAGGAAAAAGAGCTCTTGTGCAATTAGAAGTTAGAAGAGGAGTTTCTCAACAGCACTTGCAGCAACTGCAAGCCCAAAGTTTTCTCCAACTTTTCATTACAGCAGACTCTTACACATTCATCAATAGGTATAAATGAACATTTTAGAGAATAATTTCATGGAGCTTAATAAAAGAGGGAAAGTAACAGAAAAACCTTGGAACCTTGAAACCGAAGATATCACCCTATGAAACTCAAACTCCCACAATTGAGGTAGCATGTTTGCACAGTAAGTCTAAAAATATAATGGGAGATGGACTTGGGGGCTGTTCCTTTAACGGGACTGCAGTCCTTCTGGAGTCCAGAAACATCAGAATCTTCTCTAAGGAGTGAAAAAGGGTCTTCCTCGCATCCCCTCTCCACCTTACTATAGGCTTTTAATAGCCAGCAAAGAAGGATAATTTATTTGTGTTAGTTTAACAGGTTTTATAGTGTAAACATTGCTGATTTGTGGGGAAAGCTATCCATTATTTAATTAAGTGAATAACTTCTCCAGATATAATAACCTGACCAGTTGGGGACAGTATCTCACCCACAAACCCAATCTTTGACAAATCCCAGTTCCATACTTGACTCATACTGGTAAAAATAAGCATTTTCCCTAGATCACAATGTAAGTGTTGCACACTCACCTCACACATTTCTGGCTCTTGCCTACATAGCACCTCTAAATCCTCCAGAGCCTCTGGGTATTGCTGTAAAGCTACATAGGCCTCTGATCGCCACAGCCTTAGCACAGGGTCATGTAGATCTACAGGAAGAAATAGAAAGCACCAGAACCATGGTTCACAAGTCAACAATACATGAAACATCCCAGCCTAGCAATATTATTTGTTTTGACTAGAGTTCCCAGGATTCCCTAGCCAGTGAGACCACTTATGTTCAAACTTTTGCAAAAAGCCAACACTACACACATTAGTGTTAAAGGAGTAGAGCCTCACCACCCCAAGATGCCACTGAACAAAATCAGGATGCCACTCTGAAGAGAAGAGTCACCAGAAGCAGAATTATGTGGTATGATAACCCAGCCAGGTAATTTTAGGAGAGCAGTGGCACTTCAGCCGCCCTGAGTCCCCATGGGGAGATGGTGGCGGGGTATAAATAAAGTTTTTTATTATTATTATTTACCTATGAGTTCAGAAATATTTTGCTGGAGTCCTGTTAGTTAGTCAAAGCTAGAGAAAACCCATTCAATATTTATTTATTGTGTCAGAAGCAAACCGATGGTACAAGTTGTAAGGTATTCAAGAACACAAACAAATGTTTTTAAAAAATGGCATTAGACTAAATGTCCTTTGACCAGTAGCTGGCCACTTGGAGTGCCTCTGGTATTGCTATAAGAAGGTCCTCCATTGTGCATGTGGCAGGGCTCAGACTGTATTGTAGTAGGTGGTCTGTGGTTTATTCTTCCCCACACTCGCATGTTGTGGACTCCATTTTGTAGCCCCATTTCTTAAGGTTGGCTCTGTATCTCATGGTGTCAGAGCACAGTCTGTCCAGCACCTTCAGGGGTTACCCAGTCTTCTGTGTGCCTAGGAAGGAGTCTCTCATCTGGCGTCAGTCACTGATTGAGGTTTAGCCTGCCAATTTTGGACTCTCGCTTGCTGTGGTGTTCCTGCAAGTATCTCTGTAGATCTAAGAAAACTATTTCTTCGTTTAAGGCATTTGCGTGCTGGCTGATATCCAAACAGGTTAAGTCAATGGTAAGTCAATAGGATTTACATTGGTAAATCCAATTGATTCAATTGATCAACTTTAGCAAGGACTACTAACAGAATGCAGGCTGTTATTTTTTAATTTCCTGGTTGGTGGCAAGGGTAGCTAGAGGATGCTTGGAGTTGTAATCCAAATAGAAATTCTCCCAACCTCTGCCTATGAGAAAATAAATATATGACAGAAGCTTTTATTACGACTTATACCAGGCCTGTCCCTGGAACACACTAGGCCCCATCTACACTGAGCATATAATACATTTAGAAGCTAGCATCACACTGAGGCAGCCAGACAAAAAACTCCCACAAAAGTGTATGAAAGAGAGCCCTGACATAAAGATCTGTGGTTTGTGCAATCGCCATCAGGATCTCAAACTGGTTCCAAAACTTATGTAATCATCTGCATAACTAAAACTTTCCTCAATATGTGAATATGAGTCTTGAATTCAGTCCAGAAATTCACTGGATGACCCTGTCACTCTGACCTATCTCACAACAAAGCTGGGAAGACCCGAAAATGCCGAGATGCAATTGTACCACCTTGAGCACATTAAAAGAAATAAATGTAAGTTATAACAGTAGGCCTATGAGCGCAGGGAGACGGGGACCCGCGGCGAGCAGCAGGCGCAGTTCGGTTCCCTCCCTGCAGGTCGGCTGAATGGAAGCCCGCAGCGAGGAACTGCACTTTTATTTTTCAGTGATTGGTTTGGGGGAGGGCACCAAAATTCTGTTCACTTACACTAGAAAATTACCTAGGGCCGGCCCTGAACATAACTGCAATTTAGCTTTCTGCCAATGATGTTTCTTTCCAGTATCCTTTTCCAGGATCTTACTGCACAAGTAGCTGACATGAGCTCAATTAAAAAAAAAAACCCTGAAAATGTCAAAGGAAAGAAGTTAGGTGATAAGACTGTACATGGAACAGCCCTAATTAATTCAAAATGCAAATTAAAGGAATATAGCTAATTCATTTCTGCGATTATTCACATAGTCTCTGTTGTTGGGGTGATGTAATGCACTACCTACATTATTTAAATGTTACCTCCTGCCACTTTTAAATTTGTTTCCAGTTTGTCTGGCTTGTTTTTCATACATTTGTTTTTCATTTGTTTTAAAGTTGTCTCCCCAGGGTTCTCTCTGGAAGGTAGAATATGAATGCATTACATATTTTGCCATTTAAAATACAGCAGCTCTGCCCGTGGTACTTTTCTGATCATTAAGCTTTCAGATAACTCCACAGGAAGGTTAATAATACAATCCTTTGCTGTGTACTCACAAATAAGTTCCCCTGAGTGCAATGGGGCTTACTCACAGGTTAACATTTAGGAGTAGAGCCTACGTGATCGGAAATGGTGTACATGTGGGGATGAAGACAAAATGAAGACTAAGGTATAAACAAGCAAGACTCAGTGGGTTTTACAGAATTTCTATATACACTGGTAACACACTATACATAACCCTTGATTTCTGTAACTATTAAGCGAACCTGAAATTTGATGTTGCAATGTAGAGTCCTTTCTATTCGGTATGGATACCACTTCCCCTTTGATTTTCTTTCTTCTCAACCATTACCCAGCACTCTGTGTTCACTGAGCTTCATGGTTGTTATGTGCTTTCAGGTCCACGCACTTATGGCACCCCTATCACTGGGGTTTGTTGCCAATCCTCACAGGGCTATTCACAGGAAAGAGTGGTTTTTGCATTAGAGCTTTTACTTCTGCAAACCTCATGCTTTCTCTAAGGCATCATCTACACTGACGGTTTGATGCAGTTTCAAACCAGTATTGAAGAAAGTGATTTTCGCTGTGCAGGTGATTACATAGGAAATCCTGGAACCAGTTTGAGACCTGGATGTGATTACACAAACCACAGAGCACTGATGCATCTTAAGGGCTTTCTTTTGCATGCTTTAGTGGGAGTTCATTGTTTGACCACTGAAGTTTGAAGCTATCTAGCTAACTTTGAACTGCATTACATGGTCAGTGTAGGTGGGCTTAAGTATCTGTCATTTCAAATGGAAAAGACTCTATGACAAGCCACTAGCAATGCTTCACCTGTGCATAAAAGATGCTGTTTATGCCAATTAAAGATAATCATTTAGGGAGTTTTCATCCCTATTATGGTTTAAATCTTGATTTGATTATTCAGATCAAGGTTACATTTGTTTCAGACAGATTTGAATCCCATCTGAATTTCTTGGATCCTGAATCCAAATCAAGATTCAGAAATCTCACATTAACCTGTGCTAGAAAAACAGAACAGATATAGTACTTCAGTTTCTGTTGGGAAGGGAGGAGTTACTGTATTTCAATGCATAATAATAATCATCACGTAACAGTTATAGTCCAATTTTTGAGACCCCAGTTTCAGTTTTTCTGTTTTCCTCACATAATAGTTGCACCCTTGATTTACTATACAGAGTTTCCTGAACACTCCTGGATACATAATCAAGTTGTTTTCAACATCGTTTTATTTTTTTAATTACCGTTTTGGAAGAAAAAATTGTGTTTTTTTCTCTCGCATAGTAGTCACACACCTTGTCATTTTAATTATCTGTATTTAATTTATTATGTACAGTAGAGTCTCACTTATCCAACATAAACGGGCCGGCAGAATGTTGGATAAGCGAATATGTTGGAAAATAAGGAGAAATTAAGGAGAAGCCTATTCAACATCAAATTAGATTATGATTTTACAAATTAAGCACCAAAACATCATGTTATACAACAAATTTGACAGAAAAAGTAGTTCAATATGCAGTAATGCTATGTAGGAATTACTGTATTTATGAATTTAGCACCAAAATATCATGATGTATTGAAAACATTGACTACAAAAATGCGTTGGATAATCCAGAATGTTGGATAAGCGAGTGTTGGATAAGTGAGACTCTACTGTATTTATATTTTCACTGTGTATTGTATGGCATCGAATGGCTACTATTTATGTTGTAAGCCGCCCCGAGTCCCCAAGGGGAGATGGGATGGGGTATAAATAAAGTTGACTTGACTTGACTTTTTTATAGTGGGGAGGAGTGTGACTATTATGTGATGAAATGCAGTAGTTTCCACACAGATGCACTATCATAGCTCGCATCCCCTAAGTATTTGTGACATTGTGAAAAATACTTTTGACACTTTTTGTGCTAGAGCCCCTAAGAACATCTCCTAAATTCAAAGTACAGCTGCATTGAAGATTAGAATTAAACAACAGAGTCGATAAGATTAGATAAAGTCTAGTCACCCCTGCACATTCACAGGTGTTGGGGACACAGGACTTCTCTGAAAGTTAAAAACCACAAAGACACTGCTTTTTTTAACTTAGAAGAACACCTCTCTAGAAATTTCTCAGTCTTCCACAGGACTCTATGGTTGATTTCTGCTAGAAAATGACCACTTGAAGACCTGGAGATGCTTATTGAAGTGTTCTCTAGGTCTTCCATCATAACAACAGTATGCTTGACCATAGAGTCACACTAGAGGAGCTAGAGATTCCTAAAGAGAACAATTTTCATAAAATCTGTGAGAAATCGAATCCACAGAAGTCAAAACCACAAATGAGGAGGGAATGTTTAGTCCTGAAGTGAGAACCAATGTGGTGGACACTGTGTGGTTAGACAGGCTAAAAACTGCTGCAACCCTCTAAAGCAGTAGTATCAACTTGTGGTCCTCCAAGTGTTTTCAGCTTCAGCTCCCAGAATTCCTTCCCATTAGACAAGTTGGCTAGGGCTTCTGGGAACTGGAGGGCCAAACACCTCTTCTCTAGAGCTACGAAAAGAACAGAACACTACAGAAAAAGAAGTGACTGCATTCACTTCAGCATCCTTCCCACCCTCTGTGCCATCACTGAAGAGTATCAACAAGATTTTGACCTAGGCTACAAACTAAAGTGAAGACACAGAAAAATTAAAGGTCCCTTCATCCCTATCTCCCTCAATTTCTTCTCAAATTTTCACAGGTAAAGCATTTCCTTTTTTTTTTTTTTGTAGCTATGCTTCCTCTACCATGGAATTCATCCAAATTACTTTGGACTAGACCAATCTGCTCCAGGTCCAAACTATTTGGAACAAGTCCAAATGGATCTGAATTGGACCGATTTTCTCTGGAATTCAGGACTTGTCAGCAGCAGTGTAGGAGCATGAATCACAACTAGCAGCTCACACAATAGTCCTGGTATCCCATTAGGATAAGAGAATATCCAGCTTAAGGAAAAGATCATGATCTACATCATTCAGCACCTTCTTTAGTCAATGCAATTAAACTTTACTTATAATAAAATATTTCCTTTTCCCCCAGACCCTGACCTATGCAACATGGAGTTGTGCAGTTCAGCAGAATCTGACACTGTCTATCAGCTCTGCATACCTTTAGATAGGTCCTGCTGTGTTTTGGGCCAAAAAGACATGGTGGGGGTGATAAAATCATTGATCTATGAGGCATCCCAAGGTTGTAAATGGAGCCCTCCATCTTACCCCATCTTGTAAATCTCCACAATATAAAAGGCACGCAGCTGTATTTGCTGTAGTGATTCACCTATCAGTACTGCAGTGGTGATTCACCTACCAGCACTGCAGAAAAGTGATTACACAACAACAATTTCCATTGCAGAGATGTTGAGAGAATGTGGAACACAGAGGAGCCTGTATTCAGTGTACTAAAGGATACATTCCTCACTGACATAAAACAGCTAGAGACTGAACCCTGTGTCTATCTTTACAGTCAGACACATTCAACTTGTTCCATTAAAAAAAGTTCACTGAAATATTCTTTCATTTAAAATTCCTCACAAATAAACTCTTCGGGGCAAATCATATCATAGGATGATGCAGAAAGTGTAGCTTTGATGGCCATTTGGCTGTCTGTACTTTTAAGAACACCAAGTAACAACTCCCTCACACACTAGTGCACCAACAATGAGGTTCTAATATATATTCTGTTAACTCTTGTCTCTGTCACAGACTTCATATGTAGAAGCAACATACAACAAACTAAGTGATATTCACCACATACATAAGATGGAGGCAAAGTTTGGAAATTCTGGCTTGAAATGAATTGACTTAATTTCTGATCAGAGGTGTTTTTGGATTAGACCTTTTTGCTTCACACTGTCACTCACAGGCTTTCATCAGTCAGTTGTCAGATGTTGTCTTCACCCTACAACATACACATGTTCTTCCAACTTTTTTCTCGTGATGTGCCTTCAAGTCATTTCTGACTTATAGCAAAACCAAGGTGAACTTATCACAAGATTTTCTTGATAAGATTTCTTCAGAGCGGTTTTGTCAATACTGTCATCTGAGGCTGCAAGAGTGACTTGCCAGAGGTCACCTAGTGGGTTTCCATTGCAAAGCAGAAATTCAAACCCTAGTGTCCAGAGTCCTAGTCCAAACTACTACACCACAATGGCTCTTTTTTCTTACCAGAAATAAGAGAGTATGTGTTAAAGAAATTAAGACCGAATAGCTGCGTAATCCCTTTTACTGGTAGCAAGAGGAACCCCTCACCTGGGAGCACCCCAAGCACAGATTGGGTGGTGAAAGGGCATGAGAGTTCAAAGTTCACCATCATGCCTCATTGGGCAACACCTTCTTTAACTAATGCAATTAAGCTTTGCCTAGAATAAAATATTCCCCATACCTCATTGGACTGTAAGTCCAATGTTGGTCAACTAACGACCACCTCAGTCAAAAATAAAAGCAGAGTGAGGAAGGCAGAGTAAGGAACTGTCACTGTGAAAGGTTGCAGTGTGAAGAGGAATGCATTAGATAGATGCAATGAAACTCTTGATCCCACATATGCAAGATATCCCTGTTTGGAAATTGTGCAAGGGGAAAGATCGCTGATTGAAAATGCCTTTGTACTTGCAGCAGCTCTCTTCAGAAAGATGTGTGGAAATGGAAATAATGAGAACAATCCTTATTCTCTTTCCTCCCCCCTCGTCCACTATAGCCCTCCCTCAAGTGTTTGCTAAGCTCATGAAAATTGCTACAGTATGCTCTGACAGAGAGAGACAGGAATGTTACTGAAAAATGTAGAAAATAGATGACAAAGGAGACCATTACAGACTGCATTGTCTTAGTATTACTACTTTGTTCAACTGTGCTGCACTATCTTCAAAGATCAGAAGTCTGTAGTTCCTGAATATTTTAATACAATACAGAGAAGAGATTCCCTGAAATGCAAAGGCAAGAGGTCACTATAACCAGAAAGGTAATCTAATAATATAAACTATAAGACAGTATTTCCTATATATGCTACAGTCATAGAACATTCAATTTACAGACAAGGATTATAAAAATTTAAAATATACTAAATGCTTCAAAATACATGTCTCTAAACCAAATTATAATCAATGTGTTACAAACACACATAGGTAAGGTAAAGGTTTTTCCCTGACGTTAAGTCCAGTCATGTCTGACTCTGGGGGTTGGTGCTCATCTCCATTTCTAAGCCGAAGAGCCGGCGTTGTCCGTAGACACCTCCAAGGTCATGTGTTGGGTTATCTAAGCAATCATGCATGCATTTTCAATGTGGGATGGTTTATGTAGTTAGTTATGTCTGTTGCTTAGTAACATGAGCCAAGATGCATTCCAGAGTTGAAGCCACCATTTAAGGGTTTTGCATATGAAATGGGAAATGGGTGTATCCTTTCTGGGGACACACAGGAAGTGATGTACAGATGCCTCTTCCTGTCTCTTCCTCTTCGCTCCTGACCATGCCATGCTGATGTTCCTGTCTGTTAAGAGATATGTAGTTTCCTGAACTGTTTTTCTTTGGAACTAAGATGTTTTTGCCTGTATGACCATCATCATACAAGATTGTGAGTAAACATATTTTTGCTATTTTATTTGATGTCTCTGGTGCTTATTTTATGCGCATGACTTTTTAAAGGGAAAGGGAGGCTGGATATTTTGTCTTACTGTTTAATTTCTTTTTACCTCTGCTCACATAAACCCCTAGTCTTCTGCGTTTTTACTGCTCTGCATGAATGTTTAACCATATTGGAATCATAATCTTAACAGGTTATGAAAATATATTCCTATTAGGTTATGGGCTCAGACACAAAAAGGGGATATATTTTTAAAAGAGCAATTTTAAGAGGTAATATTTTGTTTTGACTCTTTGTTTGGAGAGAAGTTTCTGAGTTCTACAGTAAAGAGAGCTCACACATTGAGAAGGCATTTCCTGCTTCTTTTGTTCTGGCTGAGGCTTGAAGATTGCCTAAAGACAAATCCTTTTGTGTTGTAAATAGCCTGGCTGCATGGTCGCCATTTGAATGTTTGCAGGCCTTGCCAGCCAGAGGCTTGACTTTTTAAAGGACACTTTTTTTTCCTCCTCCTTTCTCCTGTGCATGTGCTTATCAGAGAACCATTTTGATTTTTCTTTTTGGCAAATTTTTCATTTTAAGCCAATATTTTGAGATTTTGATTTTGATCTTTCATTCTTTTTGGAATTCCTATATTTTTGATTGAAGAATTTTGATTTTTGGAATTTTGTTTGAAAGATGGATGATAGAGAGAGAATGTATTTGTTGAGAGACGATTTGAACAGCCATAATTTTCATTATTGGCATGATAAAGTGTTGATACTCCTTGAGTATGAGAGAGTGTTGGATTGTATTGAGAGAACATGTCCAGAGTCTAATGAGGATGCTATTTCAGATTGGAAAGTGAAGGATGCAAAAGCCAGATATTTGATCACTTCTTCTCTGAAAACTAAGCAAATGATGTATGTAAGAGATTGTGTAACAGCCAAGGATATGCTGGATGCACTAAAACGCACATTTGGCCATATTTCAAAGCTGGCTGCTATTGGATTGTTGAAGAGACTTATGAAAACAGAGCTTAATGATAAGAAAGAGTGTGATAAACATTTAGAAAATTTTACAGAAATGCTTGATAAGTTAAAGATGTCTGGTTTTAACATTGAAGATTTTCATAAGGTTGGATTATTAATAGGCTCTTTGGGCAATATTTTTGACCCATTTTTGTCTTCAATTGAGTCCAATCCAGATATAACTTTTAATTTAACCGTTGCAAGGTTCAGAGACTTCTGCAATGATCAGCATAGAAGTTCACATGTGGATAGCCCCAAAGCAAATGAATCAAGTTACATGGCGTCAAGTCGCCACCTTCATAGGGGAGGAGCTTCAAGGGACAGCCCAAAGGGGAGTACATGTTTTAATTGTGGAAAATTTGGTCACATTGCTAGATTTTGTCGCCTACCAAAGAAAGATGGTACGCCATCTGGTGGCAATAAGCAAGTAAGGCAAGAAAAGAAAGTTTTTACAAACAAGCCTGCTGGAAACAGACAATCACAAAGAGGCTTGATGGCTGCTCATTCTATTTTAACAATTAATGAGAACAAAGACAAAGAAGATGTTTGGATTGTTGATTCAGGTTGTACACAGCATAGCTCAAATAACTCTTGAGAATTTTGTTGAACTGAATCAGGGAGTTAAAGGTGATTTGAGAATAGCTAATGGAGATTTATTGAAAATAAAAGGATCTGGAAAGTGTATTGTGAAATGTAGTTTGCCTGATGAGGTTGCTGTAACTGAGATTTCAGATGTTCTTTACATTGATTCACTTCAATGCAATATGCTAAGTGTTAGTTCCATGGACAAGAAGGGATGTGCAATTCATTTTGAGAATGGTCAATGTGATATTACAAAAGAAGGTGTTTTATATGCCAAAGCTTTTGAAAAGAATGGAATGTATGAATTGTGTGTTTCATCTGAGCAAGCCAACATGGTTAAGACACATGTTGATGGAAAGAATCTTGAAATTTGGCATAGACGTTTTGGTCATAGAGATGCAAATGCAATTCTGCAGTTGCAGAAGGACAATTTGGCTACAAACCTTGAAATAAGCAATACAGCTTTTGATAAATGTGTAGTCTGTGTTCAACAGAAAGCAGTGAGTCCCTCTTTTCCAGTCAACACAGAAAAGAGATCTACTAAGATTCTAGATTTAATTCACAGTGATATTTGTGGTCCCTTTAAGACTTCATTTGGAGGAAATAATTATGCAGTTATTTTTTTAGATGATTTTTCAAAGTTTTGTGTTTCTTATATTTTGAAAGACAAATCTGAAGCTCAAGACATGTTGCAGAGATATGTTGCTATGGTGAAGACTAAGTTTGGATGCACACCAAAAGCTATTCAAACTGACTGTGGTAGTGAGTACACTTCACATCGCACACAAAGGTTCCTGGGAGAGAATGGAATTCAGCATATTAAGAGTGTTCCTTATACTCCTCAGCAAAATGGAGTGGCTGAAAGGAAGCTTAGGTCTCTAGTTGAGATGACAAGGTGTATGTTAAAAGATGTAAATCTTCCAGATTGCCTCTGGGGCGAAGCTTTTGCCACTGCTACTTTTCTTCAGAATCGTCTACCAACGAAAGGTGCTACTAAAACTCCTTTTGAGTTGTGGACTGGTAATGTGCCAAGTATGAAACGCATCAAAAAGTTTGGAAGTATAGCTTATGCTTACATTCCCAAGCAGAAAAGGCACAAGTTGGACTGTAGATCTGAACAAACTATTTTAGTTGGTTATGCACCTGCAAATAAAGGCTATAGAGTCATGAACTTAATGACTGGTGAAGTATCTACATGACATGTAGTGCATTTTGATGAACAGAGCAAAGTCAATCTAAAAGGGACTGTGCTAGATTTTTCAGATGAAGAAGAGAATACTACTTTACAGCTTACAGAGTCCATTGATGATGTACCAACAATTTCTTCAATTGACACACTGGAAATGTCACCGGAGTTCATCCAGAGAGGCAAGGAACACACCACAGACGCTAGAGGCAGTACGCAAACAGGAGGGCCAGAAGATGATACTGGTGAGTTGTGTCCTGGAGTAGATGGATCTGCGGAGGTAGGTTGTCTTCCAGAACAAACTCACAGGTATTCATTGAGGTGTATTCACAGGTATTCAACAGAGGTGTACCACCCTCGAGATTGTCTTCCCTTGCAGAGTCAAAATTATCCAGTGAACCGTCTACTATAGAAGAAATTGAGATGCTACCTGCCACAGAAGCTGAACAGTGGAGGAAAGCAGCACAAGAAGAGATTGATGCTCTACACAAGAATGGAACTTGGACATTAACTGAACTTCCACCTGGTAAGAAGCCAATTGGATGCAGATGGGTATTCACATTAAAGAGAGATGCAGAAGGAAGAATTGAGCCCTACAAAGCGAGACTTGTTGCTCAAGGATTTTCTCAGAAGTATGGAGTGGATTATGATGAAACTTTTGCACCTGTTGTGAAACACAGCACCATAAGACTACTTCTAAGCATTGCAGCTTCAAAGAAGATGACTGTACGACATCTAGATGTTAAGACTGCATTCCTGCATGGAAAGATTACGGAAAGTCTATTTATGAGACAACCACCTGGTTTTGAGGACAAGAGAAGACCTCACCTTGTTTGTAAACTTCACAAGGGTTTATATGGACTTCGTCAATCAGCAAAAGCCTGGAATGACAAATTAGATGAAATGCTGAAGCAATTGGGATTCAAGCAAGGAGAAGCAGATCAGTGTTTGTACACTAGAACCAAGAATGGACATTGTACTTTTATTCTGACCTATGTAGATGATCTTATTGTATCAACTGAATCAGATGGTGATTACACCGAGGTTGTACAACATTTAAGCAAACAAGTTGAATTGAAAGAACTTGGAGATGCTACGTACTATCTTGGAATACAAATCAAGAGAGAGGAAGATGGATCTTTTCTCTTGAGTCAGAAGCAAAAGATTATAGATTTGCTGGAAGTTACTGGACTTCAAGATGCAAAAACAGTAGCTACACCAATGACTACAGATTTCTTGAGAAACAATGAAGAAAGTGAACTTTTGCCAAACAACAACCAGTATAGAACTGCTATAGGAAAGCTCCTATATTTAGCTACCAGTACCAGACCGGATATATCGTCTGCTGTTGGAATTCTAAGCAGAAAGGTCAGTGCACCTACTCAGAGAGATTGGATAGCTGTCAAGAGAGTTGTAAGATACCTGAAAGGAACAAAGGACTTACAATTGAAGTTACCAGCAAGTGACAAACCAAGATTGATTTGTTACTCAGATGCTGACTGGGCTAGTGATTCTTCAGATTGTCAATCAACTAGCGGATATCTGTTTATGTACGGAAATGGCCTTATTGCTTGGGCCAGCCAGAAGCAAGAATTAGTGGCTAAATCCACTACTGAAGCAGAATACATAGCCGTTTCCCTAGCATCAGATGAACTTTTGTGGCTTCATCAACTTCTGACTGACTTTGGAATTGATGAGCAGAAGCCTATTCAAGTGTTTGAGGACAACCAAAGTTGTATCAAGTTTGCCAATTCTGAGAAGATGATGATGCGTACAAAGCATATTGGGATAAGGTACCATACTGTACGCAAACTTTCTCAAGATGGAATGACTGAACTGACATACTGTCCAACAAAGGAGATGGTGGCGGACATTTTGACTAAACCGTTACCTAGAGATGGTTTCCAAGACCTCCGTGTCAAGATGGGACTAATTGTTTAAAATGCATGACAGATTGAGGAGGGCTGTTGGGTTATCTAAGCAATCATGCATGCATTTTCAATGTGGGATGGTTTATGTAGTTAGTTATGTCTGTTGCTTAGTAACATGAGCCAAGATGCATTCCAGAGTTGAGGCCACCATTTAAGGGTTTTGCATATGAAATGGGAAATGGGTGTATCCTTTCTGGGGACACACAGGAAGTGATGTACAGATGCCTCTTCCTGTCTCTTCCTCTTCGCTCCTGACCATGCTATGCTGATGTTCCTGTCTGTTAAGAGATATGTAGTTTCCTGAACTGTTTTTCTTTGGAACTAAGATGTTTTTGCCTGTATGACCATCATCATACAAGATTGTGAGTAAACATATTTTTGCTATTTTATTTGATGTCTCTGATGCTTATTTTATGCGCATGACTTTTTAAAGGGAAAGGGAGGCTGGATATTTTATCTTACTGTTTAATTTCTTTTTACCTCTGCTCACATAAACCCCTAGTCTTCTGCGTTTTTACTGCTCTGCATGAATGTTTAACCATATTGGAATCATAATCTTAACAGGTTATGAAAATATATTCCTATTATCATGTGGCCAGCATGACTGCATGGAGCGCCGTTACCTTCCCGCTGGAGCAGTACCTATTGATCTACTCACATTGGCATGTTTTCGAACTGCTAGGTTGGCAGGAGCTGGAGCTAACAGCGGCCGCTCACGCCGCTCCTGGGGTTTGAACCTGGGACCTTTCAGTCTCCAGCTCAGTGATTTAACGCACTTTGCCACCGGGGCTCCTCTACAAACACACATACATTCATAGAAAGCAGAACTCTTATATTTACACAGTCCTCTATGTGGAACATGAACTCTGGTTGTTATTGAACTCACAAACCCTTAATATAAAAGTTCTGCTTTCTATGAATGTATGTGTGTTTGTAACACATTGATTATATTTTGGTTTAGAGACATGTATTTTGAAGCATTTAGTATATTTTGAATCTCTATAATCCTTGTCTGTATATTGAATGTTCTATGACTATGGCATATATAGGAAATATTGTCTTATAGTTTTTCCTGAATATTTTAACCATCTATGGCTTCTGGTCATGCAAAATTTCTTCTAATTTAATATGCTGTAGATCTTTAGCACAATTCATTTTTACTATTTATTCAGCCTTATAAAGAATTCATAAAATGAAACCCAAACAAACCAAACTCATGGTATTTCCACATCTTCTGTTTTCCACTTCAGATATGGAATTAAAGCTCCCTGGGAACATGTCTCCATAAGAAAATGGTTCAATATGACCAGGTTTATCTCCAGAGCAGTGTTTCTCAACCTGTGGGTCCCCAGATGTCTTGGCTTTCAACTTCCAGAAATCCTAACAGCTGGTAAACTGGCTGAGATTTCTGGGAGTTGTAGGTTGAGAACCACTGCTCCAGAGGTTCATCTATGCAGCAAGTGTCATCCTTGCCTTCTAGACATCTTAGATGACAAAAAAGAGACACCAGCTGAAGGAAGGGAACAATGCATCCCACATCTTTAAGCACAAGCCATTATGAAGCCTCTTTAGGCTCTTTTGCCATTCTTAGTCAAAGTAACATTGTAATGGGTTTCATGGAATGTATGAAATGGAGAATTCTAGTATGCATTGTAACCACTGAATCACACTTCCTCTTGCTCCTCAGAAGCCAACTCTCTTACATGAACACACAGAGTTTTACCATGTCAGTGAGGTAATTGTTCTATTCCAGGTTTTACTCTAAACTTTAAATTACCTCTCTAAGTTGCTCAGCCCGTTGGTGGGTAAAGGTTCAGAACCTTGAATAAGCAACTTTAATGCTTAGAGTGAAACTCAAAAGCGGATTCAGTGCCTCACTTTGAATCAAAGACATCAACCTCTACTGTCCTAGGCAATCCTACAGAAAACTGTAGGTTATATCTGCAACATGCAGTGGAATGCTCTGCCCTGAATTTGCTAGCTGGGAGCTGTTTATGTATCCCCATCTCAAAAATAGGAGTTTTCCAGAATGTGTTTAAGATTTTTTTAAAAAAATGCGGAGTACATGTTATGTAATCTGCTGCTCACATTTAAACTCACTTGCCTGAATTGTCAGTGTTGGATATACAATATGACCCCCCCCCCCCCCCATATCCACAGAACTTGTACCCACAGTTTCATTCATCCATGTTTAACAAATAGGTCCTCTATGCATTTTCTAGGTCCTCAAGCACAACTATGTGTTCTTGGGCTATTCCTGATTGCATATTCAGCACAGATATGGTGGGGGGGATCATACTGTATTCAACTGAAGTTCTAACTGTGTTCTCTTATTGGCAATATCTTGACAAAGACTGCATTGTACACAGTATTTTGGAATCTCATAAGTATACACAGCCTTAGATGAAAAGACTGCAAAGCCCTTTACTACTGACCTCCCCCAAGGTCAGTTTTTAACAGTATGCTGCCCAAAATATCCTTTACCTGCAATTCCAAAGAGATGCTGTCAACAATTATAAATATTACCAGAAATGATGGATGACAGTTACATCGCTTTTGGATGAAACATGTGCAACTCCACATGTTGTTGAAATACAACTCTTAGTATTCTTCACCACCGGTAAAACTGCCTAGACCTGTTGGATACTGTTGTCCAAGAATCTCTGGAGAGCTACCTGTTCCTCCTGAAATAAAAAAGTTCTAGGTTTGTTTAAGAAGTCCCAATCAAATAAGGTTCCTTTCAAACAAGTGCTTGGTAAGAATGCAGATGAGGTCTCAGTAAGACCTTGAACATAAAAATCATAATTTAAGCAAGTAATCAGACCAGGAGAAACATTCTAGCCTGGACCATTGTAGCAGATGTAAATGCTCATGTGGACTTTGGTGTCCAAAAAATAGAAGCGGTTCACATCTTTTAAAAAACAGAAGATTGGAAAAGTTACAATTTTGGATCACACAATCTGCTAGTCAGTACATCCAGTGACCATGTTAATGGGAGGAATTCTGAAGTTCTAGTCTAAAAATATCATCTTTCCAAGTTCTGAAAATAACCTATGTTCATATAATTATAGCAGAAACCTTCAGTTACCAGACAAAATGGCATTTCCGTGACTACTATAACATGAGAAATGTTAGGCCCTTTAAAAGTGTGGAAACACTCAAGGTGTTGCTTAAGACTGTATCTGAATATGCCATGTTGGCAAGCATTTTAAAAGAACCTCTCTTAGATGTAAGGTAAACAATATCACAAAAATGGTTTACATGCCTTTGAATTATTTGAAGGCAAGAAGAGGCAACATTAGCAGAGCAGCTGCCTCACACCTAGTTTTGAAAATGCTTTCTGCACATATTTTGCTGGCATTCAAAGATCTAAATACTTGAAAGAGTGCCCCTTCCTATATATGACAGCCCATAAATTGCAGGCCAGTATTCTACATCAGCTTCTTAGGTAAGTATTCTTAAGTAAGCAGACTCTCCAGGCCTTATCCTCTCCCTCAAATCTGATAGAAACACTAGTTGCCCATGTTTCAATTGCTGGCAGAAAATATTTCCCTCTTCTCATGCAAATTATGCCCAGTGAATTAGGTTGAGCAGTCATAATACCGCAATCATGACTCAGTAGCAATACATAACAGTTACAAATGAATACATCTAAGTAAATAGACCAAGTAACTGATACTGGCTGAGGTCTGCATGAGGAGTCCTCTTTTGTGCCCTACCAGGGGAAGCAACACAATGTGAGAGAACTTGGAGTTGTCTTGTCTTCTTTGTGGTGGCATTTCAATTATGGATCGCCATCCTCTTAGATATCTAATTATTACTAATGGTGATTTCTTTCTAATGCATAGCCAAAACATGACTTTTGGCCCTAAAATAAATGTGTATGTATACATGCTGTATCTCTTTAAACCCCAGGTTGAGAACCACTGCTTTAAACCATTTCTGACTTATGTTGATCCTAAGATGAAACCTATCACAGGGCTTTCTTGCAACAGTTTGTTCAGATGAATGTGTGTGACTTTTCCAAAGAAATCAAATGGCTTTCCATGGCCAAGTGGGGATTTGAACCAAGATCTCTTAATGACCTAGTCCAATAGTCAAACCACTACACCACAATGGCTCTCTCTCTCTCTATGTGTGCGTGCGTGTGTGTACACACGAGTATATGTGTTTATATCACACATATGACTTTAAACTGTTGTTGCCTTTTATGTTGTTTTAATTGCACCCTGCTCAAAGTTGCTTTAACCTCATTTCCCTGTTTTAATCTCCACACATTTTAAATTGTTTCTATTGTCTTATTTATAACTAGCTTGGGAACCTGGTGATGCCCGGGTTATTAGGAAAAGGCATTATTTTGGGTCTGTGTACCAAGTGTGGTCCAAATCTGTCGTTGGCTGGTCATCGCCTGGCTGCAGTGCTCTCTGGATGGGGGTGAACTGCTACAACTCCCAGATTCCAGGGGCAATAGTCCCAAAACATCTGTCAGTATCCACAGCAAGCTATGTTGAGTCTGTGTGCCAAGTTTGGTCCAGATCCGTCATTGGCTGGGTTCAGTGCTCCTTGGATGCATGTGAACTACAACTCCCAAAATCAAGCTCCATTCCCACAGACCCCTGCAGTATGTTCAGTTGGTCATGAGGCTTCTCTGTGCAAAGTTTGGTCTCGGTCCATTGTTGGTGGGGGCCACTGTTTCTCTGGATGCAGGTGAACTATAACTCCCTTTTCCCCAAATTTGTCCAATATGTTCTTTTGGTTATGGGGGCTCTGTGTGCCAAGTTTGGTCCTGGTCCATCATCAGAGGGGTTCAGAGTGCTCACTCATTGCAGATGAACTATAAATCCCAGTACCTGCGACTCCCAAATGTCCAGACCAATTCTCCTCAAAACCCACCAGTATTCAAATCTGGGCATATTGGGTATGCATGGCAAGTTTGGTCCAGAGTCATCATTGTTTGGGTTCATAGCATTCTGGGTGTAGGTGAACTACAACTCCTCTAAATTCCCCAGTAGGAGTTCACAGTGCTGTGACCTGATGCAGGGTGAACTATAACTTCCACCATGTGGAGTCAATCCCCCAAACTCCTTCAGTAAGTTTAGTTGCTGCTCAGTTCTGCTGTGTTTGTTATGGAGACAGATTTGAAAAGGAAGGGCAGAAGGTGGGGTCATTCAAATTTCACACCAATGGAGAACCCTGGGATGCCTGCCTGTGGTGGAGGAAAATGCAAAATCTAGGATGAAATGGTCCCCAAACGAAAGCATTTCTTGGGTGGTAGGCTGTAGTGTTTGGAAGGATATTGGTAGGGTTTGGGCTACATGTTCATGGAGCTCGCTGTAACTGCAATGTCAGTGGAAAAAAGTGACTTGGCTCCTTAGCACTGGGAACTGCAGCCTGTTTGTGAAGGCCGGAAGCTGTCTGTGTGAGCAAACACCTGTGCTACATACACATATGGGTTTTCATTTTGGACCTCCATTTTGAGCAGGACTGATTTAGAGTTTATATACAGCATAATGATTTCCACAATATTATCACCAAATGATTCCACAAATCATTATACAGACATTAGTGTGATGTAGCTGGCAAGCTTAGATCAAGCAATCTTGGGTTCAGATTCCCAGCTCATGTTTGCCACTTTAATAAACTTTATACAGACAGTAATGAATACTGATCACTTGAATCATTAGTTTGCCAAATGCATTTGCAAAAGTCCCTTGGTGATGTAAATGGAGTGCTTCATAGTTGTCACTCAGCAGACCTATTTACATCAACAGCGGCTGCTAATGTCTTTTAAAATATTAAAAATGCAAGAGGAAATTTGTGGAGATTACAAATAAAACCTTGACAATCAAACTGTTCCCAGTCTCCTTTTCCCAAATGTATAAATTTGTGTATCTTTTCAAATAATTCCCAATTCATGGCAACTATCTCAGGGTTTTCTTAGCAAGAGTTAGAGGAGGTTTACATTGCCCTCCTCTGAGGCTGAGAAGGCGTAACTTGCTCAAGATCACCCAGTGGATCTCTATAGTCAAGCAGGAATTCAAATGCTTGACTCCTGAAATACTAATCCAATGCTAAAACCACTACACCACACTGGATCTCATGTTTATAAACTGCATTTCCCCCAAATAGCCTTACAAACCATGAAAAAGAGAATTTAACATCACAATCCCTTCCTCCCTCCATCTGGGTATAATTTGATTTAAACAGGACTGTAACTACAGTAGTGCATGATGAATTACCTCGTCCTCTACTGTATCTAAATTTATTTGAAGTCAGTTGATGACTCTGGAGTCTACCTCAAAGATTACAAGACATTGGCTTTTTGAGTTTTACACCATAGAACTGGTGGGTAGATTTTGATTTCTAATCCTAGATGGATAAATCTGTTTAATTTCACTTCCCTTACCTCAAATGTTTCAGATTCTTTCTGAAGTATTATATTCCACTAACAAGGAGATGTGTAGATTTTCTTAAGTTTGT
Source organism: Anolis carolinensis (assembly GCF_035594765.1). Taxonomy (NCBI): domain Eukaryota; kingdom Metazoa; phylum Chordata; class Lepidosauria; order Squamata; family Anolidae; genus Anolis; species Anolis carolinensis. Next base: position 94,926,891 of record NC_085842.1, on the reverse strand, counting down.
GTCAAAAGCCAAAATGAAAATATTACCCACCTCCAGTAGTCATGTCACAAACATACGATGTTAACAGTATGATTCAATGCATGTTGACACAGTAGTACACTCTACTAAATTCCATAGGATTCAATCCCATGGAAATTTGTATGTTAGAATAGAATATAAAGTAAAAATGATCCCAAAGACTTGCTTTTTCTTCAAATTAGTAATATTTTAAAGGTTGCCAAAGCAGAACATTAAAAAGATTAGTCTTTGGGGAAACACTGGTGGTTGCAGGCTGTGGCGCAGGCTGGATAGCAAGCCAGCTGCAACAAATCACTCTGACCAAGGGGTCATGAGTTTGAAGCCAGCTCGTGCCTGCATCTTGTCTCTGTCTCTGTTCCATGTTATGGCATTGAATGTTTGCCTTTATGTGTGCAATGTGATCCGCCCTGAGTCACAAAATCTTCTTGTGATAACAAAAAACAAAAGCAATAACAGGAGGAAATTATAAAGTGAAGATAAACAGAATAGGGGCAACTAGTAAAACAAGGACCAGTTTCATAAGTTTCAGATGAGAGTGCTTTTGCACTTTGTCCAATGTTGTATTATGGCAAGACACCAAGGAGTACATTAACAGACAGTATTATTAGGTACATATCAATGCCTCCTATTCGTTTTCCCTGATGAAGTATCTGTTGTGGATCAACTTGATGAAGATAAGGGGCTTGGGGTTTCAGGGCCTGAGAAAATGCTGGGACCAAATGCAGTTTCAAGGCCTGAGAGAATGCTGGAACCAGATACAGCCGAGAAGAGAGAAAAGGAAGGGGTTTTAGAGCAAGATGCTGTTTCTGAGACTCCGTGTGAAAGTAGCGATGTTTTGGAATCCAGCAGCCAGGGAGGTGATCTTTCACCTACAAGCAGTCCTGATAACATTAGCGCATATGGGGGAACAGTTGACTTACAGATTTGAGACTGCTTCTGAGGGAGGAGAGATTCAGGTGCAGAAGATCTGAAAGAATTAGTGAGAGAGATAGACAGAAGCGAGCCCTTCAAGGTCAGAGGAAAGTGTTCATGTTTTACAGCCCTTAAAGCAGAGAGAGCTCTGTTTAGATTTAGCAACAGCGCTATCCACGTGAAATACTCCAGTCTCGTTCCTAGTTTAGGCCTTATATCTAGACCCAAGATCCATGCTCATGTTTTGGCTCCTTCTTTCATTGAATATTTTGGGATTTATGTTAATGTTTTGCTCCTTGTTTTCTGGATTTACCTTGGGATTCATGTTCATGTTTTAAGCCTTGTTTCCTGGATTTAATCTGCCTTTGGATTGTTTTCCTGTATACAGTTTGACCTGGCTTTTTGCCTGTGAGATTTGCCTTCTCGATATTAACTCTTGGATTTTACTCTTTACTTCCTTCATGGTGTTTTACCCTCTTTATATATGTTTTCTTAATAAACTGTTGTGACTACTGTATCATGTTTAATTTCTTGGTGGTGCTGTGAACAAAGTGAAACCCTGCTGAGGTGCAACAGTCTCCACAGTAGCATACTAACAGCATCATATACAGAAATCCAACATGCAAATTTCAATCTATCATGAAGGTATCCTTTGTGGAACTTATGCTCTTCATGGCTACTGATGGCACAAGGTCGTTGTCAGGGAAAAAAAGTGTGATTCAAAGTTGCTAGGTGAATTTAAGCCATTAGCAATTCAGTCTGCAAGTTGGCAGATGGAGAGAACATTTGTAACTCTGAGCTGTTTTCTCCTGCTCTAGACTAGAGTCTGTCAGCCTGTGCACAAATCTCAAGTTTCTCCTTGTCAGCATATGATTTCTGCATAAGGAATTTTGAGATGAACACATTGTTCAGTGTTTTAAAACTCTAGTTGGCTGTGACTTCTAAAAATTATTGGATTCCACCTCCCATCAGCCTCATCAACAGAGCCAAAGGTTAGAGATGACAGGGTTGGAGTCCAGTGAGAGTGAGAAGTTCTCCATTGCTGGTTGCAAAATTACATGTTTGGCAGGACATTATTTTCAGGTATTTCTCCTTTATGCTGGTCTATGACCATAATCATAAATGTGAGAGCTGTTCAGCAGTGGAACTCTCTGCCCTGGAGTGTAGTGGAGGCTCCTTCTTTGCAGGCTTTTAAGCAGAGGCTGGATGGCCATTTGTCGGGGGTGCTTTAAATGTGATTTTCCTGCTTCTTGGCAGGGGGTTGGACTAGATGGCCCACAAGGTCTCTTCCAACTCTATGATTCTAAAACATTTAATAATAATAAATAATAAAACCTTTGATAAGCATTCACTGAGCATTAGTGATTATTGTTATGCTAAACATTTATAATTAGTTACAGGAACAAAAATTGCAAATCCTGTCTGATCCAAACACACAGCCAATGGACAGGAATGATAGTTGAAGTTAAGCAGAATGCCTAAGGATGCCTGTCATAGATGTGGGCGAAACATCAGGACAGAATACTTCTGGAACATGGCCATACAGCCCGAAAAACACACAACAACCCAGTGATTCCTACCATGAAAACCTTCAACAACACATTAAATGAATTTGTGGAGTCAGAAGTTCACCACAGGTTTGACTCTTGAGTGCTGTTGAGTTAAAGGGCTGGTAGCCTTATGAATCTGGTACGTTGAGTTTACTGGGACCACCTCCAAAATAGGCATATACTGTAGTTAATCAATAAGTATATAGTTAATAATCTGTCAGAAGCAGCTTTTGGAAGTCAATAAAATGTTACAAAAATGTAACTTTATTCCACTTTCTTCCTCTCCCTCCTGCAACTCTAAAGTCCACCTACAGACTGTTTTTGGGGAAGGACCCAGGCTGGTTCTCCACTGTCCTCTATCCCATGATCTGGTCCCAGATTATCTGCTTTGAACTGGATTATATGAATATGAGCCTCCACTGCCATATTATTTGGGATAAGCAGATAATCTGGGTTCAGATCCTAGAATGTATAAGGGACCCCAGTTCTCTGGAACAAGATTTTTAGTATACTCAGGCTGGATCTACACTGCCCTATGTTCCAGAATCCAATCCCAGATTATCTAGTTTGTACTGAATTATGGTATATGAGTCTATACAGCCAAATAATCTGGGATAAGAAGATAATCTGGAATCGGATCCTAGGCTATAGGACAGTGTAGATGACACTGCACCAGAAAGAGAAAATAACTCTGGACTTGGGAAGCATTTAAACCTGCTTTCCTAAATCAGCAAAACATTATTTTAATCTCAATCCTGTCCATTTGTTGGGACCAAAAAGAAACGACAGTAGGGGAAGGGACCACAAATGATTTTGTGGATTGTTTTTTTGTTTGTTTTTGCTTTATCTAAGACTCTTCTTGTTTTTCAGAAGGAAAATCATGCTTCTCAAGATTATCTTATATACTACTGTATCTAGAAACTTTAGTCAATCAACCCAAAAAAATCTGGCTCAATTTATCCATGGTTCAATGTGACTATCAAAAAACAAACCATCCCATCTTCTGAGTAGAGTCATCCAGAGCTTAGTCCTTTGTGGGAAAACCTGGAAGAAGCACCAACCCTTCTACACTCTCTGCCATGGCACCATTTCTGGCCTTTTTTGTATGCCTGAATAGGAAAATAGTAGCAGACAGCAGAAGCACCTGACCCCCTGAAGCGGCACTGATGATTTCCCTTCTTAATGGAATGACTCTCAACTTATCTAAAAATAAAGGTAAGGTTTCCCCTTGACATTAAGTTTAGTCGTGTCTGACTCTGGGGGGGTGGTGCTCATCTCCATTTCTAAGATGAAGAACTGATGTTGTCAGTAGACGCCTCCAAGGTCATGTGGCCAGCATGACTGCATGGAGCTCCATTACCTTCCGGCCAAAGAGGTAGCTATTGGTCTATTCACATTTGCATATTTTTGAACTGCTAGGTTGGGAGAAGCTAGGGTTAACAGTGGGAGCTCACCCCACTCCCTGGATTCGAGCCGCCGAACTTTTGGTCAGCAAGTTCAGCAGCTCAGTGGTTTAATCCGCTGCATCACCACGGGCTCTCGACTTATCTAAAGACATACTAAAATCCAAAACATTGGCCCAAAACTTACCCTCAACTTATACAGGAGCATATATGGTAATTATTCTCTTGTTTTAAAACACACCATCTGATTATGTTAACCAACCAAACAATCCACTACAAATAAGGCAGGGCTTCTTAAACTATTTCCACTTGTGACCTCTTTCTGCCAGAGACATTTTTAAGTGACCTCAGATATACAGTAGAGTCTCACTTATCCAGCATAAACAGGCCGGCAGAATGTTGGATAAGTGAATATGTTGGATAATAAGGAGGGATTAAGGAAAAGCCTATTAAACATCAAATTAGTTTATGATTTTACAAATTAAGCACCAAAACATCATGTTATACAACAAATTTGACAGAAAAAGTAGTTCAATACGCAGTAATGTTATGTTATAATTACTGTATTTACGAATTTAGCACCAAAATATTACGATGTATTGAAAACATTGACTACAAAAATGCATTGGATAATCCAGAACGTTGGATGAGCGAGTGTTGGATAAGTGAGACTCTACTGTACTGGTGAATAAAATAAATATAATAATAACTTTATTCTTGTATCCCGCCCCATCTCCCCGAGGGGACTCAGGACAGCTTACATGGGGACCAAGCCCAGCAATATATAATAAAATACAACAACATAAAATACATTCCAATTACAACTACAGTAGAGTCTCACTTATCCAACATTCGCTTATCCAACGTTCTGGATTATCCAACGCAGTCTGCCTTTTAGTAGTCAATGTTTTTGTAGTCAATGCTTTCAATACATTGCGATGTTTTGGTGCTAAATTTGTAAATACAGTAATTACTACATAGCGTTACCGCGTATTGAACTGGTTTTTCTGTCAAATTTGTTGTAAAACATGTTTTCGTGCTTAATTTGTAAAATCATAATGTAATTTGATGTTTAATAGGCTTTTCCTTAATCCCTCCTTATTATCCAACATATTCACTTATTCAACGTTCTGCCGGCCCGTTTATGTTGGATAAGTGAGACTCTTCTGTAATTAATACATCAGAACTATAAAATCACAACATCACACAATAAAAGCCTAGGCAGTAGCCAAGGGCGACACAAAATATAAAAACCAAACATTTCCTGATAATAAATCAGCATTTGCAAGACTAGCTAAACAAGCTGGTTTTCCTTTATATGAAGACCAGCTGAAATGTTTTCGACAGAGCCCACTGTAAATGTTGTTGCTAACAGATTTGTGTAAATGTCTAGGTAGCCTCCAGAAACCTTTTACTGTTGCCAAATTTTTTGTGACCCCAACATTGCACTTGGGTTTGGGATACACAGTTCAAGAAGCAATGAAATACAATTTGGTCAGAATTGGTATGCAATTCATGTGCTGGTGCTTTTTCTTTACCTAGGTAAATGATAAGCAACAGTTATCCATAGGTATTTACTGTTTCTAGAGGGTCTAAGGTAGGAATGGGAAACACACAACCCTCTCAGTGTTGGTAGACTACTTACAATCCCCTGCAATCCTTACCCTTGGCTATACTTACTGAGACCTAGAGCTGAACAAAATCTAGAGAGCTATCCCTACTCCACAGGAACTGTGTAACAACTGCAACACATGCAATATTACATGCATTGAGTCTCACCTGCAACCTACCTGAATATTCACAGACCACTCCATCTCGGGCCCCTTCTACACTGCCATACAAAATCCATCTGCCTTTAACTGGAGTGTAGACTCATATAATCCAGTTCAAAACAAATCATGTGGATCATCTGCTTTGAGGATCTGGATCTAGCAGTGTAGAAGGTGCCTCAGTGAAACTATGGTGGGCCCTGTTATATACAAGACTACCTCCCCACAAATTGAAAGCAACTCAGAGTTTTTAGGAGAAGGGGACACTCTGAAAGCCCTTTCAGACAGGCCCTATATCCCAGAATCTGGTCCCAGGTTTTCTGCTTTAAACTGGATTATATGAGTTCGCACTGCTAGGTAATCTGGGATAAACAGAAAACTTGGGATCAGATCCTGGGATATAGGGCCTGTCTGGAAGTGTCCTGAGCCCCCTTCTACACTGCCCTATATTCCAAGATCTGATCCCATATTATCTGCTTTGAATTGGATTATATGAGTCTCCATTGCCAGATAATCTGGGATAAGAAGAAAATCTGGGATCAGATCCTGGGATATAGGGGCAGAGTGGAAGGAGCCTGAGACAGCCTAAATGCCCTAAAGGCACCAGATTCCTCTGACCTTGGAAGCTAAGCAGGGTCAGCCCTTGTTAGCACTTGAATGAGAGACCCCTAATACAGGCCAAGTGCTGTAGGGTGTATTTCAAATGAAGGAACTGGTAAAACCACCTCTGAGTATTCCTCACCTAAATAAATCCTATGAAATTCATGAGATAGCCATAAATCGACAGGTGATTTGAAGACGCGCGCAACACGCACACAAAGACTTTCACTGGCACCTGTGCTTCTTGTCTGAGTCACTGTGAATTCAGAGCTAGTGTTTTGTAACAGGCTCTGAATAAGTAAGGCACACTGCAAGAGTGCCAGCGGTCCTCCATGGGATTGGTGAAGCATGTACTCTTAGGTCATGCTTTCCCTACTAGGTCTAAAGACCCTGCCATTTTTCCTGCCTCAAAACTGATCTTCAATTACATTTTAGATTCATTAAAGAGAGAATGACCTAGTCAATGAAGTTTACTGTGTGGACAATAAAATAGAGTACTTCCTTTTTTTCTCTCACTTCCATAACAGAGCACTGTGTGTGGAAAAATACAATTCAACTCAATTCACTATGTACAATTTTTCCCATTGTTACAGCCCTGGGCAATTTCAGCCACTGCTGAAATTCTGCTTATCTTTTAAAGAAATAATAATAATGACTGCTCTACAACAAAAGTTGTAGAAGTCTTGGGCTCAAGAAACAAGATGTCTCTATCCTTGAGAGAAAATACAGCTTCTACATTAGTGCAGCCGACACAGTCCTGGGTTCAAGTCTTCCCACAATCTTGAGCAAATCACAATCCATGTTGTTAATGTATTTAAGAATTTACAGTGGTACAAAAACCCCAAACTACTATAAATGGTTGCTCCTTATATATATTTTTCTTGGCTGTGAATATAGATGGGGAACGACCATCCATCAGGCTTACTATCTGAGCAGAGGAGTAGATTAGGCAGAACTTTATTATCCACTAGGATTTGGTTCCCAAAATCCATGGGTGCTCAAGTTCCATTACACACACCGGCATAGTAAAATGGTGTCTCTTATATAAAATGGCTTTTTGGATTTTAAAAAATATTTTCAAGCAGCTAATGGTTGAATCCATGGATGCAGAATCTGTGGGTATGGAGAGCTATGGAGACCTGGTTATCAATCTGGCGACTTAAGTTTGCCTTTTTACAATTTATTTTTTAAAAAATATATGAATCAGTGGATGCTGAATCTTGCAGATACGGAAACTGGCTGACAGCCAACTGGGCACCTAAGCTTTCCAAAAGTCTCAGGGCCCTTTCACACAGCCATAGCACCCAGAATATCAAGACAGAAAACCCCACAATATCTGCTTTGAGCTGGGTTTTCTGAGTCCACACTGACATATATCCCAGTTCAAAGCAGAACATGTGAGATTTTATTCAGTTGTGTGGAAGGAGCCTGAGATAAACAGAAAATATGAGATCACTGGGTTGCTGTGAGTTTTCGAGCTGTTGCAGAAGCATTCTCTCCTGACGTTTTGCCCACATCTATGGCAGGCATCTTCAGATATTGTGAGGTCTGTTGGAAACTATGCAAGTGGGGCTTATAGATCTGTGGAAGGTCCAGGGTGGGAGAAAGAACTCTTGTCTGTTTGAAGCAGGTGTGAATGTTGCATTTGGCCACCTTGATTAGCACTGAATAGCCTTGCAGCTTCAAAGCCTGGCTGGGGGAATCCTTTGTTGGGAGGTATTGGCTGGCTGACTGGGTTATCTGAGTCCACACTACCAGTTCAAAGCAGATAATGTGGGATTTTATTCAGCTGTGTGAAAGGGGCCCTAAAGAAGTGTCTCATAAACAACATTGGCATCTAAATCAATTTTTTTAAAAACATGGGTTGCATAAATGATTTCATGAAGTTACAAAAGAAATCCAAATGCATGTGGACCATTTCAACAGAAAGGAAGAAACCATGAAAATGAACAAAATCCGTCTACCAGTAATTTAAAAACTCTAGAATCAGGACAGTAAATAAAGAACAACACTCAGAAAAAAGGGGAATTCCAGGCATGAAACAATCAGGGCCAGCTAATCATCTCCCAACAAAGGATCCCCCCAGGCAGGAAGCAGCCAGGCTTTGAAGCTGCAAGAACATTCAGTGCTAATCGAGGTGATCAGTTGCAACATTCACACTGGCCTCCAACAGACAAGAGTTTTTTCTCCCATCCTGGACCTTCCACAGATATATAAACCCCACTTGTCTAGTTTCTAATATACCTCACAACCTGTGAGGATGCCTGCCATAAATGTGCGTAAAACGTCGGGAGAGGATGCTTCTGGAACATGGCCCAGAAAACTCAGAGGAACCCAGTGATTCCGGCCACGACAACACGGTTGCATAAAGGATTCCATGATACCCACGGTGTGGCAGAAGTTACAAAAGAGGCCAACTTTTGCAAGTTAATACTTTTGTTAGGTCGGGGGAGTGGGGAAAATATCCAGCACACCGCCTCTGCAAAATGGGGAGGGATGCGAGAAGCTCTGGGAGGAAGAGGAAGAAGAGGAAGAGGAGGAGGCTGCGCCCAAGAAGCTGTCCCTGGCCGCTTATACAATGCAGCCGGCACGATGGGGACAAGTTGCATAACCGGCCCGGGTTGGGTGCGCGCCTCCCTGCCTGCCTGCCTGGCTGCCTCCAAAGCACGGAAGAGCCGCCCTCCCCCTGCCCGCCCGCCCGCCCGCCCGCCTTACCCACGGCGATGCCCCTGTGGAGGGCGGAGAGCGCGGCGCGGTAGTCGCGGCTCCTGAGCAGCTGCCCGGCCTCGGCTCGGAGGCGCTCCGCCTTGGCGCCCGGGTGGCAGCACTTCTCCAGCAAGTGTCCCAGGAGGACGGCAGGGGCGAGGGCACGGGCGGGCAGCCTCTCCCCACACAGCGGGCACTTGCCCGGCAGCCCCGCCGCCCCCGCCAGGCAGCGCCGGCAGAAGGAGTGGCCGCACGGCGCCGTCGCCGGCTCCCACAGCAGCAGGCGGCACGACGGGCAGCGGAAGAGCTCCATGGCGGTCCTCAGGCGGCGGGGAAAGCGGGGCGGCCCTGCCGAGGCATGGGCATGGCCGGGTCCCCAGGAGCCGCTCTCCCAGCCGCACGGGAGGCGCTCGCCCGCGTCCTTTTTGCGCCTCTTAAAGACAGGCAGGCAGGCAGGCAGGCGCACGCACGCACACATGCACGCGCCCAGAAGTTTGGCCGACACGCCCCCCTCCGGCGCGCGCGCCTGCCTGCCTCTCGATGCCGGCGACGCTTCCTGTTGGAGGCTGCAGGCAGGCCGCTTCTGTCGCCAGAAGGAAGACGCATGGCTCCTCATTCCTTTTCCCCTCGGGCTCCTTCCCTCGCCGCCGATACTGGAGTTAACAGGTGGCCCGAACCAAGAGTCTTCCAAGAGTTTAGGGTCCCTTCCACACAGCTGAATAAAACCCCACATTTTCGGCTTTGAACTGGCAGTGTGGACTCAGATAGCCCAGTTCAAAACAGACATTGTGGGATTTGTTGTCTAAGGCTTTCATGGCCGGAATCACTGGGCTGCTGTGGGTTTCTGGCCCACGTTCCAGAAGCATTCTCTCCTGACGTTTCGCCCACATCTATGGCACGTATCCTCAGAAGTTGTGAGGTATATTGGATCTAGGCAAGTGGGGTTTATACTGTATGTCTGTGGAAGGTCTAGGTGGGAGAAGGAACTCTTGTCTGTTGGAGGCAAGTGTGAATACTGTAATTAATCACCTTGATTAGCATTGGAAAGCCTTGCAGCTTCAAGGCCTGGATGATTCCTACCTAGGGGAATCCTTTGTTGGGAGATGTTAACTGGCCCTGATTGTTTCATGTCTGGAATTCCCGTTTCCAGAGTGTTGTTTTTTTAATGGTGGGATTTTCTGCCTTGAAATTCTGGGTTATATGGCTGTGTGGAAGGGCCCTTGGATGTCAGCACCCTGAATTTCAATTAGGGAGTTGCAGCCCAAAACACTCGGGAGGACCACAACTTGGAAATCACTGGAACAGGTGACTTGAAAACAGGCATGGGCAAACTTTGGCCCTCCGGGTGTCTTGGACTTCAACTCCTAACAGCTGGTTTGCCCATACCTGAGAAAGATTGAATTGAGTTGCTGTGAGTTTTCCGGGCTGTATGGCCATGTTCCAGATGCATTCTCTCCTGATGTTCGCCCACATCTATGGCAGGCATCCTTAGAGGTTATGAGGTCTGTTAGAAACTAGGCAAGTGATTCTGGAATATGGCCATACAGCCCAGGAAAACTCACAGCAACCTAGTGATTCCAGCCATGAAAGCATTTGACAACACAGATTGCATTATCTCTCCATAAGCCTGCAGTAGCACACATATAATAATAATAATAATAATAATACTTTATTTCTATTCCACCCTATCACTCGGGGCCATCCCAGATAATTTTGTACTTCATGTAAGCGACAGGATGATGTCCACTCCCATATTCAAAACACAACAGGATGGGTAATTGATTCAGATTTACAACAAAATAGACTCTTCTGAGGGCAACAAGCTATTCCAAGTGCTAGTTCAGGCCTGAGAAAACTTCGGCCCTCCAGGTGTTTTGGACTTCAATTCCCACAACTCCTAACAGCCATAAACAGCACTTGATGAACCAACCTGAACACAACATATTATTTGAGAACACAGAAATGTTGAATCATTCTTAACTACCACCATGTTACACTATACAGAGAAGCCACTTAAATCCACAAGCATGTGGGCAATTGCAACAGGAAGGAGGAAACCATGAACATGAACAAAATCTGGCTACCAGTATTAAAAAAAACTCTAAAATCAGGACAATAAAGAACACTCTGAAAGCAGGTCAATTTCAGACATGAAACTATCAGAGCCAGCTAACACCTCATAACAAAGGATTCCCCTCGACAGGAAGCAACCAGGCCTTGAAGCTGCAAGGCTTTTCAATGCTAATCATGGTGATTATTAATTGCAACATTTACATTTGTCTCAGGCAGATAAGAGTTCTTTCTCCCACCCTGGACCTTCCACAGATATATAAACCTCCCTTGTCTAGTTTCTTACAGACCTCACAACCTCTGAGGATGCCTGCCATAGATGTGGGGAAAACGTCAGGAGAGAATGCTTCTGGAACATGGCCACACAGCCCGGAAAACTCACAGCAACCCAGGAATACTTTTTTGCAGTTATTTTCAAAACATTACACCCTCCACAAGCTGAGAGATGCCACTCATAGAGAAGTGTCTCTTGGAGAGAAACTTGGGAGCGAGAAACTGGCACCCACCCCCGTGCGTTCCTGCATCGAGCCTTACATAAAAGTCTCATTGGAGAGAAAAGGTGCAAGCCTGCTGATTGCTACCAACCATTGTCGACAAGCCCCCTAATAATCATACACACATACACACATAGGGATACACACATTTGAGAAGGGAAGGGGTCCCTTTGCGGGCACTTACGGGACATACAAAACACAAACAAAGCCAACCCCCTAAAAGCGCGTTACATAAAACTCGGGAGCCGCCCCGCGGGATGGAGTCGGAGAGCGCGGCGATTGGCTGCCGCCTCAAGCCCCGCCCCTGTTGCGAAACCGACGCTGCGGAGCGCGTTTCGTAACTCCAGGAAGACCCGGTGCGGGACTGAAAGGAAAGGGAGGCCGCTTCCCAGGAGACAGGGCAAAGGGCGAGGGGTTTGGTTGCCTTGCCTGCCCTGAGTCAGCCTTCCTCGCCTCTCCACCAAACAGCCCCGGCTCCCACTCCGAAGGCCCCTTCTGCACTGCCCTCTGAAATGCAGATTATCTGCGTTCGACTAGATTGTATGGCAGTGTAGAAGGGCCCTTTCCCACACACAGTATTAGGGCCTCCTTTTGGAGGGTGTGGCTGTATTGTAGAATTAATGCAGCTTGACACCTCTTTATGGGTGCATATACACAACAGAATTACTTCAGGGTTGCTGTCTGTCCATGTTCCAGAAGCATTCTCTCCTGACGTTTCACCCACATTTATGGCAGGCATTCTCAAAGGTTGTGAGGTTTGTTGGAAACTAGGCAAGTGGGGTTTATATATCTCTGGAAAGTCCAGGGTGGGAGAAAACTCATCTGAGGTAAGTGTGGATGTTGCAATTGGCCACCTTAGCATTGAATGAGGAGCTTTCAGATGATGTAGTGGACTAAGTGACTCGAAGGTTGGGTTGCTGACCTGAAAGCTGCCAGGTTCAAACCCCACCCAGGGAGAGTGCAGATGAGCTCCCTCTATCAGCTCCAGCTCCATGCGGGGACATGAGAGAAGCCTCCCACAAGGATGGAAAAACATCAAAACATCGGGGCGTCCCCTGGACAATGTCCTTGCAGACGGCCAATTCGCTCACTCCAGAAGCAACTCAAGTTGCTCCAGACATGGAAAAAAAGCATTGAATGGCCTTCCAGCTTCAAAGTCTGGCTGCTTCCTGCCTGGGTGAATCCTTTGTTGGGAGGTGTTATCTGGCCCTGATTGTTTCATGCCTGGAATTCCCGTTTTCTGAGTGTTTTGCTTCATTTACTGCCCTGATTTTAGAGTTTTTAAAAATTGGTAGCCAAATTTTGTTCATGTTCATGGTTTCCTCCTTTCTGTTGAAATTGTCCACATGCTTGTGGATTTCTATGGTTTCTCTGTGTAGTCTGACATGGTGGTTGTTAGGGTGATCCAGCATTTCTGTGTCCCCAAATAATATGCTGTGTCCAGGTTGGTTCATCTGCTCTGCTATGGCTGACGTCTGCACTGCCTTTCATGTTCCTTGATTCATCTCTGCGTCTCTCTAGACTTGTCCACAGCTGCACGGTATAGGGTAGACTCCTGCAGTGGTGAAAGGATCCCTCTTGTCCTTTGCTGAATGTAGCATTTGTTGGATTTTCTTAGTGGGTTTGTAGATAGTTGGACAACTGCAGAATTACTGCAGTTTGACACCACTTTAACTGCCATGACTCAATGCTGTGGAATTGTGGGAGTTGTAATTTAACAAGGCTCCTGACTGTCTCTGTCCAAGAGTGCTGGTGTCTCACCAAACTACAATTCTCAGAATTCCATAGCATTGAACCATAGCAGTTCAAGTGGTATCAAACTGCATCAATTCGAGAGTGCAAATGCAGCCTAGGGGCCTTTCTACACTTCCATATAATATAGAATATCAAGGCAGATAATCCATATTATCTGCTTTGAACTGTATTATCTGAATCAACACTGCCATATACAGTATTCCAGGTCAAAGCAAATAATCTGGATTTTATACAACTGCATAGAAGTGGTCTAAGGCTGGATCTACACTGGCCCTTTATCCCAGTATCTGATCCCATATTATCTGTATATCCCAGATTATCTGGCAGTGTAGACTCATATAATCCAGGGATCCGATCCTGGGATATAGGGCAATGTAGAAGGGACCTCTGTGTCATGGCTCAATGTTATGGAGTCCTGGGAGTTGTAGCTTTACAAGGTCTTTAACCTTTCTGCTGAAGAGTGCTCATGCCTCCCCAAACTATAAATACCAAGATACTATAGTATTAAGCCATGGCAGTTAGAATGGTGTCAAACTGCATTAATTCTACAGTGTAGGCACAGCCTCTATGTCATCTGTTAATGCAAGGATACACAGGACACTCACCCCCTCCCCACACACACAGAGCAGTGTCACACATACTCAAGTTCCTAGAGCAGTAAAAAGAATAGTACTTTGCTTTCTTATGCCTTGAGGGGTAGAACACCAAAGACTCCATGTGTTGTTGTTTTTAGCTTTAGGGTTTATTTGAAATTAGCCAGCAGATCAAACACAAACAGCTTCCATCCCTCTCTCCAGCAGCAAATCCAATGACCCACTTCAGATCCTGGGAGAATGAGAAAGTCTTCCCCACCTGCCCTCTGAGGAGTTTTGCTGGTTCAAGTTACTCTCGCTTTGCTTCTGTTAGTCTCCACAAGCAGTTCCTTTTCTGAGAAATGTGTGGAGGGCGAGGGAAAAGCAGGAGAAAGAGACTTTGAAAAACATTTCACAAAAATAGGGATGTCTAGATGATGTTTGTTTTTAGGGTCTCATTCTCTGATTAGGGATTCTGGGAGTTGCAGTCCAAAAAGTAACTATCTCATGCTTGGAGCAAAGGGGAGCATGAAAGATGGTTCACCTTCCCTGATTTCGTATGCTTTTGCCTTTCCTGCTTCCACCAGTTAGAGCATTCCAGAGAATCTAAGCAAGGAATAAACCATATTTTAGTCATCAGTTCCCATAAAAAGGCACCCGCTGACCATAAAGGAACATCAACCAGTCATTAACATTCTTTTGTTTGGTTATGTAAGGATATAATCGGGCTGGATGCCAAGGCCTGGCTGGCTTTCATAACCATATTCTTGATGATGGTAAAATTTGACAGGAAGATATTGGGAGTTGGCAACTAGCCACAATATCTGAAAGCGCGTCCCCCCCCCCCCCCCAATTGCATTTCATCCTCACAGCCATCCATCCGTCTTCAGTGTGCTGGCAGCCAGTTTACATGTTATCTGTAGCCATGCAGAGTCAACCCCTGGAAATGCTTTCTCAGATAATAATAATGTTGATTCAGCCTTTTGTTTTGTAAAAGGTCATCATTTAAAAAATTGAAATCTTCCCTATCCCCGTGGAACGTAAGGTTTACTTCTCCAGCTCAGCAGTGTGTTTTCAGGCAGATGTTTATTGCATGGAAGAGCTTCTCCTTTAACATCTAAAAGTTCCAAATATTGTTTATTTTATTCCGGAAGGGATTGTCAGATGCAGTTTCAAAGGGTACAATTGGAAGAGTTGGTTGACATGGCAACAGAGATTTACACATCACATTTTCATGTAGATCAGAGTTGCTGAGGCATTTGAAAATATTAAATGCCATAAAGGGGCTATTATACACATTCAGCAAGGTTCAGTAAATGCTAAACAGAAAACCCATTGACTGTAGGCTCCTAAGTTTTGGAACGGTTGATTTCACTTTTTTGTGTCTGCAGAGTATCATGTTTACGAATACGGCATTTGTAATTGTTGTAACTCAGCTGTGAGACTGCCTCCACAGGAGGATTAGATTACCACTATCTTTTCTGTGTTTCAAATTGATCATGCTTTTGTTCTACAAACTTTTAATGGCATTCTAAGGTTGCTTTCTCAGTGTAATTTTACTCTGCCTAATAATTATTGTTAATTGTTTATCATTATCAATTATGATGATGGCACTGAGAATTTTGCTCCTATGGTTTTGTGATCTTAAATTTTGCTATTATATGATCTGTGTATCACCTTAAGTGTTCATTAGGTGGAGTATTCATAATCTATTAGCACTCAGTTATATGGAGGCATTAAGTGATTTTTGGGGTATTTCCCAAAAAGTCCTAAAGAGTGTTTGGGAGATGTAGAAGAAAGAATATTCTGGCCAAAAGTAATCAGCATGATTTCTGTCGGCCCTCCACATTTGTGGGTTTTACTTTGCAGATGTGATTATTTGTGGATTTGATTAATATGTTCTCTCTAGGAATCTCTACAGCATTAGTCCATGGTCAATTTCTGGTGGATGTTGACCCTAGAGGTGCACTGGAGGGCCTAGATATTTCTAGAAACGTATTCCCTCAGTTTAAAAAATAGTGGTCTTTTTATTCATGATTTTTCCACTTTCACAGAAGTCGTGAACCTATAACCCCAGTCAGTGTGGAGGGCTCGCTGTGTTATGACTGTTCTTTCCAAGAGAAACTTGTTGTGCATCCCAAAACTTAAGAAGTGGAGGTAAACCCTGAAAAAGGACACCTGTATTTACAGGAACACCTAGGGTTAGTAATCTTGTGGAGTAACTTTCTACCGAAATAACAAAGCAGTGCCTGCTGATGGAACTGTTTCCAAATAAAAGAGCTATTGTTTGTGTTCACTGCTTCAGAGGCAGTCAGAGACCCTCACGTGGCCCTTGAAGACATATTTCCCACATACGCTGAACTGTTTGGGTTTCTTATTTTATCTACTGATCACTGAAGATGTAACTGGAGGCAGAGAGTATTTTTATTGATATCTTCTGTTGAAAGGTGCCAACAAAACAACTTCAGTAGTGAAAAATTGTCCTCACTATATTTGATATAAGTTGAAAATATGATGTCTAACCAACAGTGCTGCCACATTGTGACCAAGTTGAACTTCTCATGGGGTACAAGACTGTATGCTCAACTAAAAGTCTAATTTCAGAACATAGCATGGCAACATGTTTTACATGGCATATACTAGTGGAACAAGCATTTTGCTTTCTGCCTGGCCTTTATAATTAGTGAGATCTGTTCCCAGTGTATACAGGTTTTGTATCCGATATTTGAAATGTTTGTACCAGAAGTGTTTCGGATTTTGGAATACCTTTGTTTGAATAAAGGTACATTATCTTGGGGAAGGAACCCAGGTCTCAACATAAAAAATCATTTATGTTTCTTATACACCTTATACATGTAGCCTGAAGATAACTTTATACTATATTTAGAATCATAGAATCATAGAATAGTAGAGTTGGAAGAGACCTCATGGGCCATCCAGTCCAACCCCCTGCCAAGAAGCAGGAAATAGCATTCAAAGCACTCCTGACAGATGGCCATCCAGCCTCTGCTTAAAAGCCTCCAAATAAGGAGCCTCTACCACAGTCTGGGGCAGAGAGTTCCACTGCCGAACAGCCCTCACAGTGAGGAAGTTCTTCCTAATGTTCACATGGAATCTCCTTTCCTGTAATTTGAAGCCATTGTTCCACGTTCTAGTCTGCAGGGCAGCAGAAAACAAGCTTGCTCCCTCCTCCCTATGACTTCCCTTCACGTATTTGTACATGGTGTTGTCGACCGCGTTTTAGGGGATCGGGCCCTTAAGGAGAGACCCGATCCGGTCCTGAGAGAACGGACCTTGGCGGAGCCAATAGGAAAATATGAGCCGCAATACAACCTGAAGCCGAAATGAAGAAGGTCCGCCAAAGTTGAAGGAAAATCCGCCAAGGAGTCTTTATTGAGCAATTCAGCTGAAGAGGACTCTAGTAGCGATCATTCAGTCTACTAGGGTACCACATAATCAAAATAAAGCCATATTTATACAAAATTTCAGTCTGACAGCCCTTTGAATTTCCCGCCCCGCTCCCCCGCCCATCTGATCGTTGATAGGCTAGAAGGTTGAACAAGGCGGGCTTTCGTTTCCCGCCTTGCTCCGTTGGCCCAATAGGAAGCTACCTTTTGTCTCTACTCAGGCCAATCAGGAAAGAGAAGGCGGGAGTTATTGAAACAATGGGGTGACAGGGCAGGAACTGTCGGATTAAGACCTGCTAGACCGATTTCTAAAGGGATTAATGGCAGCAATCAAGGGTGTCCGGGTTTCTGTCACGTATACAGATTTCAGATATGCCTTGGGGTGTCAGAGATGGAAGCAAAGATGGGTGGTGATGAGCCATATTGACAGGCTCTGCAGGGCGCCTTCCTGAGGTGTCCTGGTTTTTCCTTTGGGTGAGATATGACAATGTTTGCCTTGGGGCGAATCACCTTTAGGTCAACACTCCGAATTCGGCGACTCAAGCCCTATATTGTCCATGCAATCTGAATTTGATTGGGTTTAGCGGTGGCAGATTATCCTTTTGTTTTTGGGAAGGGAAGCCTGGGTCATAGGAAATGGGATAGGTTCTGGGGTTCAGGTTGAGTTCAAAATATTTCCTATTTGATTTCATGACTTGGCAATTATATGAAATAAAATGAAAAATAAAATAAAGTTGGAATATAAACCCTGCTGGGAAAAATACATATTTTCCGGGGATCCCAAAGAGTACAAATACATATAGGCAGACAGATAGATTCCATGGAAATAAGGGAGAATCCATAAAAGTGAGTTACATTGCCTAAAGGGGAATCATGAATGATATAAACAATTGAAAATATTTGATAAGAACGAAGTTCATAACATCTGGAGAACCCAGCATGGAAATTCATAAAAGTGGAGTTTTAGCAGCATGATTTTACAATTCATGAAGTTGTTATCTCTTGCCTCAGAGTGCAGGGATAATCCACAGTAAACTCCAGTAAAAAGTCTCAATCACCTTCTACTATAAATATATGGAATATAGAACATAAAGTCTTGATTTTTGAACTATCTTTTACAAAGTCCTGGGGGGGGGGGTGGTCACCTCGATCACGGTCACCTCGATCACAATGGCTATCATGTCTCCTCTCAGCCTTCTCTTCTGCAGGCTAAACATGCCCAGTTCTTTAAGCCGCTCCTCATAGGGCTTGTTCTCCAGACCCTTGATCATTTTAGTTGCCCTCCTCTGGATGCTTTCCAGCTTGTCAACATCTCCCTTCAATTGCGGTGCCCAGAATTGGACACAGTATTCCAGGTGTGGTCTGACCAAGGCAGAATAGAGGGGGAGCATGACTTCCCTGGATCTAGATGCTATACCCCTATTTATCCAGGCCAGAATCCCATTGGCTTTTTTTGCTGCCACATCACATTGTTGGCTCATGTTTAACTTGTTGTCCATGAGGACTCCAAGATCTTTTTCACACGTACTGCTGTCGAACCAGACGTCCCCCATTCTGTATCTTTGCATTTCATTTTTTCTGCCTAAGTGGAGTATCTTGCACTTGTCCCTGTTGAACTTCATTTTGTTAGTTTCGGCCCATCTCTCTAGTCTGTTAAGATCGTTTTGAATTCTGCTCCTGTCTTCTGGAGTGTTGGCTATCTCTCCCAGTTTGGTGTCATCTGCAAACTTGATGATCATGCCTTCTAACCCTTCGTCTAAGTCGTTAATAAAGATGTTGAACAGAACTTGGCCCAGGACTGAACCCTGCGGCACTCCACTCATCACTTCTTTCCAAGATGAAGAAGACGCATTGGTGAGCACCCTTTGGGTTCGTTCGCTTAGCCAATTACAGATCCACCTAACCGTAGTCTAGCCTACATTTTATTAGTTTGTTTGCCAGAAGGTCGTGGGGGACTTTATCGAAGGCCTTACTGAAATCCAGGTAGACTACATCCACAGCGTTCCCTGTATCGACCCAACTCATAACTCCATCAAAAAAAGAGATCAGATTAGTGTGGTATGACTTGTTTTTGGTAAATCTGTGTTGGCTATTCGCAATGACCGCATTTGTTTCTAAATATTTGCAGACCACTTCCTTAATGATCTTTTCCAAAAACTTGCCTGGTATCGACGTGAGGCTGACCAAACGGTAATTGTTTGGGTCGTTCTTTTTTCCCTTCTTGAAGATAGGGACCACATTCGCCCTCCTCCAGTCTGCTGGGACTTCTCCTGTTCTCCAAGAACTCTCGAAGATAATTGCCAGTGGTTCTGAAATAACCTCATCTAGTTCCTTCAATTCCTTGGATGTAGCTAATCTGACCCTGGGGACTTGGGGATTTTTAAATAATTTTATGCACAAAAGAATTTCTGTATATTGAACCTCTAGAAAACGAAGGTATCCTCTCTCCTCTGCAGGAGTCTACCGTATACCATGCAGCTGTGGACAAGTCTACATAGGGACCACCAAACGCAGCGCCCAAATACGAGTCAAAGAACATGAAAGGCACTGCAGACTCACTCAACCAGAGAAATCAGCCATAGCAGAGCACTTGATGAACCAACCTGGACACAGTATGTTATTTGAGAACACAGAAATGCTTGACCACCCCAACAACTATCATGTCAGACTACATAGAGAAGCCATTGAAATTCACAAGTATGTGGACAACTTCAACAGAAAGGAGGAAACCATGAAAATGAACAAAACCTGGCTACCAATATTAAAAAGTATTTTAAAAAGTAGTAAAAAAGTATTTAAAAAGTATTCGACAACACAGTATTAAAAAAACTCCAAAATCAGAACAGTAAATAAAAGCAACACTCTGAAAACAGAGGATTTCCAGACATGAATCAACCAAGGGCAGTTAACGACTCTAAACAAAGGATGCCCCGGAGGCAGGAAGAAGACAGCAGATAAGCTTTTCAATGATAATTAAGGTGATTAACAACATTCACATTGGCCTCTCTCACCCTGGACTTTTCACAGATATATATCAACCTCTTTGCTTAGTTTTCTCCATACCTCACAACCTCTGAGGATGCCTGCCATAGATGTGGGCGAAATGCCAGGAGAGAATACTTCTGGAATATGGCCATACAGCCCGAAAAACATACAACAACCCTGAAAGGTATCACTACCTCAGGCACCCATGTGGACCATTCTAAACTATATCAGGAGTCCAGATAAAGGATACATAACCTGTAGCATGTTTGAAGTTCCTCAATATACATAGTCCACACATAGCAAAAGGCAACCAATTTAGCAATGCCTTCACTAGTGTGGAAGTTCAGGTACTTTCTGAATAGAGAACACAAGCATAATTTCCCATGGCTTCATTCCAGACTGGGGAAAATTAAATTGCACCTTGCCAAATTTCAAAATGTTAAAAACAGCAAGAGTGTGGTGAAACATCCAGTCACCTAGTTACAAATTATAGGACTGTAGTTGTTGTGGCTGCACATTAAGAATCACAATAAGACCTTATGCAATACAGACAAATTACATTACAACGTTATAACCATAAATAAGGAGACTTTGAAAATTGCTCCAAATCCTGATTCTTGATCATTTAAGATCATTTTCACTATTCTATGTGGATTGGTTGCCAGTTAGGTATTTGTAACATTCAGTTTCATGAACAGTCTCATCTAGGACTCGATTCTGTCCTGTTTGAGCAGATAAAGCACTGCCAAAGTAACACCGCAGAACAGCTCTTATTTTCAGGAAGTTCTTCTTAAATGGTGCACATTTTCAAGGCTGTGCTAAGAATTTTTGTGTGTTTTTGCTTTTGCTTTTTGGATCTCAGTAGAAATCCATTCAATACAACAGATCAAATGTTCGTTTCTTAATGGAATAGTAAATAGTAGTAAATAGTAATAGTAAATGTATGCATATGTTCATACTCAAATGTTTGGCTGTTTTTTCAGTGAGATTTGATTGAGGATGGAAAGCGCCCGAGAGCAATTTTTCTCAGCTCTGTTCCAAAAATGTATATAATCATTTGGATTTTTGGTTTTTAAAAAGTCTTCATGTATGTGAATGCAATTTTCCTGCTTCTTGGCAGGAGGTTGGACTGGATGGCCCATGAGGCCTCTTCCAACTCTATGATTCTATGACTCTATGTGAGCTAGAATAAAATAAACCTTTTTCTGACTAATGTTAATCATCAGTTATATAAATCTTATTGACCACTGGGAATAAACAATATAGCACTGAGCAAAAGGCAAAGCTGAGTCATGAAGCTGAGTTCAAAAAAAAAAGGGGGGGGGGAAAGAAAGACGGTTATAAAACATGCTTGCTGCCGTTTTCTCTGCTCCTATTTTAATTGCTTGAACTATTTTGTGAGTAGAAATGATGACATTTTCAGCATGGCGGTGTTGTATTAATACTGTAAGCATAAACTTCATCCATAAAAAAGAAAGTAGGAAACAAATGCTACACATACTGAATATTTTTGGCAATTTTATTAGCATCTGGAAGTTTTTGTCTTTTTTTTTTCCTTAGCAAGGAGTTGCTGAAAGCCTTCTGGCAGTGAGTCACTAAAACAGTCTCTAATCACCATGTATATCAGGTACAAATGAATAAGCAGCAGATGTTAAATCACAGAATCCGGGTTGGAAGTGACAACCCAGGTCAGCCTGATCCGACTGGCAATGAAGCTATGGATCAAAACATCTTCTTTTCCTTGACATCTTTCTTTTGCCTTCATTTCTTTTGGAAACTTATTTATCCTTCTCACAATCCCTCAATACTGTCAGCTCTATTCACAGCTTTATTTGCTTTCAGAATGTATATCTCTACCCATTGCCTTCTTAGTCCCTTGAAAAACAATATGTCCATGTGTTAGATAGCTCCATGAAAACCACAGTGTTTGGTGGACAAATTCCACTTTTAGCATAATCTGCAAACGACAGAAAAATAAAGTTGACACTTTCATACCACCTTTGTATAAACCCATAGTGTGACCACATCTTTTTAAAAAAACTACCAAGAGGAGCTGGTGAAATGATTGAAACAGTCAAGGGACATTTTATGGTCAAGGAACATTTCGCTTTTTTACTTTATGGACAAAACTACAACATACTCTCCAACATTTCATAGATGAAAGCCTGGACAAGTGTAAGCAGACAACAACAGAGTGTGGTCAACATGGCAAAAGCAATTAGCCAAGAAACAAGGATAGGAGAAGCTGCAGCAGTTTGTTTTTGTTAGAGCCAACTAGGATAGGCAAGATTCTGCCCTGTCATCTCGTAGAATCATAGAATCGGAAGAGACCACATGGACCATCTAGTCCAACCCTCTGACATGCAGAAAAAAACACAATTGAAGTATCCCTGAGAGATGGCCATCCAGCCTCTGTTTAAAAGCTTCCAAGGAAGGAGCTTCCACCACACTCTGAGGCAGAGAGTTCCACTGCTGAACAGCTCTTACAGTCAGAACACTTTTCCTAATGTTCAGGTAGAATTTCCTTTCCTGTAATTTGAACCCATTTCTCCAAGTCCTAGTTTCCAAGGCAGCAGAAAACAAGTCTGCTCCCTCTTCCTTATGACATCCTTTCACATAGTCACATATCTCCTCTCCTATCTTGTAGAGTTAAGTTCAAACTACTAGTTTTACACTTTGAATTTAGGGTCCACCCAAACAGGGCCCAAAATGTGTGAGCTCTCGCGCTTTTACTGGAGTTGTCCAAACGACGGCTCTGATAAAAATGAATTAATTCAAGCAAAGCAGGAAAACCTTGCATTTTGTCCTGAATTAATTAGATAGCCCATTAGATCTGAGTCTTCTCTACCCCACTGGGAAAGTGCTTTTTTTTGGAGGGGGGACTTAAACCCTCACTGAAGCAGGTTTCTTAAACCCTCTTTGTCATGGGTTTAATTGTAGTCTGGAAGCGCTCTTAGTTTGCACAAAGTAAAGTAAGTTGAAGAGGAGGAGGGAGGAGGACATTTCAAACTGGGACATTAAAAAACTTTTGAAGAAGTCGGATGACAGAGGATTAATTGAGATTCTGCTTGCCAAATTCAGTTGAAGGATATGTTATAATACTGGGGTTGCTTTGCTTAAAGAAAAAAATAAGTAGAAAGAGAAGCCCATATATACTGGCAGAGTAACAGAAAGCTGAAATCTGTGAAAAGGGCAAATGACCAGACCACGCAAGAGTGAACATGTTACCAGGAAGGCATACGCTTGAAAAACCTCATCCATAGGAAGGCAGAAACAGTTGTTTTAAAGGCTTTACAACCAGCACCTCATATTTGCTGGGGTTAGGGGTGCAAGATTCCTGTGCAAGAGGATCACACAAATAAAATCACTGCAATTTTTTTAACTTGAAAGAACACCTATCTAAGAATCTCTAGTTCCTGCAGCATGGCCCCTATGATCAATGATCTCTCTACAAACCTTTAGATCTTCCAGTGCAACATTTTAATCAAATACTCAAATAATCAAATTTGCAAATGTCCGACCTGCAAATATGAAGAGCCAACTACAACATTTACTAGTCCTGTACAATAACGAGGGTATAGGCTGACTAACCTTATTGGAAATTTTATGAATGGAAGCTGTCCAAAAGTGATGCTATTATTTGCCTTTACCAAAATAAAGTGAGACAATCCAAAGGGGGGGGGGGGGGGGGGAAGGGCTTGATTACATGGCCTGCATGCTCTGTTGCCATAAGCAAACACGTGCTCTTCTCTCTCGTTTATTGTTACTTTGATGCTTAGTTGCTAAGGATGAGACAATTTGATCTGCTGGAACTCTTCCTTGTATTAATAAAGCTGAGGTCACCTTATGAAACAGCAAGAAACTTACACAACCGTACCCTGCCAAAATGCTTTCTATGAATCTGAACAGCAGCTTATTAAGCTTATTATAACAGTACTGATCCAATTCATTATCTACTCTGAAGTAGGTTCTACACAGGGTTGACCACTTGGTTCTATTGGTTCTATTATATCTCTTTAATCTCAGAGACAAAATTTGATGATAGAACATTCCTGTCTTTTATCCTCTTTGCATACTGTTGACAGAACCAACACTTTAGTATCTCTTCAAATGAATCCAGATTGAGCTAGTATTTCTGTGGGATCTTTTACTCAAAGCCAATACTATCACTCCGAAAAGAAACCTGTGTGTGGAAACACTGTTATATAAACCTGTGGTTGCATGTAAACAAGATAATAAAGCAGGTTCTGGTGTAATGCTTCCCTCTCCCTTCCTCCACTATTTAGTATCTTATATAACATCCTTATCATGTGGTTTATTACCCTGATCCTTTTCTACAAAGGCTATACCCTATTTACTTTGCTGGGAAAGTGAGGGGGGGGGGTAGATTAATATGTATGTTATATTAACGTGTTAGCACTTGTGGATCCATCCACTGATATCGTGCTATGAAACTGCAGGCTGGGAAGACACTGGGAACAAAAAGCCAAGACACATTTGGGTGTTCTTTTATTCTGAATATACAGTGTAAACTCAAACTTCTTCTATCCTCTTCAAAGTGCACAAGCTCTTTAATAGTGTGAGAACAGGGATAACTAAATATTTTCTTTACTTATGGGCCTGGAGATAGAAATGGTTATAGTTTTTAGTAAAGTCAGCGGAAGCCAAGATGGGTATTTATCTTGATTGATTGCTCCCCAATGAAATTTCCCTTCAGTCCCCAAATTTATAGTATTGAATGTGAGCATTTAAAATACATGTCAGGCATACACACAAAAGGGCAGGTGGCGTTACTAAGGGAATTGAGGCATGGCAAATAAGAGAGAGTCTGAGTTGTGAATAATTGTCAGTGTTGGCAATTTGGGAAATGAAAGGAAATTTATTTGGCTGGGGCAGATATCTTATTTGGGGAGCAATGTCCTCATTCTTCCATCATAGCTACAACTTTGCTAGAAATCGATACCTGGCAACATGCAAACATACATATTCACATATTGACTGTTGTAAGAGAACTTTACTGAGTCTATCCCTGTACCTACAATACAATGTACCCCATCCAACACTGGCCCTTCATCCAACCACAAGGCTGATGCTGACAGTGGCTAAACCAAGACAAACTATGTGGCTTGAGTGAGATGAAGTAGACTGCTGACAGCTAGGGAAAAACACAATGCTCACATTACATTTCTAAATGGCCTGGTATGCCCTTAGCCATTTGCCCAACAATCCTGTGTGGGTTGAGTATTTTTTGCTCCTATTATATTCCTCTGGAATTACTAAAGGAAAAAATAAACTTGCATCAACAGAAAAGTGAAAAGCAGGCACTCCCAATTGAAATCGACAATCTGAATGAAAGAATTATATCACATGACTTCCCTCTCTCTGTCTGTCTCTGTCTCTCTCTCTGTCTCTCTCTCTCTCTCTCTCTCTCTCTCTATCCCTTCTGTTGCCTAGCCCAGGGCTCTAGGCTCCTTGTGTGTGTGCTCCTTCAAGTTGCTTGACTTATGGTGACCCCATGAATTTCCTAGAGTTTTCTTAGGCAAGGACTACAGGATCTTCATGACAAGGGTTGGACTGGATAGCCCCTGTAGTGTCTTTTAGCTCTATAATTGTATGGTTCTATAATTTAGCTCCCTCTTTCATACGCTGTGTACACTGAGGAAGGAGGAACAGTGAAGCTTCTGGCTAGGACTCCATATTTGCCTCCTTCTCTTGAACACCAAACAGATTTGGGTTCAGGAACAGAAACATAGGAAATATAACAGGAAAAGGCACATTTTTTCTCTATGAAGTCTATCAGGATTGGTGGACAACTTTTCACACCACCACAAGTGCAGCATTTTATTTTTCCGCATAGGAATGGATGACAACAATTAACTTCTCTGAGAGGTAAGCAAAGGTGCCATGTATTTGCTGCCACCCAATTCTTTGTCATGCTAAGAAGCAGAGGAACATTGGAAGAAAAGCATAATTTGCACCCTGGACAGAGAGGAATGAGAAACTTCTAGCCAACTATTATTTTCCTTGGATAGGAATTGAAGTACAACAGCAAAATAAAGTACACATTACTTAATCTGTATCAGAAGCTTAGCCTGCTGCTTCATGCACTGTGTAGTCAAGTATGGAAATTTATAAAAGCACAGCAATGAGGTAAGAACACTTAGATAACTTGTGTCACATTTGTGCTACCAGTAGATGGTACTACTGCCTCAGTTTTATATGCAAATTCAGTTTCTTAGGCTTTATTTGCAAAAATATGATAGTTTCAAGAGTTAATCAACCAAAACAGTTTTAATTTAATTATTGCAATATTTTAATAGGCATGGTCGGGAGACATTTCCATGTTCACATTTCTTAGAACATTCATGATAATTTTACAGTACACTGTCTAGTTATTGTACTACATAGGAGGACACAAGAGGGAAAACTCTATGAAGGATCATAGTAAAGATTATTCAGAATTTCTCAAAAATCTGCATGCCTGAAGCCACAAATTAAATGGGCCCTAAATACCCTAATGGTACCAGATCCTGTCTGATCTTGGGAAGCTTAGTAAATTGAACCTTGATTAGTATGTGCTGTAGGCTTTATTTCAGAAGGAACTGACAAGAATGACCTCTAGTATTCCTTGCCTAACTCTACCCCATGACATTTCTTGGGTCACTATAAGTCAACAGCAACTTGAAGGCACATGCACACATAGAAGCACAGTTCAGTTTCAATGCCTAGTACTTTCTTAGCCCAAATACTTTTATGCCTGTTCATGTGTTATTAATGCCACATAATATACAGGACAGAACATCTTTAACTGTTATTTAGAAGATGTGAGGTTGCAGTTTGGGTGTTAGAATACGGTTCTGGGAGACCAGGGTCCAGATCCCTCCTCAGCTATTTAGCCCCAATGGGTGACCTTGGGCAAGTCACATCCTCTCAGTCTTAGATAAAGGCAATGATGAATTGCCTCTTACCAAATTCTGCCAAGAAAATCATGTGGAAGAGTCTGCATAGGTCAGAGTGAATTTGAATGCACATAATAATAGAAGAGAAAGGTTCAGCAGGTACTAAATCTCTACTCACTTATAGTACCCAGTGCTGTACAATTATTAAACTGTAATAATTAAAGGCACAGGAATCCTGTTCTCCTTTTCACCTGGCACCTATGAGTTAGGTTTAGTGTATAGGGGTTATTTTCCTTCCTTTGGTTTTATGTAGAGGCCAGTAGCTCTGATGTCAATGTGACAGTGAACCTGTTCTGGATTTTGGTCTCAGTTTTAAGGGAGCCATCCAAAGAGTAGGGTAGCTCTTTAATGTAGAATAGCTACTCCTGCACAAGATATGGCCCTTTCCCTGCCTGCCTTCCTAGTCAGGCACAGAGGGGGAGAAAGTAGCCCATAGATTTTTTTTAAAAATACTGGCCCTTTATTATTAGCAAATTGTGCAGGCCTGGTGTAGACTAAAACTTGGAGTTGATTCATCACTCCACTGTTGTCAGCGTGAGACTTGATGGCTTTCAAACAAGATCAGATATATTTGTGGAACATAAGAACAGGCAGAACCTCTCATACAATTACATCTCCAACCCAAGCTGATCAAGCAAGGGAATTAGTGAAATTAGAAGAGCTCCCACTGCCAGCCACAAGCTGCCACCTTGCTAGACAGAGGTACCTATAGGCTCCCTGGAGCAGCCACTTGCCTGGTGCCTCAGAGGTGAAGGGTCCCCAGAGACTGTGGCTGTATAAAGTTATGAAAAGAAGTATCCCCTAGATAAGAAGCTGTTTGGAAATGGCAACAGGAATGGACATTTTGTCTGCAGCAAGCAGTCATTATTGTGTATGTATGTACCTTCCAGAAATCTGTTGACTTATGGTGAACTCAGGAATTTCCCAGGCTTTTTGTAGGCAAGTAATACAGTGCTCAAAGACATTTTTGCCATTTCCTTCCTCTGAAACAGCCAATAACGCCTGGTATTCATTGGTGGGTTCTCATCCAAAGACTTACAACAGCTGACTCTGCTTAGCTTCCAAGTTGAGACAGAATCTGATGCCTTTAAGTTTACTGCAAGATCAGACTTCCATTCGAAAACTATTAAAGGTAAAGTCTGGTCGTGTCTGACTCTGGGGGTTGGTGCTCATCTCCATTTCTAAGCCGAAGAGCCGGTGTTGTCCATAGACACCTCCAAGGTCGTGTGGCTGGCATGACTGCATGGAGCGCCATTACCTTCCCGCTGGAGCCATACCTATTGATCTACTCACTTTTGCATGTTTTCTAACTGCTAGGTTGGCAGAAGCTGGAGCTAACAGTGGGCGCTCACTCCGCTCCCAGGATTCGAACCGTGACCCTTCAGTCTGCAAGTTCAGGAGCTCAGTGCTTTAACACACTATGCCACCAGGGGCTCAAAAAAAAAACTATTTCATGACTGTAATTCCCAGCTCCCACTCCCCAATTATTAACAGCCTCATCACAAGCAACATTATCTTAGGCCTGCTGAGTACACATTTTTGCCATTGTCCATCACACACAGAACAAGAAAGAAAGCACTTAAAGAATCTTATTGTGTGTTTTGCAACATTGACTTCCTTGAAGTAACTGTCATTGGGCAAAAGACAGGGTGTTACTCTAAATCTTATGGTTAGTCATTATAATTAAAGTAGACTCACAGAATCAGTGGGATTTACCTACACAATATCTTAGTAGGAAATTCTACTCAGGGGAATCGAATAGGAATTTTTAAAAGTTAACTTATGTATTGCAGCCCCCAGATTGAGAGCAGAAAGGGGAAATGCAGCACACAAGGTGCCTGAAGGAATGAACCATGTTAAGGTATAGAAATGAACAGTGGGTCTTCAGAGTAGTATTGGTAGCAGATAGTGATATTTGTAAAAGCCCAGGGAGGTCACATAAATGAGTACACACACACACACATATTATATGGGAAATACCATATTTCATTGCTGGTAAAGCACACTTTTTCCCATTTAAGGAGCTTCAAAAATGGGTTGTGCCTTGCAATTACCCCTTTTTTTCTTGCACAACTGTTTTACCTCCAAGAGGGAAGAGAGGAAAGGCACCTGCCCAAATTGACTGTCATTGCATCACCATTTTGTCCTCAGCCAGAGGGCTATTTACCAGTATTTTTGCTAAATGTGGCTTCCTGCTTCTGCTGCCTTCCCAACAGACCCATAGACTTAATATTGTAAGACTCATGCAGACAAATGACTTCTGGGTTTCTTCACAATCCCGCCTCATCCCACTGAGAAGGTTGCACTACAAAGCGGCATTAAATTCTTTTTTTTTTTTTTTTTTTACAAAAGATGTATGTACAGAGGAAATTCTAAAAGGTAATCTAAGAATTTATTATATTTGATTGGCACCCTACAAGTTGGCACTATTTAAGGCACCAACTTATTCCAAGTATGCGAAGATCCTTGGAGCCTGTTAAAGCACTTCACAATGACCATGCCACCTCTGCTTCAGTCCAATCTGTTGTGAAAGAATGGGGTATCTCAGAATCCAGACTGCATTCAGAGAGGTAGATGGCTTAGTCTGTCACAGGAGAGCCAACAGTACTTTAAGGACGGACCCTTTCATTATCGCAGAAAGTTTCACAAACAAGTAATTAGTCATTTCTTAGCAGACCATGGCAAACCTTTTCCTATTAATCAGTTTCTCTTCCACCCTTTGATATGAGGAGCAAAATGAGTGTGGATGAAAGCAAGGAGAATCTGATGGATGGCACAAGAAATGAAAGATGTTCTGAACATAAAGCTTCATTGAAAGGCTGACAGTTGAAGATTGAGAGTGGGGGGGGGGGGGGAGAGAGAGAAGGAACAGACCAAGTTTTAATATAAACAAATTTAATACACATAATTTTGGGTAAATTAAATTCAGGCAGTTGATTCTTCTCTCCAAATGGCATGAGGATCTTAGCTAGTTTGGTCAATGTTTTTGCCTTTGCTAGTTTAAAGTTGCCTTGAAAGTTAATTCTTTTCTTTCTTTTCCTTCTTCTTCTTTTCCTTTTTGGCACCACTATGACCCTGCATGACAAGAGAAAAAATAAAATGGGACTTAAAAGAGAACATGTTTTTTCATCTCAAGGTGAACCACAAAAGAAAGTAAAGGCTTATTTTCTTTGCAAACTTCTTTTTTCCACTCTGATTCATCAGTTTTTTTTATGTCAACCCATTAGCCAAGCTGGTTGGGAATGATGGAGTTCAGCCCAACATATCTTCTTTAAATATTTATATCCCACCTTTTATGTAAAGATTTCATAGCGGCATACAATTAAATCAGTTGGATGTTTTCAGTTTATGAAAAATGATCTATAAGGACAGGCGCTGAGACAATCAGGGCAATTTTTACATATGTTGAAGCAGCCAATAGCAATCAGGTAGTATATGCTTAGAGTTTGTGTAATGTAGTGGTTTGAGTGTTGGTCTATAACTCTGGAGACCATGATTCAAATCCTCTCTTAGCCATGGAAACCCACTGGGTAACATTAAACAACTCATACTCTCAGCCTCAGAGGAAGTCTACGGTAAACAAATTCTGAACAAATCTTGCCAAAAAACCCTGTGATAGGTTCACCTCCAGGTCGTTACAAGCCAGAAATGATGTGAAGGCTCACAACAACAATATTGACATTGGCTCATATTCTATATCACCTTCTTTCTAAACTATTTTCCTAATGGAGAGCTTAGTATTGTGACTGTCGTTTCCACAGGGCTTTATTTTGGGCATCCTCAGATCTCAGGTTGGCAGCACGCATGTCTTCATTGATGGTGTCCATCCATCTTTTCTTTGGTTGTTCATGTGCAGCTGATTGGCCCTTCACTCTGACCAATCCCCAGTCACCATTCTCCCCATCAAGGGAATCCCCACCTGGAGGCAGCGACATCAGCAAAACCCTCAGCCAATCCCCAGTGTGCAGATCCTGACCAGCCTCCTTTCCAGCCAATCAGAGAAGGAAGTGGGAGGTTTGAATGGCTGTCAGAACTCTATAAGATGTCTCACATTTCTCTGTCTCTTTATGCTCATACATTTTGAAGCAAATTGTACATAAAGCTCTGTGGTTTGTCTTCAGCCTGGTTTGTTTCTCTGTCCTGGCCAATCTGGTTTAGCTTATGTTTGCCACGTACGCACAGATCCTCTTAATCGCAGTCCTAGTTGAAATCACAGCAAGATGGATTGGGCAAATTAAGTTTATTTGGCTTGTGATCATTGTGCAAGGAGGATGACATTTCCATCCTTCTCCCATGAGTAAGTGAGGCTGCAACAAATAATTGCAACAGGGGTCCTGCTTCTCATCCTGACTCATTGGTGGGGAGAATGGAACTGTTATCCTTCTGTATCCCGACTACAGCTGAACAGACATCTAGCTGCTTGTTATTAAGGTAGGTTTGGGAGGGCATTTAAACTTGTAGCAATAGTGCCACACGATCATGACTACATAATGTTAATGAATATGAATCAACTACAGTACTGGAACTGCAATATCAACCCCCAACCATCAGTGTTACTTGTTCTCTGCTTCTTTGAAATCTCTTACTGTAGGTGGCAAGTGAAAACCAAAAAAAGAAATTCTAATTGTCATCTTGCCAGAATGTTTCTGTAAGTCATTATGACTTCATTTTGGGAGTGGACAAACTAGAAAATGTAGAGCCTTGTCAAACACCACTCATCCCTGGCAAAGTAGCCTAGTTCACCAAGAGGGAGTCAACTAAATGAGGGCAGATATACAAATCAGGGGTGGGGGTGGGATAAGTCTACCAATGGCTGTGAGTCATGACAGTTACATTACCTCCATTATTGGAGACAGTTTACTTATGGGGACTGGGGGAGTGAGTGTTGAAAGAGACTGATTACAGTCTTCACAGGCATTAAAGAAACCCATGTAAAACATCCCATGCTTCTCTAAAACTATAAATTGTTAAATGTTTGAACTGACAGCACATTCCAATGTGAGAATTAAAACTAGAAGGAGAACAATTTCCCATTCTGCCAGTCACCCACTATATTACCTTTTCAGAATCACTGTCGGAGCTGCTGCTGCTGTCATCATCTTTTCCATCATGCTGGGAAGGGAGAAAAAAACAAACTGTTACTCCATTTGTGGCATCACAGAAGGCAGGGCATCTAAATCCTACTCAATCATGTACCTTTTCTGAAATCAAACTGTGTTTTCATGATAGTAAGAACAAGAATCCATGCTTTGCATGCAGAAGATCCTTGGACACACAGCTCTATTTTTCCAGGAAATCTGGCATCACTATCTGAACAATTTCTTTTCAAAAGAACAACTTACTAGCATCCCTGTTTGTTATTGTGTGACTTCACACAGTTTCTGACTAAGGCAGATCCAAAGTATACAAGCTAATCCTTGTACAGGATTAGGCTTCTGTCATGTATTATAACTATGGCTCTCATATTTGTTTCTTGTAGGAGCTCTTTTTGAATATATTATGTTCTGGAAAATGCAGTGGCCAAACACATTCTTGGCTCTGGAATGCCCTCCCTAAAGGTATTAGACTAGCCCCTAATCTTCAAGCTTTTTGAGTGAATTTAAAAACAAGGCTCTTCATACAGGCCTTTGACCCTGTGTAATCTATGGTCAGCTTGATGATCCACCGATTATGTCACTTCACACTTTGATTGTTACTGCAAATAGCCAGCTTTGCTCACAGGTTCTACTAAGTTTTAGGGAATTATATATATTTTTTACAGTTTTATTAGCTGGGATTTTATGTGCGTTGTTTTTATATTTTTGTCACGGTGTATATACTTCAGTATTGCTGTTTATATGCGGCACTTGGAGTGCTTCTGTAAGCTGCCCCAAGTCCTTTGGGGGAGATGGTGGTGGGGTATTATTATTATTATTATTATTATTATTATTATTATTAACCACAACTAATGCAAACGCATCATGCTTTCAGCTCTTTATCCAACTAGTAGAGGAAAAGGAAGAAGAAAAAGTGACAGATCACCCAAGACACATGGCAGATTTGATGGCTTGTCCTCTAAATTGGTGCCGAATGGAAGAAAAAGACTCTTGAGATTTTAAATACCCAGTATTTGTCATTGCTTACGTAAATGTGCAGATCTTACCTTGAAGGTGAATAACAGCATACAAAAGGATAAATTAACTGAAATCAGCCAGCTAGAACTGAACTAGCACACTTTCTCCACCTCTTCAAAGTCCACAAATTTTGGATTTTAAAAACATTTATTCTTACAACCAGGACAGCAACATTTGTTTTCTATATATCCATAAAACCTGACTCACTCTATGCTAGTAATGGTTTGTGATGAGGAAACAGGAAGGCAGATTCTAAAGGATAACTATCCTATTGCATCGTCCTTTCAGCTTGGAGGCTTATTCCTAATGTGCCCCTCAAGAAAGGTTACACACCTATGCTATTTTTCCTACTTTTTCCATGGAAAACTTCCTATCTCCCATGCCTAGTCCTGATTTGACTTTTTTCCCCATTATTATTTGCTTCAGTTATCCAAACTGGGCCAAGAGTGAGTCACACATGGAACAAGGAGGAAGCAGCCAACAAACTCAATGGTTTACGGAAGGTCTTAATCAAAGCACAAGTGTTGAGTCATGCCATAAGAGTAATTGTGGTGTCTCATAATGACATAAATTTGTACTATTCCATATTTTTCCTATTCAAACCTGAATGCAGAAAAATGACCCCCTCTTATTCAACATTGTTGTGTTTTCTTTCTTGAGTCCCCAAGACTCTGTACTAATTTGGAAGC
The DNA here is from genome assembly GCF_035594765.1 of Anolis carolinensis. Taxonomy (NCBI): domain Eukaryota; kingdom Metazoa; phylum Chordata; class Lepidosauria; order Squamata; family Anolidae; genus Anolis; species Anolis carolinensis. The sequence goes on along the minus strand of NC_085842.1, from coordinate 94,892,889 downwards.
TCATTTTTTAAATAAAAATATAAATAAAATCTTGGATATTTTCAGTATTCCAAGGGAGCCCCCAATGGTGCAGTGGGTTAAACCCTTGTGCTGGCAGGACTAAGGACTTGAAGGCTGGGTTGCTGACCTGAAGGTTGCCGGTTTGAATCCAACCTGGGGAGAGCACAGATGAGCTCCCTCTATCAGCTCCAGCTCCTCATGCAAGGACATGGGAGAAGCCTCCCACAAGGATGGTAAAAACATCAAAACATCCGGGCATCCCCTGGGCAACGTCTTTGCAGACAGCCAATTATCTCATGCCAGAAGCAACTTGCCGTTTCTCAAGTCGTTCCTGACACACACAAAAAAGTAATCCAAAAAGTTCATGGTCCTAATACCTCTCTTCTGTGTCTTCCTTCCTTCCCCTAATACCTCAAGCACACTTCATATCCATTTAAGTTTCAGCCTTCCTTAGGGAAACAGGAATCCAAATAAGAAGTTATAGCTGAGCAAAACCCAGCAATGTCAATTTGCTAATTAACTGGTATTTGCCATTGGCATAAATCTCCCCTCCTTCCTTCAGCCCCACCTTTACTCACTCCTAAAAACTGCTTCAGGGAAACCTCTCAATAGAAGGAGATGTTGCTGTTTACATGGAAAACTACTCCCACAAAGTTGATGTAATCTATGGCATGTATTTGTGTAATAAACTCATGTGGATATTTTTATTTGCATGTTCTCTTCATGGCTGACGAGAACAAGGAGATATTAGTAATTGTGCATGTTCACACATTTGCGTAATTAATATAGGCAAAGTGACATAGCCATTAGAGTTGCCTGGTTTTCAAAACAGCAATAATCATAGAGCTGGAAGAAACCACAAGGGTTAATGGCATCCAGTCCAAGCCCCTTCCATGCAGGAATATAGAACCAAAACATTCCCAACAGATGGCCATATCAATCAAAATGCCGGTAAAAGAGAGAATTAGAGAATGGAATAAAGAAACATGTCTGTCTTGTGACTTGAAAAATGTGGTGGTTTGTAAGGGATAGTTTCTTGACTATGAATTTGCCCTTAATTCGTGGGCTCTAGTCATTACCATCTATTCCAAGAATGACAGTCAGATGTTGTTGGACATCAACCCTAGCCAGCATAGCCAATGGTGAGGGATGCCTGGGGTTATGGTCCAATAACTTCTGTACAATTCCCACATATCATTTTGCTATGGAAACACAGTACAAAAAACCCACTAATCTCAGATTGTAGATTTTAAGAACATATTGTACATATTCCATATCTGCTCTTTGAACATCATCATATAAAGGACACCTCTTTTTCTGTACCTTTTTCTCCTTCTTTTTCTTGTCTTTTTTGTCTTCATCTTTCTTGTCTTTTTCCTTCTCCTTTTCCTTCTCCTTATCGTCTCTCCCAAACACTAACCATGATAGGAATAAATTAAAATCAATTAGGTCATAAATGAAAACCGATGCTGTAATGATTTTGCAACCTTATATTCCTTACTGATTGTTCTTTGGCAGATTTAGCATTACTGTAGACAGGGCTTATTAAAGCATTATATGTGAACCCACATGTTAGAAGTTTCTTATTTAGCAACTGTTTCCATACAGACTCAAAACTATCAGTTTACAGTAGAGGAATCAGCCCAATTCGGGGGGGGGGGGAGGGGGGAGTTTTAGTCAATAATTGGGTTGAAGAATCCAGGCACAGGCCTTGATGGAGATGCACCCTGCCTCAAGATGCCAGTCTGCATTGGGAACCCAACAAGGGAGTCAAAATTATTGTTAGCATAGAACTGTGAACTGTACAAGAACTGGGATGTAATCTTGTCTATAAATACTTTGGGAATGGAAAGAATATATTGCCCTTTAATGGCATAAAACAACCTAAGCAAAAATGGCATATTTCTCTGGGCACTCTCTAACGCAGTGGTTCTCAACCTATGGGTCCCCAGATGTTTTGGCCTATGACTCCCAGAAATCCCAGCCAGTTTACCAGCTGTCAGGATTTCTGGGAGTTGAGGGCCAAAACATCTGGGGATCCACAAGTTGAGAACCACTGCTCTAGGGCAATTTCTATGAAATGGAACCTGAAAAACTAAGTTAAGATACCTATACTTTGTGACCTGTTCAATAGGAATCTGTTATTTCCCATTTATAAATTACCTTCTTTCTGATAGAAACAATCACTATTCTTTTGTTGTAATGTTACGGTTTCATTATTAGAGTAGTTGGCAATTATTAAGAGTCTCCTCAGGTCTACTATTGAATAGTATAGGCGTGCTACATCATCAGCATAAAGAATTGAGATGGGTTGACTAGCCAATTTGGAAAGCTGGAAGCTGATACTCATTTAACTTTTAATCAGGGAGTTGATACAGAAGTTAAATAGGGTAGGTGCTAGGATGCAGCCCTGCTGAGTAGGGATGGAGAGAGAAAGGTGCCCCACATGACTGCATCTAATTGGAAGGTGAGTATTTTCATCCAGGTCATGATTATGCATTAGGACCTTTCTTCAATTGCCATATCCTCACATTTTCTAGTATTTCTATAAAATCATTGAAACATGTTGAAAGCATCCTCAGATGGGGATGCATATTTTTCAGCTACATGCTGAAGGATAAGACCCTCATCTACAGTTGAACATCCATATCTAAAAGCAGCTTGCTCATTACACAGTTTGCCTTCCTGTTCTAGCCAATCCAGTAATTTTGCATGCAAATAACTAGTATATAGTTTACTAATAATATTTAGCAAGCTGATTGGTCCATGCTTAGGTAGGTCTGCCTGTTCTCTTTCTTATGCAGAGGAATAATGATTGTCAACCCTTAGTCCTCGGGAAAGATAGCTGAACAGTCAATCCAAGTGAAAAGCTAAGGTAAAGCTGGGCTTAGCTTTAAGCAGTTATGATGGAATATTATTACACAAACACACAGATCTTTCCCTGGTTTTACCAGTAATATTAATTTGGACACCTCAGCATCAATTCAGGTAAATTACTGCTATCAATTGCTATAGAGCAAATAGTGTCTTGAACCATAGCATAGATTTGAAAGTAGGCTTCCCAAGAAGATGGTGGTATATTACTATCCAACCTGGGAATAAAGTTATGGAGAATCCTCTTCTATTATCCTCCAGAATGTAAATGCATCCCTTCGTGTCCCCTTTTTTCCTAAAACGAATCTAGCTTAGTTTGGGGAGGGATACAAAGGAAAAGCAGCTCACCTTTCAAGATGGAAGACATCCTTCAAGTATAATGCAGCTCTGGCAAAGAAATGTCAGATGTGTCAGTCTTTCTGCCTTCAATTCCTGGTTCGGTGTTGGTTTTGTCTAAAGGAAGAACATATTAAAAACATTTGATACACTGTTTTGCTGTTTGAAGGACAGAAAGTCAGAAGGTTGTTGCCTTGAGGCTGACCTAGAGCATTTGGAAAAAGATGCCTTCACAAAACCTGCTTTTGTAAGAGGAGATCCTCAGATTAGCCCATTTCCAAATAATTGCAAAAGAATCTGGTTTTGCCTGTTCACCACTAGGCCTCACCTCCTCTCAGTAGGATAACAAATACAGGCAGAAGACACAACTCTGTGCAAACAAACTATACATAACTCTGCAGTGCAATAAGGAAATTCATTAATGTTAATATTTATTACATGAAGTTCAGGCTTCTAGTCACTCACTTGAGGCTGAATCAAGAAGGAAGTCATCAACAAAATCAGCACAATCTGTTCTTAGAGCGCAGGTGAGCGGAGTGTGATCCTCCGGATACTATTGTACTGCAATTCTCAGCACCTCCTACCTGTAGGGCCAATTGTGAGGCACACTGGGAGTTGCCGCCCAACATAATATACTTTCCAATACTGCACAGGTGAAAACCAGGACACATGTGGCTTAACAGCATCAGAGTCTGGTAAAGAGGGCAACATTTGTGAAAAGCTAAGAGAGGCTGCAACAGATTGCTTTTGCCTGGGATGTAGACAAGGCTCCGGCTCTTCTTCTTCCCAATTTTCTGCGCAAATGAGTGTAAAACTATTTTTCTACAATTGACGTAAAATGAGAATGAAGGACGAAAGTGGGGAAAGGAGAAAGAAACTGGAATATTTCAAAAGCAGCTGGAAAAGTACAACAACGTGGTAATTGTGACTGTCCCTGTCAAATCATGATTGTTGGAGAATATGATACAGATCAGGGCTTCTTGAACCTTTCCACTCAGGACCCCCTTTTGGCCTGAATTTTTTTTTACGTGACCCTATGTTAAAATACAGGTATATAAAATAGGTATAAAAATCAAATATTTACTCATAACAAATCATTATTTGCAAGGCTTGAACAGGCTGATTTTTCTTTTCATCAAGTAAACTGAAGCCCCTTCTGCAGAGTCCACTATAAACACTGTACAACAGATTTGTGTAAATGTCTAAAACATCCACTAGATGACATTTAGAAATCTTTCACTGTTACCAAATTTTCAGGACTCCAACATTAAGCTATGGGACCCCATTTGGTGTCAGGGCCCACAGTTTAAGAGGCAATGGTCTTAAGGATCACATAATTCCTACCCCTCTTTGGAGTTCTGGTCTGAGATTTTGGAGGACTCATGTTCTAGTCCCCACTACAAAACCACATGCATCCCTTGAATCTGTGATGGAATATAAATGTAAGCGATACATCACTGCAGAGGAAATCAAGCACATAAAGCCAATGCAAATCCACCATTTTCCTTTCTCACACAAATTAGGCAAGCCTAACATTTATTTCTGTGATGGACATGCCTCTGGTGAAGACTGTTGATGAAACGGCAGCTCTCTTTCCCCTGAAAAACGGGGCAAGTTCCCTATGTCAAAGAATTGTGTCCAGTGTGCAAGTCCCATAAATCATCCATAAAGCAAACAGCTCAGAATCCCAGGGCAACATGGCCAATTAAGGTATTCTTCTCTACAGCAGTAACTTCAGTTCTCTCTGAAGGAAAAGGCATAAGAAAAAATAACCTCACCTAATGGGGAAGAAAGCCAGGTAGCCTCTCAGTCACTCTCTTCACTGGTGGTAATTCAGATCCTGTCTGCTGCCTTTATAATTTGCACTCCATCTCCGCCCCACTGTGTCCCGGAAGGGAATTAAAACAGGTTCCATCTAGCACAGTGTGCTATCAGGGAGTGTCCTCTGCACATATGCAACCATTGCCTCAAACAAACCTAATTCCTGCAATATCTCTACAAGAACATTCTAGTTCAAAGCAGGGAAGACAGGCCTGTGTTTCAGATGAGACATTTCTTTCCCCTATTTTTCTTACACCATGGATGGAAATGGGAATAGGCAAATCTGTGAAAAAGAGGCCCAGGGAGCATTGGAGAAATTTTATGTTGTGCCCATAGTCCCCCAAAACAGCCTTGAAAAACTGAAGATGACCCAAAATCATTGAAAAACCCCCACTGGATAAAAACCTGATATTTCAAAGACCTATTCCTTTTGGAGGTATTTGTACTAGTAAAACTGGCACCGCAATTGAAGAAGCAGAACTTCTGAAACACTGGCACTTGGCACAAAAGTAGTCAAGTACTTTGAAATTCTGTGTCGCTTGCAAGTTATTGTTGCTTGTTGAAAGGAGAAAAGAGGGCTGACCTTGGCTCAATTCACAACTGACTTAATATATTCTGGCTTCTACCACTTCTCTAACCTGGTAACTTCTAGAGGTGTTTTTTTAAAAAAAATTACAGGTGACATTTGTCGACTACAAGGAATAGAGATGCGTAACACTGAACAGATGTGATCATTCTTTCTCTGCACCATAAACCAATGTGGAAGAAAAGGACTATCAGGAGCAGTGCCTTAGCCGTTACCAGCTCCCTGGCCTCAGGAGGAAAGGAGAACCACCTGCTGGCCTGAATTAAGCCTTTCCAAAGGGTGTGGCAGGGAAGACAGCACCAACAAGCTCAGAAGGAGATCTGGAAAGAAGCTGCAGGACAGGAAATGGGCTGCAGCTATCTCCTGTGGACCTGAGTGCTGGTGGTGGGAAGGGTCTCAAGGAAAGACATGAGTATCACATGGAGAGAGGCTCTTCTGGGTTGCCTGACTGTGGAGGTGGAGGTTGAGGTTGAGAGAGAGGACTCCCAGTGAGAAGGCCTTATCAAGGAGCCACAATCACTTAACAAAATCTCACTGGGGCCTGTAGCCTGAAGATACTTCATTGGATCTGTGCTGCAGTCCTTTCACTTGACTGGGGATTTGTTTTGTTCAAATTAAGTCCCTTTTCTCTACCTGGAAAGCTCGGAGTATGTTTGAGAGGTCATGCAAATGGATGTGTTTGGTGTACCCTTTCCTATGAAGGGTAACCCTGAGACTCCCACCCACCATGATATAGTTCTTCTTACATATATTATATTCTTGTTCACACCTTCAGAGAAGTTCCTATATTCTGTAACACTTTTCTTAGGGAGGTCTAGGCTGGCTCACTCCTTGCTGTCTTTTTGTTATCAGGTGAAGACGTTTTGATTCCAGAAAACTTTTGTGAACTAATTATTTCAAATACAGTAGAGTCTCACTTATCCAACATAAACAGGCCGGCAGAACATTGAATAAGCAAAAATGTTGGATAATAAGGAGGGATTAAGGAAAAGCCTACTAAACATCAAATTATGTTATAATTTTACAAATTAAGCACCAAAACATCATGTTTTACAACACATGGACAGAAAAAGCAGATCAATACACAATAATGTTATGTAGTAATTATTGTATTTACGAATTTAGCAGCAAAATTTTGCTATGTATTGAAAAATTGACTACAAAAACATTGACTACTAAAAGGCAAACTGCGTTGGATAATACAGAACGTTGGATAAGCGAATGTTGGATAAGCAAGACTCTACTGTAATGGGCTTTCTGTTCTCATAATATACAGTTGACCTTTGATATTTTCTAGACCAGTGGTTCTCAACCTGTGGCTCCCCAGGTGTTTTTGGCCTAAAACCCCCAGAAATCCCAGCCAGTTTACCAGTTGTTAGGATTTCTGAGAGTTGAAGGCCAAAAACATCTGAAGACCCCCAGGTTGAGAACCACTGTGCTAGACCTTGGTTCTGGGATGCCCCCCCCCCCCCTGCTGCAGTCCCTCCAACTGGATATGAAGGGCTAAGAAACCCTCTATTCCCAGTTTTCAGGCAGGACAGAGTGAAGGAGAGAGAAAATAAAGTATCTTCCCTGCCACAACTACCAGCAAAATGGAGTTAGTCCTGTATATTTTATCTAGTTGATTCCCATCCAATTTTTCATCCAGGCTATGATTTACATGTGACACCAAGTCATAAAAATGTAGTTGCATCTGCCAAACATGCATGTCGATTCCCATTCCTAGAATTTGTCTTCCTCAGTTCTGAACATGTTTATTATTTACATTGTACAACATGCATTTATTAATGTTATTTTATATTTTCAGGTTACTCAATAAATTATCTAGGAGGTACGGACATGAAAGTATAAATCAAAAATTGCTGTAAAACATAATAGATAAAATCCAGATAAAGCCAGTCAAACAAAAACAAGATTACACAAGCCAGTCAAAACTAACATACCATAACACCAATAAGATAAAACAAGTCAAATAAGAATCAAAATAAAACAATCAGCAGCATGTTATCAACTCAAAAATAAAATCAGCTAATAGTTTTTTTAAAAGCACCAAAACAGTTCCCCAGATTCCTGGGAATATAGAAGTTCGAGGTAGTCTCCAAGCAATAGGATTCCAAATATGGAACATCACTCTTGTAGAAACTGGTCTGGCTTTTGGGATTAGTAGCCCGCTTTTTCCATCTCCTTTTATAGGTGCTGCAAAACACAAATAATAAATCTGCTAGTGCAACCTGAAATCAAGATACAAATGGTCAGCTTAAAAACCCCCAAAGAAGGAGACTCCTCAAAACTCAGAGGCAGCATATTCAACTGATGAATAGATCTTGCTGTTAGGAAGTTCTTCTCTGGATTCTCTGGAACGTTTTTTCCTGTAGTTTGTTTCCATTGCTCTGTGTCCCGTTCCCTGCACTGCTCTGTGTCCTGTTTCTTGAAGCAGCAGAAAAAATACTTGCTCCCTTCTCAATATGGCATCTTTTCATATACAGGGTGTTTGAAAAAGAACTCCCTAGTTTTAATGTATTTATATTTAAAACTACGGAGTTCTTTTTCAAACACCCTGTATTTAAACACGACTATCTTAACTTTTTCTCTCTCTAAGCTTAACATACTCAGCTCCCTAAGCATATCCTCATAAGGATTCATGGCTTCCAGACTTTTGCCATTTTTGTTACTCTCTCCAGACATGCACACAAAACATTTCACCTAAACATTATGAAGAATTTCCTGGCAGTAAGAGTTGTTCGGCAGTGCGGTGCACTGCTTTGGAGTGTGGTAGAGTCTCCTTCACTTGATGTTTGTAAGCAGATACTTGATGGCCATCTCTCAGGAGAGCTTTGATTGTGTAGTCCTGCATGGCAAGAGGTTAGACTTGGAAGCCCTTGTGGTTTCTTCCACTATATATTATTCCACAGCTAACTGGAACTCAGAAAAGTTAGGGTTTTGGTCAACAATCCTTGGAATTTTCCAGTTACTGTGAAAGTTTCCAGTTTTGCTAGTAGCACCATCATGTCACAGCCTGAAGCAAACAGAAAATATGCTATTTCACCTAACATATTTTGAGTAGAATGCTGGTGACCCTCCAGATATAACTGAACTGCTATGCCCAGCATTCCTCAACTTGGCTAGGTTGCCTAAGGCATCTAGGATTTGCCCAACAATATGTGGAAGGCTCATGAATCCACAAGAAAACAGGTCCTACCACCCACACATAGATTGCACAGATAACCATCTGCTGAACAGGACAAATGTTTGCTCGAAAAAGCTTAATTCTGGCCATTGTAGAAAACATTCCAGAGCAGTAACTACTGCCTACTCAGACTTAGTTGCTAAATTTTGTTTATTTCTCCTGCTGTAAGTGGAAGGGCCATTTCCTCCTCCGCTCCCTATGGTCAACCTGCTTCATTCGGTTGCTGCAGGAGCAACTCCCAAGGAGTCTAACTTCCTTTTCAACCTTTGCTTTCTCTAATGTGATTCCTTGCCAGTTCTTATCTTTTTAATTTTGATTTCATTATCATTTCATTTGAAATTATCAGTTTTAGAACGAATATCAAAGATTATGAAATAAAAAAACACTATAAAAAATAAAAGTGCACAATAGTCGGGTCCTGGGCTCCCTTTGGACCATCAGGCCGTGGTAATTTGTATTGCCCCTACACTAGTTGATCCTGCCGGTGTGCCCCATTCTGTTTTGAATTTATACTACCATTTGAGCATCCCAACTATAAGAAAATGCCAGTTTCTTTTTCACCAGATATATTGCTTCATATTTTCTAGTTATTTGCCCTAGCTGTCAGTAAGTGAAACCTTTTTGTATTAGGAATCAAGTTAAAAGAGGGGTTTTGCACTAGCAGCCAATGCTTGGAAGCAATTATAAATAACTAGCCTGTAATTTGCTTTCTAATTAAAAATTATAACAAATATTATAACCACAGCTTAATGAAGGATAATGTTGCTGCCTTCTGTATAATTAATATTAATTTGAGTCAAATTGGTTCCACCTAATGATGGCAGGGGAATGTTGCATGGTGTTGTTTTGTACTCTGTTGAAGGGGAAATAAGGTTACTGGGAAAGGTTTGGCTTGTATCACATGCTGATGGCTTGTAGATTCCTGCCCTATAGAGTTCTACAGGGTCCTTCTCTCTGTCCCATCACCTTCACAGGCCCATTCGGTGGGAAGAAGGCAAAAGGCCTTCTTGGTGTCGCCTCCAAGACTGTTGTGCTAGAGTTTAAACAAAACAACACCCAGGTTGTGCTTTATGAAAATGAAGAACTTCAACAGAGTCTTTTGAATAACCAACTACAAAACATACCATGCCATGGCTGGCATGGTAAAGCCAATTCCCAGGCTTCAAAGGCACTATCAAGGTTCCAAAATGACATAAAGTAAACAAGGCAAAACTGCTTTCCGAAGTATCAACAAACAAACCAGTTTTCCAGTCCAGGAATCCATTCACGAGCTTCAACTGAAATTCTTATACAAGGTTCCAGGGTTCACAGCCAGGCTTCAGGGTTCCTCAAGATACAACAGAGGACTTCATCCCGTCCTAGGACGCTGCTGAGATGCAGCCAGGACTGAGACTGACAGAGCCCATCACACGATGTAGAGCTACTTCCGATTGGGCTCCATCCTAGTTCCATAAATGCTCCATTTTGGCAGCATGGTAAGAAGCTGCCCTCAGGACATGGGTGACTACTCTTGTTCTTATAGACTAAGCTGCGGACAGTGCAGAACAAAGCCAGGGGCAGACGTGAAATAGTGTGGGATGGCAAAGGGGAAATGGGGGTGCAGCCCAATGGTTTCCCCGCTGTCCCCAGCTTACGGACCTCCATGGGGTGAGGTCCACAGGCTCTCTGGATCAGGTCTGGGCATCAGGATCCACCCCAGAGGAAAAACTAGCCAGGACACGCCCTAATATGCCGGATATTTTTTTTCTAAAGAAAAGTCCCCTGCAGAGCTTTTATGCAGCTAATCACAGCTGTAAACCAGATCAGTCCTTCCCAAATAATCTCTGCAGCTTGTGAACCATTACTTGTAAGGGAAGGTCAACTTGACCTCTAATTTCCGGAGGGAAATTAATCCTTTCCAAGCATTCCAGTGGCTACACTAAAACCACCAAACTGCTGGTCATGACAAAGAATTCGGAACCTCTTCCCTAAAGGCCAGGATGGCCCCGTACTTCCTTTCCTTCCATCAGCAAGGGAAAACATTGTTTATGTGATGAGTCCTTTAAAAACTGACTGAGGTGGGATTTTAATCCTGAGTGGTGCTGTTTAGACCCATGTTGCCTCACTGAGAAATTCTTGACTATGAGAGTAAGTTATCAGGAAGGGACAGGTTTTCTGTCGAGTGCCTTAGAACAGTGGCTCTCAATCTGTGGGTCCCCAGGTGTTTTGGCGTACAATGCCCAGAAAATCCCAGCCAGTTCACCAGCTGTTAGGATTTCTGGAAGTTGGAGGCTAAAAACATCTAGGGACCCCAAGTTGAGAACCACTGCCTTAGAATGTCTTGTGAATCTGCAGTGCTCCAAAAATGTTTGATCATCGGATGCTACTCAAATATATAACCTTGATGCAAAATCTGCCAATTTCTATAAATTTATCTAAGATGAACTCTGGAGAGAACCAAGTTGTGAAACGTTTGGATTCACACATCTCTTTATAATTTACTAGCTGTGCCCGGCCATGCGTTGCTGTGGCAAAGTCTGGTGGTATAGGAAATAAAGTATTGAGGAATTGGAGGTAGTTAAGGTAAAGGGTAAAGGTTTTTTCCTGATATTAAGTCCAGTCGTGTGTGAGTGTGTGGGTTGGTGATCATGTGTATTTGTAAGTCGAAGAGGTGGCATTGTTTGTAGAGTCCTTGGAGGTCATGTGGGTGGTATGACTGTATGAAGCGCTGTTAGTTTTGTGTCAGAGGAGTACTGATATTTGGTTGTTTATTTGGATGATATTGGATGTAGTGATATTTGGATGTTTTGGAACTGTTGGGTTGGGAGAAGGTGGGGTAATAGTGGGGGTTGACTCCATTTTTCGAATTCAAACGTGCGACGTTTCATTGGAGAAGTTGAGTAGGTTAGCGGTTGAAGATGCTGCGTCATTAGGGGATATTATTTCCTAAAGGTTGTGAATATACAATATTTGTGATTATTGGGTGTTTTTGTCTGTTGGAGGTAAGTATGAATGGTGTCTAAGAGATGTTGTAGGTGTTGTGAATGGGTATAGAGTACGTTATCATCGGTATATTAGATTTGTATAAGAGATGTTGGTGTTTTGAATGGGGATAGAGTACGTTATCATCGGTATATTAGAGTTGTATAAGAGATGTTGTAGGTGTTATCAATGGGTATAGAGTACGTTACCACCAGTATATTAGAGTTGGATAAGAGATGTTGTCGGTGTTGTGAATGGGTATAGAGTACGTTATCATCGGTATATTAGAGTTGTATAAGAGATGTTGGTGTTTTGAATGGGTATAGAGTACGTTATCATTGGTATATTAGAGTTGTATAAGAGATGTTGTAGTTGTTGTGAATGGGTATAGAGTACGTTATCATCGGTATATTGGAGTTGTATAAGAGATGATGTCGGTGTTGTGAATGGGTATAGAGTACGTTATCATCGGTATATTAGAGTTGTATAAGAGATGTTGTAGGTGTTGTGAATGGGTATAGAGTACGTTATCATCGGTATATTAGAGTTGTATAAGAGATGTTGTCGGTGTTGTGAATGGGTATAGACTACGTTATCATCGGTATATTAGAGTTGTATAAGAGATGTTGTAGGTGTTGTGAATGGGTGTAGAGTACGTTATCGGTATATTAGAGTTGTCTAAGAGATGTTGTAGGTGTTGTGAATGGGTATAGAGTACGTTATCGGGATATTAGAGTTGTATAAGAGATGTAGGTGTTGTGAATGGGTGTAGAGTACGTTATCATTGGTATATTAGAGTTGTATAAGAGATGTTGTAGGTGTTGTGATTGGGTATAGAGTACGTTATCATCGGTATATTAGAGTTGTATAAGAGATGTTGTAGGTGTTGTGAATGGGTGTAGAGTACGTTATCATCGGTATATTAGAGTTGTATAAGAGATGTTGTAGGTGTTGTGAATGGGTATAGAGTACGTTATCGGGATATTAGAGTTGTATAAGAGATGTTGTAGGTGTTCTGAATGGGTATAGAGTACGTTATCATCGGTATATTAGAGTTGTATAAGAGATGTTGTAGGTGTTGTGAATGGGTATAGAGTCCGTTATCATCGGTATATTAGAGTTGTATAAGAGATGTTATAGGTGTTGTGAATGGGTATAGAGTACGTTATCGGGATATTAGAGTTGTATAAGAGATGTAGGTGTTGTGAATGGGTATAGAGTACGTTATCATCGGTATATTAGAGTTGTATAAGAGATGTTGGTGTTTTGAATGGGGATAGAGTACGTTATCATCAGTATTTTAGAATTGTATAAGAGATGTTGTAGGTGTTGTGAATGGGTATAGAGTACGTTATCGGGATATTAGAGTTGTATAAGAGATGTAGGTGTTGTGAATGGGTATAGAGTACGTTATCATCGGTATATTAGAGTTGTATAAGAGATGTTGGTGTTTTGAATGGGGATAGAGTACGTTATCATCGGTATATTAGAGTTGTATAAGAGATGTTGTCGGTGTTGTGAATGGGTATAGAGTACGTTATCATCGGTATATTAGAGTTGTATAAGAGATGTTGTAGGTGTTGTGAATGGGTATAGAGTACGTTATCATCGGTATATTAGAGTTGTATAAGAGATGTTGGTGTTTTGAATGGGGATAGAGTACGTTATCATCGGTATATTAGAGTTGTATAAGAGATGTTGTAGGTGTTGTGAATGGGTATATAGTACGTTATCGGGATATTAGAGTTGTATAAGAGATGTAAGTGTTGTGAATGGGTATAGAGTACGTTATCATAGGAATATTGCAGTTGTGCAAGAGATGTTGTAGGTTTTTTTGTGAATGGGTAGAGTACGTTATCATCGGTATATTAGAGTTGTATAAGAGATGTTGTAGGTGTTGTGAATGGGTATAGAGTACGTTATCATCGGAATATTAGAGTTGTATAAGAGATGTTTTAGGTGTTTTGAATGGGTGTAGAGTACGTTATCATCGGTATATTAGAGTTGTATAAGAGATGTTGTAGGTGTTGTGAATGGGTATAGGGTACGTTATCGGTATATTAGAGTTGTATAAGAGATGTTGGTGTTTTGAATGGGGATAGAGTACGTTATCATCGGTATATTAGAGTTGTATAAGAGATGTTGGTGTTTTGAATGGGTATAGAGTATGTTATCATCGGTATATATTAGAGTTGTATAAGAGATGTTGTAGGTGTTATGAATGGGTATAGAGTACGTTATCGGGATATTAGAGTTGTATAAGAGATGTAGGTGTTGTGAATGGGTATAGAGTACGTTATCATCGGTATATTAGAGTTGTATAAGAGATGTTGGTGTTTTGAATGGGGATAGAGTACGTTATCATCGGTATATTAGAGTTGTATAAGAGATGTTGTAGGTGTTATCAATGGGTATAGAGTACGTTATCATCGGTATATTAGAGTTGTATAAGAGATGTTGTCGGTGTTGTGAATGGGTATAGAGTACGTTATCATCGGTATATTAGAGTTGTATAAGAGATGTTGGTGTTTTGAATGGGTATAGAGTACGTTATCATCGGTATATTAGAGTTGTATAAGAGATGTTGTAGTTGTTGTGAATGGGTATAGAGTACGTTATCATCGATATATTGGAGTTGTATAAGAGATGTTCTCGGTGTTGTGAATGGGTATAGAGTACGTTATCATCGGTATATTAGAGTTGTATAAGAGATGTTGGTGTTTTGAATGGGGATAGAGTACGTTATCATCGGTATATTAGAGTTGTATAAGAGATGTTGGTGTTTTGAATGGGTATAGAGTATGTTATCATCGGTATATATTAGAGTTGTATAAGAGATGTTGTAGGTGTTATGAATGGGTATAGAGTACGTTATCGGGATATTAGAGTTGTATAAGAGATGTAGGTGTTGTGAATGGGTATAGAGTACATTATCATAGGTATATTAGAGTTGTATAAGAGATGCTGTAGTTGTTGTGAATGGGTATAGAGTACGTTATCATCGGTATATTGGAGTTGTATAAGAGGTGTTGTCGGTGTTGTGAATGGGTATAGAGTACGTTATCATTGGTATATTAGAGTTGTATAAGAGATGTTGTAGGTGTTGTGAATGGGTATAGATGTGATGTCTCATGGGCCATGTAGTCCTGTTCCTAGTATTATTGTGGCAGATGAAGAGGAAAACTTGGATTTCCCACCGTTTCAGCTAGAAACGGAGCCCTTGCACCTGCAGGATATTTGTCCGCCAGAAGTCAGCCAAACAAGCCTTGAGCAGAAATCTCCCCCATTTTCTCGCCAAGATTATTATAATCAACAAAGAGGCGCTCGCGAGGCGACTCGCCGGAGCGCCAGGATAGCTGCCAGACAATTAGCTGATTAAGTCTGTTTCCCTTGGGAAACTTTGAGGAGTCAAACATCTGGACACAGAATGGCTTTCGTTTCTTGTTCCCCAGAGAAAGTGCTCTTTGGCGGGAAAACAGGATCCTATTTAGGTGTTTACTCTCGGAGGAAACCTTGCGGAGTCAATTCGTCAGCTCGTGGAGTGAGATCGTGTGTAGACTACGTACTCCAGTTCCCAGCTCCTGAATCAAGTTCCCAGCCCTGCCTTGTTCCACGGATTTCTATGGACTCAGATCTTGTTCCACGATTGCCTTGTTTCAAGTTGGACCTTGCCAAGTCTCAAGTCTTGCCTTGCCTTGCGTTTTAAACCACGGACCCTGCTTCTCGGATTCCAGCCTTGTTTTCCTTTCCTTCGGATTTACCTTAAGCCTCAAAGACTAAGGACAGTTCCCCACACTATTGCTTGCCAAATAGTGTGTGTTTCGGTGAAGTGGATTATAACTTTGGACTTTAATATCATATATTGGACATTGTTTTCCTGGACTATAATTGACCTTTCCTGAAAGGTCTACTTCTGAACTACATTCTACACTTGTTTTTATTGACTTTAAATATTTCTTTAATAAAGATATTAGATAGATTCTGGCCTCTGCGTATGGTTATTGGTGCTCTGCAGCCTGGGTCCTGACAGTTTGACTCCGCCACCTTAAGCACCAATTAACCTAGGCCAGAATGTCTACTGGAACCGGGGCGGAAGCCCAACCACTCAGCTACACCATCTCCAAGGATGTAGTGGACAGAATCCGTGATATGCTCCATACGCAGGAGGGAGAAATACGGGGTTTGAAGGAACGCGGAACCCGACTCCCTGCCCTGGCGTTACCAACCAAGTTTTCTGGAGAAGCTTCCAAGGTTCATGTTTTCCGTCGCCAATGCCAGGCATATCTAGAAGCCCGTCATGCCGAGTTTCCCCAAGAAGACATCAAGGTGGCGTGGATCTACAGTCTCCTAGACGGGCCAGCGGCCAATTGGGCGACGGCGCTATTTGATGAAGCCTCTCCACATCTAAGTTCCGCGCAAAACTTCCTGAATCACCTTAAGGCGACTTGGGGAATCGAGGACAATTTAGAGGCGGCCGGCCACAAACTCCGGCGCCTTTTCCAAGGGGACAGGCCTTTGTCCCAGTACATAGCCGAGTTCCGAGTGCTGGCCCAAAACACCGGCTGGAATGACATAGCCCTCAGGGGACAGTTTCGGGAGGGTCTCAACATTGAGATGTTGGAAGAAATCTCCAAGGTGGATCCTCCAAACTCTCTTGAGAGACTTATTGACCAATGTTTACGAGCCGAAGTCATGCTTGCCAACAGAAAACAGTGGCTCCGAGGCCAGAGTGGAAGAGCAGGAGTAAAACCTCCCGCTCCCGTCGGCATCCAACCACGTCCAATGTGGAGACCCCCGCCACCAGCCCCATACCCCAGAGGAAGCGAGGAGGAGCCGATGCAGTTGGGCAATGTGCGCCCCAGATTAGATGTTGCCGAGAAGGCCCGCCGCCAACGTTTAAACCTCTGTTGGTACTGCGGAAACGGGGGCCACTTTGCCAGAGAGTGTCCAGCCAAAAGAAAGCCCGCCACCCGTTTGGCGGCGGCGTCCTCCGTGGAGAAGGAGACGGCCGAGGCGGCAGGCGCAAAGCCGGCGGGGGAAGCCAGCGACCGGGCGTAGAGAGGCTCGCTAACCCGGTTAGAAACCCCACTCAAGAGCCGCCAACCGGGGTCCTATTTCTCCTAGTGGTCACCTTGTGGTCAGCGAAAAAAGGACCCGTCATGATCCATGCCATGATAGACTCAGGAGCAACAAACAATTTCATCGATAGAGAGTATGCCAACTCTCTGGGATTACAATATCACGATTTCAAGAACGCCCGGGTGGTGTAAGCCATAGATGGCCGCCCCCTAAAGACAGGTCCAGTAAGCCAATGGTCTGAACCCACCAGAATGTGGATAAGGGAACACATGGAAGAGATTTCCTTCTTTGTGACCGAGGTTCCTCACTTCCCTGTGATTTTGGGAATTCCATGGCTGACACTCCACGACCCAAACATCTCCTGGGCCAACAGAGAACTACAGTTTGCTTCTAAATATTGCCAAAACCATTGTCTTCTAGCCAAGGTCTGCCATGCCACAGACGCTGAACCTATCATCACCTTGCCCAAGAAATACTCGGACTTTTGGGATGTTTTCAATGAAAAGGAAGCCGAGAAACTACCCCTGCATAGGCCCTATGATTGTGCCATTGACTTGGTGGAGGGGGCCCCGATTCCGCGAGGACACCTCTACTCCCTGACTGAACCAGAGCAAGAAGCTCTCAGGGAGTTCATAGAGTCAAACCTCCGCAAGGGGTTCATCAGACCCTCTCAATCCCCAGCTGCTTCCCCAGTAATGTTTGTGAAAAAGAAGTCAGGGGACCTACGCTTGGTTGTGGACTATAGAGCAATGAACAATATCACTAAGCGGAACCGCTATCCCCTGCCTTTGATCTCGGACCTTTTAGACCGGCTTCGAGGGGCCAAGGTTTACACCAAGCTGGATCTTTGGGGGGCTTACAATCTAGTTCTCATCAGGGAGGGGGACGAGTGGAAAACCGCCTTCCAGACTAAATTCGGATTATTCGAGTCCCTAGTCATGAATTACGGTTTATGTGGAGCTCCCGCAACGTTCCAGCATTTTGTCAATGATATCTTTCAGGATTATCTAGATCGGTTCTTGATCATCTACTTGGACGATTTTTTGGTGTTTTCTAGATCACAATCAGAACATGAAAACCACATCAGAATGGTGTTACAACGATTGCGGGATCATGGACTATATGCCAAGTTGGAAAAATGCGCTTTTGATCTACAAGAGGTAGATTTCCTGGGATACCGTGTCTCGCCACTAGGGCTCTCCATGGACCCCGCAAAGGTTTCAGCAGTATTGGAATGGCGGGCGCCAACCAACAAGAAAGAGGTGCAGCGTTTCTTGGGGTTCGCGAACTACTACCGCAAGTTCATTCCAGACTTTGCCCGTTGGTCTGACTCAATCACCAGCTGCATCCGTGGAAAACAGCCCTTCCGCTGGACGGAGCAAGCAGAGGAAGGGTTCCAGCAACTAAAAAAGTTATTCACATCCCAGCCAATTCTACAGCACCCTGATCCTAAAACCCCTTTTGTTGTTCAGGCTGACGCCTCCGATGTGGCAATCGGGGCTATACTCATGCAACCAGTGGGAGAACATCTTCACCCTTGTGCCTTTTACTCCCGTCAACTAACAGCCCCAGAGAGAAATTACACTATTTGGGAAAAGGAACTTTTGGCCATAAAGGCAGCCTTTGAAAATTGGAGACATTGGTTAGAAGGGGCCAAATTTCCCATTGAAGTTCATACTGACCATCGTAATTTAGAACATCTAAGAACTGCCCGCAAGTTAAATCAAAGGCAGCAGCGCTGGGCTTTGTTTTTTGAGCGTTTTGACTTCCAGATCCATTATGTAACCCCTGCTCAGGCCAAGCAAGCAGATGCTCTTTCACGGAAACCAGAGTATGCTGCAGGGCGCAGAGAAACCTTCAAATCTCAATTGCTACAGCCTGAAAACTTTGCCACGCTCACAGTGGGAAACACCAAATCCACTACAGTTGAACCAACTCCCTCTACTCCAGGACCCTTTTGTGCTCAAGAAATTAGAGCCAGTCAATAAGCAGACGCCTGGGCTCAAGATCAAATTCGCCAAGGACTACGTTTCCCTTTCTCACTTAAGGATGGGTTATTATGCTACAGAAATCATGTCTACATCCCCCCAGGACCAGGTAGGGAAAAGGCACTTCGCCTGTGTCATGACTGCAAGCCAGCAGGGCATTTTGGACTATTTAAAACCATGCATTTCATCCTACGAGACTTTTGGTGGCCCAAAATCCGCAAGGATGTAGAGAAATATGTCAATACCTGCCCAGTATGTCAGCGTTCCAAGACAAGAAGAGAGAAACCCTCAGGACTATTGCATCCCCTTCCTACTCCATCTCGTCCATGGGAGATAATTTCCGCGGATTTTATCACTGATCTACCACCCTCCCTTGGATTCACCACGATCCTAGTGGTGGTGGACCTTTTTACCAAGTTGGCTCATTTCATTCCCTGCGATGGCCTCCCCACGGCCAAAGAGACTGCAGATTTATTTCTTCAGCATGTTTTCAGACTACATGGATTGCCCAAGAGTTTAGTCACAGACCGTGGATCTCAATTCACCTCTCGTTTCTGGAAGGCACTACAAAAACTATTGGGCATAGACTCTCATTTATCTTCAGCTCATCATCCCCAAACGGATGGGCAAACTGAGCGCACCAATGCCACTTTGGAACAATACCTTCGCTGTTATGTAAACTACCAGCAGGACAACTGGGCTTCCCTGTTACCTCTGTCAGAGTTTGCCTACAACAACGGTGTCCAGGCTTCAACCAAAGAAACCCCGTTCTTTGCAAACTACGGCTTCCACCCACGTTTCTTTCCTCCTGTCATTGAAACCTCAGAAGTCCCTGCAGCGGAGGACTGGCTGCAGGAACTCACAGCGGTGCAACAACTATTGCTCCAGCAACTGGACCAAGCCAAGGAGGACTATAAACGCCACGCTGACCGTCATCGCCAGCCGGGCCCCGAAATCAAGGTAGGAGATCGGGTTCTTCTGTCCACTCGCTTTTTGCCCGCCCACCGTCCCTGCCGGAAGCTAGATGCCCGTTTCATTGGTCCCTATCCAGTGGTGGCGCAACTTAACCCCGTGACTTTCAAACTCCAACTTCCGCGCTCTATGCGCATTCATCCAGTGTTTCATCGCTCCCTGCTCCTTCCGGCG
Organism: Anolis carolinensis; assembly: GCF_035594765.1. Taxonomy (NCBI): domain Eukaryota; kingdom Metazoa; phylum Chordata; class Lepidosauria; order Squamata; family Anolidae; genus Anolis; species Anolis carolinensis. The sequence goes on along the minus strand of NC_085842.1, from coordinate 94,872,911 downwards.
GATGGTGTGCGCCCTGATGCAGACCGACCGGCCCCCACTCCTGTTTTGGTGGATGGGGAGGAGGAATTCGAGGTTCAGGACATTTTGGATTCTCGCTTCCACCGCCGCCGCCTTCAATATCTCATTGACTGGGTGGGTTTTGGGCCCGAAGAACGCTCTTGGGAAGACGCTTCCACAGTCCATGCTCCTGACCTAGTCCGCCGCTTCCATCAGGCCTACCCTGCCAAGCCGCGACCCCGCGACTCGAGGAGAGAGGCCATGTTTGAGGGGGGCCTTGAGGGCGGGGATAGTGTGATGTCTCATGGGCCATGTAGTCCTGTTCCTAGTATTATTGTGGCAGATGAAGAGGAAAACTTGGATTTCCCACCGTTTCAGCCAGAAATGGAGCCCTTGCACCTGCAGGATATTTGCCCTCCAGAAGTCAGCCAAACAAGCCTTGAGCAGAAATCTCCCCCATTTTCTCGCCGAGATTATTATAATCAACAAAGAGGCGCTCGCGAGGCGACTCGCCGGAGCGCCAGGATAGCTGCCAGACAATTAGCTGATTAAGTCTGTTTCCCTTGGGAAACTTTGAGGAGTCAAACATCTGGACACAGAATGGCTTTCGTTTCTTGTTCCCCAGAGAAAGTGCTCTTTGGCGGGAAAACAGGATCCTATTTAGGTGTTTACTCTCGGAGGAAACCTTGCGGAGTCAATTCGTCAGCTCGTGGAGTGAGATCGTGTGTAGACTACGTACTCCAGTTCCCAGCTCCTGAATCAAGTTCCCAGCCCTGCCTTGTTCCACGGATTTCTATGGACTCAGATCTTGTTCCACGATTGCCTTGTTTCAAGTTGGACCTTGCCAAGTCTCAAGTCTTGCCTTGCCTTGCGTTTTAAACCACGGACCCTGCTTCTCGGATTCCAGCCTTGTTTTCCTTTCCTTCGGATTTACCTTAAGCCTCAAAGACTAAGGACAGTTCCCCACACTATTGCTTGCCAAATAGTGTGTGTTTCGGTGAAGTGGATTATAACTTTGGACTTTAATATCATATATTGGACATTGTTTTCCTGGACTACAATTGACCTTTCCTGAAAGGTCTACTTCTGAACTACATTCTACACTTGTTTTTATTGACTTTAAATATTTCTTTAATAAAGATATTAGATAGATTCTGGCCTCTGCGTATGGTTATTGGTGCTCTGCAGCCTGGGTCCTGACAATAGAGTACGTTTACATCGGTATATTAGAGTTGTATAAGAGATGTTGTCGGTGTTGTGAATGGGTATAGAGTACGTTATCATCGGTATATTAGAGTTGTATAAGAGATGTTGTAGGTGTTGTGAATGGGTATAGAGTACGTTATCGGATATTAGAGTTGTATAAGAGATGTAGGTGTTGTGAATGGGTGTAGAGTACGTTATCATCGGTATATTAGAGTTGTATAAGAGATGTTGTAGGTGTTGTGAATGGGTATAGAGTACGTTATCATCGGAATATTAGAGTTGTATAAGAGATGTTTTAGGTGTTTTGAATGGGTGTAGAGTACGTTATCATCGGTATATTAGAGTTGTATAAGAGATGTTGTAGGTGTTGTGAATGGGTATAGGGTACGTTATCGGTATATTAGAGTTGTATAAGAGATGTTGGTGTTTTGAATGGGGATAGAGTACGTTATCATCGGTATATTAGAGTTGTATAAGAGATGTTGGTGTTTTGAATGGGTATAGAGTATGTTATCATCAGTATATATTAGAGTTGTATAAGAGATGTTGTAGGTGTTATGAATGGGTATAGAGTACGTTATCGGGATATTAGAGTTGTATAAGAGATGTAGGTGTTGTGAATGGGTATAGAGTACGTTATCATTGGTATATTAGAGTTGTATAAGAGATGTTGGTGTTTTGAATGGGGATAGAGTACGTTATCATTGGTATATTAGAGTTGTATAAGAGATGTTGTAGGTGTTGTGAATGGGTATAGAGTACATTATCGGGATATTAGAGTTGTATAAGAGATGTAGGTGTTGTGAATGGGTATAGAGTACGTTATCATCGGTATATCAGAGTTGTGAGAGATGTTGGTGTTTTGAATGGGGATAGAGTACGTTATCATCGGTATATTAGAGTTGTATAAGAGATGTTATAGGTGTTGTGAATGGGGATAGAGTACGTTATTGGGATATTAGAGTTGTATAAGAGATGTAGGTGTTGTGAATGGGTAAAGAGTACGTTATCATCGGTATATTAGAGTTGTATAAGAGATGTCGGTGTTTTGAATGGGGATAGAGTACGTTATCATCGGTATATTAGAGTTGTATAAGAGATGTTGGTGTTTTGAATGGGGATAGAGTACGTTATCATTGGTATATTAGAGTTGTATAAGAGATGTTTTAGGTGTTGTGAATGGGTATAGAGTACATTATCAGGATATTAGAGTTGTATAAGAGATGTAGGTGTTGTGAATGGGTATAGAGTACGTTATCATAGGGATATTGCAGTTGTGCAAGAGATGTTGTAGGTTTTTTTGTGAATGGGTAGAGTACGTTATCATCGGTATATTAGAGTTGTATAAGAGATGTTGTAGGTGTTGTGAATGGGTATAGAGTACGTTATCATAGGGATATTGCAGTTGTGCAAGAGATGTTGTAGGTTTTTTTGTGAATGGGTATAGAGTACGTTATCATCGGGATATTGTAGTTGTTTAAGAGATGTTGTAGGTTTTCTGAATGGGTATAGAGTACGTTATCATCGTATATTAGAAACATTAGGATTGTATGATGATGTTGTTGTTGTTGTTATTATTATTGAGAGGCTGGGTGGCCATCTGTTGGGAGTGCTTGGATTGTGTCCTGCATGGCAGATGGTGGGAGGTGTTAGCTGGCCGTGATTGTTTAGTGTCTGGCATTCCTGTGTTTTAAGAGTGTTGTTTTTTATTTGGTGTTGTGATTTTAAGCTTGTTAAAATATTAGGAGTCAGATTGTGTTGATTGTCATGGTTGATAGCATATATTTAAAATATTGAGTGTTAAAATGGGTTGGATATTGTAGAAGGGAGAGTATATGGAGAGAAATAATTCGGATGATGGGCGGGCGCTAGGACCCAGGGGACAGCTTTTTCCCATTGCCTGCCTTCCCTGTTGCCGGCGGCCATTATAGTTTCTGTTTCCCTCCCGGGCATGGCTACCGATGGGGCGTTGTGGGTTCCATGTGGAGCTGCGTGAAATGAGTTTGTGTTGTTTCAACCTTAAGGCATGGATGATGGGTTGCATCGTCAAATTTCGAGGTTGGGGGCCCTTTACTTTTGTTGTTTTGCTCGGTGCTCGAATTCCATCACTCTTTTATATATATAGATTTAATTTCTATCCATCTTTCTTGAACCCAAGGCAATTTATCATTATAACAAGTACAGTTAAATACCTAATATTAAAAGGTTGGAAACCATTTAAACACGCAATCACATTTAATATGTTAATTTAAATCTTTAAAACAATTTTAAAACATTATTTTAAAAGTGAAAACTACAACATGTTCCCATTAAAAGTTCTTGTCCCAACCAGTTAAAAACTGACAGTCATTTAAAATTTAAAAGGTGTTTGCCTATTGTCAAAAAGAGAAGAAACCCACAAAGCCACTTATTGGAGAATTCCACAGCCGAGGGGCAGCCACCAAAAAGGTTCTCTTCTACACCCCCAACAAATGAGCCTGTGAGAATGGCAACATATTATAGTAGGACTTCCAAACAATGAAAACACAAAATAGTTAAATCTGTAATTCTATGGTTCTATGGAGGATACATGAGAGGTCCACCACTGGAGATGATCTCACTGTTGTGGCTAGAGCCTCCAAGTAGCAATAAAGAAAGAAAAGCGCAAGCTGAAGATGGATCGAGAGAGAGAGAACCCTAGCCCCCACCATTCTTTCAGTATTAACCTTCCCACTTACAGGAACCCATGGAAGAGGAGAAACAAAGAAAGTCAAGTAGAGGGGTGGGGATATTTACATGCACACATCTTTCATCCAAGGCAGTATGAGTATGAATCCAACTGATCTTACAAATCACTTTTTTGTCACTCCCATAGGCTTGCTCTGCCTATTGGAAAACATAAGAATGCATTAACAGGGAAAACTGTAGAGCACAGTGACACAAGCAAACAATGACATCCTGGAGAACATCTATCCTACAGATAACAAGCAGCCTTGTATTATTGCAAAAATCCTTTTATTACATTACAGACCATTTATCATCATTATATAATATAGTGCAGATTTTACTCACAAATGTCATTTTTATTCAAAATATGAATATTTTGCTTTAAAAAATTATTTCCAAAAGATCTTCTATACATCAAAAGCTAAGGGATTTATTTTTTGTCCTGGTGTGCAACACTGAACAGGTTTGTTGCCAGATTTCAAATGTGATGTTCCAATACCGGTACTGCTTTTCTTAATAAAAGAGAGCTAAATGTAATTGCTAGAGTAAATTCACTAAATCAATGGAATTTGCTTCCTTAGCAAATTCCTAGTGGTGTAAGGCTCTACTCTAGGTGGTGCTAACAAATTAATTTAAGCTAGAGTATGGTAGTAAACAGATTTACCAATTGGAAGCCTTTAAAAAACAAAGCCTGAAAATCCAGGACAGTGCTAAAACACTGCAACAAACCCATCCTAATCAAAACAGTCACAAGCTCAATCTGTTCCAAAAAGTGGCAGTAACTTGCAATTCACCTTCGTCCAACTCTTCCTTCCATGCAAATATTCACACAACCCCATTCCATCATTAGTTTATACTTCTAACTCATGAAGGGAACCTGCGGCACTCCAGATGGTGATAAACTATTGCACTAATTTCTCTTTACCACTGGCTAAGCCTAGCTTGAGTTGATGGAACTGGATACCAACATCTGGAGGGCTACGCCTTTCCTGATCCTTGGAAACAAATGGGAAGAAGAAATCACACTTGCTGAAGCAAGTTGTTTAGTTTTTTAAATGATTCTAGAATTCCTTTTGAAAAAAAGTGGGACCACAAAAATGAGGGTTGAGGGAAACTCAATGATGCAAAGTGAAATTCTGAACAAGCGGGAAAATGTTTTCTGCAAACCTTATGAAGAATCAAATGTAAATCTGGGGATCCATTTTTAATACCTGAAATTGGACTAAGAAAAATAAAACACCATGTTAATTCTGTATTTTTGCTATGCTAGTTTTCTGTTTTTATAAACCCCTGAATCAATTATGTAAACATCGCTTGGGATACTTTTTGTTTATTGCTTGAGAGCTACACTGAAAATGCATTAGCCAGTTCAGGTCCAGCAGAGTGTCTGCTTTTTTTTTCCATCTTGGAAATACATTCATCTAAAGAGATTTAAGAATTCCAAATTTACCTGCAAGATTTCATTAATGAGCAGTCAGGCCAGCCAGGCTTTTAACTTAATCACCATAACTCTGCTTGGAAGTAAGTCACACTCTAGCTGATGAGGTTTATTCCCAGGTCACTATGCACGGGGCTGCAACCTTCACAATCGTCTTCCTTTCCTTGGCTCTATGGGTCAGTGAAGTATAGACACAACAAGAGCACTGCTCCATGCCTTTTTCATTACTGTAATTATCACTGTAGATTAGTTGATAATTAACTTTAGGTAACCTTTCTAAAAGCATATGGTTCATCTGATTACACAAGTATTATGTCTGTTGTATAATTCACCTAGATTCCATGAGTGTAGAAATATATGCATTGTTGCTCTTTATTTTAAAAAAATCTTCCCATCAAAGAGCTCAATGCCATATTTTCTCAACACAACACCAGAAGCAGTAATAGAAAAAACATGAGCATCCCACACTTCTAAGCTTGCTATATTGTCTGTATTTTATCTTCTTAAGATAGGCTATAGACATTTGCAATTTTGTTATTGGTCAGTGGGAACTAGAAATCAAAGTTTTTTCTTTATTACATGCTCCTTATTTTTGTGGAACCAGAGAATAATCATTCAAAAAGTCTAGGGGTGCTCCTCTAGTACAGTCAGAATTGTGTCAACTCTGTCCGACTCTGTATATGAGAGATCTGTAGAACTGGAAGGAGTAGCTGGAATGCATCTTGGATGTAAGAGGCGCTGTTTGAAGCCTATAAAGGAGAACAGAAAATAGTCATTCTGGAGTTTCCCTGTTGCATATGGAGTGCCTAGTAATCCTAAGAATTGTCATTTAATTAGTATCTCATAACTACTGTCAAAATTGATTATCTGAAGCAACTAATGGGGACTCATATAGTCATATCATCATAGGCTATCACTCGTGGCTGAGTATGATTGTCTTCCAAAAGTAGAGTCATGGCGGTCGGTCTGTAAATCACTAAAGACCTATTCTGGATCCACATGGTCTTTCAAATGAGAACAAAGATTTCCAGATGGAAGGCAGTCTCGACAAAGGTTTGCCTGATGCATCTTCCTCTTGACATGTTTCTCCCTTTCACCCTTTATTTGTGCCTCTTCAAAATCTATAGCACCGTTGGTGACAGGTGATCTCCAGTTACAATGCTCAAGTGCCAGGGCCTCCCAATTCTTGGTGTTCATGCCACATTTTTTAAGATTGTTTTTAATCCCATCTTTTGTCTAGGGTGCAGTCATATTGTATGCAGGGATCCACATACAGTATTAATTGAAATATGGCTCAACCCAACTACCAACCTTCTATTTCTGAGGAAGCTGCTACAACCTACAACCCATGGAAATTAGAAAAGACTGAGAAAGTCATAGGTTTCTACTTTTAACCTAAACTTAAAATTTGTAGGGCGATGTCATACAATCGGCATACTTCATCCAATCAACACAACATAGAATACAAGCTAGTAATCATTCAGGAAAGACAATATAAAGGTTTTCAAATATGTAATATGGTCAACATTCTGAAATCTCAAATCAAATTCTTTAATTTATCATTCCCTCTTCACACTCATGCATCATCCAGGGATCTCAGACAAAGCTGAAACTATTGAACATGTACATTATATATGGAAACTGACCTCCAAAAATACTCCAGTGATTAAAGGGTTAAGGACATCTGCCTTCTCTTCCATCTATAAAAAGATCAAAAAATTGTTTAGATTGCACTTAAAAACCGAGCACAAAACATCTTGTATGGAAGGTGACCTCCAGTCTTAAAAGTGATTCAATAATAGTTCCACTGGTTTTGATCAGTTCAGAATCCTTCTCATAGCATTTGAACACTGAACTCTAGAGAAACATTCTACGGCAAAAATGTACTGTACCTACTCTGGACTCAAAATCTCAGCCAAGATTTTAAAAAACAATAAAACAATAGTACATAAAATGCCAAATTATTATATAAGACATGGGCAGCATAAGCATGAAAAGGATAGAGAAAAAGGAAAAAAGGTAATCAGATTTATGCTCGGAAGGAAGGGAGAGGAATGTAAAAAAGTCAAGGAAGTAGCACAGGATTGGATATCCTTTCAGCCCACATGCCACACCTAAGTCACTCCCCAGTTTGCCCTCAAAGCTGAGAGGGCCTCCTTCTGCTTTCTGTACTGCTGACCTGAATAGTTGGTCTGTAGAAGAAAAGTGCTAAAGTTTGGATTTTGAAATCCCTTGATTTCCTGGGTGGGTGACAAGGATAAAGCCAAATGTAAAACCAAGGAATTCTGACTCCATGATTACGGTTTTCCCACCAGTGGAAATAAGAACAATAATGCATATATGCCGGTGGTCTTCTGATTCAGGATGCCATCCTTGAGACTAAGACAGCTGTACATCCTGTTGTACTGAGTCTAGCATAAAATACTCAAATCTTTTAAATATTTCCTACTGATTTTATTAAATAATAGCCTGCAAAAGAAGGATTTTTTCCTCTTTTAAAACACCAGAAAGAGCAAGTCAGAGAAAATGAGGTTTAGTCAAGATTCTGTTGGATATGTAATGTAGATGTTTTAATGTAGATGTTTACCAACTGTATGTTAATTTAAAGCAGTGGTTCTTAACCTGGGGTCCCCGGAAGTTGTTGTCCTACAACTCCCAGAAATCCCAGCCAGTTTACCAGCTGTTAGGACTTCTGGGAGCTGAAGGCCAAAAACATCTGGGGACCCCAGGTTGAGAACCACTGCTTTAAGGCATTGAAATGTTGCCAATGTGTGAGGCCACTCTGAGTCCCCCTCAGGGTTGAGAAAGGCAGAGTACAAATATGGCAAATAAATAAATAAATAAACTAGATAGAGGAACTAGTATACTAGAGGAACTGCAATACTTGTGGTAAAGAAACAAGAGTTATAAAAGGCTCCAGGTTCAGTGGATGAAAAGGGGAGGGAGATTCCTTTCAGTCATCATCATTATGCACTATTGATCATGTAGTTGCATTATCACAGGGCAAACCTTAAAAACCTTGACCTCTTACCCCTGCAGCTGTTAAACAGGTAGCAAAGTCCTTGGAAAGAGACGATAATTCTTTACATAGCACAATGGTCATTCTGGAAGAGAACAAACAAGGTGTAGTAAATAAAACTTACTAGAGTGGAGTTTCCTGTTCTTATTTAGTGCTTTTCAAAAAGCATTTTGATTTACTCAATGTTCTGTAAGAAAAAAAGTGAAAACATCTGTCACCTGAAACTCTATAAACCAAGACTTGGTACCGAGCTGCAGAGGTGGGAAATAGCAGCACAGAAAGCTGAAATTTCATTTTTTGGTTTCTTTGCCACATTCTTCTCTTTCTCTTCTTTTAAGAGAAAAAAGTGGGATATAAATAAATGTAATAATAATGTAACATAATAATAATGTGAGAACCCTGCAGTCCTCCATATATTATTGGGTCCCAGCATTACCTGTCATCAACTACAGCTATCAAGACTTGACATTTGGAGAGCTGCATGATTCAGGCCCTTGCACTTGGACATGGAAGTGCCAGTCTAGTGCCCCCATCTCCAGCACACAGTACTAAAAGCCACAGATAACCAAAGCTCTATAAAATTAGGAGTTTGGCATGCGTGGTGGTCATGCAAAAAAAAAAAAAAAACCCTGAGAAATATTGGTCTCAACTCAATTTGTTGGTTATGCAAATTGTTATGGTCGAATTTATGATGAAACCAGAGTTCTACTTGTTGGAGACGTTGGATGACCAGCTTAATAGAAAACATGGAAGAATAATATTGTACATGACTATGATAGCAAGAATTATCTATGCCCAGGATGGAAAGATCCAATCACTCCAACATATGAAGATTAGCTTACGAAGGTGTGTGAAGTAGCTGAAATGAACAAGCTAACAAAGTTGATTATTTATTTATTTATTTATTTCCAATATTTATATCCTGATTAAGGATATAAAGGATTAAGGAAAAATCCTTGATTAACTTTAAGAAAGACTGAGACTTATTTACTATTTTTTACACCAAAAATGGGGATAATTTTTACTATTAATTTTTTGAATTAGAAGAGTAATACTGATAGTCAGATGATGACATTAGTGATATATTATGAGTGTAAAAAATTAAAGACGTTAAAATCATCAGACAGAGGGTGTGAGGCCCATAGAGCAGGCACTTTTTATGTGTAGGAGTGGTAGGGGTGCATTAGTTGCAGTGAGGATGATTATTGTAGACTACATTGTATTAGTTGGAGTTACCTTTTATATCAAGAAAAAAAACTTATTTATATAGTTTTGTTTTTGTGGATGGGGATGAATCTATGATTGTTGCATTTTGTTTACCGTTTTACACATTTAGTTATTTGTAGATTTGTTTGTCTGCTTTTTGTTGAATAAGAATATCTTTTAAAAAACAAAACAAAATTAGGGGTTTGGAACTATTAATTTCTAGAACCTCCCCGCCCCCCCGCCCCCCCCCCCCCCGCCCCGCCCCCCCCCCCCCCCAGGATGCTAACTATAGTTTTCTTGGAATTCTAATCTTGACAGTAGCATTTCTAAGCTCTGCAGACAGCAAACTCATATCAACTTGTCATTATGTCATAGCTGAGACTAACCAGGGAGAAAGGGCACTATTTCAGTTCGATGTACTTAGATAGCAGTAGAGACAATGGGAAAGATCTCCAGATGTGGTTGGACTGCATCTTTTAGCATTGATTACCACTGACTATTCTGGAGAGAGCAGTTGCAAATTAACATTAGGATGGCGGCTGCATGATTCCCACTCTGAAGTAGGATATGGATAAAGTAGTATCTGCAATCCATTCACAACATGTTTGATAACAATATGAATTCACTACCATGACCCATTCAACAATGATCTAAAATAGCTTGGTTTTGAACCTTATGCCAAATACCAAAATGGTCAGGAATCAAACTACAGTACCTCTATTAAAAAGAGAACAGGAACAGTTTGAATAATCTGTATATGCTGTGCCTGGGATCGCATATGTGCCTACTCCAGAGGATCAGTCTCTCAATATTCACCATTTTGGGGAGTGAGAGAAGTAAGAAGCCTTGACAGTGGCATCAACAAAAAAGACAGCCCCCCCCCCCCCCAAAAGAGCTTCTAGAAGCGGATTTGAAGGCTGGGATAGGTAACCTCTTTCTTGCTGAATCCCCCATTGACTCACATGCAATGTGCTAGAGACTGCCTATTAGCAGTGCCTTTATCCCATCCCAATCTTCTGTCCAGACTGAGCAACCCTGACTAGACTTCCCCGAGTGGATACAAAGAGAGAATGACTTATCCATGACAGAACATCATATATGATGCGGCCTAAAAGTGTTTCTCTTGTTTATTCCAGAACTGTAAAAAGAAATTGTAGGGCTAGATCACAACTAGTACATAGATACAATTTACAATCCAACTCATGTATGGGAAAGCAGTCAAGAGTCATCAGCCTTACTGTGAAAGGGCTTTGGCTCGGTCTACGGCTAGCACCTCTTCTTTCTGACCATGAAGAAACAATTCAGCAGCTTTGTGGAATACTTCAATGGAATAGGCTGTCAATTCTGCCAAGCTTCTGATTGCAAGGGTATGAATATCCTGTAGAGTTTGAAAAAAAGATGTGAGTGTACAGGCTCAAGAAAACTACATTAGTTTTTTATCCAATTCTATCCCTGAAAGGCTTCATCTAAAGATCATCCCTGCAAGGACAAAACATGTTATGATTTCTTGGCACAGATTATGTAAGGGAATCCAGGTTAGACTGCACTTCCAACATTCTTTAAGCTACATTTATTACCTCAACTGATTTTTCATCCCCTTGTCCAGCATCTCCTGAGTCAACCTGTCCATCTCCTTCATCTGGTTTGTCTGCTTTTACAGTCTGGACTCTGAGGCTTTTAACCAATTCACAAGTAGAGTTCCTTGCCTGTATAAGGAGAAGCAGAAATATCAGTATATCAATGAAAAGGAAAGCAGAATGGTCCCACTTCCACTGCACACACAGAAGAGTTGGAGGCCTGCTGAATTTTGATTTAAAGCAAAGTTGGAAACCACATCCAAAGAAACAGTTAGGGAACAATACCTGATCATAGGAACAAACTTAGTACTCAAGAGCATACCTTTCTTCACATAATTAAAAAGGTAAAGGTTTCCCCTGACGTTAAAGTCCAGTCATGTCTGACTCTGGGGGTTGGTGCTCATCTCCATTTCTAAGCCAAAGAACCGGCGTTGTCCGTAGACACCTCCAAGGTCATGTGGCCAGCATGACTGCATGGAGCGCCATTACCTTCCCGCCAGAGTGGTACCTATTGATCTACTCACATTGGCATGTTTTCGAACTGCTAGGTTGGCAAGAGCTGGAGTTAACAGCAGCAGCTCACGCTGCTCCTGGGGTTTGAATCTGGGACCTTTCGGTCTGCAAGTTCAGCACTTTAACGCACTTTGCCACCGAAGTATATTTCCACAAATAGCCAGTCAATCCTTTCTGTGTCATTTGAAGAAGAAATGTGAAGGAATATACTCTCTTGAGTACATCTCCCTACCATCAGGTATTAAGCACTGTTTTATAATGCATTGCTCAGTTACAGACTTCTTGGTGATGCTAGTGGGGGAATAAAACATGTGAAGTACCTTGACCAAGTAAGACTGTTAATAAAATGTTGCTTCATCACTCATGTAGTGCTGCCTGTTCAGGGTTCCAGACAATCCATTCCTACTCTTCTCACCTGACTGACTGTTCTCTCTCCCCTTCCATTGACCAGTGAATGGCCTGTTTCTATTGGGTAAGATCCTTTTCACATTCAGGTTCCTCCTCTCCCCCCCTCCCCCCCAAATATCTCAGTATTCATGCAAGTCTAGTTGTCCTTATGAGAGCAGGTGATGCCATAAGAAAACACTGGAAACAGGAAATTGCAGGCTAAGGAACACCATCATTTGACTGGCCAGAGGAAAGTTGACGGGTTTGGAGGTTCAGCATAAGGCTGTTCTTACTGTGGTGCTATTTGAATTCAACTTTGTGTTATAGATCTTAATATTTTATTGTACATTTAGATTTTAATGTATGTTACCTGAAAAGAGTTTACCTGCAACTCATATTTATTCTGTGTGTATACACATAAATCCTTAGAACAGGATATGTGATAATATTTAATGGAAAAAAACACCTTTAGAAGTACAGTAGAGTCTCACTTATCCAACACTCACTTATCCAACGTTCTGGATTATCCAACGCATTTTTGTAGTCAATGTTTTCAATATATCATGATATTTTGGTGCTAAATTCATAAATACAGTAATTATTACATAGCATTACTGTGTATTGAACTATTTTTTCTGCCAAATTTGTTGTCTAACATGATGTTTTGGTGCTTAATTTGTAAAATCATAACCTAATTTGATGTTTAATACACTTTTCCTTAATGCCTCCTTATTATCCAACATATTCGCTTATCCAACATTCTGCTGGCCCGTTTATGTTGGATAAGTGAGACTCTACTGTATTTGTTGTTGACCTAAGCAACCTGAAAGATGTATTCGTTGTTGACCTAAGCAACCCGAAAGATAGTTGAATATATCAAGTAGGAAATTTAGGTACCGCTTATGCAGGGAGACTAATTTAACTAATTTACAACACCATAAAATTGTCCAGCAGCGTTTGGAATGAGGAAGTATCCATCAAGGACTCGGTGTCACAGTGGATGATGAAGCAGCTGCTCCCCCTGTGGCCGGAATCGAGCATACCCTCCGTGAGCTGAAAGCTGGAGAATGTTAAATGGCCTCTGTGTCTCTGTTTCTGTGTTCATATGGCACTGAATGTTTGCCATGTATGTGTACATTGTGATCTGCCCTGAGTCCCCTTCAGGGTGAGAAGGGCGGAGTATAAATGCTGTAAATAAATAAATAAATTCTCTTTTACACTGAACAACAAAATAAGAGCTGACTTCTTAAGTAAGAGGCATTTCCATCCTTTTTCAGGATATAGTGCCACTCAGTGGCTCTATCAAACATTGCAAGAGAACATGGAAATGGGGCTGATATACTGTACTAAGTTCAAACAGAAGAAACCAGCTCTACTTGATGCAGGGGTTCCCAACCTTTAAGAGACTGCGGACCATTTAGGCAAAATTGGATACATTGTGGACCATTGCGATCAATCCCTCTCCCACCACCCACACACACAAAAATTAAATCAGTTTTTAAATAACTAGAATTTATTAATCATCATAATAATATTTCCTTCCTTCCTTCCTTCCTTGGGTTTGAAGCTGCTGCTGCTGCCAGATCCCTATTTCCATGCCCATTTGTATACCGGGGGGGGGGGGGGGGTTGCTTGCAGGGGCCCCTTCCTCAAAAACCACACTACATTGCCTCAGGCTTCCTGTGACAGACCCCCCACAGAGCACTTTTCTTTTTCTTGCAGACTATCTGTGGTCCACAGACCCCTGGTTGGGAACCACTGACTTCATGAATGCACCCAGTCTATCTACCAGAGACAGCACACTCTTTTGGGTTTTGGTACATAGAACTTATGGTGTTATCAACCCATATGCCGAGAAATGAGATACAGAACTTACTGACTATGGCCCACTGTAACAGCATAATGGCACTAATATCTAAAAGGGCTGCTGATGACTGCAGCATATAGGTTTTTAAGAGTTGGAAAGTTCAAAGAACCAATCTTACAACTTTACAAATCCCTCTTATTGTTCTTTGAAAGGATGTGGCCTAGGTCAGGCCTGCACAACCTATGGCCCTCCAGGTGTTTGGGACTCCAGCTCCTAGCCAGCTTGTCCAATGGCCATCTTCCTTTCAAAGACACTAACCTCAACAGTCAAGAAATGATAGAAACTTACTTGGGTCAGTTTGGTTGGCTTTGTAGAGATGTGAAGTTCAAAAAACAAATCTGTTATTTCTTTTGTGAAGTCTTCCTCATCTGAAAGCAACAGGATAGACTCTGAATATTATATCTAATAAAGAAATGTTAGTTTATGGGAGGGTACACCTCCCTATTCTGATGCATATGTGGTCTAGTATGACCAAAAGACAAAATCAGCCACCATTAGCATCTCTCTATTCAAACTATGCCATATGAGGAAGGATCATAGTAAACTATCTATTAATACCCTATTAAACTGAATAAATTATTCATGAGTAATAAAGAAAATTAACACTTTAAGAGATGCACAGTATTTCAGTAGATTTTATGTGCTTCTCCTCTCATGCTTAGAGAGCACTCTCATTCCATAGTGGCACTGCTGCTTACATGTCCCTGTGATTATTACAGAGAAGTATCCGAAGGAAGGGGCTCCAGAATAATACATCATTTCATACCCTGACTACTATTCTATGAAGGTTTGAATGCATCCATAACTTTGGTATGGTTCCTGTATGACATTCGTACAATAAAATCTGGATTCACATATAAGTAAGTGTACAGAGCACAAAGGGTTGCTATAAAAATGTTAAAGGGCAACTCAGAGGGCTTAAAATTATTTGCTTATGGCTGCAACTTCAAATACCAAGGGCAGTTTTTCTTGGTCTCAGAAATAGCTTTTCTTATAAACAACCGCAACCCAAACCCATGCCCATGAATGAGGTGTGGAAGTAGCTACACAGGGATGCCTGGGACTGATGGGAGCTGGAGAATAAACAATATATGGGGAGTCACACATTCCTTACCCATCTTATTTTCTAACTTCACATTGACCATAACTGACTTCTTCCATGTGAGGAATGTTCAAGAACCCTCCTTTTATGATACTCTCTTACACAAGTCAATGGGACACCTCACATTATCATACCACAACTCCATTCACTTAAACTTAGGTTCACAGACTCATGTGTAGCTTCTAGAGATGACAGGAACTCAAAAAACAAAACCAGGCACAAGCTATAGGATCCAACGTAATACATACATTAAATTATTAAGTCTGGGTCAGAAAGCTCTAGGCTCCAATTCCCACTTGGAGCTCAGTAGGCTGCCCTGAGCCAGAGTGAATTACTCTTGCAGAATCTAATGCATTCTGTATGGTTCATGTAAAGGATATATATATATATATATATATGTGTGTGTGTGTGTGTGTGTATGTGTATGTGTATGTGTGTGTATGTATATATAGACACACACATACACACACATACATACAGTGGACTCTTGGAGTTTGGTTCTAACCTGTGGATAGCAAAATCCAAGGATGCTCAAGTCTCATTATATATATATAATAGCTAGTAAGTATTCCTAACATAAAATAACAAAAATCAAGATTTAATTTTTTGAATTTTGTTTGAATATTTTCAAGTTGAGGATGGTTGAATCTGCAGATAGAGAATTTGTGGATAAGGAAAGCCAACTGTTTTCTGCCCTCATTTTGTTGGAGGAGGGGTAGGATATAACTAATAATCAAATTTCTGAATTCTAGTAAACATTATCCGAAATACTGATGGCCTCAAAATCTTTTAACCTGAAAAAGTTGGTATTCCATAGAGTACTCAATTAGTGCTGAGTGCTGTCTTATACTTCATGCAGATTCCAGAGAATGAACCACTGTCAAGAGATGGAATAATGGGCGAATGGTCAGTTAATATGCCTTACAAGCACTTTTCTGTCCTGCCTGTGCAGCTAACTGCAGTACAAACCACAGAATTAGTTTGCCATTCAGGTATTTTAAAAGTCTGCTTTTTACCCTGAAAGCTAGAATTCTCATAATTACCTCTCTTTTCTTCCTCTTCATCATCACAAAATTCAGCTAAGGAAAATGCTTCTTTCAGCTGTTCCACCTCCACCTTTAAAATATTTAACTTCTCTCCAGAGAGTGAGCTCATAACTGACTTCACCTGATTGAAGGGAAGAAAGCCACAGAGAGAATTGTAAAGCCACTTGCATGTATTTGATGTGAAAAGCAAAGATGGCAGCATTAATGACAGGCTGCCTAGTAAAAGCAATCTTTTTCCTTTTTAAAAAGGAGTGATTGCATGCACTCTTTTCTCTCCAACAGGGAATAAGAACATTAAATTGTCATATTTCAGAATTCTGATTTATTTTAACCGCCATCAATTTCCTTGTGAGTTTGAACAACAAAGATTGAGAAAGCACTTTATTTAAAACAGAGTAGACTACACAAAAGAGAAAGAAACAGCAGGGAAAGGCAAGAGGCCATTTTCACTGCTTCTACATTGTTTTCATTTACTAGTGCTTGTGAAGAATCTATTAAAGGACTCGTCCCTCAGAGTTTATAGAGACATCTACTCTTGTTACTCCTTAATGTTTTTTATAAAGGCAAAAAGGAAGGGGAATTGCTAAAGGCCATTACCTTTGATTCACTCTCTCTTGAAAGCATCTCTAAGGCTTCCAAATGAGAAAGACCCTGAAACTCATCAAAGAATAGCCCATAATGGGCTTTTTTCTCTGTAGCCATGGAAACGTCTGTGGATATCTGTTGTTGTTCTTCTCTCTGTTTTGCCTCTCGCAAGATCTACAAATGGACAAAAACCAAGTATTAGTACTGATGAATGAAAAGAAAGTATGTTCAAAGGAAAAGGTTCAAGCCTAAAATATTTTGTGCCCTACTAGAAAACATACTACGCTATGGACTACATTGAGCAAATCCAGGAATAAACCATTCTCAATTGTATAGCATTCTTAAGAAAGCCAGTACCTGAGAAAGTGTAGAATTTCTATTCATTAGGCCTTTCGTTTTCTTGAACCCAGGGTCACCTTCAGCAATCACATCCATAGTCTTTTTCCCAATAAATTCTAATGCATCCAGACTTCCGCTAATAACTGTTTTCCCCTGCAAAATACATTTGCTCAATTTAGAAAAAGACAGTGAAATTCAGACCTCGCCTTGAAGAAGACATGAGCATACTACAGAAATATGACTGCCAGTGGTAAGCTCTGGAATTTAAGCATTCAAACTGTAGCACAAACTCTTCTCATTATGCTGAAGAAATAAAGACATTAGTAAAGACTATTTAAAAAGAGCATAGTTTTTCTCCTGCTAGCAAGACCAATAATGTAATCATGCTTTAAAATTTAGAAAATCTTCTGTTAACAACTAGATGTTTCCTTATTTTGCTTTCACAAGAACAGTAAGATCCAAGTAAATCTAAATGGTTTCAGATAAATATGAGTTAAGCAAAAATATGTTTTAAATTGAGATAGAGAAAAAAATGAACCATACAAGAATTCATGAATTCTCTAGCTCAGACAGGCAGACAGATAGATAGATACCTGAGCTGGAGGAAAGCTTGTTTAAAGCAAACATAACTTATTTGATGGTTGCAAGTTTCTTGTAGGAAATATTCCTTTATACCATACAAATTAAACAATAAATCTAGACTGAAGTATTCATATGGGATGGTGCCCAAGGCACAGAATATAGCATGAGATTCTCTAAAAAGGAATCACATCAGCCATTCTATATTTTCGATTTCAAGTGCAGAATATCTCATGCTACTCAGTCAACAGTCAAAAAAAGGTTACATGACATATGCCCACTTCTTAGGGATGAAACAAATATTCAAATATATCCGGAAAGTGGTCAAAACAGTTATTTCTGTCATTTTGCAGGCAAAGTTGCTCAGATACGCCGTGAGTTGGACTCCAGCTTAACTGTAGTTCCAGCGGAGGTAACCGAGGTACCTGTCTGTCCGATCTTGTGGGATTCTTTCCGGCTTGTTCTTCCTGATGACGTGGAGGGGATTCTTGGGTCTGTGATGGCGACCACTTGCGCTCTGGATCCTTGTCCTTCTTGGTTGGTTAAGCTGGCCAAAGATGGGTTGTTGGATTGGTTTGTGGCTATTATAAATGCCTCCTTGGGTCAGGGGTCAGTTCCATCCTGCTTTAAGCAGGCGGTAGTAAAACCATTACTAAAAAAGACCTCTTTAGACCCATCTGTATCTAACAACTACAGACCAATTTCCAACCTCCCATTTTTGGGCAAGGTTCTGGAGCGGGTGGTTGCCACACAGCTCCAGGAGTTCCTCGATGACACTGATTTTCTGGACCGCTCGCAGTCTGGCTTCAGGCCTGGGTACAGCACTGAGATGGCTTTGGTCGCCTTGGTGGATGACCTCCGCAGGGAGCTGGACAGGGGGAGTGTGACCCTGCTGGTTCTCTTGGACATCTCAGCGGCTTTCAATACCATCGACCATGGTATCCTTCTGGGGAGGCTCTCTGGGATGGGGCTTGATGGCACGGTTCTGCTGTGGCTTCAGTCCTTCCTAGAGGGTCGTTCCCAGATGGTGAAGCTGGGGGACACCTGCTCGGACCCCTGGCCATTGACCTGTGGGGTCCCGCAAGGGTCTATCCTATCCCCCATGCTATTTAACATCTACATGAAACCGCTGGGAGAGGTCATCCGGAGTTTTGGAGGGCGTTGCCATCTCTACGCAGATGACACGCAAATCCACTACTCGTTCCCATCTGACTCCAAGGAAGCCCCTCAGATGCTGAACCAGTGCCTGGCCGCTGTGGCGGACTGGATGAGGAGGAACAAACTGAGGATCAATCGTGACAAGACAGAGGCCCTCCTGGTCAGTCGCTCGTCGGATCGGGGTATTGGGTGGCAACCTGTGCTGGACGGGGTTGCACTCCCCCTGAAATCCCAGGTCCGCAGTTTGGGGGTCCTCCTGGACTCAGCGCTGACGCTTGAGGCGCAGGTGTCGGCGGTGGCCAGGAGGGCCTTCGCACAACTCAAGCTTGTGCGCCAACTGCGACCATACCTCGTGAAGTCTGACTTGACCACGGTGGTGCATGCCTTAGTTACCTCTAGACTGGACTACTGTAATGCGCTCTACGTGGGGCTTCCCTTGAAGACGGCCCAGAAACTACAATTGGTCCAGCGCTCGGCTGCCAGGTTAATTACGGGGGCGAGTTACAGGGAGAGATCTACTCCCCTGTTCAAGGAGCTCCACTAGCTGCCTTTTATTTTCCGGTCCCAATTCAAGGTGTATACCATCACATATAAAGCCCTAAACGGTTTGGGACCCACCTACCTTCGTGACCGTATCTCCTACCACAAGCCTACACGATCCCTTCGTTCATCAGGGGAAGCTTTCCTGTCCCCACTCCCGATATCCCAGACCCGCCTTGTAGGAACAAGGGAGAGGGCCTTCTCTGCTGTGGCCCCCCGATTGTGGAATTCTCTGCCCGCTGACATTAGGCAAGCCCCCACACTAGCAGCCTTCAAGAAAGACTTGAAAACATGGCTCTTTCGCTGTGCTTTTGGAGAGTAACCATTTTATATTTCTTTTCCGTTGCTCCCTCTAATATCTATCCTCCAGAATACCCCCACTCCCTTATGACCCTGTTCGCTGTGGTTTTTATTTTTATGTCTTTCTCACCCCGAGTTTTAACTTAATGTTCATGTGGTCTGCCCTTGTTTTCATTGTCTCCTTGTTTTATTTTGTAATGGATATTATTTATTGTATTGCTTATTGTATTGTGATGTGCTGTTTTTTATATGCTGTTTACATTGTATTGTTTTGGGCATGGCCCCATGTAAGCTGCCCCGAGTCCCCGTTGGGGAGATGGTGGCGGGGTATAAATAAAGTTTTATCATTTATTATTATTATAAATCATGATAGGAAGAATCCACGATGGAAGAGAATTTTCATTTTAATGCACATCGTTTTTCATGGAAAACACCTTTTTTTTGCATAGGAAACAGCATGTTTTAAGCAGTATCAATGTGCTAAAATATTGTTTTCTGTAAAGAATATGATGTTACCTTGCACAGAAAAAAGCCACATGTAAATATTGTTCAGAGAAAGCCTTGAACTGAAAATAACCCTTGGAAATGGCAGTTTTGGAAGACATTCACACCAGGAAATTGTAAAAACTACTTATTGATTCCTTTTAGAGGACAGCAGGGGCAGGGTGGGAGGGGATCACTGCAGATAGCAGAACAAGGTGAGGAAAGTGGCTGTTTTTACATCTCTGAAGGACTTCAGTTTTGAAAATAATCTCAACTGTCCACTAGTGCAATGGGGTTTTTTTCTATATATTTTTGCTTTCCTTAGGACACTTTGGGGAGAATTTGGGGGAAGAAGAAAATTGGTTGTTTTTTTTTTTTCAGGAGAGTTTTGGGATGTAGTCTTCTAATTCAGTCCACTAACATTCAACAATTGCACCCGCTACACTCTAGATACCATTAATGGTCATACATAGCACACATGACTAGATTAGTTATTTACTTGACTGTTTAATGAACCACCACTGATCAGCTTTAAAATAAAAAGTAGACCATGTAGTTCTCAAAACAAGACCAATCAGTAGTAATACAAGCCCATGGTCGCACTCACGGTATTCTGAACAGCAGCAGAAAGAGTAGAAAGCATTCCAAGTGCACCACTAATAGGCAACAGACTTTCAGCTTCTCCTTTGTGAGTGTTGCCTTCTTCAAAATGCTGGCTTTCTGAAAGGGAAAAGTCAACAAGAAATTGCATTACAATCTTCAGTCCTCCAACTAAATTCTCTGCAATATAAATTAAAGAAGCCTTTAATGTTGCAAGGTTGCTCACTCCCACTCCCCACAGATTTCCTATTCCAAACTTGACTACAGATCCTTTATACATGAAACGAGTAATGCAATACTCTAGGCTTCCAAAATACATTGTTGGAAGCACATACAATAAATTGACAGAGGTGGACAAGGTCATGTGGATTGATTTCAATCCCCATTTGTAGATTAGCATTAACAGCTATTTTGGCATATGGGAAACAGGCCAGTTGCAGAGAGATTCCCCATCATAATGCAGCAAAACTCTGGAGCAGGTGCTGATCCTTTAACCATTATTGATTTTATCACCGCTCTGTGCTGTTCAGGAGCTCCATTGGTGCCAAACTAGAGTTCTCCTGTTCTCCTCAAGGAGAAGGGATGGTGAACTACAGAATGGGTGCACTGCCACTCTCTACAGCTTTCATCCACCAGTCACCCCTGAAAGACTGAATGACTGTAAGACTGCATGAGCTTCATTTTGCTTAACCATGTGAAGAATTTCAATTCCCCTGGGGGGGCTGTGTGTACCATGATCAGACTCAAGGAGAAGGAGGAAGCTGCCACCTTTGTAAAAAAATCACATCCTGAAAGTAAAAGGATGTCACTATTTTCTGACAACGTACAACCAATCCCCTCAGATAACTAGCAATACCACTGACTTACCCTTTACAACAATAAAGGCAGAAAACTTTAAACAGTTATTTTATTTTTCCCATTAAAAAAAGCTCACCTTCTGTAGCATCTTTGGCCTCAGAATGTAATTCAGTAGAGTTTGGTATCCCAAGAGATGTCTCTGCCTTTTCAATGACATTTGAGATGCCATAACCTAAAGGCCAGAAAAGATATTACTTTAATTGTACAAAGATTTTAAAAAATTATTACACATAGCAAGTGCAAGCCAAATCAGTAAGATAGATCTGCTCAAATCACCAGTGTGCATTTGAAAAAGTACCTATAAATCTACAGTGCAATGCCTGGTTTATGTATTAAATTAAAATTAATTGGCATATATGTTGCTCCTTTCCCAACATGCATACATACATAAAGTTTATTACGGTCCATGGACCCACAGCTGTTAAGTGAATAACATACAAGAGTTTACAAAACAGTCAAACCAGTGAAATTGCTAAACAAACACAAACTACACAATGTCAGGTAATACCCTAATCGGAGATTAGGCTCTTTCTCAGCCTTGAGAGAAGGTACATGTTTAAAATGGCATTTGGACTCTACAGATCACGTGTTCTTTTTGTTTTGTTTTGTTATTTTTGATATGCTTCTGATTTATATAAAAGTAAGTGAAGAAGAAGAGGATGAAGATGAAGAAGATGACTGAAATCTGGAGCAGATCTTTACTGTAATATCGATGTCGACTGGAGTTTTAGAAAACCTTACCTACAGTAGCCACTGTAACTGAAGCAGTTGAGAGCAATGATTTTCCCCAACTACCCCAATAGTTCCATCCTGTTTGTGAACCATCAGATAAACTGGATTCCTGTAAAAGGAAAAAAAATAGGATATGACCCACCTTTTGGTTACATCTATCAAATTTCAACATCTTTGTTTATCAAAACTCAGTGCAAACCAGAAGAGTCAAACAAAAATGTTAATATCACATTTCTAATCTTAGAATTGCTTTGTGATACATATTTAATATACAGGATGAATCTCACTTTTTCTAAAATCCGCAATCTAAAATACTCCAAAACCAAAACATTTATTGCCAGCTGCTCACTACTACCTTTGGTGAAAGGGGGCTAGTCACACACCCGGTGCTCTGATCTTTTTTCTCATTGAGTTCCAATATGGCAGTATACTTTGTAACTTCTCAAATTTATAGTTACAATGGGTTACATTGTAAATCTATTTTTAATTAATGTGTTGGAGTGCAACTTTTCTCTTCCTTTCTAAAATGTCAATCACATTAAGAAGATCATGTTCCAAACATGTTTATATCAATTCATTTGGACTCGAGATTTCTAAGATAAAGCAGTGCACCTTGGAGCATTTGCTATTAAACTTGTGACCAATATCAAATCATTATATCAGTAACTATTCCAATAAAAGTCAGTAGTTTTCCCTTTGCTTGCATGGCCAAAATATGCTCTGGAGAGCTTGGGATTCTTATCTCTCTAAAGACCAGTAGCATACTTGGTGTACTCTATGGAAGTACAAAACACTCATAAAACACAGTTTCACAACGGTACACAACACATCACCAAATTCTGTGTGACTTTCTTGGCTCTCAAATCTTACTATGAAGATATATTTTTAAACATGTGAACACTGTAACATAAAAATAACATTTAGTGACAGATTTCTCACCAATATCTTTTCTTTGTGGCCCAGGGACTCTTGTGAAGCAACATGCTCAGAAGTTTTGGCTTCAGGTCTTTTCCGTGTCATAGCCACTGGCTCTGGTTCCACTCCATCAGGCTCAGAAGCTTCAGTTTCCTCTGTCTTCTGATCATTTTCATCAGGTTCACAAGCATCTTCTTTCAAAGATTCATTATCCTTTTGGGACATGACCAGAGCATATCCTAAATATACAAAGAATTATTGTTATAACTTCTATAAAGCATAGCACACCGTAAAATCTTCATCTTGTTTAATCTCAAAATTGTTTTGTAACTTAGGTCACAGCAATGTTGTTGTTTTTTCAAAAAGACTTGAATCAGAACAGAGAAAGGAAAAATCTCTTTTTAAATAAGAGATAAGTAGTCACATTGACCTGTGGTTTTGACTTGATATTTTGACTAAATTTTCTAGACTTATACATGAGTATATAGGTCATTTTAAATATATAACTAATAAATGCATTTGCTGTGAATATATGGCTATAGAAGAGCTGAGGCCCTGTGAAGCTTTGATCCTTTCCCTTCCAGCCAGTGGGTGAGGCGTGACATCCCTGCAAGACAGGATCACATGAAGATGACCTGATATAACCCATGGCATCCATGATTAGTCACGGGGAATTAATTATGGAGGCGTTAGTACTACCTCCTCAGCATCAGAAGCAAAGAGGAAGACTACGCACAGAAAGGCAATATAATTAGGGTTACACAGCCACTGCAAGCAAAATGTTAGGCCACTGTTCTGGCAACTAATCAAGACATCATTTTTAAATGTTACCGAAAAAACAAAAGGACTCCTAATGTAAAGGGGGGTCACAAAAAAAGCAAATACCTGAGAAAATTTGCTTTGTCACACAATTAACCTGTGCATGCAAGTCTTTTCATCTCTATTTTCAAGTTTCTGATATGCTTTTTAGGACACAGAGAAATATATTAAATGTGATGGGGAAGGACTCATAATATTTACTGTTTTGATATGTAGAATATTAGCACAAAAGATCACAGCGGTATCGCTATTTACTTCATACCACCATTTGTTCCTGACCTACAGAAATTGTCCTAGGGTATTTTTCTTCTGCTAAAATTATCAAGGAAGATAAATTTCTTCAACGGTCCCTTACTATTGTTTACTTACCATTCCAACACTCCTACACAATGACACCCTCAAACTATCCCCATTTACGGACAACGCTTCTTCTTCTAATACAAAATCTATCTAATTTCTCCCATCAAAATGATCACTGACCCTTGCTATTATGAAATGGCATCCATATCTGTACCAAATATATGCCCTTACAGAAAGAGCTGTTGTTGGACTTCATCTGTCCTTGTTAGAATAAGGCCCTTCACAGCACTGCAGCAATCAATGGCACTTAGGAAATAAAAAACAGCAATGTTTGAAACCCCAAATCAGCTGAATAAAAATTCAAGTTATTTCATTTGATGTAAAAGAACTGGCTAGTTGTTTTATTTAAAGAAACCTATCTTTCACCTCATGAGTACAATATACAGCATACGCAATTTTATTTCCTTCTGATGCTTAGCTACTCAAATACACCCCCTGTCCCCCCCTCGCACACACAAACACACAAGCAATTTACATTTTCCCCACTGAAGAGAAAGCCTAGATGAAACTCCTGAGATGAGCCCTTCTTCCTCCACCAACCAAGCATTGCTGCTACAACCACCAGAGAGGACACAGCAGGACTTCACTGCTTTTGAATCCAGCAAATTGGGGGCCGGGGGTTGGAAGAATATTGCATTTAGTACTTGTGTCTACCACCATAATCAACTCTGCTCTCCCAGTTGCTTTTACTTTGATGCTGTATATATTTTAGACTAAAAACTGTTTTGGAAGCCGTTGGGGATGGAAAACAGGGAAGCAATGCCTTAAACAAATGAACAGGATATTGAGACACACAACTCTCTGTGTGCGCCTTCAAGTCATTTGTTGACTTATGGTAGCCCCATAAATTTCATAGGATTTTCTGAGGCAAGGAGCTCTCAGAGGTGTTTTTGCCAGTCTCTTCCTTTGAAACATAGCTCATAGCACATGGGATTCATTGGCAGTGTACTATTCAAGTACTAACCAGGCCTGGTCCTGTTGAGCTTCCAAGATGAGACATGAAATTTACAAAATAGAGGTGAAAAGGACACATCATGAGCAGGTGAGATTAGCTGCTAGTGAAAAATGTATCAGTGCTAGATTTATTTATAAATATTGATAGTGCTTAGATCAGAAGATTTCAAAAGACTATATAACAATAATGCCTACAATAAACACAATATACAGAGTTAACCTCTAAGCTGTGGAACATGTTGACTGAAAAGTTTGCGATTTCGCAGAGCAGAGTGAGCTCCCATCATTAGCCCCAGCTTCTGCAAACCTAACAGTTCAAAAACATGCAAGTGTGAGTAGATCAATAGTTACCACTCTGGTGGTAAGGTAACGGCACTCCATGCAGTCATGCCGGCCACATTACCTAGGAGGCATCTACAGACAATGCCAGCTCTTCGGCTTAGAAATGGAGATGAGCACCATCCCCCAGAGTCAGACTCTACTAGACTTAATGTGGACAGTAACTGGGCTAAACAGGGCTGGAGTTCAGTTAAAATGTAAATCTCTATCCAAGTTGGATTATGACTGACAATGACAAACACAGCCCGAAAGACATACAACAACCCTGTGATCCCGGCCATGAAAGCCTTCGACAACACGACAAACACACTGCTTTTTCCTTCAATAACAAATATCATCACTTTTGATGGAATAGAGGGAATGGGGTGTAAAAAGGGAAAACCAACACGTTTTTATTCAGGCAGACTTTTAAAAATGAAGGTTTTTAAGATCAAGTCAGGAGGTGCTGTAGTTTTTAACTTTGAATATATTTAATGGTTTTTAACTGGAAATTTTTAAATGCTGTTTATATTTAATCCTATTTTAATGTTTGCATATTTGTATATTTTAAATTGTATGCTGATGCATTTATGTTAAGCCGCTTCGAGTCTCCTACAGGAGAGATAAAGTGGGATATAAATAAATATAAAAATAATATGAGGATTTAAAGATCGAATTGCAAAGCCTGTGGCACAAGCCAGTCAAGGTGGTCCCAGTGGTGATCGGCACACTGGGTGCAGTGCCTAAAGACCTTGGCCTGCACTTGAACACAATCGGCGCTGACAAAATTACCATCTGCCAGCTGCAGAAGGCCACCTTACTGGGATCTGCACGCATTATTCGCTGATACGTCACATAGCCCTAGACACGTGGGAAGTGTCCAGCGCGTGATCCAGTACAACAGCCAGCAGAGTGTCTGCTGTGGACTCATCTTGTTATGTTTCAAATAATAATAATAATGTAACAGGCCTTGCCCCCGATGGTGAAGCGGGTTAAACCACTGAGCTGCTGAACTTGCTGACCGAAAAGGCCGATTCAAATCTGGGGAGAGAGGTGAGCTTCTGCTATTAGCTTCTGCCAACCTAGCAGTTTGAAAACATGCAAATGTGAGATCAATAGGTACAGCTCCGGCAGGAAGGTAATGGTGCTCCATGCGTCTACAGACAACGCCGGCTCTTCGGCTTAGAAATGGAGATAAGCATCAACCCCAGTCAGACACGACCAGACTTAATGTCAGGGGAAAACTTTTACCTTTACCTAAGAGGCCTTGCAAAAGTGTGGGCATAAATGCTCCATGTACCAGAGGCTCCGGAGGTGGGCCAACCTGCTGGATGACTAGGAAGGGTGCTGGAGAGAAACCCAACTACAGCACCTTTCTAACCTAAGGGAGAACACTTCACCCAAGCCCATTTTAGAGGAAGGGGGCACATGTTTTAGGAACTCTTCCACTTGACTGCAATAATTCCTAGGCAAACAGTAGCAACTAAAGCTGCCTAAATACCTTAAATCGGTGGTTCTCCACTGTGGTCCCCACATGTTTTGACCTTCAACTTCCAGAAATCCTAATAGTTGGTAAACTGGGAGTTGTAGGCCAAAACACCTGGAGACCCACAGGTTGAGAACCACTGCTCTAAAGGCACCAGATCCCATCTGATACTGGAGGCTAAGCGGAAGCAGCCTTGGTTAGGACTTGGATGGAAGGCGAGCCCCAAATACCAAGCTGTACAGTACTTCTGAGAAAGAAACTGACAAAACCACTGACATGTATTCCTTGCCTAAGAGAATCCTATGAAATTGGTGGGGTTGCCTTTTTTTTTCCGTGTCAGGAGCAACTTGAGAAACTGCAAGTCACTTCTGGTGTGAGAGAATTGGTCGTTTGCAAGGACATTGCCCAGGGGACGCCTGGATATTTTGCTGTTTTTACCATCCTTATGGGAGGCTTCTCTCATGTCCCCGCATGAGCTGGAGCTGACAAAAGGAGCTCATCCACACTCTCTCCGGTTTCGAACCAGCCACCTTCAGTTTAGCAACCCAACCTTCTGGTTAGCAGTCGAGAAGCTTGAGCTGACAGAGGGAGCTCATCCACGCTCTCCCCGAATTCAAACCGGCCACCTTCCATTCAGCAACCCAACCTTCAGGCTAGCAGTCCAGTGGGCACAAAAGTTTTAACCCATTGCGCCACCAGGAGCTCCAAGTTACCATCAGTTGACAGGTGACTTGAAGGCACATAATTCAGAAAGAGAAAGAAAGAGAGCAGTGAAGCAAGCATACTTGGGACCTCATCAGACTAGAGCTTGGTTCTATTTTAAATCCACTTTAGGGAGGAGGCTTTAAACAGCTCAGCCAGGCAGGTCCTGGTCCTCACTAAACTACAAAACCCAGAATTCTGCAGGAGGCAGAAAGCGGATTTAAAGTGGATTCATGCTCTAGTGTGATGAGGAAGTTGGAATAACAGTAAGAGCCACATTAAAAATGGGTTGATTCAAGGGAGCTTGCAAGGCCTCAGTGGGACCTATAGTGGTCCCCGTTTATAAGTGTATATAACAGCAAAATACCCACAACAAATAGGAGGGAAACGCACATCTAATGGAAGCAACAGCAGCGGGACAAGGCTCGGGGCCAAATTCGCCGGCTCCGTCCAAGCGCCTCCACCTTCCCGTAGGAAGAATCTCCTCTCCGTCAGGCCACGTCCCTCCAGACGTCAACAGCACAGCCGAGTCAGCCAGACCATAGAGAAGGCCGGAAAGAGCGGGGCTGCCCCGGAAAAACGTCGCTCCGCGACGGAAGTGGCGTTCTCTCTCGCCCCCCCCCCCCCCCCGAATTGGGAGTTGTCGCGCCTGCGCAGAAGAGACACCGACTGGGAAGCAGCTGGTGTTGTTTGGGTCCGGCGCTCTTCCGCAGAGACCATTGGTAAAAGGACCTTGAGCCTGTGAGGCGAAGGGATGGGGGTGGAGGGTGTTTAGAAGGTGAGCCGTGACCTCACGCCCCGATACTTTACGATGTAGTACATTTATTTGGGGGAAAGAGGGGGGAAAGCGCTTTACTTGGTAGCAAAGGGCTCCCTGCTGGGGTGGGAGGTGCACAGTATTATGCAGTAGGCCTACTCAGGTTGAGAACCACTGTATTAGAATTAATACAGTTTGACCACTTTTCCTGCCGTGGAGTCATAGGATTTGTAGTGTTGTGAGGCAGGGAAGAGTAAGGGCCTTGTGAAACTCCAGCTCCCGGGATTCCACATCCTTGGGCCATGAGCATTAAAGTGGTCCCAAATTACATAGACACAGGGTTGCTGCGAGTTTTCCGGGCTGTATGACCATGTTCCAGAAGCATTCTCTCCTGACGTTTCGCCCACATCTACGGCAGGCATGAGAGGTTGTGAAGTCTGTTGAAAACTAGGCAAGAGGTGTTTATATATCTATCGAATGTCCAGGGTGGAAGAAATACTTCTGTTTGTTTGAGGAAAGTGTGAATGCTGCAGTAGATCATCTTGATTAGCCTTTAATAGCCTTGCAGATTCATAGCCTGGCTGCTTCTTGCCTGAGGGAATTCTTTGTTGGAAGGTATTAGTTGGGCCTGGTTTTTCTTGTCTGTAATTCCCCTGTCTTCTGAGTGTTGTTCTTTATTTACTGTTAAATAAATTTAAAATGTATGGTTTAAGGTTGACTGAGGAGACCTGCTGAAAGGGATGGGTCTTTAGTTGTGTTTTATATTCTGGCGGCTCATTTAGCTATAGGATCTCTTCTGGCAGATCATTCCACAGTGCTCTAATTGTGTATCTTGCATGCCAGCAGGTGGGACTACATCACCTTCATGGTCCTTTCCAACTCAAGATATTGTGACTCTAAATGTCAATTTTATCTGTATGCATACTTACATGGTTTTCAGAAATCTCTTCTACAAGTATAAGCAGACCTGACTTTGGATAGAATCAAATTACATTTCTTTTAGGAATATCCACAAAGAATCTCTTTCATTTCCAAAAGCCATTACAAAAATTGATGTTGGTATGTGTCTTTAAATTGGTTGTTGAATTATTGCAGCATCATGAAATCCATAGAGTTATCTTGGGCAAGAATATTCAAAGATGGTTTACTATAATCTTTCTCTGAAATATAGCCTACCTGGACCAGTTAAAAACTTGACAATATACAAATTGACCAGTGATTCTTATGGGGCATTTTATTACCAGGAAAGCAGAAAAAGAAATGACCATGCTGATCCAAAGATCTGTTTCTTAGGCATACAGCATGCTCCTATGTGAACGCATGATCTGGTTTTCACTGAAAAATAATTGAACAGATCTATTTTGATAGTAGGAGATTGTGAGCAGAGCTCCTCTTAGAATAGTTGTTCATACACTGTCATTGTGAAAACAAAAGCCTTTATAAAAGAAAATTTAATCCAGCAGTTTCACTAAACAGTAACTGATATGCTTGACTCCTGCTAGTCTTTGACCAGATTTTCATCTGTAGTCTGTTTTTCCTCTCCATTATCTCTTTATACAATAGTATTGTAGACTTTTAAAAATCTAATGACATTACTATAGAAACATAACAGTATGTTTTGTTTTGTTCTGTTTTGATAGCCCTGAATAAAAAATAGACCATACAGTAGAGTCTCACTTATCCAACATAAATGGGCCGGCAGAACATTGGATAAGCGAAAATGTTGGATAATAAGGAGGGATTAAGGAAAAGCCTATTAAACATCAAATTACATTATGATTTTACAAATTAAATACCAAACCATCATGTTTTACAACAAATAGACATAAAAAGCAGTTCAATACAGGGTAACGTTAGGTAGTAATCACTGTATTTACAAATTTGCACCAAAACATCGCAATGTATTGAAAACATTGACTTCAAAAACACTGACTACTAAAAGGCAGACTGCGTTGGATAATCCAGAACATTGGATAAATGATACTCTACTGTATTCACTTTTAACAATACAAATTTAAAGGTGGCATATGCTCTCATGTTGGATACATATGCTCAGAATTTTATATTTATGCAGTTACTGTATAGTCTTTAAGAAGTTCCATAACAATAAGCTGAGCCTTTGTAAATGTTCTGTTAAAATGGCAACCGTACAATATCCATGGCTTTGTGTAAGATAGCCAGACATTTCTTTATGTATTATCATCGCATAATATCAAATGGCTGCAGTTTTTCAGAGTCCTTAGTACTCTTATTGAAACTAGTGGTTTTGCAATCATACATACAGCTCTCTTGCTCACTTTAGACAAGGTAAATCAGGTGAAGGTGAGTCTACAATACAGTAGAGTCTCACTTATCCAACACTCGCTTATCCAACATTCTGGATTATCCAACACATTTTTGTAGTCAATATTTTCAATACATCGTGATATTTTGGTGCTAAATTCGTAAATACAGTAATTACTACATAGCATTACTGTGTATTGAATTACTTTTTCTGTCAAATTTGTTGTATAACATGATGTTTTGGTGCTTAATTTGTAAAATCATAACCTAATTTGATGTTTAATAGGCTTTTCCTTAATCTCTCCTTATTATCCAACATATTCACTTATCCAACATTCTGCCGGCCCGTTTACGTTGGATAAGCGAGACTCTACTGTACTTGTGGTACATTTGTTTGCACACTGTGGAATCCACTAACAGCTGTTTATGTCATATAATGTGACATTTTCACCCACTTCCACAACTCAGCAGTGAAATATCTCTGCTTAGGAGGGATGGATAAAGACTGAAGATTAGATGACAGTGGCTTACCAGAGCAATTGTTGCACATTATGCAAACTCTGTACTAGGGAGCATGTGCCATTATGTGAATTATTATCTAAAACTTTGGAAAGACAATGAACATGGATCTTTTCCAGTTGTAAAATGGCAGGTTTGATTTTCAGACCATCCCAAATGATACCAGTGGCATTGCTGGCTCATTGGATACCTTTCTGGGGACTGTGCCCTCCCCCCCCCCCCCCTGCTATCTTTCCGAAGGCAGGCTAAAATCTTTTTATTCAGACAGGCTTTTAAGGAAGAAGGTTTTTAAGATCAATTCAGGCAGTGCTGTGGTTTTTAATTTTGAATGTTTTAATGGTTTTAAACTGGGATTTTAAAAATACTGTTTATATTTAATCCTGCTTCAATGTTTGCATATTTGTATGTTTTAAATTGAATGCTAAAGCTTTTGTGCTAAGCAGCTTTTTGTCTCCTTTGGGAGAATCTTGTTATGTGACCGTATTTTATATTGGTGAAAATTACTAGTGAAAGTATGTAACATGTTGCATTTTTGTTCATAAACCAGACAGCAATGTATGTAGTTCTTACAACATTTTAAGAAATATAAAGTCATAGTATTAAGCATTTTACTTTCAACCCTTATGCCTGGTATCATGTTACATATAGAAATAAACTTATAATGTATAGCATTGTCACTTGTATACCTATAAGCAATTTTGTTAGATTTCAGCTACCTACCATTCACTTTTTTGAAACTACATCAGCTGGAACCAATAAATCACAACCATTTCCCCTTTAGTGGTGGCTCATTCATTTGTGAATATGGAAGCATCCTTTCCCTTGTTCATTTCAGATCTAGATAGCTGATATTTCATGAATATGCAGGTTTAAGCACCATAAAACTTTTGCATTATTAATCATATTTATCTTTTTATTTCAGTTGGATTGTTCATTTATTTGTTTTGAAAAATCATCTGTCAAGATCTTTTCATGGTGACCAGCAAAATGCAGACTGTTCTGACAACATTTCTCAGTTGTAAAATTTAATGAAAGGAGCACCGTATTATATGCTTCCATGAAGCTCAGTAGCTGCCTGTTGACTTTCTTCCTCAATTCTAGTGTTTTTGCACTAGAAAATGTGGCCCCCAACCTGACACTTTCGTCTGGCTCAAGGTCCCTGCCTCTCAACACATCATTGTTGCCCATTTTGCAAGCCTTGACAAGATCAACAGAACCTCTGGATATCATAGTGAAAGAGGGCAACTGTGCTTTCCTTGAATGTAAGCTGAACATTAGCCAGCATGATGCCATTCTTTGGTATAATTCAAAATGGCATCTGCTTGAAACCAGTGGAGAAGGTAAGTGACACCCATTTGGCTAGTTACAGTAGAGCTGATACTTTTCCTAGTAATCATATTCTTTAGAATGGACAAGCAAAAAACCCATTTCCCCTGAATATGTCGCCCCACTGCTTAAAAGATATCCACAGTACACTGTAATGTAGACCCATATGTTACAATGTTGAAATTTGTTTTCAGAAAGCTTATTGTGAAAATACTGGGTTATGTCTTCAGCAAGAACATTGTGAATATTTCTGTATTCTATTGGTTAGAACAGGCATGGTCAAATTTCAGCTCTCCAGGTGTTTTTGAAGTTCAGTTCCCAGAAATCCCAGCAATCCTATTGGATGTTAGGAATTGTGTGAATTAAAGTCCAAAACACTTGGAGGGCTGAAGTTTGCCCATGCCTGGGTTAGAGTAAGGTTGGGTAACTGTTGTGAGCTAGAGGGACTTGAATGCCCACACATAACAATTTTTAAAAAAGAAATCCCTTCCCTTCATAGAGAGAGATGCAAGGCAGCTCTTTCACATTGTTGAGACTCTGGGGACCCTTTTCTCCAACAGATCAACTTTGTGTTTCCTCCCTTTTACATAACTGCCTGGAGGGATGCCAAAAATGAGGCATATGAGCCTCCCCAACTCCATGGGGAATTTGTTTTAAAAATAATAATAGGGCTGGTGGCTATATATGTGGAGTTTGTTTCTAAAAGATACCAAATCCCCCCTCCCTCCCCAATTGACAAATGAGTTATAGGTGGCAGCATATTGTTGACTAGGAGTAGAATACTATTGTATGTACAGGTCAAACTATCAAAATGTGGCAAATTACTTTAGGAAATGGCTTGAAAAATTGCATTTTATAGCAAAAGGATGCATAACTTCAGCCTTTTTTTCTGATTACTGTAAAATGTGTTCATATGGATTTGTTACCTTTTCGAAACAAGCTCCACATATAGCATTCTCTTCCCATCCTTTGATAGACCAAGAAGCTTAGGGCAAATAGATTATTATTTACAGCAGGAGAGGGTTTGGTAAGTTCTGGGTGCTTGGGGATCCGCTTTCCAA
This sequence comes from Anolis carolinensis, assembly GCF_035594765.1. Classification (NCBI taxonomy): domain Eukaryota; kingdom Metazoa; phylum Chordata; class Lepidosauria; order Squamata; family Anolidae; genus Anolis; species Anolis carolinensis. The sequence continues at coordinate 94,839,173 of NC_085842.1, read as the reverse complement.
ACCTGTTTCTATCCATAAGCTACATGAATGTTTGTGAAAACAAGTGGGCAAGGGAGTCTGTCCTTTTTAAAAAAGAGATAGAGAGAAATGCCTTTGGGGGAATGAAAGAAAAAACAGAGAGAGCACACATGACCTGAACAACCTCCTGTTGCCGAACTCTGATTTACAGAAAGGGAATTTGAATGCTCTTGTATATACTTGCTCTAACCAGTGTTCTCATTCATTGCTACACCAATGTGATAACTGCTTGATTCTTCTCAAGGGATATTGTTCTGCTCAGCAAACCAAGACTAATATTCAGATTTAGTATAAGAAAATGAATTAGTTACGGGTGGCATGATCATCTCAGTGCAGTATGTCTGCTTATTAATGTGAGCCCATTGTATGCAATTTAACTTAAAATGCTAAGAGCTTTGCATACCTTAGAATTGTGCTGATGCCTAGAGAAGTGTTATTTCTAGGATTCCAGTTGCAATTCTGTGATCAACCTCTATCTAATGTAAATACAGTTGTGGAAAGTTTAATTAGCATTAGGTAAACATAAATGCAAAAAGTATAGAGACCGGAGGGGAGCACTGGCTTCTCCGCCACCCTTTAACTGAAATTTGCATCTTTCTTTTCTGCATTGACTCCATGCAGTCATGCCGGCCACATTACCTAGGAGGCATCTACAGACAATGCCAGCTCTTCGGCTTAGAAATGGAGATGAGAAACAACCTCCAGAGTCAGACACGACTGCACTTAATGTTAGGGGAAAACCTTTACCATTTACCTTAACTACCACCAATTCCTCAATACTTTATTTCCCATACCACCATACTTCGCCTCAGCAATGCGTGGCCGGGCACAGCTAGTATCTTATAGCTTAGATAAAGATTAATTAAAGTTATTCAACTGTTGATGGCAGATACTATTGGCCATCCCTGCAGTCATTCATTGCCTCCAACTTACCATGACATTTCATATAGTATGATCCATTTTGCAGTGACTGTTCTCCTGGGAAGTAGGATATGAATTCTTTAATAAGTATATGCTTATTATTATTAAAGAATTTATATCCCACTTCCCAGGAGAATAGTCTGCAAAATGGCTCATAATAAACACATGATATATAAGTCAGTGGAAGTTAACAGCCTTAAAACATTCAGCCAAGAAAACAGAGCAATAACAAATTTAAACTTCCTGGCCAGCATCAAGAATTACATTAAAATGAAAAGATCTTAAAAAACTTTTTAGAAGCAAGATATTTTGGGAGGGGGGTCACATAAAGATGAAACTGCCGCAGATATAATTTTGTGTCTTGTATTCACAAGTTATAAGAAAGCTATCAGCATAAATTGCAGTGGTGACACTGAATGTCTTTTGTATTTGTATCTTTAGGTGGAAGATGGTTGACCTCTGAAAGTGCCCTTAATATTACTAGAGTAACTTTTGGTGACCGGGGACGATACACTTGTGTTGCCACTAATGGAAATGGCACTTCTTATTACTCCATCACCCTTAGGGTGGTCTCCACCTCTGGGGACATGGGCATTTACTACATGATTGTCTGCTTGGTTGCCTTCACTATCATCATGATCTTAAATATAACACGCCTGTGCATGATGAGCAGTCACCTCCGCAAGACAGAGAAGGCCATCAATGAGTTCTTCAGAACAGAAGGGGCTGAGAAATTGCAGAAGGCCTTTGAAATCGCTAAACGGATTCCTATCATCACTTCTGCCAAAACGCTAGAGCTGGCCAAAGTAACTCAGTTCAAGACAATGGAATTTGCTCGTTACATTGAAGAGCTTGCCAGAAGCATCCCTCTTCCACCACTGATCCTTAACTGTAGGGCCTTTATGGAAGAGATCTTTGAAGCAGTGCACATTGATGACCCTGATGAAGTGGGAGAGGGAGTCAAACAGACCCAGGCCCTTAGTGCCCAAGAGAGACTTTACTCCTTGAATCCAGAAATGAAGCGGAGCAATTCGCCGGCAGGGGATTCGGATGATGGCTCTGTGAATGACCATGGGAAAGAAATAGCTGTGGAGGTATCTGTCCACCTTCAGTCAGAAGCCCAAAGCATTGACACTGTTTCCAGAGACAGCATCCCTTCCATACCTTCTGAAGATGATGCAAGCACTGAGTCTAAATAGAGCAACAGAAACGGAGGAATAAAGGCTGTATTGAATTTTCTGTAAGCTGAGAGGCAGGAAAAGAAGAAATGCAGCCATAGTCACAAATGCACAGGCCTCTATTATTTTTTAACTTCTTCAGAGACTGAGGTGCCAATACAGCAAGCATTTTTCTCATTGTGTATGTCAAAAGTTTATAATCCATTTTTGAAAAGTGGCTTAGATGAAGCTCTTTTAAAATTCACTTCAGTAGAGATTAAATAGACCTATTATCAGAAGTATTTTACAGAGGGTAAACCCTATTCTAGTAGGTGGTACATACTTACAGACAAAAAGAGTACACCAACGTGAACTGTTTTTGTTGTATCTGCAGGGAAGCCTAAATTCCTGAATGTATCCAGTGATGACTTTGTGGTGTTTGCTGGCATCATTTGCTAGGCCATGGAAGACTGCAGCCTATCTGAAGTTGTCAAGAGAGTTGATAAGTTAAAATAAAGACTATAGCAAGAGGACAGGAGTCAGTAAAATAACAAGAGCTATACAGTGCAATCCTTTAACTATGAAATGGAAATGCAAAATTGGTTATTTTAACATGCTGTTAAGTAGTTCAGCAGAGTGCTTTCTCTCATTTTTCAAGTGAAACTCATCCCATCAGCATTACAAGTACTTTCTTTCCTCTGGGATTAACAGGGCTGAAATGCCGAAGTGCTTTGGTGCCATCAGTACTGCTGTGGTGAAGGCAACATCTGTGTAAATGAAAATCTCAAAGTGCATTTAAAAGAAGAAGAAAAAACAACCTTTCACTTCCCCAAAAGTGTGTTTGTAAGCAATGTTAGCAAAGGAGGCCAATGTATAGAGATACCATCACTAGTTATTAACACAACAGATCTTCTAATGTGTGTGTTTAATGAAGAACGGCTGAAGAAGCTTATTTTGTGTGAATAGTTTCGGCATACAATTGGAAAAACAGATTGTAGGTATCTGTTACAAACATCTGCCATGCAATATTTTGTTTAGCCCTTAAATCTGGTGTATGCTTTAAAGCAGTGGTTCCCAATATGTGGGTCCCCAGATGTTTTGGCCTTCACCTCCCAGAAATCCTAACAGCTGGTAAACTGGCTGGGATTTCTGGGAGTTGTAGGCCAAAACACCTGGGGGCCCACAGGTTGAGAACAACTGCTTTAAAGAATCTGATACCAGGTTGAGTGATATCCCTCTAAGGCTGATATACAATTGCCTTTGGGGGATGGGGGGCAGCTGATAGTGTGACAGATTATTCCTCAGGTGAGGATTATTACACTTCAATGTTCTATGTTTTTTTTGAAAAAATTACAGATGCAGCAGGAAAATTCTAGCCTTGTCCATGGTTGTCTAATCTGGGTTGCTGTCTTATCTAGAGTTGTTGGTGGGGTTTTTTTAAAATTGCTTAGGAAAGTCAACCATTACATTGCTTCACTGTTCAGTTAGGTTTTTTAGATGGGAAGCACTACAGCCACAGTGCTCATTCTCCAGAGAATAACATGTAACCACGAGGATAGCAAAGAACCTGTTATAGTTATTTTTACTCTTTTAAATCTATATATTACCTTTCTCCCAGGGCAGCTTTTAAAAATGAATACATAGAAAAGTGTACAAAATGTTTCATTCTATCCTATCAATAGAATGAAAAGCAATTCAATAGCATCTCCATTAAAATAGCAAGCCTAAATACTATGTAGACACCTGATCCTGTCTGATTTAGAAAGCGTAGCAGGTTAGTCTTGGTTAATAGTTGGGAAAAAAGGAGTCCAGATGCTGTAAGAAGGCAACAACCTCTGAATATACCTTGCCAAGAAAAACTAAGGATGGGATTGCCATATGTTGGAGATAATATTTAAGCACGTAGCAACAATAAAAGTGGACTTTTTAGCCCATTATTAAATCCTCTTCAACAACCAGTTTCCAGAGGTCTAGCGAAATGAAAAGACTTACCAGGAGAATACAAGAGAGAGAGCCTCTCTGGCCACTTTAAGAAAAGAATTCTGCAGCCTTTTAAACATAGGTGACCTTTCCACAATGGATTCCCCCACTTTGAATATTGAAATGATGAAGTGCGTTTTACCATCTCATTCTGGTGGATATAGACTATTCAGCATGTTACTGGCGTATAACAGGATGCCAGTCTATCCCCATGCAGGTATAGTTGCCAAAAGCCACAGTAAAGTAGTGGCATAGTAACTGTCTCCAGTGTTATTAACTGGGCCAATTAATATTGAGTAGAATGTAAAAAATTGACTGCCTCAGAGGAAGTGAACACATCTGATTCTGAGTTTCATTTCTAGGAAGGATGTTCCCTGTCTCAATGTGGCCTATGACTATCTTACTTTCACACTGCCAAAGGCTAAACCAATGTCAGCCTAATGTTAAGACATGAAAATGCTTGTTAGCTGTTCCTCCCAAGTTTCCTGACAAATCAGTGCCGACTCCTGCTTTCACTATTTGGTGCTTTTTTTTTAATTTTACATGTTGAAAGTGTATTATTGTATTTGCATTTTATGTTTAGTTCAGGTTCAATATATATATAAGGCTTTTTTGCATTCTGCAAATTACTTCTTTCAGATTACTGAAGCAATGTCATAACTTCAACAGCATGTCAACAAGAGCTCCACTTAATTTCCAACTGCTCTCCTGCCATTTTACTCATGGAATGCCCATTTGAGCTCCAGTCACTGAAGGAAAATAGGCACTCTTTTCAAGCAGATTAATGTTACATTTATAGCAGTAGTAGAAGTGGATGACAAATAGCAACAGTAATGATACCTTAGAGATTGGAGGCTCTGGCAATGACACCTTGCTGTGCAACAGACAGTTTGAATAATATCCAGCTCATAGTAGCTTGAATTTGTTTGCATGAAGAGATTTATGCATCTCCATTTTTCATAAAATAGAAATGATAAAAAGTGATAACATGGCAGGAGGGGTACTTCCAAAAGGCAATGCTGTATATTTCTTAGGAACTTGAATTGTCAGCTTCCGACCCCAAGATGTAGCATTCCGCTTTCATTGCTACAGGCAATAAAACGTTATATAGAAACAATAACTCATGGCTAATGCTCCAGTCACGTATTTTCCTAAACTTTGTTGCTGTGAATCCCAGTTGGAGCATATGGCTTATTGCTGTGTCCAGTTAAGATATGTTGGTCATGCATAATGTCTTACTACCATAGCATTTTTCAAGAAAACAGGCACAGTAGCCATGTAGGCCACATTCAGTTCTGTTCCTATGGTGCACCTATTTTCTACAAAGAAAGAAACTGCATATAGAAAGAAACTATGTATTAGAAAGATAAAATCCATATAATGGTTTCACTTGTGTCAGCTAATTTAGCAGCACCAAGTTCAGGGAGGTTACTTTGGTGATCCTGGCTGATAAATATTCTCAGAAATATGTATTGTCTTATCATGGATCAACAGAATAAGCCAGTTAATTTCAAGAATCTCTTTCCTATAAAGGATCTGCTAGATATGAAGAAAACTGCAGCAGAGTATTAATGCAACCCTTTGTTTTGCTGGATGCTGTCGAGCTGATTTTTCACAGCAACATTCATTGAGTTAATTGTTCAAATATTTAATTACACACTTTGCTGTTTTGTATTGAGAGAAAATGGTGCTCAGTGTGTTCTGAGAGCAAAACGTCTAATGCTAGAAAAAAGGGATTTGAATGTTTTTAATCATGTGAATGAATGTATGGTCTCAGTTATGATCCACAGTGGCAAATTCTTTAAGGCAGTTCATGTTTTATTGCTTGGCATAATAGTGACTGTTCACATTGCCAGGTGGATCTGTAGGCCAAAGCACATCAGATTATCATGTGTCCTTTTGTACCTTGAAGTCTGTATGTGAGGCAAATAAAATTTCCTGAGATTAATATCAAGGCACAACTGGCAAACCCAGGTTTCTTTCATGGTGCTACCAACCCAGCAGACCTAAGATAACACTGTATGACATTCTCCTAAAAAACCACTGAGTGGCTTTCAAATAATCAGATGATATTGGGGAAGTCATTTAAAGACCACCTTCTTTTTAATTATTTATGTATATGAAAAAATACATGTATGGGAAAATTTACCTTCTGAAATATATTGATAATACAATGCAGAAAATTTCTGTCAAGAAGTAATCCAGGAAATAACTGCAACATTTTCTGGAGTGTGGTGACAATCCCTCTTTCCAGTGGACCCTATGTTTGTTTTAATTGTTTATGTCTTCTAGATTTTCTGTATGTACTATGCATTTATGATATGAAAAAGATGTAGAATTCTGTCTTGCGTATAGTTGTTACAACAAAAGCCAAGATTCAGATATACATATATATTCATGGTGTAAGCCGAAATGTGTTGTCAAAATTGAAAGCATGGTTAAAATGTTGTGCTAGGTGACTAGTTTTCTGGTATCCTTATAAATCCTGTAATGCTATTTACATGGAAAATGTTGGTGATGTTTGCAGTTAATTGATGCAGCTAAGTAAATAATGATGTAAAATTACTCAGTCAACATGCTATTTCTGTTAATGATAAGTTTCTCATGAGGTTTCCATTGCAGAATGTTCAGTCACCCACAAAAATAGACATTCCTCTATCTTTTTTCAGACCAATGTTACCTATCTGTTGCAAATTTTTGTCTTATTTCTGTAGCCTCTGGCTTTCTTAGATACCAATAAAATGTGCTTTAACTGAACTATTGCTTTAAACATCGAAGTAATGCTTGAGTTTGTAATGTTGGTTTCCTGTAACAGCACAGGGCTTCATACTTTCATATAAAATGAGGTGGTGCTGTTTTTCCAGAATAAAATATACTATCATAAACTGTGTTTTCAGTTTTACATTTCTTCTTGTCAGAAAATGACAGACATATGAACTGAACAATTGACTGCCAGGAAAACTTTCATGGGATTCAATAAAATGTGTTCCTTGCATGACAGTCCATATAGTATTCTTATATGCACTTAAAGCTCTTGGTCTTCTCTAACAGTCCAGCCTAGATCCAGAAACAATTTCCTGTATAATCAATGAGGTTGATTTCCAGCAGAAATATTCCCAACTTTATAATGCCACTTGTCTTGATTTGTTGAACACATGTAAGTCCAATTTTTTAAATTCTGTTCTGTGGCACAAGAATAGGTTGTGTTTTTCTTTAACAAAAAGAAATAATGAGCTTTCAGCAAGTTTATACAACTCCTGAGAGGCGAGGAAAGCAAAGCAACAGAATTACTTGGAAACAGGATATCAAAGAGGGAAGATTCTTAAACATTTCCCTAAGGGTAAACTGGGCTCTTAAACCCTAACTGTCAAACCCTGTGTATTTTGAGCCCGTTTAATTTAAATGGTGAATAAGGAGTTCTTTTTCAAATACCCTGTATTTCACTTGTTCCTCCTCCATTTTATAATTCAACAGCACCACATAGTTTTTAGCAGTCATATGCTCATCAGCTGAATCCAATAAGATTTCAAACTCTGAATTAACTGTTTAAAATCCTTTGGTGTGTCTATTTTATTCAGTTACTTGTCTGTAGGTAAACCATTGCATTGAGTAACCCACCACCATTAACTCCTCTCTAGTCTCAACCTCTGTTTATCGTTATAATAGAATCAGGTACTAACAATCCTTATAGGTCAATTGATTTCTTCCTGGAACTCTCATTTCATTCTATGTTGTGGAGAAAGGGGGAAAGGAAAAGTGCAGGTTGTCTTGTTCTTTTAAGAACCAATTATCTGTAGTCATTTGTCAAATTTAAGATATGCGAGAACATTGGTGCAGACACTTGGTTTCTGTTTATACCGTAATTGCACTTCAAATTACACTGCAGCCTCCTCGAACAAATTAGCGAATGGAACTTAAAATACGTACTCAGCTGTAAAATCAGATGTACAATTGCTTGGAAAAAAACATTACAATATATGAGTAGTTTCAAATTGATGGTTTAAACCAGGGGTCCCCAAACTTTTTAAGCCGAGGGCCAGTCCACAATCCTTCAGACTGTTGAGGGGCCGGATTATCATTTGAAAAAAACAAATTCCGATGCACACTGCACATGTCATATTTGTAGTGCAAAAACAACAAGAAGAAGAAAAATGAAAGAACAATACAATATTTAAAAATAAAAACAATTTTAACCGACATACATTGATCAGGATTTCAATGGGAAGTGTGGTCCTGCTTCTGGCCAATGAGATAGTCAAGTTAATTAGGATTGTTGTTGTTGTTGTTGTTGTTGTTGTGTGCCTTCAAGTCATTTCAGACTTTGGGCGAGCCTAAGTCTAAAATTTATTTATTTATTATTTATTTATTTACTGCATTTATTTACTACACTTGTTTCACACCCTTCTGACCCCAAAGGGGACTCAGAGTGGCTTACAAATTATATGTACATACAATATATTATATTATTAGCATAGCACAGTATTAGCATTATATATTACTATATTGAACTATACCACTATACTGTAGTATTATTAGTAATATCATATGTAATATAGAACATATAATTAATATTATTATATGGTATTATTAGTGTTATATTGTATTACATTATAATATTATTATCAATATTATATGTATATACAATATATTATATTATAAAACTGAGGGCGGGGGCCAGGTAAATGACCTCAGAGGGCCACATCCGGCCCCCGGGCCTTAGTTTGGGGACCCCTGGTTTAAACAATTGATTATGGGTTTGCTTTAACCCCTAACCGATCAGAATTTCAAAAACATTTGATATACAGTATATGTATATGTGTATGTGTACTTTTTATTATTGAAACCAATGCTAATTAACTATTTGAAAACTACATATTATTACATACAGTACATGTGTTTCTAAATATTATCATTTTTAACAAAATACAACAATACTAATGTATGTCATTGGTATTATCATATTATTTGTATTATTTGTTTATGTCTTGCAATTCTCAACTATTAGAAGTTTATAATATAGTCATTATGTTAAGCAAATTTAACCACCCCTGCTATAAAGGAACACCTGTACCGAGGGTCAGGGAATGAGAGAGATACTTAAATATAAGTGGTTTAGACTTGGACTAATACTCCAGATACCCTTTATCATCTCAGAGCATTGGCCATGCTGGGTGGTTGATGGTCTATATCAGGGATTGGCAGTATTTTTGCCCACAAGTATCTCAAAACAGCAATAGGCAGTGACTCCATCCAAGTGCATATTAGTAAACCCATTATCTTCTCCCCTCACATCTCCACAATGATGCAGAGGATGGAATTCTCACGGCATACAATGTTTTGTCCTGTTTTCATGCCAACTGTTTGGGAAGTAAGGGAGATACACTGTTTATATAGGAAGAAAAAAGGGAGAAAAAGGTATGTGGAGGCATTTGGGAGTGTTACAGTTTTAAATGGAGGAAGGTAGTGCTCTGGGATGCGTTTGTGTAATCTTCCCCAACAAAAATGCAACAGTGGTTGCAGAGGAAAGGGGAATCAATGGTGAGATGGCATCTGAGGTGACATCATAAATAAATGCCCTTATTGGCCAAAACTACATATCTAGCTTTTATAGACCTATTCAAAATTAAGTCCAGACTAAAGCAATCAATGACTTTGGAATGCACCTGATTAATGATGTTCTTATCTTTAGAAAGTTTGACTAGAAGCAATCAGATGGCACCCACAATGTGTTGAGAATTTCGGTTTATTCTGAATGAAGCTGTGAAAGTAACAGGAACACATTGCCTTGATAATGAATGTTCAGTCTTTTCAATTGTATAATGTCAAGCACAAAATGTTGCTGCTTTTATTTCACACTAGATTACATTTCTGAATTACTGTTCTGAAATAATGAAAATGTGCTCATTACAAAATCTGCACTATGGACAGGCACATATTTCTGAGCATATTTATTCAGACTGCTCTCATGTCCCTACGTTTCCCGATGAAGGTCTTTAATTAAAGGTGAAATGTTCATTTACAATGGGGGATCACAACCTTTAAGAGGCTTTATGGTTTGGTAAAGATGTTGTGGCAGAATGAATAGCTTTGTAGTCTTTAGAATCAAGCCATTGTAGAACTGATTAGTTTTGAGCCAACACAAGATTTTCCCCCTTTGCTTTACAAAAAGGTTAGGATGCTCATAGATTGGTCCTTGATTCATACAGAGCAATGATATAGAGTAACTCAAATTCAGATTTATTTTAAGGCAAATTATTTTCATATAGATAATTAAGTTAGATATGTCTGTCCATCTGCCTAAAACCTTGTGATTATATTCAGAGATTATTCTTCTTGTTAAATAAATCACTAAATACATCACTAAGAGTGTTTCAGTGGTAATAACTATACAACAATGCATCCGTAATGTGTGACATTCCTCAAGTGGAAACATTTTGTTAATTGCCACCAGGTCAACTTCAACTGATAGTGACTTTATGTGTGAGAGATCTCCAAAACACCCTGTTGTTAACAGTTCTGCAGACTCACGGCTGTAGCTTGACTGGGTCTTCCTAGAATACTGTCTTCCTCTTTTCCTACTGCCTTCCATCTTATTGGGTATTATCATTTATTTCTAAAGAACCATGTTAATGATCTATTCAAAGGCACTATCACCTCAGTTTAGTAACATGGTTTCTTGAGAGAGTTCAGGCTTGAATTGCCCTTGGAGTCATTTGTTTGTCTTTCTGGCAGTCTAGATCATCCATAGAACTTTATAAGCTGACTCTTCTGTCGATCACTGCTACTCAAAATGATGCTCTGTGGATGGGTGCCCATACACACTATGGTTCCATTAAATAAAAAAACAGTTGCAGCCAATGGGCATAAATGTTATCAGAAACATGGTTCTGAAATATTAGAAGAGGGAAAAACCCTGTTCACCATATCAGTTTAAGAAAACACTGTTCTACATGATAGCTCATGGAGACCGACCAATGAAAGGAGTTCTATCTAGTTACTGCTATATATCAAGAACCTCAGCTGCAACTTCTTTGTTTTGTACAGGATCTTATACACTGCAGAAGCTCAACAAAATGTAAGTAACATAAACAATGACAAGAATTCCACCAGTGAAAAGTGAAAGTTATTGGCTTTCCTTCCCTGGAAATCAATGCAGGAACTCCATTTTACTAAAGCACATATGAGATCATTGGGCCCAGTGATCTCATCTATGGGGTGTTGGAAAAAATGGCAAGGGAAATGTCCAATAAATTAAGTAGATATACTCCCAATAGAGTTCTTAAGACAATAAAAAGGAACAAATATTTGGCGAAGTGATAAATTTAAAACAGAATGGAAAAAGATAAGAAACCTTCTAAACCCAGATGGGACAAATAAAGAATGGGAGATGATAAAGGATAACTTTGATCAAGCTAACTGGCTTTTATGGAATGGGTTGAAACAAAAGATTATAGACTGCAGGAAAAAGAAGGTCCAGAAACAGATCACTGATTTTGGTGAGGCTTAAATTCATCAGTTAGTAGGAATTTTATTCACTGTGTTGTGATGGAACAACTGGATGTTTAATCAGAATGTGTTAGAAAACATGTTGATCTACTGTTCAGATTCCCTAATAAACAAGGGATTTTTCCAAACTGCTATTATATGCATTTAACACTAGAGGCAGCTGTTGTTTTGAACATGGAGAAAATAAAAGGTCAGAAGAAACAAGGGGAAATGCCAGTACTTTGAACAGCCTAGATTTGGGTGTGTAGACAGGCAGAGCTACCATTCAAGTTGTAATATCTTAATATATTTTTACTACATTTTACTGTATGTTTGAAATAATAGTATTTGGATTTGTCCCCCTGTGGCACCACTTTTCCATGGTGGAGGGATGGTATGCTCTCCACCATGCTATGCTGACAATATCAGTGTGGTCTCCCATGTCAGACAAGCTTTTGTCAGACAAAAGATTCCAAACAACTACCATGCTGAAGTTGTAGAGGGGGATGGCATTGACAGAAGCTCTCTCAGAGACAACAGCAAAGGCACCAAAGTTGCACAACAGATATACGGACATGGAATGTGAGAAACCTGAATCAGGAGAAGCTAGACATAGTAAAACAAGAAAATGAATGTATAAATATTTCAGTACTTGGGATGCGCAAACTAAAGTGGTCAGGAATGGGACATTTTGAGTCAGATAATTGTACAGTGTTTTATTCGGGAAAACGAATCTAAGAAGTGTGGTGGCATTAATAATTAAGACATATGTATTAAAAGTAGTCCAAGAATATAATGCAAAGTCTGACCAAATAATTTCCCACCTTGGCACCATGAAGAGTGGGCTTGAAATCTAGCTGCAGCATTGTGGTGCCAAGGTGGGAAAGGGAGGGATGGGTTGGTGCTTCTGGCAGGGCAGGAGGTGGAGAGGAGAAGGGTGGGAAGGAAGAGGGGGAGAAAGTCGGGCCAGTTAAACAGCAGCTACAGAATTCCAAATAATCAAACAGTTAAAGCGTCATGATGCCAAGATGGGAAAGGGAGGTTCAGATCAAAGCTGTTGGTGGGAGAGGAGCCGAGCATGCATAAGGGGCAGATTATGATATTCAGTTTTTCCACTTTCATGAGAATTCTCCACTCCACCAATGTGGACACCATTTCATTTCCTTTTCTGGCAAAGTTCCTGACTTTGAGCAAGCAGCGTGACACACATAAATTCAGAAGCTATTACCTTTCCAGCAATGAGATTATTTTTGCATGTCAGGCAGCTGTTAAAAGCACAAGGGCCAGGAAAAAGTTGGCAACCCTTCTGGACCTCCTTTATTAGCTGAGATTCCAGCTGGAAATGGCTGGCTTATTACACTATGAAACAAAATTTGAAAAAAAGTTCCTGGTTTGAACGTGTTATTTCCTGTTTAATTGTCCAGTAAGTACTTTGAAAGTAATTGTTATACTCCAAAAACTTCATTTTTGTGGCTGAGGGTAGTACTAAAATTTCCTTCAGTCTAGGCACTTCATTTGAAATTTTCCTTAATTAAAATATGTCATTTTAACCTTTTGTGCAGACCGCAAAAAAACAAAGCTTTTGCAGTTTAATAAACTTTTTCCATGTTTTTATGAGAGAAGCAGTTAGGAAAATGATATTTATAACCCAGGAACAAAAACCATGTTACATTGTATGATTATTTAAAACAATGTAAAACTAGAGGTTACACTATCATCCTCTAGAGCAGTGGTTCTCAACTTGTGGGTCCTCAGGTGTTTTTAGCCTACAACTCCCAGAAATCCTAACAGCTGGTAAACTGGCTGGGATTTTTGGGAGTTGTAGGCCAAAACAGCTGGGGACTCACAGGTTAAGAACCACTGGTCTAGACAGATTTTTTCTCTTGAGAAAATACACAAGGAGGCCCATTTATACTCCACTGGCATCCTGACTGGGGTCCATTTTTGAGGTAGTGTTTATTTTCTGGATGCAACACTGCAACTGTTTGAGGGTCATAGATACAGCATCTTACAACAGAACTCCACTGATTGAAATGTAATACATGAATACTTCACAGCTACTATCAGAACAGACATTAGGAGCCATTATTTATTGCCAATCTATATCTATATCCATATATATCCATCCATATCCATATCCATCCATATCCATAATAAAAATGAAAACCCATATGTGTGTATGTGGCACAGGTGTCTGCTCACACAGACAGCCTCCAGCCTTCACAAACAGGCTACAGTTCCCAGTGCTAGGGAGCCACCAAGTCACTCTTCTCCACTGACATTGCGGTTACAGCGAGCTCCATGAACATGTAGCCCAAACCCTGCCAATATCCTTCCAAACACTACGGCCCACCACCCAAGCAATGCTTTCGTTTGGGGGGCATTTCATCCTAGATTTTGCATTTTCCTCCACCACAGGCAGGCATCCCAGGGTTCTCCATTGGTGTGAAATTTGCATGACCCCACCTTCTGCCCTTCCTTTTCAAATCTGTCTCTATAACAAACACAGCAGAACTGAGCAGCAACTAAACTTACTGGAAGAGTTTGGGGGATTGACTCCACATGGTGGAAGTTATAGTTCACCCTGCATCAGGTCACAGCACTGTGACTCCTACTGGGGAATTTAGAGGAGTTGTAGTTCACCTACACCCAGAATGCTATGAACCCAAATAATGATGGGTCTGGATTAAACTTGCCATGCATACCCGATATGCCCAGATTTGAATACTGGTGGGTTTTGAGGGGAATTGGCCTGAACATTTGGGAGTCGTAGGTACTGGGATTTATAGTTCACCTGCAATGAGTGAGCACTCTGAACCCCTCTGATGATGGACCAGGACCAAACTTGGCACACAGAGCCCCCATAACCAAAAGAATATATTGGACAAATTTGGGGGAAATGGAGTTATAGTTCACCTGTATCCAGAGAAACAGTGGACCCCACCAACAATGGACCGGGACCAAACTTTGCACAGAGAAGCCTCATGACCAACTGAACATACTGCAGGGGTCTGTGGGAATGGAGCTTGATTTTGGGAGTTGTAGTTCACATGCATCCAAGGAGCACTGAACCCAGCCAACGATGGATCTGGACCAAACTTGGCACACAGACTCAACATAGCTTGCTGTGGATACTGACAGATGTTTTGGGACTATTGCCCCTGGAATCTGGGAGTTGTAGCAGTTCACCCCCATCCAGAGAGCACTGCAGCCAGGCGATGACCAGCCAACGACAGATCTGGACCACACTTGGTACACAGACCCAAAATGGCCAACTTTGAATACTGGCAGGGTTTGGGGAGGATTGACCCATGATTCTGGGAATTGTAGTTCACCCACTCCAAACTGAGAATACCTAACATTCAAAGACAAATACCGTGTATACTCGAGTATAAGCCGACCCGAGTATAAGCCGAGGCACCTAATTTTACCACAAAAAACTGGGATAACTTATTGACTCAAGTATAAGCCGAGGGTTGGAAATGCAATAGCTATGGGTAAATTTCAAAATAAAAATAGATACCAATAAAATTTCATTAATCAAGGCATCAGTAAATGTTAAATGTTTTTGAAGATTTACCGTATTTCAAAGAAAAACAAACTAGCTGTATAAGTGGAAAAGTAGGGGCAACAAAAACAATATGGTATCAACAATTTAATAATAATAATAATAATAATAATAATAATAATAATAATAATAATAATAATAAAAACTTCAATTGGATCCCACCCTATCTCCCAATGGGGACTCAGGCCGGCTTCCAACATAGTAACAGGCAAATATTCAATGCTTATATAAACAATGCAGAGCTAGATATAGATCTATAATTATAGATACTAATTTCACATATGCATTTCCCCCTGAAACGTTTGCAAATCCCCTGTGTGTGTGTGTGTGTGCATGCATTTCCCCTACAATATTTGTAAGCCCTACACACACACACACACACATATCTATCTAGACATGTCTATATATATTTGTGTGTTCATTTCTCCTGTGTAATATTTGCAAGCCCTATATATAGGTAGGTAAGAATATATTCATATCTATCCAGACATCTTTCTTTATATAGATATTTGCAGAGACTTGCAAACATATGAGGGTAAATTCATATATAAAAATAATGTATATGTATGGCTACAGATACACAGGTACATGGATCTATATGTATAAAGGATTTGCAAAGACCTGGAAACATATGAGGGGAAATTCATATATAAAATTAATGCATATAGATAGATACACATATAAAGGTACATAGAGATGGCAAAAGCTTGCAAGGGGTTAATGCCTATATATCTGTAGGAGAGTTTAACAAATTTCAGGGGAAAATGCACCTCACAACCTCTGAGGATGCCTGCCATAGATGTGGGCGAAACGTCAGGAGAGAATGCTTCTGGAACATGGCCACACAGCCCGAAAGACATACAACAACCCTTAATGAATATATATTTTTCTTCTTCCTGACTTGCAAGGGTGTCTTTCTGTTTTCAAAACATTCCCTTGATTAAGAGGAGGGAGGCTTTGCAAAAGAAAACACACTGATAAGGGAGGAGGAGAGAGAAATAGATCACATATTGCAAGCAATAGCCTGCAGGCTCTGTTGCTGGCCTTGACCTTGATTCGATTATAAGCCGAGGGAGGCTTTTTCAGCTCATAAATAAGGGCTGAAAAACTCGGCTTATCTTCGAGTATACGGTAATGCTTTTTTCAAATAACCCGGGCATTGCCGGGTTCCCAAGCTAGTCAGTAATATACTTCACACACCCAGTGCTTAGGAAAGCTACTTTTGTCTTCTTTTTTTTAAAAAGGCCATTGTCTTGTCTGTGGCATTCTTTGTTGTGTTATATATAGTTCTGCTCATTCCAGTTCCTCAGTCACACCTGGGGGATCAGTTTTAGGCATTCTTCCGAACAGCAAACTGTTTCAGATGAAAAAGAAAGAAACAGATACAGCTAGGGATTGTTGTTTAGAATGACAGGCCCCAAAGAGAAATTGAGAAACATCACTTGCCAGCTAAAAATGCTATGAGGCAAACCATTGTGGATCCTGGACAATTATATTTCTTTCAGATGGGTCTTGAGTTGGCAGACCTTCTGTTGCTTAGAAACAGACTATTAATCCAACCTGTAACCGTGGATTGAATAATAGAGACTAGTCCAGGAATAAAGATCTCCTATATTACACAACTCTAGCATTTTGATATCAGTTTAATAGATGGAATCCTGTGATTTGCGGTGTTGTGGGGTATTTAGAATTCCTTTCCAGAGGCCTCTGATGCTTCAATTTAGGTAAGTACACTACTGAAATTTGAGTTCTTTGGTAAATTTCAAATCCTCAAATTGTGTAGTTAGTGATGTTAAACTGCTATAATTGCACAATCTGGATGCATGGAGAGTCAGGCCTCATTTCATGAATCCTTGGTCCTTCTTTCTGTCATCTTCTGATTTTCCTCCTTTTCCCCAACTTATTTTAGTGTCTGCAAACTGCATTCAAAATGCAGTTGTTTCATTTAGTTAAGGATGAAGAGGAGAGTACTGGAATGAATCTTGAGCTTCCCAATAGGTTCAAACAAAAGAAAACTATTTAATTCTCTCCTAGCCTCTCCTATGAGCCTATTAGAATGTTAAGATCGCCTGGGGAGGCCCTGCTCTCGGGCCCATTTGCCTCGCAAGTGCAGCTGGTGGGGACGAGAGCAGGGCCTTCTCAGTGGTGGCTCCTCAGCTGTGAAACACCCTCCCCAGTGACAACCGGCAGGCTCCATCCCTTCTGGGTTTTAGAAAGAAACTGGCAATTGTTACAATAAGTCGTAACAGGATCAAGTATGTGTGTGTGTGTGTGTGTGTTAAAGAAAACCTTATGATGTTAATTATTATGTGCAGCTGCTGATGTAGGTCAGCCAGCAAGTTTGGACCATACCCGGTGGGGTATAATTGTATGGATGTTAGAATACAGTTTAGAGATGCTGAATTAACAATGTCCTAACAGCGATGCTTTTTCTGTGGTGGAATAACTATTTGTTTTATATTCTACTCTCACATTTGGATGAAGAAGCCTTATTCTGTGCTACTTACAAGGACTATGTAAGTTTGTTGGACTGTTTGATATTGTATGCAATACTGCAAATTTATATTTTAACTCTGCTGACAAGAGTAAGTTTTTCTGTTCCTTTTCCTCTTGCTAGTGTGTCTTTTGCATTGGACCTGACTGAAATCTGCTTAGGCACAACAGCTATGTGCCCAAGAGTTTAACAAATAAGTTTTGTCTGGATTAAGGATTATGTGCAAGGTCTTTGGACGAATGGAATTATGCATGTCATATGTGTTAAGTTTTGTATACTGTCTCTTGTGTTTTAATGCTTAATGTAAATTGATTTTAAATGCTTTATGTTTTATTGGATTGTATTGTTGTTTTATCGGCACTGAATTTTTGCCAGGTCTGTAAGCCGCCTTGAGTCCCTTCAGGTGAGAAAGGCGGGATAGAAATGATGTAAATAAATAAATAATAGTTCATATTCAATTACCTGAGAAGGAGGGAGAATGCATGAGGGGATGGAGTCTAACCTTTTCCCTGAGACTTAGGCAAAAGCAGACTGCTGCAGCCTCTTCTAGCTTACATGTTCTTCCTCATGAATAAGGTTTGCTAGTTTGGACCATACTCTGATGTGACAGGCCACATGTGTTCCGATTTTCTTCTGCAAAATGCTGAAGGATGTGCAATCACTGGATCACTTGTTTCAGCAGGATCAAACCTAAACAAGTGTAAATAATAGCAAAATTGTCCTGTGCACCTTTACTTCCTCATTTCTCACTAGAGACCTCATCACATTGGTAAGATCCAGAGTTCCAATTTACCAACCTCCTTGGTGAATTGGGAGGCAGTGGGGAAATCCTGGCACCCTACACCCTGTTTCACCACCATCTGATAATTCCTATCACACATAGGGAAACATTGCCACATGGCTTCCTTGTTCCAAATATTGGTGGTATGGTGCCCTATGATGCCTCTGCCCCAGTTGACCCATGGAGCCCCACCGGAAGTGAGGTTGCGCTGTGTGGTGAGCAGTGTGGGGCTCCGTGGGCCAACTGGGGTACAAACATTCGAGGACATTGAATTTCCATTGTGTGATGAGGTTGTAGGCCTGAAAGTAATGAATAGCACAAGTAATGTAACACATTACTCTTTGCAAAATTTACATGTGTACCAATGGGTAAATTTAAAAAAATGGGATAAATTACTTTTTAAAAGTAATGTTTCCAAGCTGTGCTTATAACATTAGTCAGCATCATTAAGAGCTTAGTAACCAAGCCTCCAATATGATAGGGAGTGTAGACCACTACTTGCTTCCAACACTTTTCTTCTTTTCCTCTACAGCAAAGATGTCAGTTAATATGCAACAGAACAAATGAGGAAATCTGGCATCACCTAAACAATTATCCTATAAGATTCAATAGTTGCTATTTCTTACATATTTTTTTCTTGACATATTGATCTTAAGAGTTAGCTTTTCACAAAAATTTTGTTTTGTATGCAGCTGCTGCATTTACTCTGTGATAATAAATGTAGCATTTATTCCCATGCCCATTTACGTCCTGGATAAATGTGCAGTCTGTTTTTCCCATTTATTCCAGCCATTTATATAACCTTTAATTCATAAATCTGACTATTTCAGTCTAGCTTTGGCCCATTTGAAACAAAATGAAATGTCTTGTTCACTATAATTTTCTTCTGTTCATGATGTTTAAACTGGAGAACAGGTATTATATACCACTCTATAGAAATATGACATTTTCCCCAGTGATACCATTATGAGTGGATTGTGAGTGGTGTTACCTGGAGTGATGCACAGTCCCTAAATACTGCAGCTTTGGGTGAGTGTGCATTTACACTGTAGAATAATGCAGTTTGACACCACTTTTACTTCCATGGATCAATGCTATGGAATCTAGGGAGCTGGAGTTTGACAACATTTTTAGCCTTCTCCTCCAAAGAGTGCTGGTGTCTCACCAAACTATCAATCCTAGGATGCTATAGCATTGAGTAATTCTGTTAAGAGTGGTGTCAAACTACATTGTATACAGTGTAGATGCACCCAGAGAGAGGGATTAATCTAAGGGACCTTTCACACAGCCAGAATATCAAAGCAGACAACCCACAATATCTGCTTTGAACTGGTTATCTGAGTCCACACTGCCATATAATCTAGTTCAATGTGGATTTTATACAGCTGTGTGGAAGGGGCTAACTTGACTATACTGGCTCAAAATTGTCTGTTGTAGAACCTTTCCCGGTGTTGACATCAAGCTGATTGTTAATAGATGCCTACTCCCCCACCCCAGTCAGGAGGGATGTCCTCTGTTTTCCAAGAATTCTCAATCATAGAGGTTTTGAGATTACATCTATACATTCCTTTCACATCTCTGGATATAGTTAATCCAGCCCTAGAGGCTTGAACAGACCTCAAGTAACTAGATGTTTATGCACCATAACTTCACCAATGCACCAATGGACTGCTGCCTCCTCACTACATTGTTTATTCTGTTTCTACCAGCTAGAGCAATTTTTCCCTTTTGGAAGAGGGAAGAGGAAATGTAGGCATTGTCATCCATTAGCATTTCTTCATCCATCTTCTCTAAGCAGCACACTTCACTCTTCCTTGGTTTTGCCCTGAAACATAGCTCCACCACAAACATTCTTTTTATTATTGCTTTACCTCTTTTTCAAGCCTAAGATCATTCTGGCCTTTAGCCTTCCTTGACCTTCTCTCTACAGATATTGACTACTCATTTGTACACTTCCTTGGTGATTTGCTCCTTCTATTTCAGGCACTCAATAAATGACCTTTTTAAGTCTCAGGTCATCCAAAAGCCCCATATGCTTCCACCTGGTTTCTTTTCTTTCTCATTGGAGGTCTTACAATTTTACCTTTAATATCTCACTTTTTAAAAACCCCTGTGAAAAAATAATTTCTCTTGACTATTTGTGATCATGGAATGATTCCCTTTGTTGAATTCTTAAAGTCTAGAATGAATACACTTGGCTTTCCCTTTCTTCTGCATAGTTAACCCAGGAGGACCTGTTCTTTTCTGTCCATGGTTTCCCCTGTTTCCACATCACTGATCATTTCTTCTCTATTAATGAAAAATTAGATTATTTCTTACTACAGTATTAGTCATGTTGGCTAGGCTTATGAAAATTGCATTCTGGAAGGCAACAGGTCCCTTATTCTTTCTCTCCTTTGTAGAGAGAAAAAGTGGGGTATAAATAAACAATATAACAATAGAACAATGTATTAAATAAATCAATACAGTTTTACCAAAAATATGGTGCACCGACAAGAAGTGTGTGTATGCAGCAGTTAGCTATTACTAATGGGGAGCAATGCCATCTTTGGCTACATTAAAGTTTTATCATAGGAAATGTATTTATTTATTTACAGCATTTATATTCCATCTTTACCATCCCAAAGGGGACTCAGGGCGTATCACAGAACATACATACATGACGAACATTCAATGCCGTTTATACACATACAAGACAGACAATTGTACATAGAAGGAGGTATATATAAACTTTTCCTCATCCTCGGCATCTTGGAGGCTTGTGCTCAGTTCCGGCCGGTGGGGGAAGGGGCTGTCGCTCCATCTCCCTGCCAATAAAGTTCCTCCCTTTTTGGTCAAATCACCGGCATTTTCTGGCATTTTTCTTTTAGGAGTGTCTTTAAAATACCTCCCCCACTTTTATTCAGTACCTATTTATCCACATTTTTTGCTTTGGAACCGTTAGGTTGGCGGAAACTGAGATAAAGGCCAGGAGCTCAGCCTGACCCGGGCTTCGAACTGTCAACCCTGGATTGAAACGATTTACTGCATCTTAGGATAGCAAAACTCTTATAAGGTGCTAGATGGAGAGTCCATCTACACCAGGGGTCCCCAAACTAAGGCCCGGGGGCCGGATGCGGCCCTCCAAGGTCATTTACCTGGCCCCCGCCCTCATTTATAATATATTTTTATATCAGTTTTAATAATATAATATATTGTATACACAAATGATATTGATAATATTATCATTTTATACAATATAATACTAATAATACCATATAGTAATATTAATTATATGTTATATATTACATATAATATTACAGTATAATGGTATAGTTCAATATAGTAATACATAATGCTAATATTGTGCTATGCTAATAATATAATATATTGTATGTACATACAGCTGCTCTGACTCCCCTTCAGGGTGAGAAGGGCAGGATATAAATGTAGTAAATAAATGTAGTAAATGAATAAATAAATAATTTTAGACTTAGGCTCGCCCAGAGTCTGAAATGACTTAAAGGCACACAACAACAACAACAATCCTAATTAACTTGACTATCTCATTGGCCAGAAGCAGGCCCACACTTCCCGTTGAAATCCTGATAGGTTTATGTTGGTTAAAATTATTTTCATTTTTTAAATATTGTATTGTTCTTTCATTGTTGTTTTGTTGTTGTTGTTGTTTTGCACTACAAATAAGACATGTGCAGTGTGCATAGGAATTTGTTCGTTTTTTTTTTTTTCAAATAATAATTCGGCCCCTCAACAGTCTGAAGGATTGTGGACTGGCCCTCTGCTTTGAAAGTTTGGGGACCCCTGATCTACACCTTAGAATTAATGCAGTATGGCACTAGTTTAATTGCCATGGTTCATTATGTGCACTAGGAATGCTATTTTGTCATATTTTGCTGTTCCAACATTATATCATTATGCAGCCTTTCTCAAGGATTGATGAAAACTGTTTTCAAGGGCCTTGTCACACTACACAATTCAAATACTATATTCCACTTTAGCTGCCATGGCAACATTCTATGGCATTCTCAGCCATAGGGCTCTAGTACTTCACTTTAATGCAAAGCCCAGGATTCCATAGGATGTTGCCATGGCAGCTAAAGTGGAATGCAGGGCTATATTTGTGTAGTGTGAATGGATCCCAGGTATGAGAGCTCAAATAATATGAAGGCAGCAGCATCAGGAAGGCTCACAAGACATGTAAGACCTTTAAACCTGCCCCTGATCCCATAACTTCCATTCCTTTTGGTAGTTGAACTGAGTGTTGTAATGTATGAGTCATAACAATATGCTATGGATCATCTCAGGGAAGAATATACATGACTATTTCTATCAAAAGGCAGCCTTGAGTGGCAAATGAACCCGTACACCACGGATAAACCCCTGTGGGTGTCCTCATCATGAGAATTTCCCCCCATTGCACTTGATCAATGGAGTTCAGTAAAGGGATGAACACAACCTCCCTTACAAGTGTTCTAAGCCACTATCATCTCATTATAACAAGCTAAATCAAGTCACCGGGCTTCTCCCTCCTTTTTTTTACAACCTTCCACCTTCAAGAGACAGAATCCCATATGGATGATTCACCAGCAAAGTGAATCACTGGGGAGCTTCAATTGCTCCTTGCTTTATCCCTCTCACTGCCTTTATTGTGTGTGATATCCCTTTATGTGCCACAGAGAGGTTTTGTCGGTGGGCTGCTGCTCATTAATTTGATCACAGGTCATGGATGGGAAATGTTATTCAACTGACTAAAATGATCTGAAGAATTGTTCTGGTTGGCTTTTCCTTTTGTAATCTCCAGTTCATGCCTTTGAATTCATTAGCTATGGAGATGGGAAACTTTTCTCTTTCTCTCACTCTATCCCATGCACACAACTGGCAAGAGCGGGTAGACAAATATATCTGCCTGGAAAGAGATTGCCTTGCTTTTCAGTCTCCAAAGATGTGGCTGGTAAAGGAAGGAAATGATATCCTCTGTACAATCCTGAAGATAACAAGCTTGTATAACTGAGCTGTATGTAGTCAATGTGTGATCGAGGTGACCACCCTCCCCCCCCCAGGACTTTGTAAAAGATAGTTCAAAAGTCAAGACTTTATATTCTATATTCCATATATTTATAGTAGAAGGTGATTGAGACTTTTTTACTGGAGTTTACTGTGGATTATCCCTGCACTCTGAGGCAAGAGATAACAACTTCATGAATTGTAAAATCATGCTGCTAAAACTCCACTTTTATGAATTTCCATATTGGGTTCCCCAGATGTTATGAACTTCGTTCTTATCAGATATTTTCAATTGTTTATATCATTCATGATTCCCCTTTATGCAATGTAACTCACTTTTATGGATTCTCCCTTATTTCCATGAAATCTATCTATCTGCCTATATGTATTTGTACTCTTTAGGATCCCCGGAAAATATGTATTTTTCCCAGCAGGGTTTATATTTCAACTTTATTTTATTTTTCATTTTATTTCATATAATTGTCAAGTCATGAAATCAAATAGGGAATATTTTGAACTCAACCTGAACCCCAGAACCTATCCCCATTTCCTATAACCCAGGCTTCCCTTCCCAAAAACAAAAGGATAATCTGCCACCGCTTAACCCAATCTAATTCAGATTGCATGGACAATATAAGGCTTGAGTTGCCGAATTCGGAGTGTTGTCCTAAAGGTGATTCGCCCCCAAGGCAAACATTGTCATATCTCATCCAAAGGAAATTCCAGGACACCTCAGGAAGGCGCCCTGCGGAGCCTGTCAATTATGGCTCATCACCACCCATCACTACTTCCACCCCTGACACCCCAAGGCATATCTAAAATCTGTATACGTGACAGAAACCCGGACATTCCTTGATTGCTGCCATTAATCCCTTTAGAAATCGGCCTGGCAGGAATTAATCCGATCTTTTCCTGCTCTGTCACTTCATTGTTTCAATAACTCCCGCCTTCTCCTTCCTGATTGGCTCGAGTAGAGACAAAAAGCAGCTTCCTATTGGGCCAACAGAGCAAGGCGGGAAACGAAAGCCCGCCTCGTTCAACCTTCTAGCCTATCAACGATCAGGAGGGCGGGGGAGCGGGGCGGGAAATTCAAGGGGCTGTCAGACTGAAACTTTGTATAAATATGGCTTTATTTTGATTATATGGTACCCTAGTAGACTGAATGATCACTACTAGAGTCCTTTTCAGCTGAATCGCTCAATAAAGACTCCTTGGCGGAATTTTCCTTCAACTTTGGCGGACCTTCTTCATTTCGGCTTCAGGTTGTATTGCGGCTCATATTTTCCTATTGGCTCCGCCAAGGTCCGTTCTCTCAGGACCAGATCGGGTCTCTCCTTAAGGGCCCGATCCCCTAAAACGCGGTCGACAACATAATTTGGCTTTACCACGAAGGGACTTGCTTGGAAGTTCCAAAAAATCAATTTTTAGGCTAAAATTCCAAGCGGCGACCTTGGTCCAGATATTCTGGAACAGGTTGGGGAGAGAAACGGCTGCAAAGAGGGCCCTCCGACCAACAATTTGACCTCATTTCACATCCAAATTTCTCTGGCAGTCCCTTTCTCTCTCTAGATCTGATTCAGGGTACTGAACAAAGGAGCCAGATAGGAGGAAGCAGATTTTTAGCTCCTCGAAGGAAAGGCGCCAACGTGAAACAGGGGACGCCCTGAAAAGGAACCGGTTCCGTTGTTAAGACCCAGGTGGGAGGAGCTCTGGAGGTATTGCACTTCGGATCAGGGCTCGGTAACAAATTCCTGGTGAAACGCGGGAACATCTGGCACCTGAAAGCATGTGAGAGCAGTCTAGCTTGCAGATTGCAGGTTCAAGGATCGTAGGGTAGGGGAACGGTTGTGCTCCCAGGTCACCTGCGGATTCCACGAACGCTAGCCATTCAGCCTTAGTGGAGGGAACTCTTGAAAGGACGAGCTGCATCCTACCGGTTGGGTGAGTCGTTACTCCATTAACTGTCGGTGTAGGCAGGGGCTGAGCTAAGGATGGGTGTTTGTTCAGCATGTCTAGGGTGTCCCACCCCAGCAGACATCCCCAGGGATTCTCCATTGGGTAAGATCCTGGCCAATTGGGGTGGGCTTGCATCGAAAAACATGGTGCAGGCCAGGTTGGGCTAACTCAGCGCGCATAAGTGGCCCTTGAAGGGGGAACAGCTTGCCCCCCCCCCCGCTTGAGTCGCCGAATTCGGAGTGTTGACCTAAAGGTGACTCGCCATGGGGAGGGCAGGTGGTTCCAGCTTGCTTATGCCGCAATGTTCATGGCCCTAAGCCAGGGAGAGAATTGGAGGGGGGGAGGGGGTCCACGTCTTCCCATGCAGAGATTTGGGCTCCAAAAACAACCCCCCAAAGATTCCTCTCTAGACCCTTTCCCCTTACCCCCTCCTCCAGAGGATTCTTCTGGACACATTTGCTTGCCTCCCCCTCCCCCACCCCATCAGCCCAGGCCCTCTGCCCCATCCCTATCCCTACTTTTTCTCCTCACCCTGAGTCCTACACTGTTCCAGGACTCCCAAATTGGCCTTCCAAGGGAACCCTTACTTCAGGGATCCCCCCCCCAAGAAATTCCCCTCCAGAGAGTTCAGCCCAGTCTAACGTGGAGGAGGGCTCCCAGCCCCCTCCCCTCTCACCCCAAAACACACCTGATCCAAAACACTGTTCCTCTTCTCAAGTCACACTCTCTCAGCCCCCATCCCAGCCGTTCCTTTGAAGCCTGATGCCCCCCCCCCCAATATTGTATCTGCCCCTGCCACTCAACTCCTGCTACATTCTGAGTTTTCCTCAGATGGGAAGAATCACCCCACCATCCCCCCTCCTTCTCTTGCCCCCACCAGGCTCACTCTCTCTCTCTCTGCGCTCATTCCTCTCTTGGAGAGAGAGGAGAAGGAGGGGCCGCGGGGAGATTGTGCAAAGAGGACACTTTTTTTCTCTTCCTGTTTTTGGAGGGGCAAAGGGGGGAGGGGGGCATTCCTTTAGCCGCTTCTGTTTCTTAATTTCCCCTTTTCTTTCTCTCCCATCTGGGAAGCATGGCAAAGGATTTGGGTGGGGGAGGGGGACTCCCAGAAAAGTGTTGATTAAATTTTGTGTGTTTATGTAATGTGTGGGCTATAAACTCTTCTCTACTCATCCCTTTGCCTTAAAAGCCACCAGTGATATATAGTCTTCTGGGAAGGAGGGCTGGAATGGACTAGCTTAGTGCTATGCTCTCTCTCTCCCTTTTCTTCTGTGCCATCTCACCTCCCTATTTTCAAAGGTTCAAGCCCTAATATTTTGTGAGACCCCCCCCCCCCCCAGAGAAATCCTGCTGCTTCTGTGGTTTTAACTTTTTCTTGTCTCTCTCTCCTCAAACCTCCCTTATCTTAGGGAGAAAAGGGGGGGGATGGAAGAATTGATGTATTTTTCTATATGTGAGTTTTTTCTCTCTCTCTCTCTTCCACTTCATGTTTTCCTAGGCCAAAATGCACTTCAACATTCTCCTTTTTCAAAGCTTTCTCCCCCCCCCCCCTTCCTTCCCAGCATCCCCATTTCTCCTTATAAACATACAGTCAAAATCCTGGTTTACTTTTATAGTAAAGGCACTCTTTCACTCTCCACAGTTCCCCAACAATCTCCTTTCTTCCTTTCGAGTCCTTCTCCCTCCTTTTCCCTGAGTGCATGCGTGTGAATGTTTTAAAAATCCCTCTAACTGCCTTTAAATATGAGGAGGGCATTACTGCGTCCAGGGGACCTTCCAGGCACAGCTGAAGAGATCCAGAGGACCGGACCCAACCACCTGACTGAGGACATCAGACCAGACTGCAAGACCCATAATCCATACCTGCCACCATGAACAGTTCTAAGACCTGGGTAGGGGCTCTCGGAGTGCGCTGTGGATTTCATGCAGCAGCTAGAACCCGGAGCCCATTGGAGATGGTCCTGTGAGGGTAAGCCCGGACCCCCAGTCACCCAGAAGAGACAGCCCCACCTGTGGCTGATCTGAGACCCCTACGGGGGAAGCAGCCCTATCTGCCTGGCTCAGGGGCTAGAGACTAAGACACTGCTGAAAGGATTCTTGCACATGGCAGGCTTTTATGGCCAGACCACCGTATGGTGCCCTCCAGCTGGCCTGGTTCTGCCCTGGCAAAGGGCTACTGAGTGCAGGTCTGCCTTTGACGCTGCCAAGGAGGCCCTCATGACATCACCAGGGGACAGAATTGGCCGCCATGGCAGAAGATGTCCCAGAAGAAGTGAACAGGATTCTACCAGTGACCACCATGAGGGAAGGATGTTCCACTCTCACCAGAGCTGTGCCAAAGAAGGACCCCAGGACTGCTGGAGCCCTCACAAGGTATGAGTGACTTCCCTGACTAACCCCACCACGGGAGGGAGGGGGGCTTATAATCTGTCCTTAGTTTCCCTAGGCACTCTCTCCTTTCCGTCTCCTCTGTTGGGGTGCTGGACCTGCCTGCAGTCGCCAGGAGGCGCCGTGCTGTGAGGTGCAGAAGCTGTGCCCAGTTGCCCCCAGCTGCCAACTACAAAGGGGGGCCCAAGCTGCAGCCAAGAAAAGGCAGCCAAATGGGAGTACTGCATCACAGCCTCCATCATCCCCAGCCCTCACCACCTCCACCTTCATGCTCCATTTCCCATGACTCCAGACCAAGGGACATCTGCTTCAACACCATAGGATCACCCACCACTGACTGAACCTCAGCTTTCACCTCTTCAAGCTCCTGCCCTCCAACAAAAAGGCACAATCTGATCTACCAAGGCAGAGGCCCTGCATGCAGTGAGATGTCGGGGCTTTGGGAAATGTTCATAGCCATTTCCAAGCCCCGAAGGGGGGGAAATGTGATCGAGGTGACCACCCTCCCCCCCCAGGACTTTGTAAAAGATAGTTCAAAAGTCAAGACTTTATATTCTATATTCCATATATTTATAGTAGAAGGTGATTGAGACTTTTTTACTGGAGTTTACTGTGGATTATCCCTGCACTCTGAGGCAAGAGATAACAACTTCATGAATTGTAAAATCATGCTGCTAAAACTCCACTTTTATGAATTTCCATATTGGGTTCCCCAGATGTTATGAACTTCGTTCTTATCAGATATTTTCAATTGTTTATATCATTCATGATTCCCCTTTATGCAATGTAACTCACTTTTATGGATTCTCCCTTATTTCCATGAAATCTATCTATCTGCCTATATGTATTTGTACTCTTTAGGATCCCCGGAAAATATGTATTTTTCCCAGCAGGGTTTATATTTCAACTTTATTTTATTTTTCATTTTATTTCATATAATTGTCAAGTCATGAAATCAAATAGGGAATATTTTGAACTCAACCTGAACCCCAGAACCTATCCCCATTTCCTATAACCCAGGCTTCCCTTCCCAAAAACAAAAGGATAATCTGCCACCGCTTAACCCAATCTAATTCAGATTGCATGGACAATATAAGGCTTGAGTTGCCGAATTCGGAGTGTTGTCCTAAAGGTGATTCGCCCCCAAGGCAAACATTGTCATATCTCATCCAAAGGAAATTCCAGGACACCTCAGGAAGGCGCCCTGCGGAGCCTGTCAATTATGGCTCATCACCACCCATCACTACTTCCACCCCTGACACCCCAAGGCATATCTAAAATCTGTATACGTGACAGAAACCCGGACATTCCTTGATTGCTGCCATTAATCCCTTTAGAAATCGGCCTGGCAGGAATTAATCCGATCTTTTCCTGCTCTGTCACTTCATTGTTTCAATAACTCCCGCCTTCTCCTTCCTGATTGGCTCGAGTAGAGACAAAAAGCAGCTTCCTATTGGGCCAACAGAGCAAGGCGGGAAACGAAAGCCCGCCTCGTTCAACCTTCTAGCCTATCAACGATCAGGAGGGCGGGGGAGCGGGGCGGGAAATTCAAGGGGCTGTCAGACTGAAACTTTGTATAAATATGGCTTTATTTTGATTATATGGTACCCTAGTAGACTGAATGATCACTACTAGAGTCCTTTTCAGCTGAATCGCTCAATAAAGACTCCTTGGCGGAATTTTCCTTCAACTTTGGCGGACCTTCTTCATTTCGGCTTCAGGTTGTATTGCGGCTCATATTTTCCTATTGGCTCCGCCAAGGTCCGTTCTCTCAGGACCAGATCGGGTCTCTCCTTAAGGGCCCGATCCCCTAAAACGCGGTCGACAACAAATGTAATCAATAAGGGTAGAATTGTGGTTAAGGATAGGCAGCTTTAAGGTCAGGGAGGAACACACATTTTGTTGCTCTACCAATTTGTGCATCAGAGCAAAAAAACAAAAAACACTCTATGCTATGAGTTTTAACTATACATCTAAAGTGTAAGCTAAATTGCAATTCCAGGGTGAGAAACAAAGCATCCACTTTTGTTATGTTGTTTTGTTATTTTACCTTTCCACCAAAGAAAACTGCACTTTAAAACACAGAAACTTCATTGTCTTTCTTCTGGTTGCCTCAAGCTGCCTCCTGAAAGATGGGTGACCTCACTATTGAAAGATGTTAGTCAAGTGTCTGGAACACATGGCTGCTTGAAAAGCTCTCCTACTACACCAGCTCATCTTCTGGAGGCAAGAACCCACATCTCTTCTATGGGGACTGGCCAACTTTCGACTATGTAGCAAATGTGATCTGAAATTAACAGTTAGAAAGCCATCTGTTCCAAACCCCTGCCATGCAGAAAAATACAATGAAAGCACCCCCAACAGATGGCCATTCAGCCTCTACTTAAAAACCTCCAGAAAAGGAGACATATGGAAATATGAAAGGTGATGTATGGAAATATGTCTTTAATGACCCTGACTACACTGCCATATAATCCAAGCTATCAAAGCAGACAATCGACATTATCTGATTTGAAGTGGATTATTTTAGTCTACACTGCCATATAATCCAGTTTAAAGCAGATAATGTCGATTTTATACAGCTGTGTAGAAGGGGCCTCAGAGAGCTATGTGTTCCTTTTGACTAAAAAAACTAGACCTTTTATTTCATGTTGCTTGTTTGAATCTGTTATTTAAATTCAAATAAGTACTTTAAAAAAAACTAAACACTTCATATACCTTATTTTGAAGATAAAAAGCATTCTATGGTGGCACATTGGTAAACCCAACAGGAATATATATATTAAAAAATCAGGAATCCAGTTGTGGTTGAGAAGACATGTGTGGTTCAATCTTGCCATATGGAGGGAGAAGGATATCCAAACCCATGCCTGAATGTTTCATGGAGTTCTAAATCCTAAACAAAGTCTTGTTTAGTGCAACCCCTTGATCAAAATAATGCCCATGACAATCCCTATCAAATGTACTGACACGTAAATATTGAAATATTACGGCTTCTGTGTGGATTGCCTTTTAATTTAATTTATTTCATTTATTATTCTCACATCTAGACAGCTTTTCAAAATAATAGTTTCTTTAAAGGGCTTACATAACAGAGCAAAAATGAAAACACACTACAGTAGAGTTCCGGTCAACCGAGTTCCAGTTAACTGAAACTCCGTATTATTCGAGGCACCGCTAGGGGCGCCCCTCCCTCTTCCTCCCCTTCTCTTGAACTCGAACATTTTTGTTTTGGCAAGACTTATTATTGCTTATTGCTCATGGAGGAAAGCTTTCCAGAGTGTGCTGAACTGTTCAGTTGTTATCACCTTCTTAATTTTCTTGCTTGTAATTCTATTGTTAGTTTAATTCTGTTTTTGACATTTTTATGATGTGAATTTCAAATGTGTATCTCCTTTAACCTTTGTAAACTGACTGGAGTCAAACTGGGGAAAAGACAGAATATAAATCAATTGGAAGGGAGGAGAAAGAGAAGGGAGGGGAGGAAGAGAATGAACCCCAAAGCATAGGAGGGCAATGTTGTCAGAGTAGCCCGGGGAAAACTGTATATGTTCAGTAAGTACTAAGTACCAGTAGCCACAGAATACTGAAAGTCTATGGGAAAAGCTAGGGGGGGGGGGGATAGGAGTGAAATGGAGGGGCTGAAATCCCAAATCTGACAAAATACTGGTGCAGTTTCCATAATCTAAATCAGCCATTACTTTGCTTTATGAAGGGAAGCATTCATTCCTGCTGTTTGTATAGTCCAGCCAGAAAACGAACAACTGTAATTACACATAGCTGAAAGTGTATTAAGATTCTAGACACAGATTCCTCCAAAGCTTTATGTCTGAGCAATCAGATTTGCAAGTCCATGTTTTCTTTTTGGTTACCAATCACAAAAGAAAGAGAGCTAATTTGCAAGTTACAAGAGGTGCGCAAAACCCCTGTTGTGACAAACAAACATCTTTCAGGCCTTAGGGAATTTCTGCTTTGAATGACATCTGTAACATATAGTTTGAACCTCCAGGGACACTTTTAGTTACACCCACTTGCATTTTCCTGCTCAGTGATTATAGCTGTAGCTTCCTGAACTGCCTATGTGAATCCAATCTATGACACGTGCATCACGAAACATCAATTTAGGGGATTATTATATAGTTAAGTAAAATATCAGAGTGCTTATTCCAAATCAGTGATCTGGAACATTTCTGAGAGTATGGAGAAAAGTCTTGGATCGTATTCAAAAACGAAAATTAAGTGGGAGTAGTTGGACGTAAAAGATCCTCCGGGAAGAAATGGTAGTGTATGAGAGCTACGGTGCCAGAAAGCATTAGTTGTCCAGTGCTAAAAAGGTTAGTGATGAAAAAAGTTACAAGACAATTCCACTATCAGGCTAAGTGAGACAATACCAGTAGATGTTTGTCACGTTGGAGAATTTTTACAGCATCATAAGATAATCAATAAGATTTTATAATGGAGTAGACTGTAAGTTCCAGAAACTATCAGCCACTATGGCCTGATGTGCTGCTGGGAGATTCTTAGAGTTATAACTTTTTTTAAAAAAAGATACAATTTCCTAGTATTGGAACAGGACACTTGTTACAGGTACAAGAATGGGTGGTAATAACAGAGAAAGGATGGGTGGAAATATTTACAATGTCATACTCCAGCAGTTCCTTCAGCTACCCACCTACTCTCCTCACCCACAGAAAATGTTTCAAGAGGCTCCGGGTGGAACGAAACTCTGGTGAGGAGAGTGCTCTTATATAACTGGGAGGAAGCAAAGAGTAGCATCCTGTCTCCATCTCGTATGTGCTGGAGGCAGAAGCAGCTGATCCCCCTTTTAAAAAATTGAATTGCTGGCATGCTCCCACCCACAGCTACTGTGGCTCATTTTATACAGTCTTTCAGACCTTGAGACTGCTGACACATAGGGAAAAATAAACCACAAAATGTCTGGAAACGTTGAAAAGAGAGAAACGTGCTGTGTTCCAAGGTTGAACTCAAGAAAGGCACAGGATAGAAATGTTGTGTTAGCAAACCCTAAAGGCACCAGGTCCTCCCTGATCTTGGGAAGCTAAGCAGGGCCAGCCCTAGTCAGTGCTTGGATGGGAGACTGCCAATGAATCCCAGAGCTGTAGCCTGTATTTCACAGGCAGAAACCGTCAAAACCACCTCTGAATATTTCCTGCCAAAAAAAACCCTGTGAAATTGATGAGGTTGCTATAAGTCAAGAAGTGACTTGAAGACATACATATACATGCACCGCATACACACAGTCAGCCATCTGAAAACACAGTTGGCGTGTAGAGATTCAAAATGTTTTAAAATCACCCTGGATTTAATCAGCAACCCCTTGCAAGTTATTACCCAGAAAGCAGAAACCTGTTATTGGCTCTCTTGTTTCAGGGTAAGGCAATGGAATGACTGAGCGTGCACATGGCTTTGGCATTCCTACTTAATGTGTCATTTCCCCAGGAGCGATTGAGATTATTTTGTTAGCTTAAACTAATTGATGGTTGTTATTATTTGCAATGGCCCCTTCATTCTTGCTAGAATCTTGGCTAGAGTTTTGAGAAAGCATAGGCTTTGCTTTCCTCCGCATGGGACTGGAGCCAAACTGCCTTTCTAAAATGAGCAGGATCTGCAAAGCATTAGGATTAATGTATTCCCTTTGGCTGCAGTCCTGCGCCCAGTCGTGTGCTCTTCTACCCATCTATTTCAACTGTCTTTAAGTGTACAGAACTGGAGCAGCTGAATTAGGAATTAATAGAGTCATTCCATACATTAGGTGGGGAGTGGTGGGAAGGGAGGGAATCTGGTGTCACCACTGAGTACGTTCAACAGGGAGCTGCAGCCTATCACTGTTCCCTGACAAGTATGCTCATACAATATGCAGTGGGATGGAGAAACCTTCACCCAAGAGGTCTGCATTTCCTCTGGGGAAGGATGCTGAGGAGTGGTTTAATTGGGGCTTTGCATTGGAGCTGGAGAAAGAATTAGAAGTGGCCCAAACCC
Organism: Anolis carolinensis; assembly: GCF_035594765.1. NCBI lineage: Eukaryota > Metazoa > Chordata > Lepidosauria > Squamata > Anolidae > Anolis > Anolis carolinensis. Next base: position 94,805,421 of record NC_085842.1, on the reverse strand, counting down.
ATCCCCACCAGAAAGTGAGCTCAATCACAGCTGAATTTTTGATTTAAAATTTTCCACTGCTATTTTTTAAAGGAATGTGGACACTGATAATCCAGATCAGTATATTCATATGATAGTATTAGTGCACCTCCTCATAACAGGGTGACTAAAGAGGACCTAGGTGGGAATACATAACGGTATATTTGCTTGCATAATGGAGGAAAGGTGAAGCAGCCTCTGCTGTATGACCATCACTAGTGCTATTGGGTTTTCATAACCAATTTCACATCATGATGAGTTTGCACAGGGGATACGTGTGGCAGTTTAAGCCAAAATCACCATGATGTGATTGCTACACATAATGCTAACAAGTCAAAGTGAAGTCCATGTGGATTTGGCAAATATGGGAAGCATAAGACAGGTCTTGAACATGTCAATGGAAGGACAAGGAGGGGACTATTCTGGGAAAGTAGTTCCAGAGGCAGCCACTGAGAAGGCCATCTCTTAAGAACGCATTGGTGGAATTTCTTTAACATGATCTCCAAACCATGTTTTTTATCCACGCCAAAAATAAATTCTGTCAACTAATATATAGAAAAAGAGTAAGCCATAGTGTATATTTAACATTATAGCTGAAATATATCTCATATATGAAAAGTGTTTAGAAAGCACACCAGCCATGAAATACACTAAATACACAGAAAACTGGGAATCATTTCAAAACATCTCAGTTTGCTAATTAGACAAAATATACCACATTTCAATAGAACTTCGGCTGTCTAATGGTTACAGAATGTAAGAAGTCATAATCTTAAAGTATAGAAGGTTATAAGAACACTCCTATGATATGAGCCTGTCAAGACAATACTTAATTAATAGCATATTTGTTATTATTCATTAGTATCAGTACTAATAAGTCTGAAAATCTTAAATGAGACTTGCCTTGGTGTCAGAATGCTCAAGGGTTACATTATTAAAATATGAAATGGTGTCTGCGCTCTGTGAAAAAAGATTAATTTTACATTTTTTCTACTCTGAAAACATGTCATAAATTCCTGTGGCATGGTAAACCTGGTAAATAAATACAGATATCTGCAGCATTATACTTAGTTATATCTTTTTCCTCATCTCTACTGAGTTTTCATATGTAAAAAAGAATGCTTTGTATTATTTTTTACTGCCATAAAGTAAAGGAATATATATTCCTATAAAGTCTCCTGTTTAAATATGTTTACAATTTCTTTGTGCCTATACTTTTATGAAGAGCAACATCCTATCACAGGTGGTGTTACCTGAAGGGAAATTGAGTCAGGAGGCACTCTAGTGTTGGCTAAAGACAGAGGCTTGTCTTATAAGATATCTAAATTAGATATGCCTGTCTCAGTATAGCTTTGAAATATCTGGAGTGGTTCTTTGTTTTGGTAACATTTGTGTATCTCTTGAGAAACCATTATTTTCATATGGATGTCCTCTTTGAAACATTGTATGAGTTGCCATTTTCTCCCTCCATAGCCCCCAAAATCCCCCTCCTTCCTAGACTTATTGTGAAGCCCCAAAGCCACAGTCTATAGCTATTTAGTGCTCCTTGGAGACCGGACAGGCTTGGAGAAGCATCTAGCAATGTCCAGATGTGCAATAATTTACTGCAGAACTGAGATCTTCAAAGGACCTAAGTGCACCTCAGCACTGATGTCAGAAATAACTACTTTTCTGATCTTGTCTTCCCACCACAAAGCATGGAATGGCAGGGCATGGTGGCCTTAATGGCCTTACGGTAAGTTGAGATGGTGGTAATATGACTCAGTTCACTTGTAGATATTTACACTATGCTTGGTGGGGACACTGGATTGAGAACAAGTTGTGGGATCATTGGTTCATCTACTGCAGTAGCATCCATGTTGGGGTAGAAGACATGTTAGCCTTTCGTATATTTTGCACAACAACTCCCTTTCTATTGAGTGAGGCCAAGATATCTGAAAACACAATGGTTCCCCACCATGTAGCAGTGGTGAAAAGGCTGGTGATGACAGTGATCCTCCTCTTCCTCCTCCTCCTCTAAATCTAAAGGTAGATTAAAGTTTTCACTGACTGGCATTAGCCCTTGAAGACTTGTCACCCATATCTAGAGATGTCAGTACCCATAGCTTTCTCTATGCACTTCCACTGAGCTTTGGCATTTTCCCTAAAATTTAATCCAAATATTTCAGCTGAAAGATGAGAATACAGGAAAAAAATTACCCTAGTATTTTCTACTCCAACTGACAACAGCTCTCCAGGAAATTGTCTCTTTTTTGCATCAATTTCTGAGTGGTGAGATCACCAACTCTAACGACAGGGCCGGTTTGACCTATGAGGCCCGCTAAGCCGTGGCCTCGGGCGCAGCCGCTAGGGGGCGCTGTCGACGCCGTGGGAGGCGGGGCCAGGGTTGGCCCCGCTTCCCGCGCTACACACCCTCGCCCGTTTGCTGTTATTGGAAACGGCCGGGGCCTGGGCGGGCGGTGAAGATCTCGAGGCGCCGCCGGGAGATGAAGCTGGAGTGGCCCATGCTCACGTCCACCGAGCCCTGCGAGGAGTTACGGCCGATGGTCACCGAGCGCTTCTTCATGAGGTATTCGAACTCGCGGCCTTCCAGCCGGGCCACTGCCGCCGCCGCCGCTGCTGCCGCCCCCGCCGCCATCTTGGCCGAGACAGGGCACGAGAGCCTGCCTGCCAGCCAGCCAGTCAGCGCGCTCACGCAGCCCCCTCTCCTCCTCCTCCAAACCCGAGCGCGTGCACGGCCCCCCTCCTCCTCCCCTCGCGCACCAGCCCCAGACACCGACAGGCACAGGCAGCGGCCGCCCTGCAGCCTATGCTCACGCAGATCCTCCTTGCAAGCCTTTGGAGCTGCTCCCGGTTCGCCAATCACGAGCGGAGCCGGGACCAGCCAGGGAGAGGGGCGGGGGGGGGGGGGTAGGAAGCAAGGTAGAGTACACTTCGCCAGAGGCAGCCAGGCAGCCTGGGCGGTGGAAAAACGTGGTCTGGCGTTCTGAAAATATTCGGAGAGGGTCCTGCTTGCCGAGAGTCCCAACTCGTTGGAAGTAGCCTTCAAGAAGAGTTGAAAGTACATGAGGCGAGGAAATTATTTCCATGCTTGCGCACACATTTCTATCTTTATTTTATTATCACACAAGCATGTGGATACTGAGTTGCTGTGTTTTTTCCTGTCTGTATGACTATGTTCCTGAAGCATTCTCTCCTGACGTTTCGCCTGCATTTCTGGCAGACATCCTCAGAGTTTGTGAGGTCTGCTGGAAACTAGGCAAGTAGGTTTATATATATGTAGAATGTTCTGGGTGGGGGAATAAAGAGGTTTGTGCATAGTGATTCTATCCTCAGAAGTTGTGAGGTCAGGAGGAAATGTTTTCATGTTTCATGTTTTCCTCCTTTCTGCTGAAATTGTCCACATGCTTGTGGATATCAATCGCTTCTCTGTGTAGACTGACACGGTGGTTGTTAAGAGTGGTCCAGCATTTCTGTGGGGAATTCCAGACTCAGAAACATTCAGGGCTAGCTAATACCTCCCAACAAAGGATTCCCATATGCAGGAAACAGCCAGGCATGAAGCTGCCAGGCTATTCAGTGCTAATCAAGGTTTATTTATTTATTTTGTGTCAAAAGAATTGCATGATAAATAAGTTTAAAAGTGATAAAATAAAGGAATCACAAACTAATCAAGGTGGCCAATTGCAACATTCACACTTGCCACAGGCAGACAAGAGTTTTCGCCCACCCTGGATATTATTATATAAACCCACTTGCCTAGTTTCTAACAGACCTCACAACCTCTGAGGATGCTTGCCATAGATGTGGGCGAAACGTCAGGAGAGAATGCTACAGCCCGGAAAACTCACAGCAACCCAGTGATTCCAGCCATTAAAGCCTTCAACAACAGCATGTAGACAGTTTCGACAGAAAGGAGGAAACCATGAAATTGAACAAAATCTGACTACCAGTATTTTTAAAAATAAAATCAGGCCAGTACATAAGGAACAACACTCTGAAAACAGAGAAATTCCAGACATGAATCAATCAGGGCCAGCTAACACCTCTCAACAAAGGATTTACCCTGGCAGGACACAGCCAGGCTTTGAAGCTGCAAGGCTACTCAATGCTAATCAAGGTGATCAATAGCAACATTCACACCTGCCTCAGACAGACAAGAGTTTTTTCTCCCACCCTGGACATTCCACAGCTATATAAACCCCACTTGCCTAGTTTCCAACAGACCTCACAGCCTCTGAGAATGCCTGACATTTATGTGGGTGAAACGTCAGGAGAGAATGCTTCTGGAACATGGCCATACAGCCAGGAAAACACACAGCAACCCAGTTATTCTGGCCATGAAAGCCTTTGACAACATACCTTTATTTCGTTTACAGTGAGGAAGCATCAGAAACAATTAAGGATTATTTGTGACTTAGAGTGCATCTTCTACACTGTAGAAGTAATACAGTTTGACACTGTTTTAACTACCATGGCTCAATGGTATAGAATCATGGGAGTTGTGATTTTACAAAGTAGCTTTCTCTGCAAAGAATGCTGGTTCCTTTTGTTGCCCAAACTACACTTCCCATAACATTGAGCTATGGCAGTTAAAGTACTGTAGTACCAGACCATTCATTCTGTGGTGTAGATCTTCCATAAGTCTACAAAGATGACTACAGTATTGTCATCCACATTTTCCAATGTACTGTAGCTCCCTGGCACAGCACCCACTTTGCATACGAAAAAGTTTCAGGTGCAAACATATCTTATGTTGCCAGAAGAGTGAATACCATCTTCTGAGTCTTCCCTGGCAAATTGAAAAACAGAGTCTTGTACAATATATCTGTGATTTATTTCAGACATGCTTGCTTAACACTTCTGTATACCCTTTTCCAGGTATAAACAGAATCCCAAAGCCATTTACAGAAATTTTAAGGATAGCATTTAAATTCAATCAGTAATGGAAAGGCTAGCAACAATAAAATGCAAATTCATATTGTAAGTACAATAATCATATGTACTAAAAGCATTCTTTATAGTGAGCAACTGTGGCCCTGTTTGTTGCGTTGTCTCCAAGCCATTTCCAACTTATGGCAAACCCTAAGGCCAATGTATCACTGAGGCTGAGAAAGTGTGACTCACCTAATGTCACCCAGTGGGCTTCCATGGATCAGCAGGAACTGAATCTGCTGTTCAGCAGGAACAACTCTAGAGTTGTTGTCCAGTGCGCAAATCACTAAAGTACACTGGCTGTTGTGGCTCCCTTAATTGCTCAGTGTTGACTGTATTGTCCAGGACTGGTTTAGGAAATGGGCCAAAACATGTGGAGGGACACCAGAGCTCCTCATCTGAAGCCTAGGTAAATAGCAGGGGGGGAAATCAACTGGCTAATGTTCCAGAGACAAGGGGCCACAGTGGCTAAAACCCTGTCATCAGTCATGGCATACCTATCCAAATGCAGCAAAGGGATCTACAAAAAGACCTTTGATGTAGGTCCTAACAGTAAACAAATGTATGTGGTGGGTGGTCTGGTTTTGAAGTTATTTAAGGAAAATTGGCTTGCATCACCACTCCTATGGAGCCGCAGTGGCGCAATGGGTTAAATCCTTGTGCTGGCTGAACTGCTGACCTAAAGGGTTAGTTTCTATCTGTCAGCCCTAGCATGCAGGGACATAAGAGAAGCCTCCCAGCAGAATGGTATCACATCCAGGCGTCCCCTGGGCAATGCCCTTGCAGGCAGCCGATTCTCTCACACCAGAAGCAACTTGTAGTATGTTAGCTTCTGGCACAATAAAAAAACACTATGGATTTCTGTCTATCCATAGATAGACATCTGTGGTGCAGTCTTATGTGTGTTTACTTCGCAATAAGTCCTATAGAATTACAGTATGTCTGCTCTCAAGTGTATATGCATAGACAGACGGTTTCAAGGTTTCAAAATACTGGGGCTGAATTGAGTGCTGGTACAACTTTTTCAAAACAGGTAGATTGTGTTTCTTTCATCAGATCCCAATAAGTAACCAAGTTTCTGGAATATGTAATACTGTATATATCTAAAATTCTATTAATATATATTACTAGCTTTGCCCGGCCATGCGTTGCTGTGCCTTATGGGAATCCTTTGTTGGCCAGGTGGAATAGCAGTGAATAGCCTTGCAGTCTCAAAGCCTGGCCATTTTCTGGAGTAGCTGGAGCTTTTTGTTGTATGAACGTAGAGGCATGGATGAGGGGTTGTGCTGCCAAGTTTAGTGTTTCTAGGATGTGTAGTTTTGTTGTTTTGTCCTAGGCTGAAATTTAATTACTCTTTTATATATATAGATGAAAGTGGAATTTTAATTATAATTAATAACACTTTTTATGTTTACATGTGACATTTGAATTTTAGGAAATATCTTTCCTGTTTGTGTATCGTAATACATAAATACTGTATCTTCCCTCTCATTAAATGCTTTACTTTCCTTAGAGAAATAGTAAACGAACTCACAATTTTCTTACAGTAGCGTGTATACATAAGAACAAAACGTCAAACATAAAACAACAATTATTATCATTATTGTTATTATTATGTTTCTTTGCTTTTAAGACATGCTTTCCTCCCATACAAACTAAAAATGGGGTGTGTCTAAAAATGGGGTGCCAGCTAGACCAGGGCGCACTGGGCGGGAGGCGGGGCACCGTCAGGGCGGTGCCCCGCCTCCCGCCCAGCGTGCCCTGGCCCTGCCTCCCACGCAGCGTGGGAGGCGGGGCCAGGGCACGCTGGACAGGAGGCGGGGCCAACCCTGGCCCCGCCTCCCACGCTACTAGCCCTGACCCCGCCTCCCACGCTACGTGGGAGGCGGGGCCAGGGGACGCTGGGCGTGAGGCGGGGCCAGGGCGCGGGAGGCGGGGCCCGCCGGCGCTGCGGGAGGCACATGGCCACGCCTCCCGCGGCGCCGGCGGGAGGGGGGGCGCTTTTCCCCATCCCCGCTTACTATTGTAAATTTTCTTCGGCCGGCCCTGTCTAACGATAACTCAAACACAAAATTATAAAAGGTTATAGAACATTCTAGCTGTGATGGAAAAGCCCACCCATTGATGGATGTTATTGTGCCAATAAATGCAAAATGAACCATATTGGAAAACCTGCACTTAAGACTTAACATAATTTCACACCTGCTATCATTTAAATCCACAAACACAAGGGTGAACATATGGCAGTTGTATATGCAACATTAGTTTTATTGTGGAAAAAAGAATAGGAAGAAGGTGTTTTATTCTTTCACAACATGTCTAAGTGTGATTTCTAGTTGTTTTGCCAAATGTTGCATTAAGGAGGCCCAATAATAACACGGTGTCCCCCCAGAGTGAGAAAAGGATTCATTAATAGAACCATCTGCCTTGATCTTCTTGTGGATAATATATTACAGGATCACAAGAATGGCCCTATGATAAAATTAGATAAATCAAACCATGCTATGAGAACTAGAAATCAAGTGCTTCAGCAAAAAGATGATAGGAGAACTTTGCAATCTTGCATCTAATCCTGTCAAATACAAATTATCTTTGATGTTAAATATCAGATATTTGCTGCCATGATCAAATATCATACTTAAGTATCAGTTTGTACTTAACTAAATATTAAATAACTTATCTGCCCTTCCTCACCCCCACAACCTGACAGAAACATAAACTGTTCTCTGATCATCTATAGAACTGTCTTCCTTCTCCCAATGCAGATGCTGCCTGATAAAGCAGATTGGGGTGTAAGTTACAATCACGCCAACTGTCATAATTTTGACTTGTTAATTGTGAATATGAGATATCTACTTAACCATAACATTTTCTTTAAGCCACTTTGGTCTCTTTTTAGAGAGATAAAGCAGGGTTGAAAGAATCACAATCACAATAACAATGATAAATAACAATGCTGATATAGGATTCTGGCCATAAAATCTTAGTGTCGGAAGAGGACATCCAGCTGAACCCTTGCCATGCAGGAATATACAACACTCTTGAAGTATGCCCTTCTAATGACTTCCAAAGGTGGAGAATCTACTACAATCCAAGACCATCCATACCACTGTCAGGTTCTTTCTAGTTTTAATTTGCTTGCAATTTGAATTCATTGATTCATGTTCCAGTCTCCAAGGCAGCAGAAATCAAGCTGGCTACATCTTCCCCATGACATCCCTTTAGAAATTTAAAGATAATATCATGTCATCTCTCCTCCTTCTCTTTTCCAGGGTAAACACAACCAGCTTCCTCAGTTCTTCCTCATAAAATTTGGTTTCCAGACTTTGATAATCTTTTGTGTCCTTTACTGAACATGTTCTGATTTCTTGAACTATGGTGCACATCTAAAGTAAGGAACCTCAATTGCTATTACTTCATACTATGTCTGTAATCTTTCAAATATTTGGAAAACATCCAGGAAATATTTTGCTTATTGCAAAAACACTGCTGTTTTTAGTTTTATTGTACTGACATTGTTTTTATCTGCTTCAAAGCAATTTGGACATTATTTGTCTGAAACGTTTAGAATGACAAATAATTGACATCAAATCCATGCGTGATAATTTTGTTGCTGCTATGTGACCCAATTTATGGTGACCCTTTTGCATTCAGAAAAGGTTTGCCATTGCTTTATTTTAAAGTTAGGAAATGATGACTTGTTCAAAGCCAGTCAGTGGGTTTCCATGACTGAAAAGGGAACTGAACTCTGGTCCCACGAAGTTCTAGTTCAGCATATTTTCTGTCTGAGATAAACTGCTCATGGGTCAACAGAACTAGCTTTGGTTTTGTTTTCTCTTGTGGTTAAGCTACACTACAAAACACAATTACCAGATAGTAAATTCATTGTATTTGGTTAGGCTTATTATTTAGAAGATATGCGTAGGATTGGTCTGTGTGGTTGGAAAACCAAATAGGCTTATTATTATGTAACGTTCTAGTGATCGTATTTAGAATTCAGACTGTGCAAACAAATTTAGGATTTACATTACAAGTGTCTTGTTGTCCCATTCTTATGCTAGCACATTGCTTCACAGTGTCTTGTCCAGATCAGAACCACAGTTGCATCTTTTTCTGTTTCCTGATAAAACCCAGGGATGACAACCATAGCCTTTTAGGACCTTATGCCATTGTGGGGGGAGTGGGGGGGGGTATCATTGTCTTTACCGTAGTGTTTCATTCCGTTCCATTTTTAAAGAAAATTGATAATATATTCACTCGCATGATAATATATTCACACACATGATGTTCCCATGGGGAACCGTCAGAAGTAGTCTTGTGTCATATAATGGGTTCCATGGGACTCTGTCTTTAAATTGTTTTTAAAGTGTGTGGAAATGAGGGGGGGGTGCATCTGATGAGATCCTTCGGCCTACACCACTGTCATCCCTACGCAGTGATTATGGGAGCTAAAGTTTCAAAACATCTTGAAAGATAAATACCCACATCTTTTCTATCTATAAAATGCAGCTGACAATATAAACTGCTCAGTTCAAAACAGAAGATATTCCTGTGAAAAACTTGCTTTTTAAGTGACAGGATCCAGGAGGTCAGTGTTCCATAATATTAGGCATTTGCTGTTTCTGGCTTTAAAAATTCTCCTTCCATTGCAACTGACATTAAGAACTTTCCCTGCAGTATCAGGAGGATTGAACTCCAGTTTCAGAGCCATCCATGAGGTCTGATGTGGGAATGATGGTAATACATGCACATTCCTCAAATTAAAGGAGGCACATTGGTAAAAGAATGTTATGGCTGGATATTTGGTTTCTTGTAGTACCCAATGGCAATTGGGTATATCAAAACTACTTTTTTATTGAACAATCTACAGCTGAAGACACTTAGAAGGAAATCATTTTTCTCCTTCCATCTGTCTGCTTTTGTTCATTGTTGTTATGTCTTGGAAATTTGCATGCAAACATAGAACATCAACATGAATTGTTCACCTTTTCTTGATGCAGTTCCTGGTGTGCAGATATAAATCTGGAGCTTTTATCCTTGCAATTGTAAAGGTGAGCACAGAGTTCCTTTTTCAGATGCAACATTTAAAAGCAAATAAAATGATGATAATGCCTTCTTTACCATATGGCTATTGTGTGTTAGAATTTCATCAGATGCATTGCAGAAAGTGTGTGTGTGTGGGGGGGGTTCGTCTTCTTAGCAAAGCATATCATCCCCTTCAGTTTTTAAATGACATAGTTTCATTTTACAAATCCCATCAGATGCTTTATGTTCTCCCATCTGTCCTGCATTTTGAACCATCACACAAGCAAGAGCAAGTCCCCGCCCACTCTGCATTATTATTTTTTAAATCAGGATAAACTTCAGTATCAACAGCCAGGATTATTATGGACCTCACCCCATTCGGGAGGGGGGGAGTGAAGGAATTTTAACCCCCTTTACCATAATCTGTTTCCTATGCCTTCCTGCCCTGCAGTAGACCAGAGTTATTATATTCTAAACCATTTTGACAGGACCCCCTCCTGCCAGGCTTTCCTTCTTTTTATTAGACCAGTGTTATGCTAAAAAGCTAGCAAGAGGACAATTTCAAAAGCCTAGATTTCTATTAAGGAGAAAATGCAGTGAAAGCAGTGGTGAGGAACGGCCATTCCTCCACATCACCGAAAAGATTCAACGTGGGCAATCTGACAGATCCCACCCCATGTTTCTAATTGCCAGGCACACCAGGAGCTCAAAAGACAATTTCTTCCCATCGCCTATCCCCTCCACTTTCTCTACACTTCTACTAAATTTCAGGTATGAAGTGCAACAGATGACAACTGGAAGTAGTTTTACCTCATGTGAAGAGATCCATGGCACTTAGTCCCTAAAATGTCTTAGAAGTGTGGAAACAGGGGAGCACTTCTGTCTAATGTGGTCCTTAATGTAGAAACCTGCATTAGGATTCTGATAGTTCTCTTCATTTTAAAGACTATTCATTATGCCAGGGATATCGCAGGACTACTGGATAACACAAACACTTAGTACATTCTGTGGCAGCAGGGGTGGGCAACTCTTAGCCCTGTAGAAGGTGTTGAACCACAATTCTAGTCAGCATGGTGAGTGATAATACGTAGAGCTTGGTGTCCAACCAGATCTTTAAGGCTGACACATTGCTAAAACCTATTCTATTCACTGTAGAAAAAGCCATCCAGCTCTGAAGGGTCTTTACCTCTGAAAACTTTTTAAAGGCTGATCTCTGCCATAGAAGAAGAGCCCTATGGAACCAAAGACCTACTTAGCTCTGCATCCTCTCCCCATGATGGCCAACCAGCTGTCTTTGGGAAATTTCCAATCCCTAATGTTCTCCAGCAACTGACATTCATGAGCATCTTGTTTCTAATCCCGAAGCTATTATATAGCCATCATGACTAGTAACCATCAACCTAGCTATAAGAGTTCATATTTCTCCAGTCCAGCCATGATCCGTATCTTTTGCCTTACAACAATATTGATTATAGTATACTGCCTTTGAAAAGTCAGTTGCCTTCTTACAGACTGGGAAAACCAAAGGTGAAATTGATCAATTGCTGACAGGAAAAGGTCAGCATAAAAGTACACTCATGTCAAAACTAGGCTTTACATCTTCAGTGCCCCTAGTCAATTTGTTTACAAGAGGCAGTGCTTCAGCAGGTTATTCAACTATTTGGTAAAATGGTTATGTGTATTTATACAGTGGACAAATTAAAAGAAAGCAGCGACTAGCAATCAAACATTTCAGGAGGGGCTACAGCATAGAGATAATGAAGCTAGGGCCATGTTTCTGAAGTTTTAAAAATGAACAAATGAAGAAGCAGGAATTGTAATGTTTGTATTCAGATACAAAGTTCACTGTGAACTATAAGCCTTAACAAGCCACTAGGTAGAAAAAAAATTAAGCAAGGATAGTGCTTTTGAATAATAGGTAAAGGTAAAGGTTTTCCCCTGACGTTAACTCCAGTCATGTCTGACTCAGGGGGTTGGTGCTCATCTCCATTTCTAAGCCAAAGAGCCGGCGTTGTCCATAGACACCTCCAAGGTCATGTGGCTGGCATGACTGCATGGAGTGCCGTTACCTTCCCTCCAAAGCGGTACCTATTGATCTACTCACATTGGCATGTTTTCGAACTGCTAGGTTGGCAGGAGCTGGAGCTAACAGCGGCCGCTCCCGGGGTTTGAACCTGGGACCTTTCGGTCTTCAGCTCAGTGCTTTAACGCACTTCGCCACCGGGGTGAAATATTTTGTATTTTGAATAATACAAAAGAACAAATGCTAATTTAAAGAATATGTGGACTGTATGACAGAACAAATTCTGCATGACTATTCTACATCACAGCAATTTTAGTTATGCAAATAAAACCTACCAAAGTTTAACAGTGAAAGGTTAGAGTCCTGCAGTTGCAGACACAATCCCGTTGTATAATGACCCCCTTAAAAGAGTGAACTAATGTGGAACCACTGTAGAAGGATTAACATATTAGGAACTAATCTTGTTATTTTACAAAAGATTCAATTTCCAAAATTATTCCACTATGAACCTTTGCTCCAAATAGTTTTTATTTGATAATGTGAAATTCTCAACAATTAATTCATCATATACAATGTGTGCAGTAAACAAAGATCATGGTATAAGCACGGACGTCTGGATGGGCCTTCACTGTGAGTTGGTGTCTATTGTTGTATGTTGAACTGTGTTATCTATTTTCCCAACCCTCATGTCAAAAATAATTTGTCAGGGATATAAGGTGCATCTACACTAGAATGAATGCAGTCTGACCCCACTTTAATTAACACAGCTCAATGCTATAGAATATTGGGTGTTGAAATTTTACACAGACTTCAACCTTCTCTGTCAAAGAGTTTTAGTGCCACACCAAACTACAAATCCCAGCATGCCATAGCATTGAGCTATGGCAGTTAAAGTGGTGTCAAACAGTATTACTTCTGCCGTGTAGATACTCCAAAAGGGTCATTTAAATAAATCAGGCTTATACATGTGTGGATAAGATGTCACAATTTATAGCCACTCAAAACCATCAAAAATTTTTCTTGGACATCATCTAATTCAAATCACCATGTTTTTCATGTAGTAGTTTTTGTTTATGTACATCCATCACATCTGCTCTGATATACTGGTTGGCCTTTGGAGAGGCATATTATAGAAATATGTAGATTTTTAAAAAATGTCATCACTATGTTTGATGGTAATTATGAGTGTGAGGGAGGAACTTGTCAGCTCCTCTTGCTGCATTTACAGATAACCGGATGCCTACCTACAATTCAGTCATGAGCTTTCCCAATAATCAGATATACAAGGAACCAAATTAACTGTTAAGTTATGGACTACAAAACTAACAACCTGCTGCATTATCATCTGGGAATTATCAAGTGTATACATGTACTGAATTTAATTAACAAACCAACCTGAAACTCTCAAGAAAACAAGTGTGTCTTTCTCGGTTGCAATAATAAAAAGTAACATGGAAAGTGTGGACCAACTACCAGCATAATCATCAGAAACTAAAACATTTCCCCCACCAAGTTGCAATAAAGACTATGGCTGTTTCAGATCCAAAATAGCCTAATGGAAGGTGAATAACGTATGGGAAAAGTGGCAACCATATTTTCCCCACTTCCAAGAATAGTAGAAAGAAAAAGATTTGGCTGGTCAGGAATATTGGTTTCTTCAAGGACTTAAGCATAAATTCCAACGTTTCCAGTTTGGCAGGGATGGTCCCAATTAATCCTCTGTCACCCCATTTTTCCAACAGTGCCGAAAGTATCCTAATTTCCCTCTTCTTCACCCTTTGTCCTTGGTTTACTTCAATGGGTAGAAAGTGCAGAACTGGGTGATACTCAATTACCTCCACAAGGAAAAGAGTACAAGAGTGTGTGAGTCTTGTCCTTTCCAGTAGGCTCAGGGAAAACCAAGCTGCTGCAGACCATCCTGGCATATGCATTCTTCTCATTAATAACTTGTATGGGAAGCATCATGAAAGAACTTGGTATATTAAGGAGATAGCTTCGGTGTCTCACAATTGTTCTGGCCATTCCCCTAAAATACTAAGGTGGTAAAGTTTCTTTAAGAACTATTTTTGCTGAATATATTTTCAAGTCAGAATTAATTGGGAAGATATGGCCTTGGGGTTTGTGAAGATGCCCTCCAGTTAGGAAGTTTGGCCACCATCTGCTCATTTGGCTTATCTATCATGTTCTGGTTTGTCTAATTAAAGGATGCAAGAATTGTTTAATTTTCACACATGTGGGTGATAAGACACCTAAGTAAAGCAAAGCAATTAATTAATTGGGATGGTTATGTACTCAGACAATTCAAGCTTCACACTGAACTTCTCTGCAGATTGATACTTGCAAGATGCTGTAGATTGGCTAGCAGCATATCTGAACATTGTTCCAGGAGTTCCCAATGGGCTGACTGAGAAATAAACTTCCTAGGTTCGATTACTTTCTCTTTATTTTTGAAGCTTCTGTCTTTGATGTTTTACTTGCTTCTCCATAAAATCTTGTAACCTTTACCACTTATGTGCGTATTGCCTCTGAATCCAAAAAGAACTTTTGCCTTTAGACAGACATAACTTTTAACTATACTCTGACATTTCTAGGTCCCCTTCTAAACTGCTGTATAATCCAGATTATCAATGCAGATAATACATATTATCTGCTTTAAAATGGATTATATGAGACTACACTGTCATATAATCCAGTTCAAAGCAGATAATCTGGATTTCATATGGCAATGTAGATGGGGCCTAAGGAGGAGGTCCAAACCACACAATCCCACAAGTACTAGCAAGCGTTTTATGCCTAGTGCTCCAGCATCTGTGAGTGAGTATACACAGAATTCAGGGTCTCATCATTGGCCTTCCCAGCCATCTATGTGTGGTAACATGGTTCCTAGTTACCTTTTATGGCTTTGCTTCCCTATAAGTATTCTGAGTGGAAACATTTTGCTGGAAAACAGAATTTTACACGAGGTAACTCAGAATATAACCATGAATCCTATGTAAGAACTACTTTATTAAAATCAGTGCAATTTTCAATTAAGTTGGAGAATTTCTAATAAAAACAAGATTTATTGATGCAAACAAGGAAACAATAAACCCATATAACAGGATAAGGCACTTACATTCCACACACACACACAGTTATTCCCACTTCTCAGAGACCTTGTGAAACAGATCTCTTGCAATGCTAGATCATTATCAGGAAGATGGAAGTAAGCCTCACAAATCTCAGATCACTTAGCATTTCCCCTGCTGTGGTTAAAAGCAAGCAACCCTCTTGAAGTCTGCTTATTGTTGTTCATGGTAACGAAATTCAACTTTGCATATGTCAAAGTAATTGGAAACGGTGCATAGGAAGCCATTTTCATTTCATAAGCCAAGAGCGAAATGTTTATTTTTAGCACCAAAAAGGTGAATTGGTACTTGCACATTTTATGGTAAAATATGAGCAGCCTGTCATTCCAGAGAACGAAACAGACACACCAAGTGAAATGGCAATGAAAATAAATAGATTACAAATCCATGAAACATATGGCTTGTGCCCTCGTTCTACAAGAGGGAGCCCAATAAAAAATTAAGGTGGAAAAGGCAAATAAAATTGATAAGCTTCCCAAGGAGAGTGATTCAACCAACGCTGGTGCATTACAAGTGGCTGACTGATTTACAGGTTCCTGCTCTTTGCCACTTGATGGCTGCTTGAATTATTCTTCTGCATGCCATTGATTACTTTGCTATTAATTCTCAAGAGCCAAAAAAGTTCATCAGCCAGTGGTAGAAACAATGAAATGTTGCCCCAGTCTGCAGTTTTGAAGGGAAAATAAAAGTCAGCACTACCCTATGCCTCAGGCTGATGGATATAGTTTTGGAACCATTTTAAGGCAGTGTAAAAGGAGCTGTTTTTCTCTCTCGAGCTTGAAGATTCAGAACAATGCTAAATGATTATTAGTCCCCCCATAGTGCCTTTTCTGGGTGATACACTCTCAGTCCCAGAAAACCCCAGGATAGGGTCACCATAACTCAGAAGCAACTTGAAAACTTACAGCACCAGCAGCAACACCATGTCTCTTATTGACTTAAATGTCAGGGAATATGTGGATCCATTCTGGATTTTTCTCTGAATCTTATAAGAACTATTCAAGGAACCAGATTTATTTGGAGGATATGTTTCAGTGCCATGGATAGCTCCTTTAAGGAAGGTTCTGAAAAAACCCAAAAATGAATCCATTGACATGGAAAAGATACCATTGGGTGCCTTTGTATTTCTTTTTTACCAAAGGAATTCAAAATCAGTATATTTGAGAGCTACCTTACTTTAATTCTCCCTACACATCAGAGAATGAGATTAAAAATGAGAAGCTCTGGAGCAGTAGGTTAGTCTGAGGGTGGCTGGTTCCCTGTCATCACTATGTATGTATTCTCAATAAGAGAATTGAAGAGGGGCTGTGAATTCTTCAGGTGGCCATGGACACAGAGAGACCAAGACAAATGCAGGGAAGCTTGTGTACAGTGCTATATTCACAAGACAGTTTTTTTTTTTGGGTGTACGAGACTCTGATAATATATTTATTTATTTGCGTCATTTCTATCCTGCCTTTCTCACCCAAAGGTGACTTACAATTCTGGCAAAATTCAATGCCAATAAACAACACAATAAAATAAAACATAGAGCAATTAAAACAATTAGGCATTAAACAATTAAAAACAATATACAAAACTTAAAACATGTAAAGTGCTTAAATCCGTTCATTCAAAGGCTTGCACATAATCCTTGGTCCAAACCATGTCAAGCCGTAAAGGCTTATTCATTAAACACTTGTGTGCATAGCCATGTCTTTAATTTCTTTCTAAAGCCCAAAAGGGATGGAAACTGCCGGATGTCATTGGGGAAGGAGTTCCACAGCTGAGGAGCCAGCACTGAGAAGGCCCTGTCTCTCGCCTCCACCAGTCGCGCTTGCGAGGCAGATGGGACCAAGAGCAGGGCCTCCCCAGATGATCTTAAGGTTCTTGTAGGCTCATGGGAGGAGATAGGTTCAGACAGGTAAGTTGGACCAGAGCCGTTTAGGGCTTTATAGGTCAAGACCTACACTTTGAATTGGGCTCAGTAGCATATTGGCAGCCAGTGGACCTGCTGTAATAGAGGAGTGGTATGCTCCTTGTATGCCGCTCCGGTTATAAGTCTGGCTGCTGCCCGTTGTACTAATTGCAACTTCCGGGCTGTCTTCAAAGGCAACCCTTGTTGTTGTTGTTGATGTTGTTGTTGTTATAGTATATGACCAGAGTTCCTACCTCTTAGTTTACTTCTAGAAGCTGAAGGTGAGTTTGGGCACTTCAGCATTTTACTTAGTACTAAAAGGAAATTAACCAATATGGTTTCTCAAATTAGCCCAATTTTCCTCCTTGATTCAAACTAAATGACTCCAATATAAGCAAATTATGTACCTCTATGTGCAAGATAAATCACTCCTACATGTCTAACTAACAGGGAGTATAAAATCATAGAACTGGAAGAGAGGAGAAAGACCATCCAGTCCAACTCCATGCCATATAAAAAGACACAACTCTAAGGCACTTTCAAAAATGGCCAGCCAAACTCTGTTTAAATGTCCGCAGAGAGGCTCTAACACATTCTGAGGCAGCATATTCCATTTTCAAACATCTCTTATGAACAGGTAATTCTTCCTAATGTTTAAATTGAATCTTTTTTCCCTCCCTTTAGTTTGAATCCAAGTAAGAAGGACAGTGGGGAGGCACAACAGAACAAGAAACAAATTAAAAAAACAGAAAAGGTAATCTTGCTAGTTGTGTACTTAGACAAAATCTATGCAAACAAAACTTTAAAAACAAGTCCCTTGTTCACATAATGTCCTGCCTGGGCAAAATAGATGGTTAGGGGACCAAAAATGAGCCCTTGCCAGATGTTTTTATGCAGCATGCCTAGTGAGTGATTCTGAGTGACAGCTTTTACCCTTTTAACTAATGAATGGAGATAAAGTGGGAAAGAGTTGTGTCAGAGAAACCATGATTAGCCAGGGATTACCTTGGCAGATAGGACAATCTTTCCTTTCCCATCTTGTGAAGGGGGAGCAACAGACTTGATATGACAGTGCAATGTTCACCAAATGAAGGTTGCTATTATTCCAG
Organism: Anolis carolinensis; assembly: GCF_035594765.1. NCBI lineage: Eukaryota > Metazoa > Chordata > Lepidosauria > Squamata > Anolidae > Anolis > Anolis carolinensis. The sequence goes on along the minus strand of NC_085842.1, from coordinate 94,787,286 downwards.
CCATTATAGGGAAAATTACAGTGACAGTGTTGCCGTGTTCAAAGTTGGCATGACAGGGAGAATCGTGGGAGGCAGTTCTCTGGAAGGGCAGTAGAAATCTGCCTTCACTAACCTAGAAGGTGATGGTGTCGGATCAGATATGGCAGGGATAATGAGGTAAATGTTTGCAGTGGGGGTAGCATCCCAGGATCCCCAATTACCTGCTTCTCCTGCACATCCCAAAGTAATAGTTCTGCAGGAAATAAAAAAGTAGGCTTTTCCCTTAAAAAAAAAGATAGAAATTTAAAGGCATGTTGAACAGGAAGACATTTTTTAAAAAAAATATTTATGCATATTGGAATAAATTCTATTGCTGATCTTCACTAGAGTAAACCTCTTGATTCAGTAGGATTTACCAACATGTTGCTTATCATTTATACACTTCTTTGGAAGCTTTTAAGCAGAGGCTGGATGGCCATCTGTCGGGGGTGCTTTGAATGAGATTTTCCTTCTTCTTAGCAGGGGGTTGGGCTGGATGGCCCATGAGGCCTCTTCCAACTCTATGATTCTATAACAAAGAGAAGAATAAATAATAACAGTTTATTGATTTCCAGTAATTAGAGACACAAATCTGAATTTGCAAGTCTAGATTTGACTCTAGCCTTTTTGGACAGATTTGCCGACTCAAGCTTGCCGACTCAAGCTGCTTTCCAAATTGTCCAATTGGGATTCCAACCAATATTTTATAGTCAGTATAAGATTTTTATGTCTCCCATTTGAGTTTTAATTGTGATGGCATTTTATTTTATCATGCCTGCTTTCTATGCCTCTTATATGCTGCTACACTATTAGTAGGATGAAAAGTGGTTGAAAATGACTTGGAGAATATTTAACATAACATTAGTTCTATGAACCATCTTGGTAGACTCAAAAGATAATTTTTAAAGAGCAACTTAAATTCTATATGCACAATGGAGAATTTTAACTAAGAATAATGAAGACAAATTTGCTTTAGCTGAAATGACAAGAAAGAGGTAGATTTAGCTTTCTTTTCATCTTTTCCAATGAAACATTAGCAGAACCATTGCTTGCATTTGGAATACATGTCAAGCATAGAGATGCATTTATTATCAATATTCAGCAACTGGAAAAACAAGTGTCTGTTGTTTGAACAGTCCAGTCCTGAATAGATAAAGCCATGTGACTTTTTCCATGTGGAATACTGTTGCTGTCTTTCTAACCTGCTCCAGTTGCAGTAATATTGTCTAGTGCAAATGGAACTTAATGTATCTTGTGTTATCTGGAGAGAATAGACAAAAAGAATTTTCTGTGGCTGGCATCTTCAGAGGATCTGATGGTGGTAAAACAAGTGACTTCAGATCCTTTGAAGATGCCAGCCACAGATGCAGGCAAAATGTCAGGAGAACACAGCCATACAGCTCAGAAACCACACAACACTCCAGTGATTCCGGCTGTGAAAGCCTTCAACAATTTTTCTCTATCTCTTAATACTAGAACTGAAGGTCCTCCACTGAAGTTGATGAGATCATAGAATCATAGAATCATAGAATAGTAGAGTTGGAAGAGACCTCAAGGGCCATCTAGTCCAACCCCCCGCTAAGAAGCAGGAAATCGCATTCAAAGCACCCCCGACAGATGGCCATCCAGCCTCTGCTTAAAAGCTTCCAAAGAAGGAGCCTCCACCACATTCCGGGGGAGAGAGTTCCACTGCCGAACAGCCCTCACAGTGAGGAAGTTCTTCCTGATGTTCAGGTGGAATCTCCTTTCCTGTAGTTTGAAGCCATTGTTCCGTGTCCTAGCCTGCAGGGCAGCAGAAAATAAGCTTGCTCCCTCCTCCCTATGACTTCCCCTCACATATTTGTACATGGCTATCATGTCTCCTCTCAGCCTTCTCTTCTGCAGGCTAAACATGCCCAGCTCTTTAAGCCTCTCCTCATAGGGCTTGTTCTCCAGACCCTTAATCATTTTAGTCGCCCTCCTCTGGACGCTTTCCAGCTTGTCAGCATCTCCCTTCATCTGCGGTGCCCAAAACTGGACACAGTATTCCAGGTGTGGTCTGACCAAGGCAGAATAGAGGGGGAGCATGACTTCCCTGGATCTAGACGTTATTCCCCTATTGATGCAGGCCAAAATCCCATTGGCTTTTTTAGCTGCCGCATCACATTGTAGGCTCATGTTTAACTTGTTGTCCACGAGGACTCCAAGATCTTTTTCGCACACACTGCTGTCAAGCCAAGCGTCCCCCATTCTGTATCTTTGATTTCCATTTTTTCTGCCGAAGTGAAGTATCTTGCATTTGTCCCTGTTGAACTTCATTTTGTTAGTTTCGGCCCATCTCTCTAGTCTGTCAAGATCGTTTTGAATTCTGCTCCTGTCTTCTGGAGTGTTAGCTATCCCTCCAAGTTTGGTGTCATCTGCAAACTTGATGATCGTGCCTTCTAACCCTTCGTCTAAGTCGTTAATAAAGATGTTGAACAGAACCGGGCCCAGGACGGAGCCCTGCGGCACTCCACTTGTCACTTCTTTCCATGATGAAGACGACACATTGGTGAGCACCCTTTGGGTTCATTCGCTTAGCCAATTACAGATCCACCTAACCGATAGACGGGAAGAGTCAGGATGGAAAAAAGGAAGTGTTCATTTAAATCTTCTACAATAAAATACAATGACAGCCAATAACTTGGATGGCCTTAAAGAGAAATGGGTTCCATGCCATGAAGCAGAGACAAACCTGGTTAGTAGTCTTGTGCTTTCAGGGTAAACCTTGCCCCATTTTGTGTCCCGGCTTTCGTTGGGTGTCTCGGTCCGTTTTTGTGAGCCTCCCAAAATTGGGGGATTTTTGGAATGGGGTTCTGCAATTTGGACCATTATTGCGGGAGGGGGCTTCCCACCCACTGCCTCCCCTTCCTGGCATTCTTCTTACCTGCGGGTGCTCCTCTGGAGGAAGGCACTCAGCTGCAGGCATGCTCCTGCCTGCACAACTTGCCAGCCACCACACATGCCCCGCCACATTCTTGGAGAGAGTGTGTGAGGCGGGACCTGCAGGCAGGCCCAGGGCTCACCTGCAGGGCCCGCCAGCCACCAAGCATGCCCCGCCATACTCCCAAAATGTGCCTACAGCCTAGCTCCAGGCCTGCCTACATGCAGGCAAGGAGGCAATTTTGGCTCGACATGAACGCAGGCTTTCGGGTTGAGCAGATTTCTGTGTCGGGAGGGGGCTTCCTGTTTTGTGCTTTCAAAGAAACGGAAGACACAAAAGAAACAGGAAAAATGGTAGGAATGATTTTTTTGCACATGACTACAGGTTAGTACTTGGAAGATGCACTACCAAAGAATATCTGATGTTCTTGGCCATATTTCATTGGGGGCCAGTGGCAAAGCACCTCTGCGTATTCCTTGCTTAAGAAAACTCTGTGAAATGCATGACGTCACCATAATCCGGGCATCTAGGCACATAGTTTACTTTTATTTAGGCACCTGTCACCATAATGGATTTGTATAGCTACCTGGCAGCATACTGGTTGTTTTTTAAATGAAAAGCAGTAGCGTTTGGCTTTCCATGTCCACAAATTCTTTAGCCACAGATTATACCATCTGTAGTTTAAATTTTTGATTTTTTTTAAAAAAACAAGGCTTGATTTTGCATTTTTATATAAGGAACACTGTTTTACTACACCATTGTATATAATGAGACTTGAGCATCCGTTATATGCAGGGGGAGTGGGCAGTGTCCTGGCACCAAACTCAAGCAGATATCAAGGACCCATTTTGTGTAAACAACTTTATTAAAACAAAGAATCTCTCTCTGCATATCTGAACACCTTTGTATATAACTTTCTGGGAATTCAAATGGAAGAGTATTGTTTCACTCATGTCCTGCATTTGAACTTCCCATAGGGAACTAGTTGACCATTGTACAAATAGAACCCAGGGCAGAATAGCCCTTGGGTCTGGGATAAGCTTATGCTTCTTTTATTCAGGGATGGAGAAAGTACAGCTCAAAGGCTATGTACAGCCCCCAACAACAGCTTTGCTTCTCTTCACTCACTACCAGAATACCTAAGTTTCCACAGCCTGAAAAACCGGCCATAATTACCACAAAAATGCAGTGGTTTTCATTACCTCCCTTCTTGTCTTTGGCACATGAACCTAAAAAATAGTGCTCTAACATTTTGTTTGTTTTTGTTTTGTTTGTTTGTTTTTTGTTTTTGGATGGATTGATACACTCAGATAATTGTTCCTTTTGGTTTTGGAGATGCTGCAAAGTAGTTCTCCAAGCATGGCAAAGGCTCTCTCCCTTGTTCCTTACTCTGACTTCGGATACTACCTCTCCAAGGCAGCATGACCCACTTCTGTTGTTTTGCAATTCCCTGAGCGCTTTGATTCTGCAATCTGCAGTCTCAGTTGTTTCCTTGTCTAGTGAGCTAGGAAATTATGGCACAATCAGCAAAAGTGGCAGGAGGCCTAACTGTCTAATAAGTCAAGATGAAGATCAGTAAAACATAAAGCAGCAAGGATTTGTAAGAAGGTGAATAATGGCTATGTAAAAGGAGGGAGAGGTATGTCACATTGCTCCAGTTCAGCTAAAAACAAAGAGTGGAGATAAGATGTTCCTCAATTGATTGAGAAGACAGCATGAGGGAAGTGAGTTTGAAGTTGAATTTTGAGGTAGAATATGTAAGGAATCGCATATTACAACAAATGAAATCTTGACTAAGGAATTCTAGCATTTTAATAAGCTTTTTCTGGTTTTTGCTATGTAGATTTTTGTGCAGTTAGCCTTTGTTAACCTATTTGCCTATTTGCAATGTGTTTTTAAGGAAAGAGGTGTTTACATCAACTTGGGAAGAGTTTCTACTCAAACTTCACTCAAATATTATAGCTCACCTGTTGTAGGTCTGACCCATCACATTTTACATGATACACCCACTGTAGTGCACATTGTTGTTACTGTTGTAGTTGTGTGCCTTCTAGTAAACTCAGTTTTATGGTGATCCCTATAATATGGTTTGCTTGGCAAGATTTGTTTAGAGAAGGTTTAGCATTTCTTTCCTCCAAGGCTGAAAAAGGGTAACTTGCCCAAAATCATGCAGTGGCTGAGCAAAGTCCCAGTTCAACACTCAAACAACAATACCACTCAGGCTTATTATTATTATTATTATTATTATTATTATTATTATTATTATTATTATTATTATTTTCAGCACACATACAGAGGTTAATTGAATTAGCATCTGAATCATGCCTGAGCATTGATAAGGGGATACTGTTTGGACTTGCTGTCAAATGTGAGGCTGCACAAGCAGAGCAATGAGTATTTATTTGCAAACAGAAAGCGAGAGACAGTCAGTTGATCACCACCACCATATAGGGTACTACAAGAAAAATAAAGAAGGTTTGGTAAAAACATATAAAGTAGATTTATATCTCATGATAAGAAGATCTGTAACAGAAAAAAAAACATGCAAACTAATTGGTGGAGGAAGGGAAAGGGTTTTGGTAAGACTAACAAACATAAAATTCCATGAATACAAAGCTAAGCTTAAACTCTTAGGGAGACATGCAAATGATTAATTAAGCACATGATGCTATAGTTACTATAGTTACTTCTTCTAAGAGGGCTAGCTGATACAGATCAACACAGCAGTGTGCATTTTTTTAAAAAATCTTCCTTAGGGACTGTCATCAGTGTTTTAAAATTTTTTTATTATACAACTGAGTACCACCCAGTAAAGGAGAGGTTTTCTTTTCTTTTTTCCGTGTCAGGAGCAACTTGAGTTGCTCCTGGAGTGAGAGAATTGGCTGTCTGCAAGGATGTTGCCCAGGGGACGCCCGGATGTTTTGATGTTTTTATCATCCTTGTGGGAGGCTTCTCTCATGTCCCCGCATTGAGCTGGAGCTGATAGAGGGAGCTCATCCGCACTCTCCCCGGATGGGATTCGAACCTGGCAGCCTTCAGGTCAGCAACCCAACCTTCAAGTCACAAGGCTTTAACCCACTACTCCACCGGGGGCTCCGGAGAGGTGCCCCAATGGGTATGAAAGTCTACAAGAAGAATGGGTTTGAGCTGTGCATACAGCCATCTGAATCATGGCTTTTGGTAATGATCTCTTTGTAAATTCTATTCTATTATTTTTATTTTTATTATAGCTTTGGAAGCCCAATGTATTTGTTCCAAAATGTATATGTACTGGATTTTTAAACTGTTTAATTGTTTAAAATGCATTTAATCTATTAAACTTGTATTAAATTAGTTGTTTATGAAGGTGGTGGAACTGAGGGAAAGCCTGCTCTGAAGAATTGTGCTGGCTTGTATATGGAGATGTGATGTGTTGCAGTCATTTAAGGCTTTAAAGATCAAAACCAGCACTTTGAATTTTACCCAGAATCAGACTAGCAACCAGTGACATTGTTTACATGGGTGGGTGGTGTGTCATATGATTCCTTAGTCAGCAGCAAAGCATTTTGACTACTGAAGTTTCCAAACTATTTCCAAAGGCAGCCCTATGTAGAGTGTATTGTAATAATCCAAATAGGATGGAATCAAGGCCAGATGTGATTTCCCAAGGAATGAATCTGAGACAGAGCAGTTATTTCACATGACCTTGCAATAAAACAGTAGTGAAGAAAGTGCAGCCTGTGAGTTTCATGCAGCCCTGCACCTATTTTTGTACCTCCTACTTTTGCCATGATTTTAGCAAAACACGACACCCCCTTCATTTTCTATTTTAGAAGCATTTTGACAAAGCAGAAAATGATTAATTGCTTTCAGGTAAAAATGCCCATGGCCTAAAACAGCCTAGGGTGTTTGAGGGTCAGGGCAGGGGAACAAGGCAAAATTACACCATATCTTGAGTGTGTAATGTCATTTTGAGTAACAAGATGTCCTTTCCCAGTGTTATTAAAGAGTTGGCTGGCCTTCAAGGGCTGCAGAAATGCCTCAGGACTACATAGAGTTGTCCCCATTCTAGTTCATTAACCCTGGTATCAGAAACCATTGGGGGTCAGACTACTTATTAAAGGAAATGTGTATTTCCTAAGAATAACCTGTTTTTAATTTCCCACAATCAATTTCAGAACACAGCATAGTACATTCGTGAGGAAAATCATGTACTTACTATGAAAAACAGACATAGCACACAAGGGACATCTGCAAAACATGTGTGGTACGTTATCATCTCATTTGAGCCACTAAGATTGTTTTTTAACCAGTTTCATCTTTCTGGTCCTTCAACATATACTCTTGTTGCATTTTTCTAATTTGTCTTTACTACCCTAAGGACTGGAAAAATGGTTAACAAATTGTCCCTCACATTTCTGAGAGACATTATGTCATATGTTATACTGGAGTGTCCCAGATATGCTGAAAATCATGTCTAAAAGCATTCTTGAAGTGGAAAGGATCAATATAAGCTGCTGTCTTTTAGAAGGCTCAAGTACTGTCAAAAACACAGGATGCTGCCAAATATTGCGTTCTTAGAGCAGTGGTTCTCAACCTGGGGTCTCAGATGTTTTTTGCCTACAACTCCCAGAAATCCTGGCCAGTTTACCAGCTGTTAGGATTTCTGGGAGTTAAAGGCTAAAAACATCTGGGGACCCCAGGTTAAGAACCACCGTCTTAGAGGCAATAATTTGAATTAATTCACCCCTTTCCATGGGGCACTTCTAGAAACAAACGTGACATGCAGGAGATCTCCCCTGGGTCACACACACAGATTCTGCTCACTCCAGCTAGAGGTATACTGCATGGAAATAAAGGAAAATTTTCACTATTACCTCTCCTTTGTCTTAGGTGAAAGTTACTATTTTTGTTCTCAGTTTTCCTTCTTTTTTAATCTTTATTTCTTTTGTAATTGTGCTACACCGGTTTCTTTCACAGGTCTCCTTTCATGTTTCAAATTTACATCTAAACTACATCTAATCTTTGTGTCTTTGGTGGTTTCCTTTCACTCACTTTTCTCTGTTCTCTTACTCTATTGCTTATTAAACTGTAATCTTAAACCCCCATACTCTTGTCTGTTTCTTGCTTCAGTGATTCCTTTTTCTCCTGTCAGAAAGATCTAGACTGCCATCTTTTTGTCTTGCTTTAAGAAATTACCTAAAGATTATTTCCTTCACATTTCCTATCTTCATTATTTGTGCTTAGTCACCAGTAAAATTAAAGAACTGATATAGTGTTTGTTAGTGACTGCTTATGATGAGTATAAGTTGGGCTTAGTACTTGTTTGGTTTGTCCCACACTTTCCCTATTCTCACTGTAGTATAATGTTACAGTCTTTGTTTAAGGCTTACATACAACAAGTACAAAAGTTCTCTTTTCCTTCTTTCCCTCAAATAACCTCTTTTGTGTCATGATTCTTTGGGCCAACCTTTTTATTACATTAGTTATTCTTTGGAAAACATGCTTTATTTGACACTTCTGATCAGATTTGAACCCTGGACACTTCTAGGCAACCCCACACCATTGTTACTTGCCATCAAAGATGTGATTGATGTAATTTGTAGTTTGGAGCTTTGATTGTAAGCCAGCAGATGGGGAGATACTCATTTGTTTCTTGAGAAGAATCTATTACATTTTTATTCCAGTTGGGCCTAGTGAATTCCATGTTGGGGTGGCAGAGAATCTGCTGAGTCTTACTATAGGTTCAGCACCTCAGACAGCTCTTTCAATTGTCATAATGAGAAGTATAATCAACGCTCCAGTTAAGGTCTTACAAACATGGGGCTTTCTTATGACCTTACAGGATTCAGAGAGCAAGCATCTTCTCCCCGCTTCTCTCCTCTGCTGGCATGGAGCCTCTCAGAGCCCATCACATCATGTAGGGCTACTTCTGGTGGGACTTTAGGGGCTCTGTGCCGGCCGCATTGCACCAGTGGAGCCCAGAGGAGTTGGGTGCACACTGTAATTTTGCAGCTCTTAAAATCATTCAGCATATAAAGACTCACTGAAAAACAGAAGAGTGGGGACAGATGGGGAAACGTTATGGAAAGGGAGACTACGGGCCATGATGGGAGGTAACAGAACCTGGCTGTTCCCTCCACTGCCCCATTATTGCCCCCACTTTAGTCCTGCCCATGTGATAAAGTTCTTAACTGACTCAATACATCTTTAAAGCAATCTTTCTTTTTCCTACTGTCTTCCATTTTATCAAGCATTATAATCTTTTCAGTTAATCATGTGATCTCATGTTACAGCCATTTAGTCATGTTTAGAAATTTTGGATTCTAGTAAGATGCTTCTTTAAAGATAAGGCAGAAAACCAGAGCTGATTCACCACCCCATGACAGGCACCACTTGCCACTTTTTTTGTTCACTTACACTAATTCTGTTGATCTTATGTGCACATAACTCTATGTGTATGCAGCTGTTGGTCCCATAAAACAGCCATCACTATCACTTTAGATGAAAATTTGAGACCCAGAGTGTTGTAGAATGCAGGGCATATGCCTGTGGACCAAGGCAACCCCACCCCAGACTCCATTGCTTTTGTTGTTAAAAATAGAATTCCATGCCTCCATAGGCACCCAAGATGTTCAGATCTCCATTTCATCACACCCTGTATCTGAAAAAAATATAATTGAAAAATGAAAGTCATTAGAGCATAATTTTAGGTTTCAGAAACATGGTGTTGTATGACATGTGGCAATTCAGGCCCAGACACTCTAGAAGGGGCCCTTTTTGCTATAGTGGGTAGAGAATCAGATTTAGACAGAGTTCAAATTCCCATTCTGTCATAAAACTCACGAGGGGACTTTGGGCTGTCACTAGCATTTTTAGCTCACCATTATTGAAAATAGAAAATGCTGAGAGAACCCAATTTCTAGGGGACCCACAGGTTGAGAACTACTGCCTTAAAGAATAAACAGATTAATGTTTTTGATGTTTTACCATCCATGTGGGAGGCTTCTCTCATGTCCCCGCATGGAGCTGGAGCTGATAGAGGGAGCTCATTCGGGCTCTCCCCAGGTGGGATTCGAACCTGGCAGCCTTCAGGTCAGCAACCCAACCTTCAAGTCACAAGGCTTTTATCCCCTAGGCCACCAGAGGCTCCTGTCTCCTGTCTGTCTCCTGAGAAATCTGCATAAAGACTACGTAGCCACAGTAAGAACAGACAACAGAACAACAGACTGGTTCAAGATTGGGAAAGGAATATGGCAGGGCTGCATACTTTCACCCTACCTATTCAACTTGTATGCAGAATACACCATGCAATGTGCGGGGCTTGAGGAATCCAAGGCTGGAGTTAAAATTGCTGGAAGAAACATTAACAACCTTAGATATGCAGATGATACCACTCTGATGGCCGAAAGTGAGAAAGAGCCGAGGAGCCTTATCACCAAGGTTAAAGAAGAAAGTGCAAAAGCTGGGTTGCAGTTAAACATCAAGAAAACCAAGATTATGGCAACCAGACTGATCGATAACTGGCAAATAGAGGGAGAAAACGTGGAGGCAGTGACAGACTTTATATTTTTAGGTGCAAAGATCACTGCAGATGCAGACTGCAGCCAGCAAATCAGAAGATGGCTACTTCTTGGGAAGAGAACATTGGCCAGTCTTGATAAAATAGTGAAGAGTAGAGACATCACACTGGCAATGAAGATCTGCATAGTTAAAGCAATGGTATTCCCCATAGTAACCTATGGATGCGAGAGCTGGACCATAAGGAAGGCTAAGCGAAGGGAGACAGACGCTTTTGAACTTTGGTGCTGGAGGTGCTGAGAGTGCCTTGGACCGCAAGAAGATCCAACCAGTCCATCATCCAGGAAATAATGCCCGGCTGCTCACTGGAGGGAAGGATATTGGAGGCAAAGATGAAGTATTTTGGCCACATCATGAGAAGACAGGAAAGCTTGGAAAAGATCATGATGCTGGGGAAAATGGAAGGAAAAAGGAAGAGAGGCTGACCAAGGGCAAGATGGATGGATGAAGTGATTCGCATGAACTTGGAGGAACTGGGGGCAGCAACGGCTGACAGGGAACTCTGGCATGGACTGGTCCATGAAGTCACAAAGAGTCAGAAATGACTCTGACTGATTGGAACTAGCAATGGAATAAAGGCTGTAGAATTGTATCAGAGCTACAGAAATAAATAATTATATAGGATTAAAAAAAGAATTAGACTCTTTAAAAAAATTGTCAGGTTTTGTGTAAAGAGAGAAAGCAAGTCCAGTTGCTAACCCCATCTTAGATTTACTGAATCAACTGTGAAATGGTTAATCCCATTGCTTCAGTGGGTCTTCTCTAATTGAAACCAACAGTTGGCTATTGGCCCTAGTTTCCACAATGCTGGATCACTTAATTCGAGCTAGCATGAATATACTCAACATTTCCACATTTATTCTGCTTACCATGGCTGAGATTTTAAATCATTGCAATATTTGTGGTTCATTCACACTGAGTGCAGAAGATAATATGAGCCTTATGTAGAGTATATGTATCTCAAAACTTTCTCAGCAGAGAATACATTTCTTTCCACATCTGGTTTTTTGATAGAATTTCCAATTTGGTATTATCTCAAGAAAGAAGAATCTAACTTTTCATGGAGAAAGGTCTTTGGGTTTTTAAAAATATCTATCAGACCATCAAAGTGTCTTATAGAACTCAGAGCAATGGATTCAAATTACAGGAAAGGAAATTTCACCAGAAAATTAGAAAGAACTTCCAACCTTAGGAGGAACTTCCTGACCGTAAGAGTTGTTCAGCAGTGGAACTCTCTGCCTTGAAGTGTGGTGGAAGCTCCTTCTTTGACAGCATTTAAACAGAGGCTGATGGCCATCTTTCAGGGGTGCTTTGATTGTGCTTTTCTACATGGCAGGGGGTTGGACTAGATGGCCCATGAGGTCTCTTCCAATTTTCTTTTATGATTCTAACATCTCTTCTGGTTTCAAAATAGGGCACACGCTTTGTTGTTGTTAACTGCCATCAAAACAGTGACCTTATGAATGAGAGACTTACAAGTAACCCTGACATGAACATGCTCAGGTCTTGCAGACTCAGGGCCATACTATTATAATTATTTTTTGCAATCAGAGCAAGAACTAGAAAGTTGACTTTTAAAAAGTAGTGACTATGAGATTTTTGGTCAAGTAATATTTTATTTAAGATTCCATGCAATATGGCGTAGACTCATCTGTGTGCTATAATTTATAACATTTGCTTCAATTTTCACTTGTCTCTTACTTAACTATCTATATTATCATCACTGTTAATAGAAGATAGCATTCAATTCTCCATTTCAAGTAAGAAAAAGGCCTCTAAAGTTAAAGAAGGACAGATAGGAAACAGAAGAATTCTCAATTCACCTGTTCCAGGACAGAAGTTAGTCATCAGCTGGTTTCAATTGAAAACTTCCTTTGGCAAAGATCTGCAGCTTGATCAAAACTGTTACTGCTTTAGTGTTGGAGACAAAAACAGAAAAAAGCATTATTTCCTTGATGTGAGGCAATGTATATGTTCTTCTGAAGCCAAGGTGGAAATTGTGCAATACTCCAGATGTTGTTGGACTGCAACTCCAACTCTCAGTATTTTTCCATATTGGCTGTGGTAGCATTGATTGGAATTCACATTCGAACAATATTTGCTGGGCCACACAATTCCTAACCTTGCAGTAAACGATAACTACAAGAATTAGAACATCTCCACTGAAGAAAACAAAACTGAAGGAACTTGAAAAGGCAATGAAATCCAAAGGTTTCAACCAATTTTCAGTGAATGTAGACCCGTGATTCTCAACTTGTGGGCCCCCAGATGTTTTGGCCTTCAACTCCCAGAAATCCTTACAGCTAGTAAACTGGCTGGGATTTTTGGGAGTTGTAGGTCAAAACACCTGGGGACCCACAGGTTGAGAATCCCTGATGTAGACTTTTCATCAATGTTAAATTCTGCTTTAAGAGGCAGAGGGGGAGGTGTGGAACATGAGTCTGCTGGTGATACACACTAATGTTAGGAGTCATGGGAAATAAAACAACTGATCTATTCACAACCAAACAACAATTTTACTAATCTTCCCCCATAAATCTGTTATCTCTTTCTCCACCAAGAATCTACTTGCCCAGCCAAATCACTGAAGCAAATGGGGACACAATTGCATCATCCCAATAGGACCTTGGTGAGCAACTCATAAGTAAACAAATGGATTGGACAGGGATGGAAATGAAATCTCTTCATACCAGAATTTTTGTATTACTCATGCTCAGATCTTGACATCTCCAGCCATGACCTTGAGTGAGAGCCAAATACGACCACTGTCATTTTAAATAAGCAGATGTGAATTAGAAAACAGGCAAACCAAGGCATGTCAGCAGGCAACACCATATCAGCTGGTTGATGAAATCAGCAGGAGATCCGATGCACATGTGCCGCCTCCATTCTGTTGGGGGGAAATTACATTCAGACCCGCTTGAGAAAAAGAAGAAGAGGGGTTACCAGAGCTTTTTGATGAGATTTTCTTTTTCTCTGTCCCAGCTGTGAGGCCTGGAAGGTAGGAAATGACTGCATCGACTTGTAATTGGCATGTTTAGCTATGTGAGCAGTAGGGAGCCTGGAGTAAAGATCCACACACAAGTTGTCAGTGTTTTCAGTCTGAACCTGCCACGTGCTCATATTTGGGTTTACCAAAGCAGTCATGCATGAGGGAAGTGGTCAGCAGAAGATGTATTTGAAATATGAGGAAAATGGCTAATTCAGAAAGTATTTTTGTATGTGTTTATAAGAACTACAGATTTAATTATAGATGCTCCTTAAGTTAAGGATAAAGAACTTATTTTAGTCTAACTCAGTTTCAGATCATTTCACATTCCAGTAGCAAGAATAGCCAGGGGTAAAAAAGTGCCAAAATGCTACCATATTTGTTCTTAAAGCCAGGCATTCCATCCTTTAAGGAGGGAAGCCAGGAAACAGCAGTGTCACAAGGAAAGGCCTGAGATTCCCTGTATTGTCTTAAATATCCTTTCAGGGTGCATTATACTGCAGAATTAATTCAGTTTGATACTACTTTAACTGCCATGGATCAATGCTATAGATTCTTGAGTGTTGTGGTTTGGTGAGGCACCAGCACTCTTTGTCAGAGAAGACTAAAGACCTTGTAAAACTATAACTTCCAAGTTTTGATTGCATTGAGCCATGGCAGTTAAAATGGTCAAACTGAACTCATCCTGTAGTCTAGTGATGAACCTTCATTTTCTGGTATGGAAATCTCTCAGCAGATCTGCACATGTTAAACTGAAGAATGGGAAAATTGGCTTGGAACTCGACTTAGCTGGGAACAAAGATAGATCCAAGATGTGCATTTTTGGACTGAGAAATGCTCCAAATTGAGCATCTGTGAAAAATGGCAGGCTATAGATTGCAGATGAGTAAATGAATGTCAGATAATTATACTTAGAATGAAACATGCTGATTCTGAGGACATTTGATTATTGTGCAAAATACAGGCTTTGATTAACAGCACATTATTTTCTTCAGCATGTCCTTTCTTTGTAATCATACTGGCATTTTGTTCTGAATGTTATATCTGGGTTCAGAATTGGGTTTAACTGTAATAGTATTAGGACTAAATGCTATGGAATTCCAAAACAGTATTTACCCCCCTCCCAATTTCAGGAATTTCCTGGTAAATGGAATGGACGTGTGCTGAAAATGGGATGGGATTTTTGACTAATCACACGTCCCTTGTATTTACTACTAGTTATGCCTGTTTGGATCGGACTCCTGTCAGTCTACTACAATCCTCCATTTTTTTCATAGGATGCTGTCATGGAAGTCAGGGAAACGTAGGACTATTAATTCTGAAGTGTAAAAAGGCATTAAATGTGTTGAGGAAGGACAATGTACAAAAATAATGCACAAGTTCAGTCTTTGGTCCTTTCTCTGTGATGACTTGTAACTAACTTCATAAAATGTTACCAGGCAATGAAGATGTCTATATGGATGGAACACAAGAGCCCTAATTTGAGGGGAGGAACAGACTGTTTTTGGAAGATGGCAGATCTTTATGATGCTCTAATTTGTAACATAATATAAAATACACCCCAAAATACATATAAAAGTAAATTGGGGGGAAGCCTATAACCAGTGGGACATAAAAATATGCACCCTCTTGCCAGAATCCACCCTACCACCATTTGAAATATATGTTTGTGTTTTCCCCTTTTCTTCTTTTTTGTTTGCTTGGTGGTTCAATTATTTTTCCTGACCTAGAAAAAACTTGCACAGATGCACTGGTCAATGCTGGCAAAAAAGATCATTAAAAAAAAGCTATGTAATTGACCTTCCAGCCGTTCTAAAATGCAGCTCACCTTCCAATATCGTCTAATTATGGCTTCAAAACCTCCATGTGAAAAATTACAGGTTGCACATTTCTGTCAAACACAATGACAGCTAGTGAAGTAGAAGTGAGATTTCATCTCTTTAATGAAGTTGCTTGAAAATAAAAGGAATAGTGTGTCTGTCTGATCTTTAAGCAGCCATTTCAGAGAACAGCTAACTTGAAGTCATTGTAATTGAAGAAGGCTATCTTTTTGGGATGCACAAACATGCCAGGCTTCCTTATTAATGAAACTACAATCATTCTGTCTACATTAAAACATGATCACATTTTCAAAACTACACTTTTTTGAAAACAATGTTTATAAAACATGTTCATTCTTCGTTGAAGCAAGAAAATCTTCTGAACATTGAACAATGGATGGAAATATGTGGATCTACATCCTGTAATATATGGTGCAGCTGCACTATAGAATTAATGCACTGACCCCACTTTTTATGCCATGGCTTTCCCATTATTTTAACTTCATTAACATCAAATTTAGTGCTTTTCAACAAACATGTATACACCAGACTTTTTGGTTTCAGTTTCTCTGAGGATACGATTAATGTTTCCAAGACAACGGGTGGCTGAGAAACTCAGAATCAAAAGGGTTGTAATTGTAAATATTACCATAGTGTACCTGCAAGTAACTGATAAGTAGACTCCAATATTGAAAAGGGCAAAAATTCTTGGTCTGCATCAATCAATTAAGCCAAAGGATAGATTCCACACTCTATACATTTCTACTATAAAAGGTTGTCTTTCAATCTTCAAATTTGTATTATCCCATAAAATTAATTTAGCATAATATTGCCTAAAATGTCTTTTATTCCTGACTAAAATGGTGCTGTTGAATACATTAGGTTTATTTATGCAATGCTTCAGTTGAGAGTAAGCAACAGAATGCAAGCCAATATAGGTCAAATTGTAGCTGACAAGATACTGTATGCCAAGCAATGCTGGAAATATAAGTCACAATTGGCACCATCCCATTGTTTCTTAAATCAATAAACCTAAGAAATTCCATCCTAAACGAGGTTCTAAATACATTGATTCAAACATTGCTCAAAGTGAATTAAACCACATCAAAATTAAACTTCAATCAAGTACATTACGGTTGCCAGGCATAAGTTTAGTAAAGAAATAGCTTCCTTGGAATTAGGTGGAAAGAAGTAATAGAGCTGAGTGTCATCAGCATACTGGTGACATTAAAGCCCCAAAACTTTGGTCTCTCCCAGGGATTTCATATAGATGTTAAATAGCATGGAGTCTAAGATTGAACCCTGAGAGTCAAGGAATCAAATAGGAATTCCCCAGCACCACTCTCTGAAAGCACACCTCCAGGAAGTATTGGAGCCACTGTATAAAAGCCCTAGAGAGGTCCAGAAGAACTAACAGGAACACATCACCACATTCCCATTATATAAACCATCCACCAAGGTGACCAAAGCTATTTCTGGCACATAACCAGATGGATTTAGATGATTCACCTCATCCACGAACCCCTGGAGTTGAGAATCTACCACACAAATACCTTGCCAAATGGAAGTCCATATAACAAGATCTTTCAGAAGAAGTTTTACCTTATGACCTCGTCATACAGGAGGGGAGCAGGGCAAATCTGTTGCCCCGCACACTGCTCCTTCACAGCAACACTTTCCTCATCACACGTGGGAAGCATCACCCTCCTACTGAGGACCCATGCTGCCTCCATTGGAGCCAGCACAACACAGAAAGTTCCTGTGTTGTGAGAAAAGCATCCAAGGATGCTTCCCCTCCAGTTGGGATGGGGCCTCCATTGGAAGTCACATGATATCATGTGATGGCCGATGTGGGGCTCTGTCCCCAAAACAGGGCGGAACATTCTAGGATGCTAAAATTGCCCCATCTGATGAGGTCCATAGCTTCCTTTAGGACTTGCTGAGGAGAGGTATGAATCATTTCCTTTTCTTGTTCAGCCAGGAAGGGCTAGGATCTAGTAGTACACATGTGATAGCTTTCACTACTCCAAGGCCCCTGGTCACATCCTCAGGGTGCTTTGGAATCACGAAAGATGTAGTTTTACAAGTTCTTTAGCCTTCTCTACCAAAGAGCGCCAGTACCTCAACAAATTATAAATCCCAGGATTCCATAGCATTGAGTCATGAGTCTCCTTGTGGAGGGAAAAAATAGGGTAGAAATAAACATCATAATGACAGTGCCAAACTTCATTAATTCCAAAGAAAGAATGCCAGTATTGATATTTTTTTTTGGGGGGGGGAGAAAATCCCCACAGAACCTAAAGTATACATCAGGGGTCCCCAAACTAAGGCCCGGGGGCCGGATGCGGCCCTCCAAGGTCATTTATCTGGCCCCCGCCCTCAGTTTTATAATATAATATTTTATATCATTTTAATAATATAATATATTGTATATACATATAATATTGATAATAATACCATATAATAATATTAATTATATGTTATATATTACATATAATATTACAGTATAGTGGTATAGTTCAATATAGTAATATATAATGCTAATATTGTGCTATGCTAATAATATAATATATTGTATGTACATACAGCTGCTCTGAGTCCCCTTCATGGTGAGAAGGGCAGGATATAAATGTAATAAATAAATGTAGTAAATGAATAAATAAATAATTTTAGACTTAGGCTCGCCCAAAGTCTGAAATGACTTGAAGGCATACAACAACAATCCTAATTCACTTGACTATCCCATTGGCCAGAAGCAGGCCCACACTTCCCATTGAAATCCTGATAGGTTTATGCTGGTTACAATTGTTTTCATTTTTAAATATTGTATTGTTCTTTCATTGTTGTTGTTTTGCACTACAAATAAGACATGTGCAGTGTGCATAAGGAATTTGTTTTTTGTTTTTTTCCAAATGATAATTCGGCCCCTCCACAGTCTGAAGGATTGTGGACCGGCCCTCTGCTTTAAACGTTTGAGGACCCCTGGTATACATAGTGAAATATCCATGTTAAGTATACTAACCGTTTTCCCAATATATGATCTTAAAGGTCTCCACCTATCCAAATCTAAATATCTTTAGTTAAGCAATGCAGGAATATATTTTTGGAAATTTTGGAAATACAATCAGCTTACAGTGAAATATATGTTTAGCCTTTGTTTATATCCCACACAGGTGTAAATATTACCCATCCCTACAAAACTAGAAAATCTTGTCTGCAGTAACTTCATGGAGAGGCCAATGGGATGGCCTGAAGCACATACAAATGCTCCCTCTAGGAATTAGCTGTTGCTGCGAATATTTGAACAGATGGCTTCTCCTATATGTTGTGACTGTTGGGTGGCCAAAGAAATTGTAATGTAATAAACTGAATTCCTTTGTACAGTTCACAGATTGCTGGTAATTTTGTTGTGTCTCCAAAGGGAAAAGTAGGAATGAAAGAACATGGCTGTCATACAGAGAAAGGTGGTCTGAAAAACCTTGTTGCTTTCATATACTTATGGCTTCCATGAATTTGTGTTCAAATTTCATATTAATGTAAAACCATTTGGTAGAGCAATACAAAGATCACAAAAATCTTCTCACCAGCCAAGATGGAAGTCAATGTACGAGGGTTATCCAGAAAGTAGATTACGTTTTGGAATTAAAAATGAACAAAGTATAGGAGAAAACATTTACCATATGCAGTTGAAAACCACACCCAAATACCATTTCTCAACATAGTCACCATTTAAATCTAGGCACTTATCATAGCTTGGCAACTCCTTCCCCACAAAACTCTGCCGCTTGCGTCCTCAACCTACCGGTCACCCCTTCCCGCAGCTGTGCATCATCACCAAAATGCTGTGTTGCACGGCGGATGAGGAAGCAACTCCCACCCAAAAGACTCCAGAACTTCACATGTGCAACCCGCCGTGTGGGGCCGGGTGTCCCCATGAAACAGCAAAATCCCCACGCTCAACTTTCCCCCACACTCGTCCTTGATTGCTCTCCTAAGGTTTTGCAAAGTTTGGTGATACCTTTCTGAGTTTATCGCCGTGCCTCGTTCCAGGAAGTCCGCAAGAAACACACCTTTCTTGTCCCAAAAAACGGTCGCCATACATCGTTTGCAAGCATTTGCAAAACCTTAGAAGAGCGATCCAGGACAAGCATGGGGTTTTGTGGGGAAGGAGTTGCCAAGCTCATTCATCGCTATGATAAGTGCCTATATATGAATGGCGAATATGTTGAGAAATGGTATTTGGGTGTGGCTTTCAACTGCATATGGTAAATGTTTTCACCTATACTTTGTTCATTTTTAATTCCAAAATGTAACTACTTTCTGGATAGCCCTTGTAGCATGGCTTGATTTCAGTAAGGCCTTTGAAAAATCCCCCAGGATATTCTTACAAAAAAGTTAGTAAAATATGGTCCAGACAACTGCTTCTTAAACTGTGGGTCCCAATCCCAAATAGGGTCCCCTTAGCTCAATGTTGGGGTCCCAAAATTTGGCAAAAGTAAATGGTTTCGGAACCTCACCTAGTGGTTGTTTTAGATATTTACATGAATCTATGGTATAATATTTACAATGGACTCTGTGAAAGACGCTTCAGTTGTACTTCATAAAAAGGAAAATCAGCCTATTTAGCAAGCTTTGCAAATGTTGATTTGTTATCAGGAAATGTTTTTAGATCTATTTTATATTCCTATAAGCTTAGGGTCATGTAAAAATTTCTCATCCTGAAAGGGGTTGCAAGTGGAAACATTTAAGAAACCCTGATCTAGACAGTGCTAGTGTTAGATGGATTTGTAATTCTTTGAGTGACAGAAGCCAAAGGAAGCTCATCAATGGTGCCTCTTCATCCTAGAGAGAAGTGACCATTTTCTCTTTCATTGTGACAAATGTTCATTATGCTTTAGGGAAAGGACAATGAACCTCTGGCCCATACATAACAGCAGAAGAAGCTTGTAGACCACCTGGAGAATTCTTTGAATCACATCTCTTCCATGGAAATTCACCGTCCATCTGCCAAATCACTAGCCACACTTGTTGAGTGTCTGAAAGGATTAAAAGTTTAGTGAGGCAGATCTTACATTTGGTCGAAACCCAGTCGACACTTTTGTATCAAGACTTTACTCTTTTTTAGCCTCAAGAATTAGTCTTAATAACTAATTTTCCTGAGATAAACATTACAATAATAATTCCAGAGTAATGCAATAGAAACCTTTTAGATCAAGAGTGGATGGATTTCAGGTTTTGCCTTTTTAAGCCATCAAGTATAGTACTATCAAATGATAAAGCAATGAAACAGTTATGGTTTCTTACTGAAGGAGGAAACTTCAATCAGCTCCTGAAAGATGAAATGATGGACGAAAGCACTGTTGAGTATTAAATCAGTATAAATCAGTTCCTGGCTTGGTTTTTTTTAATGAGTTCCAATGCAAATTGAAAACACCCTCCTAGGCTTCTTATAGCATGTCCTTGTAGAGAACTACAAAACATATTGAAATACATTGTGTGTAGTAACACACTAGGTATGGGGCTATGTGTTAAATGGGGAGAGTGGAAGAGAACTTCAGAAATTGCAAAGTCTTGGTCGAGTTTAGGAAAGAACACAGTTATTTTTAAACACCTTGAATTTCTCTTTGTGCATAAAATTTTCACATCAAGGTCCTGTGAAAAGACATGCAACTGCTTATGAATGGCATATGTAAAACTCAGAGAAAGCTTTTATCGGGATTTGAATATAGCAAATGGCTTTTCGGCTCATCTGTGTGACAGCTAAGCAGTATTTCCCTTGAATTGAGATTTTTGGAACTAGATTTAAACTTGGCAGCTAAAGCTAGTTTTCAAATATATTGAGCTGTCTTTGTTTTAGGTTTGGCTCCTCATCAATAGTGATAAAGGGAGTATTTATATGTTTCTCTCCTGTAGCTCCAAGTTTCAGCTGGCACCAGGAAATGAACTGAAAGTTCTCAAATACAGCCTTTAAATTGCTTTCCTTTTCGAAGGATACCACTTCATCTCCATGCTGAAGCGTGGGACCGAGGGCCCTGGTGATCGCCCTGTGAAGGTGCTGCATTGTGAAACAAAGTGTGTCATGGGTCACACAGTGTTGTGCTGTCACTCAACTAAAAGGCAGTTAGAGGCTGGAAGTAAGAGCATTTCTAGATGGAAGGCTCCCCATGCTAATAGTGAAAAGGCAGTGTTGAACATTATGAATGTATCTTCTGTGACAAGGAAAAAGATGTATAACAAGGGAGGGTCACTCATGGAGCTTCATCTGAAGTCTCAGTAAAATTAAGTGAATGAGGATGAATTATGACCAAACAAAAGTCACATTTGAAACTGTTCCTAGTCAGCTAGTATCCTACAAAGAAATCATCTCATTTCCGCCTAAGGGAAAAAACAAAATGATCTGGAATATTTTGCAGAATATCTTAAAGTCTGTGAATTTGTTGCCCACTGTACCAAATGAGTAAAGCTAAGAAAGAATACCAAAATGAACTAATATTGTAATGTAGGTCTTTCATGGGCAGACTACCTGTCAAAGATTGTGAGAAACCTCATAGATCAATCAAGAAGGGTGCCCAGCTTCCTCAGGGGTAGTTCCCCATCTGGTCCACCTTCTAATTAAGAGTTTTTCACTGATTCTCCATATATAATAGATCTTATTATAATAAAATTTGGTAACAATGTGCACACACAACTCAGAAGACATTTAAAGTTCTTTTCTTTTGTGGATATGCATGCAGTAATTAATTACTCAATTAGCATACAATTTTTCTTGGCATGGAATTCATGATGGATGTCACCTCCCTTGAAAGCAATCAACCTTTTCTCCCCATTCTTATTTCTGTTGTTATTGGCTGTTTATTTTTTTAAAATTTGTGAATACAACAGGGTTAAATATAAAATAATATAAAACAACATAAACAACATCAGCAGCAGTTTAGAACCTGGTTAATAATAATTGCTAGACATTCAGAGTGTTAGAGTTGTGCATAGACTCTGGGTAGGGTTAATTGATGGTGTCAGACATTCATGAGTAAGGTGGAGAGCCGTGTCAGTAATAACACTAAAAACCTATGGGACAGAGACTATGTTAAAGTGCAGTGGCTGAAGGTGGGGTATTTCCCAACAGTTTGACTTCAGCCATCTCAGTAGACATCCTGGGCCCCTCCCTTTGTTCGCCTAACCCAAACCGGATTATAGAGATCAGCTCCATTGTTCTCAGGAGCATGGGCTGCATAATCCCATCATCCCCACCCTGGACCCCTGGTGGCTTGGAATGCCAGCACTTCCTGAAGATTCCTCTCCACCCACAGAGCCTTCCCCTGCCTGGCTGGGAGGGGATCTCCAGTGACATCATCAGAGTTCAGCCAATTGAAGATAGGGGAAGGAAAATTCAAACTTGGACAATGTTACAAAACTTGTTGCACAATACAATAGCTTTTATGCTTGTACTTTTGGGTGGGAGCCTGCTTGCATTCATTCTTGTCCAGAATGCATTAAAAGCCCCGGTCTTTTGTCTTCAAGTTTGGTGAGCTTCTTTTAATCTGGAGCTAATTTGTTAGTAATGCTTGCCAGGTAGTGCTCTCATATAATTACAGTCTACTTTCAATATCAATTAGAACAGCAATTCTCAACCTGTGGGTCCCCAAATGTTTTGGCCTTCAACTCCCAGAAATACTAACCGCTGGTAAACTGGCTGGGATTTCTAGTAGTTATAAGCCAAAACTCCTGGGGACCCACAGGTTGAGAACCACTGAATTGGAACATACTTCATAGGTGTGAGCCAACTCAACATTTATTACCTCTACTATCAACACAGGGAAAACCAATCTGAAGACTTACAAGTAGGTCATAGAATCATAAAATCATAGAGTTGGGAGAGACCTCATTGACCATCCAGTCCAACCCCGTATCATGAAGCAGGAAAATCACATTCAAAGCATTCCGTGTCCTAGTCTCCAGGGCAGCAGTCAGAAAACAAACTTGCTCTCTCCTCCCTTTGACTTCCCCTCACATATTTATACATGGCTTTCATGTCTCCTCTAAGCCTTTTTTTTCTGCAGGCTAAACATGCCCAGGTCAAGATCACATGATCATTGCTTGAAATAACAAGGAATTAAGTGTGATTTGCCTTCCACCTCCATGCATACTGGTATCTATATGCATAGATACCACTGGATATGCCATATGTACCAGTGCAGCAATAAGATGTAGGGCAAGTGTGATGGCTTCTTCTGTAATTCCCAGTTGTGCTGAAAGTGTTTAACAGTGTAAGCTACCTTGAATCCCATGCTAAGAAAAAGTCCATAGGTTTGTTAGTTTTACTCAGGAATAAAATTTTAAATATCTTATGGACAATATGTGAGTGTGCATGCCTTCAAGTCAGCCTGTGAATTTCATAGGGTTTTCTAAGTCCTGGAGGATTCCAAAGTACTTTTGCCTGTTCCTCCCTCTGAAATGTGGCCTATAGTGCCGCAAATTTAATTGGGGTTTCCCATCTAATTACTAACTAGGGCTGACCCTGCTTAGCTTCCAAAGACAGACATAATCAAGTGCCTTTAGGATATTTAGGTTCCAGGTATAAAAGTGCAAAATAAATATATTTAAATTTTAAAGGCATTTAAATAGGAAGTATTTAAACTTCAAACAAATGTAATAGTAAATTAAATAAATCACATAATTTAATATCTTTAAAGTTTACATTTAATTTAAATTTTAAATGCTTCTTACTTGGATCCTGAAAATATATTTAAGGGTAGCTGGGCTGGACACAGCAGCAAAACGTAGCAAAATCCAAAATCCACAAAGCAGCAATACCTTTATTAGGCCAACTCCAAAGAACAAATAACATTATGCAAACTTTTGAAGTTTCACTAGTTCAGGGGTCCCCAAACTAAGGCCATTGAAGCCATTTATCCGGCCCCCATGGCAGCGGCTCCCTCCTCCTCTGCCGAGGAAGACGTGTTCGCCTCCTCCCGCACCTTCCAAAGTGTTGCCTGTTTATAATTAATTATTAAGGGGTGCTTTGCTAGTGCTTTTGGTGCACAAAGGCAGAAGGGGGTTGGACTAAATGGCCCAAGGGGGCTCTTCCAACCCTCTTTACTATTATTATTATTATTGACACAAAAACACAGTATAACACAGCAAACGAGATATAGATGTTGGATTTCGTATCACAAAATCACAAGTCAAACATTTCCCAAGTGTTTAGGGCTGTGTGATGTGTTGTTGTTGTTGTTGTTGTTGTTGTTGTTACTATTTTATTAACAACATTGAGGCTGGGTGGCCATCCTTAGGGGGATGCTTTGCTTGTGCTTTTGGTGCACAAAGGCAGAAGGGGTTGGACTAAATGGCCCAAAGGGACTCTTCCAACCCTCTTTATTATTTTTATGATGATGATGATGATGATGATGATGATTATTATTATTATTATTATTATTATTATTAACATTGAGACTGTATTTGTTCCCGTTTTGTTTGTTTACTTCAAAATAAGTTATGGGCAGTGTGCAGAGGAATTTGTTCATAGTTTTTTAAAAAACTATAGTCCGGCCCGCTAACAGGCTGAGGAACCGTGAACTGGCCTCCTGTTTAAAAAGTTTGGGGACCCCTGTACTAATTTAATCATGAGACAAAGATGTTAAATATTTTACATTCTGTCCCCTGTCAGTTAAGATGGTGTAGGATTTCAATGCAGAGTCAATGACCACTCTCCTTCCTGGACACATGAGGGCTCCAAGGGAAGCTACTTTTATGTTGCTAATGGAGTTGGAATTTTATTGCTTATTTATTATTCTTTGTCTCTACTCTGAGTCAGAATACAGACCTACAACATTGTCATCTCTCCCCCCCCCCCTTCCTGTGTGACTTTTATCATTTTTGCCTGATGAAGAAACCAATAGTGCTTCAAAAGCTTGCATAATGTATTTTGTGCTTTGGAGTTGGAGCAATAAAAATATCACTGCTTTGTGGATTTTGTTGTATTTTCTTGCTTAGATGTCTAAAATTTGAAGAGATTTCAAGAGTAAGGTGTTTAAAGTATCAAAGGCTTCAAATCTCTTCTTATCTCTGATTATTGACAGGAGATAACAGCAGATTTCCCTTTACTGTCCTACAGAAAGGGTTTTTTTCTTTAGCTCTGAGTGAGGAAATCCCAGCGGCTATTTCCAATTTGAGATGAAAGCAGTTTGTTCTTACATTAACGGCATCAGGGTTTGTAGAAGAAGCTTTCAGGCCAGATGGAGAACCCCATGACCTAAATTCAGTCTAGTGGTTAGAGGTTCGCCATGCTTGCTCCAAAATATTGTGTGAATAATTAAAAGTACACAAATTAGTTCAAATTGTTTTCTGTACTTAGCTAAAACTTATATATTTCTATCAAGCTCAGGTGGTACAATAATCCTGAATGAATTGAATTAACGCTTTATGAGTTGCAAGTCTACAGTACAAGGATTTAGGATGCATCTCTCTTGTGAAATTAATGCAGTTTGACACTATTTTAACTGCTAAGACCCAGCGATATGGTATTATGGGAAATGTGGTACTGATATCAAGAAATTGGATCCCCAAATTATAAAACCTGTCACTAAGGAGGCTGTCCAGCCACCAAGGACACTTGGTGGCTATGTTGAACTGGATGAGGGCGAACAAATTGAAATTGAATCCAGACAAGACAGAGGTTCTCCTGGTCAGTCATAAGGGCGAACAGGGTATACGGTTACAGCCTGTGCTGGATGGGGTTACACTCCCCCTGAAGGCGCAGGTTTGCAGTTTGGGGGTGATCCTAGATTAATCTTTGAGCCTGGAGCCCCAGGTTTCAGTGGTGGCTAGGGAGCCTTTGCACAGTTAAAACATGTGCACCAGTTGCACCCATACCTTGGGAAGTTGGACTTGGCCACTGTGGTCTACACTCTTGTTACTCTACGTAGGGCTGCCTTTGAAGACTGTTTGGAAGCTCCAATTAGTCCAACGGGCAGCAGCCAGGTTGCTAACTGGAGCGGTGTACAGAGAGCATACCACTCTCTTGTTGTGTCAACTCCACTGGCTGCCAATTTGCTACCAAGCACAATTCAAGGTGCTGGCTTTGGCCTATAAAGCTCTAAATGGTTCCGACCTAGCTTACTTGTCCAAACGTATCTCCCACTATGACCCACCTCGTAGTTTACGATCTTCAGGGTGGGCCTGTTCTCGATCCCACCATCTTTGCAAGCGTGACTGGTGGGGACGAGAGACAGGGCCTTCTCAGTGGTGGCCCCCTGTCTGTGGAATGCCCTCCCTAATGAGATCAGGCAGGCTCCCTCACTCCTATCCAGAACCGGCCCGAGGTAATTCCAAGTAGTAGGCGAACCTACTACTTGCCCCCCCCCATTTTGGCGCCCAACCCCCCCCCCCCCCACACACACACACACACACAAACCAGAGGCCGCGGCAGCGGCAGCGGTGGCGACGGTGCCGGTGCACATAGAATTATAGAATCATAGAATAGTAGAGTTGGCCATCCAGCCTCTGCTTAAAAGCCTCCAAAGAAGGAGCCACCACCACAGCCCGGGGGAGAGAGTTCCACTGCCGAACAACTCTCACAGTGAAGAAGTTCTTCCTGATGTTCACACATCCAAGACTGGAATCTCCTTTCCTGTAGTTTGAAGCCATTGTTCCGTGTCCTAATCTGCAGGGCAGCAGAAAACAAGCTTGCCTCCCTATGACTTCCCCTCACATATTTATACATGGCTATCATGTCTCATCTCAGCCTTCTCTTTTGCAGGCTAAACATGCCCAGCTCTTTAAGCCACTCCTCATAAGGCTTGTTCTCCAGACCCTTAATCATTTTAGTCACCCTCCTCTGGACGCTTTCCAGCTTGTCAACATCTCCCTTCAACTGGACACAGTATTCCAGGTGTGGTCTGACTAAGGCAGAATAGAGGGGGAGCATGACTTCCTTGGATCTAGATGCTATACCCCTATTTATGCAGGCCAAAATCCCATTGGCTTTTTTAGCTGCCGCATCACATTGTTGGCTCATGTTTAACTTGTTGTCCACGAGGACTCCAAGGTCTTTTTCGCACACACTGCTGTCAAGCCAGGCATCCCCCATTCTGTATCTTTGCATTCCATTTTTTCTGCCGAAGTGAAGTATCTTGCATTTATCCTTGTTGAACTTCATTTTGTTAGTTTCGGCCCATCTCTCTAGTCTGTCAAGATAGTATTGATGTCAAGGACAGAACGCCACAGAATCAAAGATAACAGAGTTTATTGGATTTACAGAACTCAAAATGCCCGTAAAAGACAAGGGCTAGGCAACACTGGCCTTAAAAAGCAAAAAGGGGCAAGAAAAACATTCAAAAGATAAACCGGATTAAACCGGAGTTTAATCCGGACAAAATCAAAACAGCTTGCTTCAGCCTGAGAATAAACAAAACAGAAACTGGTGAACAAAGAGTTCAAAAGAATGAAACTAATTGGCAGCAGATGCTTCTCTGCTGCCAGCACTATGTTTTGAGTAACTTAGAAGTTACTCCTCCACACAGCAGGCAAGGTTCCAATACAAACACAACAGCCGAGGATTGAAGCAGTAGCGTAGTCCCAGTTCTTTCCGAAGGTCGTAAGGCAGAAGCAGACGTTTGTAGTTCACCAAGTCCAGGTAGGAGAATCCGAGCCCGTAGTCAGTTCAGTCCGTAAATCCAGAGTAGCAGATGGCGTCCGTCAAGAAGACGACGGAAGGTCAAAGGTAGTCAGCACACGAAACACACCCGTCTTCAGGAAAACGTCCCACACAGATCCCAAGCGTTCGTCCAGATTACCTTGCCCAACGCAATTTGCAATTGCTCCCAAACCCCATTTTATGCCAGTTACAAGTCCTCATCACTATCAGCTGCCCTCCTTAACCCGGGCGTTTCCTCATCACTTTCCTCATCAGAGCTGGAACACCTCTGACTACGCCCCACAGCATCCCCAGCTGTGGATCCCGTCCCATCCCTCCAGCTTGTCCATGGGTCTAGTCCTGAAGGTCCCCAATCATCTTCCATCCCATCATTGCCAGTGGCACCCAATTCCTCCCTTACCCGAGTCCAATCCATCTCATCCTCTTCCGAGCTCACCACCTCTTCCTGCATTCTCTCTGTAAACCCCTCAAAAGAATCCTCGTCAGATGGTTCTGCAAAGATATCTCGCAGCCTCTTTCTTTCTCGCTCCTCGAGAGTATCTGACTCTCGAGGAGTCTTACGCCCACGCTTCCCAGTAGCAGAGCCATGAGGCTCAATCATAACAATTGAACTCTGCTCCTGTCTTCTCCCAATTTGGTGTCATCTGCAAACTTGATGATCGTGCCTTCTAACCCTTCGTCTAAGTCGTTAATAAAGATGTTGAACAGAACCGGGCCCAGGACGGAGCCCTGCGGCACTCCACTTGTCACTTCTTTCCATGATGAAGACGACGCATTGGTGAGCACCCTTTGGGTTCGTTCGCTTAGCCAATTACAGATCAACCTAACCGTAGTTTTGCCTAGCCCACATTTTACTAGTTTGTTTGCCAGAAGGTCGTGGGGGACTTTGTCCAAGGCCTTACTGAAATCCAGGTATGCTACATCCACAGCATTCCCTGTATCGACCCAACTCGTAACTCTATCGAAAAAAGAGATCAGATTAGTCTGGCATGACTTGTTTTTGGTAAATCCATGTAGACTATTAGCAATGACCACGTTTGTTTCTAAGTGTTCACAGACCACTTCCTTAATGATCTTTTCCAAATCTTGCCTGGTATCGACGTGAGGCTAACCGGACGGTAATTGTTTGAGTCATTCTTTTTTCCCTTGTTGAAGACAGGGACCACATTCGCCCTCCTCCAATCTGCTGGGACTCCTCCTGTTCTCCAAGAACTCTCAAAGATAATTGCCAGTGGTTCTGAAATAACTTCCGCTAGTTCCTTCAATACTCTTGGATGTAGCTGATCTGGCCCTGGGGATTTGAATTCGTTTAGAGAGGCCAGGTGCTCCTGGACAACTTGTTTCCCTATTTGGGGTTGGATTTCCCCCAATCCTTTGTCCATTCCATGTTGCTGAGGTTGAAGATGGCTTTCTTTTTGTGAGAAGACCGAGGCAAAGAAGGCATTAAGTAGTTCTGCCTTTTCCCCGTCCCTTGTCACCATCACCCCATCTTCTCCTCACAGTGGCCCTATCGCGTCCTTGTTCTTCCTTTTTCTACCAATGTTTTTCTACGCTGTCCAGGACCCGCCTTCCGAGTGATGTGAGAGCGTGCACATCACCCGGAAGACGGGGCCAGGACAGTGTACACCCGCCCGCCCTGCGTGCCGACGCATGCTCTCCTGGGCCCGCCTTCTGGGTGATGTGCATGCTCTCACATCACCTGGAAGGTGGGCCCAGGAGAGCGTGCATCGGCATGCAGGGCGGGCGGGCGTACGCTCTTCTGGGCCCACCTTCTGGGTGACGTGAGAGTGTGCATGTCACCCGGAAGGCGGGCCCAGGACAGTGTACGCCCGCTGTGCAGCCAAAAAAAGATGGAAGATGGCGGCGGGTGGTAGCACTGCACCGTGTTTACACAGGGGCGCCTCGAGAGCGCCCCTGTTGGTGTGCGCCAGCGGCGGGCTCATATGTCACCTCGCTGTTGGACTGCCTCTGTTCCTATCCTTTCGTAAACATCTCAAAACTTGGCTATGGGACCAGGCCTTTGAGCAATAGAAGCAGCACTAACTGTAAAATGAAATTAGGATGAATAATGGACAGACCTGGATCACGATTTGGAATGCGCCCTTAAATGTATATTTATATGGATGTTTTAACTAATGCTATCTATTTTAACTGTAATTGTTTTCATATATTATGTTTTATATTGGTTTGTTCAGCATCTAATAATGCTAATTGTAAGGCCGCTCTGAGTCCCCCCTCGGGGGTAAGAA
This sequence comes from Anolis carolinensis, assembly GCF_035594765.1. Classification (NCBI taxonomy): domain Eukaryota; kingdom Metazoa; phylum Chordata; class Lepidosauria; order Squamata; family Anolidae; genus Anolis; species Anolis carolinensis. The sequence goes on along the minus strand of NC_085842.1, from coordinate 94,757,096 downwards.
AGGCAGGATATAAATGCTTGTAATGGATAAATAAATAAATAAATAAATAAATAAATACATAAATAAATAAAATATGTGAATTACAAGATGTGGCCCCATTGAGATTTATAGCCTATATGCTCTTGCCGTATAGTAACCCCTTTTCATGAATTACCTTTGGAATGTTTAAAAAGCAATGCTTTACGATTGGAAAGATTAGCTGTTTACAAGAAACATTGTCCAGGGGACGCTTGACTGGATTTACTCAGTCTTCGAGGAGGCTCTTTCCATGTCCTCAATTTTGAAACAGTTGAAAACCAACTCACTAATGCCTTGAAAGATCTCTGCAGCTACTACAAAGATAACCACCAGAAGCCTAACCCTGCCAAGACACAAGTGTGTGCTTTCCACCTACGTAACCGTGAAGCCAACAGGAAACTGAAAGTTACTTGGGAAGGCCAAGAGCTCGAACACTGTTTCCATCCTAAATAGCTTGGTGTCACCTTAGATCGAACATTAACATATAGGAAACACTGCATGAACACCAATCACAAAGTTGCTGCACGCAATAACATCCTGTGGAAACTTTCTGGCAGTGCATGGGATGCAGACCCAAAATTAATAAGAACATCAGCCCTGGCCTTGTCTTACTCAACTGCTGGGTATGCCTGCCCTGTATGACACAAGTATGTCCATGCAAAGCAGGTGAACATAGCACTGAACGAAATATGCAGAATAATCCCACAGGATGCCTTAAACCTACACCTGTTGATAAACTGCAAGCTAGCTGGCATTGCCCCCCCCCATCCAATGTGCGATGGGAGGTTGCTATTAACTGTGAGAGAAATAAGGTTGAACATTGTGAAAGCCATCCACTGCATGACTATCAGCCTCCTCCCAGTAGACTCAACTCAAGGAAAAGCTTAATGAGAACCACCACTCCTCTTAATGTACCTCCAGCAACAGCAAGAGTATTCCTCTGGGCAGCTAAACCAGGCAATCCCATGAGGGTCTGCCTCCAGGGGCGACTTGGGCAACTTGGAAGTCCCTGAACAGACTCAGAGGTGAAGTGGGCAGATCAAAAGACAATCTGGCAAAATGGCACTACCTGGAGGAATCCTCTACCTTATGTGACTGTGGAGCAGAACAAACAACTCCGCATATTTATGCTTGCCCACAATGTCCTGTCTCATGTACGGAGGAAGAGTTGTTTAAAGCTACAGACAATGCAGTCGCTGTTGCCCGCTTTTGGTCTAAAACTATTTAGCTGCTTGTGATTCCTTTATTTTATCACTTTTAGACTTATTTATTATGAAATGCTTTTGACAAGAAATAAATAAAACCTTTGGAATTTTGGTCAACACCCCCAGACCTCAGAAAACAAATTTCCATAATCCCCTCACAATGAACTAGGAGATGTGAGGGGAGAAAACAATGCATTGGAGTCAGAGCTGCGGGTTCTGTTTCTTGTTTTTCTCCTGATATGATTTGGACAATTTGTAGGGATGAGCCATCTCCCATGCCTCAAGCCAGCCTCACCCAATGAAATGAGCATCTTCCTCAAGCACCTATTGTGTACTAACTAACCCCATTATGTTCACCGGAGCTGTCAAAGACCTGTCCGTAGAATATCTGTTAACACAGAGTGCTGGTGCCTCACCATACTGCAATTCCCAAGATTCCATAACATTGAGCCATTTCAGTGAAAGTGTTTTCAAAATGTATTAATTCTGTATTGGAGATGCTCTATAATGGTACTTCCTGATGGACACCCCCTTGGAGACTAGATACACTAAGACAGAGTATTCCACTCTCAAACTGCTCTTAGTTCTTTTGAATATTTAGTTCAAATCTCTTTTCTCATAATTTGAATCCATTTTTCAGGTCCTAAAGTGGCAGAAAACAAGCTTTAAAATATCCATCATATCACATTTTGCTCTTCTCTTCTCTAGATTAAACAAACCTTATTCAACTATTTCTCGTGTATCTTGTTTTTCAGAATGTTCGGTGTTTTGCATCATTCTCCTCTGGACATATGCCATATGGCTGATATCCTTCAATTGTAGTGTCAAAAACTAGACACAGCTTGACACCACTTTGACTGCCATAGTTGAATTATATTGAATCCTGGGAGTTGTAGTTTTGCTAGGTCTATAGGATTCTCTGCCAAAAAGTGCTGGTACTTCACCAAACTGCAAATCCCAGGATTCCATAGCAGTGAGTCATGGCAGTCAAAGACGAGTCAAACTGCATTAATATATCCTATATCAATCTTGAAATAATTCAGATCGGCCATGACCAGTTCCTCGGTGTTTATCACTCTGTTGTTTTATTTATATACAATAAGGCCATCATCAAAATTCTGTCCACTTTGTATTCGAGCACCATCCAGTTCTGTGATAATGTAGGGAAGGACTCAATTCCCTTTGGTTGGCACAATTATTCCTCCCTCCATCTGCTACTTCAGATGACTCATTCTGACTTCTTGACTTTTTATTCCCCTTTCTAGTCTCAAAAAGGGATGGCTAGCAATTAAAATATTAGCTGGGGGAAAAGCATTATCATAATGCACAGAACTATCCCTCAGTCCCAGAATTAATTAGATAAAATTTGGAAGAAAAAGACCTAAGAACTTTAAAACTTTTCATGAGTTACAACAACCTTCATGCCCAAAATGGGAATATTTTCCTGTTATTCTTAGATGGAGGCTTCGAGACTGTTGTCTGGGAGGAGTGTGTTCAAGCTTTTCTCCTCCTTAAATTCCTTAAGAAAAAAAGAGGCATAGGTCCCTTTCAATGCAGTTTTATTAAGAGCATTCCGAAAAAATATTATTGGCCGAAATCTTGTTAGTGTGGAGAACACATATATAAGGATACTTTTTCAGACATATAACCATTTCAGATGGGGTACAGGAAAATATTATCTTCCTTTGTGGTCTGTCTCAAAATCTTCCCCAGGTGGATTTCCCTATGAGGGAAGAAAAAGGAGGAGGGGTCAGCAATTAAAACCATAAAGATCTAACTGTTCTGGGCTCTTGGGAGAAGGAAGAGGAAAATGCAATCCATGTATGAGAGTAGTCTCATTTCTTCTCTTCCCCCACAAAGCCAAGTCCAGCTGCGACATCATGGTCTGAATGCTCTCCCTTCTCACCATTAAGCAGCGGTGGCAGCAGCAACCTTTCTTGGGGCTTGATGGGTGCCAGCAAAGTGGGAAAGGATGCAGAATTGTGTGGCTGGAGCTACACTCTAATGTACGAATTTGGCCAGTAAATGACATCTTTCACTATTAATCCTTGCCCCATTTGTATTATTGGATATAGAGGAAGTCTTGATTCTTTCAGGTAAGTATTGTGAGGATTTGTAAAAAGACACCATGATGGAATAGCTTGACCGGAAAGGCATGTGTTGACAGCTGATTGGCTGAGCCAGCCAGGAGCCAGAATTCTGAATGGCTACTGTCTCTAGCTTGATCTGATCACCATGCTCAATATATCCCATATGCATGGGGGTATTGGGATAACGATATAAAAGGTTTGCTAGGGTAGATCCTTGCTCTCCCAGACTCATCCCGCCCCCCCCCCCAGCGAACCAAAATCCCAGCCCCTCCAGAATCAAAATCCTGGCTACGGGCCTGTATGAGAGGGCAGAGATTTGCAAGGAACCACAGAAACAATATACAGACAACATTTCACTTGTACCTTCCACCTAGAAAATGATGTGTCTGCTATAGCGACATAGCTGTTTTATCAAACACCACTACCTACTTTAGCAAATCTATAGTTTGCTAAAGGGCATCAAGATGAAATGGTATAAAAGGAGTTAAGTCTTGGCCACCTTGCAAAAGGAGTAGCAGCAGCAAGGATCCTCTTCCTATGTTAATCCTGTGTTCATTTAATTAAGGCTTTATATATATCTATATCTATATATCAGAAATGAACATGGCTGGGAGGAGATTTCTAGCTACACCATCGAAGGCTCAGCCAATCCCAGCCAGGGAGGGAGGATTCGAACTCTAACAATGAAATAGACTCTGTTTAGCTCCTTGCAAGAACACAGATGGGCAGACTTGGGCGTGAGTCCACAGGTCTCCTTCCTATAGCCATGGATGAATAAATCTGCCTCTGTCTTATGTCTTCAACTGACTTTGGTGAGTTAATTATAATCTGGGAACTTAATTAATTGCTAGCATTCCTTGCCAGGCAGAATTCTCAAATTATTGCAGACTACATTCGATATCAGCTGGATATTTCTCACAATAGCCTCAGCTATCCACTGGCCGTATCAGGGATAGGCAACATGCACAAGTAGGATTTGCAGAGGACATTATTTGTCTGTGAGGGAGGCAAAGAATTCCAGCCTCCCTAACAGAAAAAAGGTTTGACTAACACCCACACAACTCACAAACAATATGCCAGCCCTCCGCTCTCCAAACCAGAAATAGAGTGATATATATTGGGGGGGGGGGTCCCATTTCTTTGGCATTTTTACAATCTGTATAGTCCCGGAATCCCAAATGCAGAAGATTTTCCCTTAGACTTGCTACAGTTGCTCACTCTGCCTTAAATACTGCAGAAATGAATTGATAACAAGTAATTTGTTATTTGCAATGAGGAATAAGGCTTTGCTTTTTAGTAATAAGGGTGCGGCTCCTTTCAGGTGCCAAGTATACGGCTTCTCTGTTCTCCAAAGTAACTTGACAATACGTGTGCACAACAAGATGTATGTGCTTTTAAGGCATCTGCTTTATTTATAGATCTACAAGCAGAACAAACAGTAGGCAAATTGAGAAAACAGCTCTGATTTTATAGCAATTCTATAAGGAGAACAACTGTATCTTAACCCAAGGATGAAAATAAATGTCTGCATTCTCTCTTTTTTCCAATTGAAATACAAATCTGATTGTTTCTTCTGATATACCCCCTGAAGGTAAATTGCTCATTCAGGTCAGGGAAAAAACATCTACAATTAAGTAGAGCCATTACTGTCTTTTGTCAAGCTCAGAGTTATCATCAGGCAAAGCTTTAGACAAAATCCTAGCAATGAGGCCAGTTCCAAGAAATCAAGGCAATGCAGAGGCATAATAACAATATTATGTGGAACTGGGGTTATCCCCATATTCCCATAATCTTGATGTTCAGTGTACAGTAGATATACTGCTCTCCCACTTTAGAGTGTGGCAAAAAATGTCTACTCTCAGCTCAAGAATGGAAAACTGAATGTTGGTGGACAGCAAAAGAAATTTAAAGATGGGTTTAAAGCTAACCTTAAAAACTGTGGCATAGACACAGAGAACTGGGAAGCCTTGGCCCTTCAGCATACTAATTGGAGGTCAGCCTCCAGCAGTGCTGTGAAATTCAAAGAGGCATGAATGGAGAGTGAAAGGGAGAAATGTGTCAAGAAGAAGGCACATCAAGCCAACCCCTGTCGGGACCGCCTTCCATCTGGAAATGTATGTCCTCACTGTGAAAGAACATGCAGATCCAGAATAGGTCTCTACAGTCACCTACAAACTCACTGCCAAGACTACCCTTAGAAGGCGATCATACTTTGTCACGGGTGATAGCGGATAATGATGATGATGATGATGATGATGATGATGATGATGATGATCATTGCTGTTCAGTGCACAATAGATTTATTGCTCTCCCACTTTAGAGCATGCCTCCCTAACACATGCCATTACTCACAGACCAAATCAAACTTCTTGAGATGTCAAGTAGTTGTTTGAAAAACTACAGTTTTATAACAACAATGTAATTTAATGTGAAATCATGAAAGGGATACTGAGGAGTGACTGGCAGTTTGAAACACTGAGTTTTCTAGCCTCGGGAGAAAGGGAAAGGCATTATGCCTTTTGGGCATATTTATCAAATATTTGGTTAAATGCACGTGGCATATTTGCAAAAGATGTGACAGCTTCCATTGGAAGATACTTGTATCATTTTGTCAAACTGGCTAGTTTCCTCACATATTCCAAGTATGATGTGGGATGTTAAGACAACTCAGATACCAGATGGCAAGAAATGTCTACTAGGATTTTTTTTACTTCCCTTGCATAAAACAAGATAGATAAAATTACTGTGTAAATACTTGAAATATTATTCTCCCAGCATTTGATGGAGCCCAAGTCCATAGCCCACCCCCCACCCTGAAAATTTTCAGATTTTTTAACTTGAAACTTTTTAGCTAAAAAGAATTTTGATTTAATTAAGTCTATATATAAATAAAGAATGAGTAGCAAAATTTAAATTATTTTATGTCATGGACCTACACTTCATGATTTTCTAAAAAATAAAAATAGTTTCACCCCTCCCTTTTTCTGGCTATGGGCCTGATGGAATCTCACTGACATCAGAAGAGTTCCACTAAAGACAGAAGTTTTGAAGATCTTAGACTGGAGAAATATCTTGTATTTTTCTCTTTGCATATCAAGCCTTTGCAGGTCTCTTTAAGCAGGTATTTTTTTTTAAAAAAAGAAGTCTTCATTTTCCTAAGCTATTTTCTGCAATACCTTTTGACAACTTACTTTTTTCTTCAACTGTGTGTACATTTTAGAGCCTCAACATATGAGTGGCAACTTAAAATCAGTCAATTTTTGTTGTATGTCTTCATGTTTCCAACCTATGCTGCCTTTCTCTGGTCAATATCCAAGTCATTAATTGTTGAATGAAATCTTATATGTTAAAGATGTTTGCACCTGTGAAGGGATGCAAGACTTCTATTCTGACAATCCAATGTCATGCAATGACAATTTGGAATGGCCCTGGACTATGACTTTGGATGATGTGGGATAGCTAATACTCCAGAAGACAGGATCAGAATTCAAAATGACCTTAATGTATTAGAGAGCTGGGCCAAAACTAACAAAATGAATTTCAACAAGGAGAAGTGTAAGATACTTCACTTAGGCAGAAAAAAATGAAATGCATAAATACAGGATGGGTGACTCAGCTCAACAACAGTACATCTGAAAAATCTCTTGGAGTCTTAGTGGACAACAAGTTGAACATGAGCCACAGTGTGATGCAGCATCTAAGAGAGCCAACGGGATTTTGGGCTGCATCAAAAGGAGTATAGTGTCTAGATCGAGGGAAGTCATAATGCCTTTGCATTCTGCTTTGATTAGACCTCACCTGGAATATTGTGTCCAATTCTGGGCACCACAATTCGAGAGAGATATTGACAAGCTAAAAGGTGTTAAGAGGAGGGTGACTAAAGTGATCAAAAATCTGGAAACCATGCCCTACGAGGAGTGTCTTAAAGAATTGGGTGTGTTTAGCCTGCAGAAGAGAAGGTTGAGGGGAGACATAATAGCCATGTTTAAATATTTGAAAGGCTGTCATAAGGAGGAGGGAACAGGTTTGTTTTCTTCTATCCTGGAGACTAGCACTCAGAGCAATGGGTTCAAATTACAGGAAAGGAGACTCCACCTGAACATTAGGAAGAACTTCCTGACAGTAAGAGTTGTTCAACAGTGGAACTCACTCGGAGTGTGGTGGAAGCTCCTTCCTTGGAGGCTTTTAAAAATAGGATGGATGCTATCTGTTGGGGGTGCTTTGATTGTGCTTTTCTTGCATGGCAGGGGGTTGGACTAGATGGCCCATGTGATCTCTTCCATTATCTATGATTCTATTATTTGGACAGGGAGCCATCTCAGTCTTATTTCTCCAGAATAAGATCTGTATCCATAATAAAGAACCATGGGGTTTTACTCATATAAAAGCCTTATTGTTTTCTATGAACTATATTTTCTTCTTCAACAACCTTCAGGCAACAACAAAGGAAACAAGCCGAACAAGTGAGGTTGCTGTCAAAGCAGTGTGAATATTTTAGCGTGAAAGCTCTGCCTATTTTGGCCTTCCAGTTTTGCCTGAATCCCATTAGCTTTTTTCATAGATGGCAGAATGCTTACAGTTTTGAGATAAATTAGCAATTGATGTTTACTCTCTCACAAAGGCTTGAATTATTCTAACAGTAACTTCCCACCCTTTTTCTCAGTTAGGACTGCATACATAAATTGGACTGAGAAGTACTGATGGTTAGGCAATTTTTCTAGAAAAAGAAAGGAAAGGAAAGGAAAGTACAGAGAATATGCAAAAATTGAGCATTTTTTAATCTCCATGATCTTACTGGCAATAACTGGTTTGGGAAAATTAATATTGAACAGAAGGAAGTGTTCTTTCTCAGGCTTCTTTGTCCAGATGTATTTTACAATCACAATTCACTATGTTTGTGTACATATTAAACAGTTTGATCTAAAATGTGTCCTTTTTTTAAACATACAAATTAGCTTGGAGCTGTACAATATAGACCTGATTACACAAATTGTACCAAGAAATCCCAGGAATGCAAGTAAACAAAAAGGAGAAAAATAAGCAAAGACTATCTACTTTTCTGCCTTCATTCTTTCATGCAGAGCCAATCTTAAGAAATGGGACTACAAAGTGGAGTCTGCAACATGTGAGTGTGGGGAAGAGCAAACCACTTAGACAGGCCTTGGGTAAGGCCTGTCTAAGATTTCCTTAAAAACCTGAGAGTGTGCACTCTTTTCTTTGATTGCCTACTCTTTTCTTAGATAGCCTTAAAAACCTGTTTCTGTTGGACTCTTTACCTTTAAAAACCTGAGTCTGGGCTGATTCTTGAGTGTGGGCTAGCTGTAATTAAGGCTTGCTGCTCTGCTGTTTGGAAGCTGAGGCAAGGCTATTGTTATTGAAAGTGTTGGCTTCCTGTTGAAGCTTTCTGATCCAGAGTTCACGCAGAGGTGAGGAGAGGAAGCAGGAAGGCAGCTTGCTCCTTGGTTTGGGTAAGGCCTGTCTAAGATTTCCTTAAAAACCTGAGAGTGTACATTCTTTTCTTTGATTGCCTACTCTTTTCTTAGATAGCCTTAAAAACCTGTTTCTGTTGGACTCTTTACCTTTAAAAACCTGAGTCTGGGCTGATTCTTGAGTGTGGGCTAGCTGTAATTAAGGCTTGCTGCTCTGCTGTTTGGAAGCGGAGGCAAGGCTATTGTTATTGAAAGTGTTGGCTTCCTGTTGAAGCTTTCTGAGCCAGTGCACAACACGCTGCTGTAGATCTGCAACCTGCATCACACCAACACCACCATGATCAGGAACTTTATGGGGAGATCAACTCAAAGGCAGACAACTCTCAGGCTTGGAAGGAGGTCACCCATAGAAAGAGGCACAGGACCAGGCAGCTTCCGCAGAACTCCTCTGCTCAGCTGCATTTACACAACAGATTCCAAATTCTCACACCATTAACATACAATCAGGAAACACGTCTTGTGGAGGACCAAAGTTACTTAGATACCACTCAGTGGGCCACTCTTGATCAATGCGCAGGGGATAGCCCTGACGGGGACAGTGCATCGCCACATTCACACTTATGTAATCATACAAATGCTCCATCCCCAATCGTAGACAAGGCACAGCAGGAACACCCTTGGGAGAGTGATGGGCTCTTGGACGCATCTCAATGGATTGTCATTGATGAATGCACTGGGGATGTCGAGGAGGAGGGCAACACTTTACACCTACACAATTCACTTCAACAGGAACACTCTCCAGGGGACATACACACTGTCTTGCACAAAAGGGACTCTGTCAATCCTCAAAGGAAACAGGTCTTGGTAGTAGGTGACTCCCTCCTTAGAGGAACGGAAGCCATCATTTCCAGACCAGATGGGATGGCTCGAGAAACATGCTGCCTCCCGGGGGCAAAAATACACGATATCACTCAGAGGCTCAGCAGGCTCTTAAAGCCCCATCACCCTCCCCACCTTATGTTGATTCATGTAGGTACCAATGACACCGCTAGGCATACTTTTCAAAAGATCACAAATGATTTTCAAGCCCTCGGAAGTAAGCTAAAACTGTGTAATGTACAGGTGATCTTTTCATCCCTCCTCCCCGTTGTAGGACACGGCTCTACAAGGGCCGGAAAAATAGTACAGGTCAATAACTGGCTCAGAAAATGGTGTCAAGAGGAGCATTTTGGCTTCCTTGACCATGGTCTACTCTTCCAGGAGGATGGCCTACTGGCAAGTGATGGGGTGCATCTCACACAAGTAGGAAAACATATTTTTGTACACAGACTCACAAACTTCATCAGGCGCACTTTAAACTAGATCCACTGGGGGAGGGGAACAACAGCCTGGCAAACACTATATTACCCACGACCACAGGGAACTGCCAAAAGGCTAAATGGGGGGCTGCACAAACACAGCAAGGACCAATTACCGAGAGCACAATAATCCCAAATAAACAGCTCAAAGGGAGGTCACAGGGGCTTACATGTCTTTACACTAATGCACAGAGCATGGGAAATAAACAAGACGAACTCCAACTTTTAGCACAGCACCACACGTACGACGTCATAGGCATCACTGAAACCTGGTGGGATGACTCCCATCACTGGAATGTAGCCATTGAGGGCTATAACCTCTTTCACAGAAATAGAACAATGGGGAGAGGAGGGGGGTAGCTTTATATGTCAAAAACAGTTGCAGAAGAAATGCAAGACTGTAATCTGGGAAACTAGCTTGAAAGCATCTGGATAAGAATCAAGGGATCCGGGACTCAAAAAGATCTTGTCGTGGGTGTCTACTACAGACCTCCGAACCAGGATATAGAACTTGATGAAGCCTTTTGTCAACAGCTGACCAAACAGGCACAAAGAAGAGATGTAGTAGTCATGGGTGACTTCAACTATCCTGATATCTGCTGGAAAACAAATTCGGCCAAGAGCACAAAGTCCAACAAATTCCTCACTTGCCTTGCAGACAATTTTATGGTCCAGAAGGTAGAGGAGGCAACAAGGGGATCAGCAACTCTTGATCTAATCTTAACAAATGTGGAAGACCTGATCAATACAGTAGAAGTTGTCAGATCCTTAGGGGCAAGTGACCATGTGCTCCTGCAGTTTGTGATACAATGGAAGGCTGAAACTAAGACAAGTCAAACACGCATTCTGGACTTTAAGAGAGCTGACTTCCAAAAAATGAAGGAAATACTGAGCAGCATTCCATGGACGCCAATATTAAAAGACAAGGGAGTTAACGATGGATGGGAGTTTTTTAAAAGTGAAATACTCAAGGCGCAAATGCAAACAGTGCCAACAAAGAAAATAATATGGCACGTGCGAAGAAGCCAGAATGGACGTCCAAAGAACTTCTAACTGAGCTAAAACTCAAAAGTGACATGCACAAGAAGTGGAAAAGGGGAGAAATCACCAAAGAAGAATTCAAACGTATAGCCAACTCCTGTAGGGAAAAGGTTCGCAAGGCTAAAGCGCAAAATGAGCTCAGGCTTGCCAGGGACATTAAAAACAACAAAAAAGGCTTTTTTGCTTACGTTGGTAGAAAAAGGAAGAAAAAGGAGACGATAGGGCCTCTGCGAGGAGAAGATGGGGTGATGGCGACAGGGGACAGGGAAAAGGCAGAACTGCTTAATGCCTTCTTTGCCTCGGTCTTCTCACAAAAAGAAAGCCATCTTCAACCTCAGCAACATGAAATGGACGAAGGATTTGGGGAAATCCAACCCCAAATAGGGAAACAAGTTGTCCAGGAACACCTGGCCGCTCTAAATGAATTCAAGTCGCCAGGGCCAGATCAACTACATCCAAGAATACTGAAGGAACTAGCGGAAGTTATTTCAGAACCACTGGCGATCATATTTGAGAGTTCTTGGAGAACGGGAGAAGTCCCAGCAGATTGGAGGAGGGCGAATGTGGTCCCTATCTTCAAGAAGGGAAAAAAGAACGACCCAAACAATTACCGTCCGGTCAGCCTCACATCGATACCAGGCAAGATTCTGGAAAAGACCATTAAGGAAGTGGTCTGCAAACACTTAGAAACAGATGCAGTCATTGCTAATAGTCAACACGGATTTACCAAAAACAAGACATGCCAGACTAATCTGATCTCTTTTTTCGACAGAGTTACGAGTTGGGTCGATACAGGGAATGCCATGGATGTCGCGTACCTGGATTTCAGTAAGGCCTTCGACAAAGTCCCCCACGACCTTCTGGCAAACAAACTAGTAAAACGTGGGCTAGACAAAACTACGGTTAGGTGGATCTGTAATTGGCTAAGCGAACGAACCCAAAGGGTGCTCACCAATGCGTCATCCTCATCTTGGAAAGAAGTCACGAGTGGAGTGCCGCAGGGCTCCGTCCTGGGCCCGGTTCTGTTCAACATCTTTATTAATGACTTAGACAAAGGGTTAGAAGGCACGATCATCAGGTTTGCAGACGACACCAAACTGGGAGGGATAGCCAACACTCCAGAAGAAAGGAGCAGAATTCAAAACAATCTTGACAGACTAGAGAGATGGGCTGAAAATAACAAAATGAAGTTCAACAGGGACAAATGCAGGATACTTCACTTCGGCAGAAAAAATGGAATGCAAAGATACAGAATGGGGGACACCTGGCTAGACAGCAGTACATGTGAAAAAGGTCTTGGAGTCCTTGTGGACAACAAGTTAAACATGAGCCAGCAATGTGATGCAGCTGCTAAGAAAGCCAACGGGATTCTGGCCTGCATAAATAGGGGAATAGCGTCTAGAACCAGGGAAGTCATGCTCCTCCTCTATTCTGCCTTGGTCAGACCACACCTGGAATACTGTGTCCAATTCTGGGCACCACAGTTGAAGGGAGATGTTGACAAGCTGGAAAGCGTCCAGAGGAGGGCAACTAAAATGATCAAAGGTCTGGAGAACAAGCCCTATGAGGAGAGGCTTAAAGAACTAGGCATGTTTAGCCTGCAGAAGAGAAGGCTGAGAGGAGACATGATAGCCATGTACAAATATGTGAGGGGAAGTCATAGGGAGGAGGGAGCAAGCTTGTTTTCTGCTGCCCTGCAGACTAGGACACGGAACAATGGCTTCAAACTACAGGAAAGGAGATTCCACCTGAACATCAGGAAGAACTTCCTCATTGTGAGGGCTGTTCGGCAGTGGAACTCTCTCCCCCGGGCCGTGGTGGAGGCTCCTTCTTTGGAGGCTTTTAAGCAGAGGCTGGATGGCCATCTGTCGGGGGTGCTTTGAATGTGATTTCCTGCTTCTTGGCAGGGGGTTGGACTGGATGGCCCATGAAGTCTCTTCCAACTCTACTATTCTAGGATTCTATGATTCTATGATTTAATAATAATAGTAGTAATAATAATAATAATAATAATAATAATAATAATAGTTTTATTTCTTGCCCACCTCTCATCACAGCTCGAGGCAGTTTACAGCATTACTAAAACATAAATAAACACACAATCATTTGAAAATGCTCCATTAAAACATATTTCCATAAAATACATATTAAATACACAAAACAAAAATTAGGCATACAGTGGAAGTTTAAAAATCATCATTAAAACTGTCTGGGTAGTCCTGTCAAAAGAGATAGTTCTTCACTTGTATCTTAAATTCCAACAGCTGATCTAGTTGTCAGAGCTCTACCAGCAGGTTGTTCCACAGTCATGGAGCAGCCAATGCAGGGTGGTGATTGCCAATCAGGTTTTGGCTAGTTGGAGTAACTGCCCCCCAAAGGACCTCAGTGTGTGCGGCTGCTTGTACAGAAGAAAGTGATCCTGTAGGTAACCTGGACCTAAACCATGTAGGTCTTTAAAGATCAAAACCAACATCTTGTACTTTGACCAGAAACTAGCCAGTGGAGTGACTTTAGGATAAGTGAAATATGCAAATTGAGGGACAAAATGTGGAGGCAGTGACAGACTTTGTATTTCTCCGCATGAAGATCACTGTAGATGCAGACTGCAGCCAGCAAATCAGAAGATGTCTACTTCTTGGGAGGAGAGCAATGGCCAATCTTGATAAAATAGTGAAGAGTAGAGACATCACACTGGCAATGAAGATCTGCATAGTTAAAGCAATGGTATTCCCCATAGTAACCTATGGATGCGAGAGCTGAGCAAAGGGAGAGAGGACTAACTGTCCTCACTGGGCAGGGAAAGTCTTAACTTGTCATTCCATTTTTTCTACTGCTTTTGAAAGTACAAACCATTCAGCTATGTAACAGGATCGCTTAGAAGGTGATATACTCTTCTCGGTTGGAGGTTTACAAGCAGAAGCTGGATGGCTAAAGATGGTGTTGCTCTAGTTGTGGATTTCCACCCTCTCTCCCCTCATACCACACACTTGACACAACCAGATTAAAAATTGCAGGATTTTGTTTATGAATAAATAATATACTGTATATAATGTCCTGCTAGTACAAGGCATTTAACAGTATAATAAGGTGTTTCAGAAAGTGGTGGATTCTTCTTGGTTGGAGGATATATAAGCAAAAGCTGGATGGCTGCAGGTCAAGCTTACTATACTAGTGGATTGCCTGCATGAGGAGGTGGATTCAACCAAATAGTCTTCGCAGTCATGTCCATTTCTATGATTCCACCTTCTCTCTCTCTCTCAGTATCACAGGCCTGAGCTAAGCCAATTCTTACAAAAAAAACCCCATACAGACAGAAGATCTGACAACTAAGCTCCCATTTCCATCTAATTTGACTTTTTCTTCATGGGTTACCTCCTCCAGCCCTTTTGCTGTAGATCCTTAAGAATGAACATCACAATTGATGTATAGTTCCTTCTTCAAATAAAGTAAGCATGAAACAATACACCCTCCCATTCTCCCAAGTTGGCAGAAACAATCCCAATTCATCCTCTTATCGTCCCACCTTTTCAACTGCTTTGAAATGTGTCAAATTTTCCATGTCTTCCTGGTTTTCCATTTTTCTAAGTTTTCTTCAGTCACAGCAGACTGAGTTTAAAGTGAAAATTTTCCATAGTTTGCATTAAATTAACTCAGCTGGGAAGAGAAGAGAGGACAGTTCAGACAAATGCAGACTTCTGCAGCCTCTCTTAGCTTGTCTGTTCTTCCTCTTTAGTAACTTTTGCCATTAAATACAGGGATTATATAACTTCCCTGGTCCAGCAGTTTCACTGTTTGTAGGTTTGGCCCAGGCACAATGCAAGGTTCTGGTTATGTTCCATAAAGCCCTCTACAGACTGGGTCCAGATTTGACAAATCATGTCTTCCAATATAAACCTGTCCAGGCCCCAGGTTCACAGATATGATTGTTTGAGACAAAATTTGGAATTTTTCAGAAGCTACCCCTAGGCGTTGAAACTATCTCTGTAGAAAAGGTTAGGAAGGTCCCCTTAATGCTGTCCATCCATCTGGCAGGCAAAGCCTTTTTTATTTCGAAAGGCTTTTAAAACTGAAGGTTACTAGGGAAAATGGTTTGTTAAATATATCATATGGTTCTAAGATTTCAATGGTTTTAATAATGTTAATAGTTGTATTATGTTTTAAGGCAGACTTTAAAACTGTATTGAATCATTTTTAATTTATAAGCTACCTTTTGGGAGTAAACTGAAGTATGAATGAAGTGATGGGGGAGGAAGAAGTGGTTCTACATGTAAAAAGAAAAATACCTCATTTCATACAAAAAAGACACTGTGAAAATAAACATAGTTGTTTATTTGCTTAGTACATAAACAGTGACCTTCTGTTTGTTACAGTAACTTTAGATTATCTGTATTCAGTAATCACTAGATTCGGTATCCTTAAAAAAGCCATTGGAAAAATTGTTTTTGATGATACGAGATTTATTTACACACACACACATATATATAGGAGAACGTTATAAGAGGGTCAATAGCATTAATGCCACAGCAAATTCCTGTTCCCCATGAGATTTAAGGAGGAGTCGAAAGAACTATAAAATTCACTGAAGAGATCCAAATTAGTTATCTTCTCCCTTTCCAAGCCAGTTCAAACATAAATTGCTCGCTAAGTCATCTGCGCACTTTGGGATTTTACCAGCTTGAAAGGCATGCAACTGAGATGACAGAAACAAACGCCTTTAATTCACTAATAACCATTTTCCTGCCATCCCTGTCCATCAAATGCTACACAAATAGTGAAGTCATTCTACTGTAGAGGTTGAGCTTTCTTTACATTTCTCAGATCTCAGGGCCTGGTTCTCTGTAGTCCTCAGGGCAAGGGGAGGAATCTCAGGGGAAAAGCACTGTCTTGAAAAGTGGGTGCAAGTATATTTTCATCATTTGTTGGACTTGGTTTTCTATTTGAATGTGCAAAAGACAGGATGCTTAATGTAGCATGCTAAGTATAATTTCATTTTTAATGCTATCACAGCTCAGTTCTGTGACCTCACAAGGGATCATCCCTCAGTCTCAGGTTTTGGTGCTAAAATCTGAGTGCCTGGGATGGCCTTGTCCTGGCAACCCTGACTAAAGTGCAGCCTCCTCAAAAATTCTATAAGAGAGAGCTCTTCAGTATGGGGCAGATCATAAACTGAACCTGCACTTTTAAACATAATTTAGTATTTTCCTGGGGCAAGGTGTCAAGTTCAAATATGACCACTCAGCTGGACCTATGCTAGAAATTTCACTTGATAGCAAGAGACCCAATGCAAACTTTGCTTTAAATCTAACATTTCACTCATCTGCAATTTGCATTGTGAAATAGTGTTTCACAATGACAAACAGAACAGTATACTGTTGTCCACTGTACAAACTGTGGTGTGGATGCTCAGTTTGGATCACAGAAGGAGCAAAGAGATAAAGCTTTCCCCTTACTCCCATTTTAGGGTACCAGTCTGGATCAAACCTCAAGCACATTCTCTAAAGCAGGGCAGAAAAAAGCAGTGCTGGTAACTTCATCTTTTGCAGAAGATCTGTTGCATCCCACAGATTCAAACGGTTGAAGGAACAATGAGAACTCAGGGTTTAACCCAGTGGTTCCCAAACTTATTTGGCCTACGGCCCCCTTTCCAGAAAAAATATTACTCAGCGCCCTGGAAATTTTTTTAAAAATTTAATAGCAATTAAACAGAAAGTTATATGTACCTGTGGCCATCACGGCTCCCCTGGATTGCTGCAGAGCCCACCAGGGGGCTGCAGCGCCCACTTTGGGAATATCTGGTTTAACCCTTCTAGGGTTGAAGGGAACTCATCACTTTTATATTATCTATTCACACATCTACCTGTTTAACCTGTAATGAATCTACTTTGGATTCAGTTATTTGTGACGCCCCTGGCTGCGAGAGCACTGGAAACCAATACACCGAGGCCAATAAACAGTCTAATATCTTTATTAAGGAATTAAGAAATTAAAACGAAAACAAGTAGAAAGTATAGTCCATCAATAGACCTTTCAGGAAAGGTCAAATATAGTCCAGTAGTATATTGTCCAATATATAATATTAGAGTTTAAAGTTTGTAATCCAAAAACTGAAACGCACTCAAACTTCCAAACAGTTTGAGTGGGGAAAACGTCCAAGTCTTTCACTAGAGTTCAAAGCAAGTCCAAAGGCAAGAAATTGAAGACAAAGCTGGATACACGGCACGACAAGACAAGACTGGATTCACGGCAAGATAAGTCAAGGAACACGGCTTGGCAAGGCACGACAAGGCTGGAAGGCAGTGGACTTAAATGCAGTCCACACTTGGCTGGAAGCGAAGTTAATCCTCCAAACTGACACATTGACTCCGCGCTGGCTAGCCAGTGCACAGAACTTTTAAGGAACTTCAAATCTCTTCACAGAGCAGGTGTCCAAATGCTCTTTTCCTAAGGGAAAAGAGCTAACACAACATCTTCACCAGATGCGATCCTCCCCGAGAGTTCTCAGGGGAAAATAGGTTAATCAGCAGATTCCCTTGCTGCTAATCGCGCACTTCGTCTTTGTCCAGCTTGCTCCTGTCTGTTCATTTGCACAAACATTCTCCTATCAAAGGGAGGAGAGCTGGGAAGAGAAGACTCCGTTCCAAGGTCCTTTTTAATGAGCACTGAACTTGAATTGTCAATAGGGTACATCTGGAACGGGGCAGAGTCTTGCTGAATTGGCACTAAACCTGTTTCCTCATCGCTGTTGTCCACAATGGAGTCAGGTTCACGGCCCAAGGGTCCATGGGACATCACATTATTCCAGGAAATTGGGTATAATGAACTGGATATCCTTTTCAAAAAAAACAAGGAAGAATACAATGTTGTCATGGTTTTCAAAGGCACTGTGCTGTGTGTGTTAACTGGGAAATGAAGTGCATGAAGCTGATTGGCTGAGCTTGCAAAGATCTGGGGTTTGATTTGATACTGTTTCTGTTCTGCTGCTGCAGAACTTGTTTGGACAAGTTGCTGACTGAGTACTGCTAGATGAGAGAGGAGTGTACTCAAAGAGAAGCCTTTCTATTTTAAGGCCTGTTTACTGCTGAGAAAAGAGGGAGAAGAACCAGGACTGTATTCTTCTCTGAAGCAAATTTGTTTACTGAGAAAGGACTATTTATGACTGTGGACTTCTGTAAGTGATCAGAGGGACCATTGTAAATACTACTGGTTTTTTTTATCTCTTGGAATCAGTAAAGTCCCTGTATTTTTGTTCTGCAAACCTGAGTGGCATGTTATTGTTCTGCGGATGACTCTGGATCATGGGCACACGTAAGAGCTTCCATTTATCATCATCAATCCGCTACAAATGTAAGCTGTCCAATCTAATATGGTGAAGACCCAGGTAAGCTGTATTTTGTTATTCATTTATGCAGTCTGGGTGCTTTCCACACTTGTGAAAGCCATTCAGTTACTCACAGAAGAAGGCTGTAGAGGCAGCTATTGTCAAGGAATATTATGGAGGAAGCTATCAGCATTGATCTCTGGCATGTGTGGGCTCAGAGCTTCCTACTGAGACCTGCATGCCCGCTCATGAAAATAAAAGTATTGTCAAATGTTAGGGTTAAGGCATGTATCCGTTTTCTTCCCCTTCATTACAAAACTGTTTCAGCATAGTCACATAAAGAATAATTAGATAAAAGAAAAGTAATGGAAGCAGTAACATCAAACTGGAGAAGCAAAGGCTTCATTTTGATTCAAAAGGACTTGTGTCTGACAAACGTGAAGAGGACCACACTGGAAATTGGCAGTTAAAGGAAGCAAGACAGTTATTTAGTTGACACCTTGACATGCTGAGGACTGGTTCTCAAAGTGTAGGAAAACCAAGACTTAAACTATACACCGTTATAAATGTGGATTATACAGTAAAATTGACTCTCTCCTTTCTATCCTTTCATAAGACCTTTTGATTCTGGCAGCCCTTTGAGGACTGACTGCTTAAGGAAAAAAGAGGTATCCTGTGCTATATTATTTGTACATGTTCTTTTTATTAGCTATCCTTTTAGCTAGCAGGTGGTGGTGATGATGGTGATGATGATGATGAAGATGGATGACCTGAAGCTGTATGGGAAAACGAACTGAAATCGAGTCTCTGACTAACACTGTCTGAATCTTTAGCACTGATATCATGGAGTTTAGTCTGGAAAAATGTTCGACAGTGGCATTGAAGAAGGGAAAAATCATTGAAAGTGTAGGCATAAATATGCCTAATGGCCAAAATGATAAAGTGTCACCAGCCAGAGGCCTATAAATACCTGGGCATACTACACTGGACAACATCAAACATGAACATGTAAAAACTGTCGTCACCAAAGAATACACTCAAAGGGTTAGAAAAATTCTCAAAAGCAAGCTCAATGGAGGCAATACCATCAAGGCCATAAACACCTGGGCCATACCTGTCATAAGATATACTGCTGGCATTATAAATTGGACACAGGTGGAACTGGATAATTTGGACAGAAAAACAAGAAAACTCGTGACCATTCATCATTCATTGCATCCTCGCATTGATGTAGACCGGCTATATCTGCCTAGAAGATCAGTTGGCAGAGAACTCTTACAAGTCAAACAAGCAGTCAAAGAAGAAGAACATGCCCTGGCAGAATATGTAAAGCAAAGTGAAGAACCTGCTTTGATTGAAGTCAAAAAACAGAAACTCCTCAAACCACAGCAGACAAAGAATCAGTGTCAGCTCACTACAGCTGCTCCTGAATGAACACACGAGACTCTCTGCGATATCACCAGAAACTTTACTGCAGGAAACATAAACATCAGAAAAGCCAAGAATGGGAGGCTCCGGCCAACCATCCTTTATATACCCTCCCCCTCATTTGAAAAGTCTCTTCCCGCTCAGCAAAACCCCGCGCAGATTCCCCGCCAAGTCCAGCAGCCGTTTCTTCTCCGAGTCCTGAGACGCAGGTGTCTTATCAATGTCAGTGACCCTGAAACTCAGAGCCACATCCAGGCTCTAGTAGCAGGGTTCTGACATGGCGTCCTCCTCCCCTTCGTCCTGGAAGGAAAAGATTTAACACAACTATTGTTCTCCGCTGTCCAGAGTTCCTTTATACTTTTTTAACAGGCTGCAATGGAATACCGGGTGTACCTTTCCTAGGTCCTTGGGTAGCCTCAGCTGATAGGTCACTTCGTTTATTCTTTTCGCCACCCTGAACGGCCCTATATAGCGTGGAGCCAATTTCTTAGATGGGAACCCCAATTTCAGGTTTTTTTGCAGTGAATTGGACTCCCCGGTCGCTAATTATTTTGTCGGGGCACCCATGTAGGCGATATACATGCTTTACATACAAATCCGCGAGCTTTTCAGCCGAGGGGAGTTTTGGCAGGGCCACAAAGTGCGCCTGTTTTGAGAATAGGTCCAATATTGTCCAAATGTATCTGTGGCCTCTGCTGGGGGGTAGTTCGCCTACAAAATCCATTGCCACGCATTCCCATGGCCTCATAGGCTCCACCACCTTCTGCAATAGCCCCTGGGGCTTCCCAGGTGGTGTGTTGCCCTCTGCACATAATTCACACTGCGTGACGTACCCCCTGGCGTCTTTCCTCATTCCGGGCCACCAGCATTGTTTGGCCAACAGTTTAATAGTCCTGGTAGGGCCTAGATGACCTGCACCCTTGTTATCGTGGCATTTCCTTAACATTTCTTGTCTCAAACATTCAGGAATATATAATTTCTTATTAACAAACACCAAATCCCCACACAGTTCTCCCTGTTCTTTGTTCGTTTGTAACCATTCGTCCATTCCGTATGCTCGCTTCAACTCTTCCTCCCATATTTCTCCTCCCCCCCGTGGAAATGGCAGTACATTTGTTTTCTTTGGCCGCTTGTGCTCGAGTCAGTACTGCCAGGCCCCATTGCTTATCTAGGAAAAGGCTCCCCTCAGATTCCTGAATTCCTCCCCCGTGCTGAGGCATCCGAGAGAGAGCGTCAGCGAGTATGTTGTGTTTCCCCTGGAAGAACTTGAGTCTGAAATCAAAACGGCTGAAATATTGGGCCCATCTAATCTGCTTCGCTGATAGTTTGCGAGGGGATCTCAGATATTGTAAATTTTTATGATCAGACCAAACCTCAAACGGTATTCCACTCCCTTCCAGAAAGTGTCTCCAGCACTCTAGTGTTTTCAGAATCGCTAAGGCTTCCCTCTCCCAAATCGACCAGTTTTTTTCTGTATCGCTAAACTTTTTCGACAGATAGCCACATGGCTTCAGGTTCCCCCCCTCGTCTTTCTGCAGCAGGACTGCCCCATATGCCCGGTCTGACGCATCGCAATGTATTACAAAGGTCTTAGACATATCAGGGTGCTGTAGGACAGGCTCCTCAGTAAAACGCTTTTTTAGGGCTTCGAAAGCTTCCTGGCATTCTATTGTCCAGGTCAGTTTGGCCCCAGGGGCCTTCACTTTGGCTGTTTCTCCCCTGCCTTTAGTCTTTAACAAATCAGTTAATGGCAAAGTGAGGTGCGCAAAGTCCTTGATAAATGTTCTATAGAAGTTTGCGAACCCCAGGAAGGATTGCAGCTGCTTCCGTGTTCTGGGGGCTTCCCACCCCCTTACATCTTCCACCTTCGCAGGGTCCATCGCCACTCCCTGGGAGGAAATCCTATACCCCAGAAAGTCTATCTGGTCTTTATTGAACTCGCACTTGGCAAGTTTCGCATACAGTTTCGCTTCCCTCAACTTTTGTAGGACTTCCCTGACTAGTTCTACGTGTTGCTCCTTGGTCCGAGACATTATCAATATATCATCTAAAAAAATAAAAACTCCCTTGTACAATAATGGATGCAACACTTCGTTGATTAATTGCATGAACCGGCCCCTCCCCCGCATAAACCGAATGGGAGCACACAATAATTGAATAATCCGAAGGCGCAGGAGAAGGCCGTCTTCCACCTGTCCTCTGGGTTGATCTGCAATTTATGGTAAGCCTCAATTAAATCCAATTTAGTGAATATCTGCCCCTCCGATAACTGGGCGATCAAGTCCTTCACTAAGGGTAGAGGGTATTTATTTACAGTACTGATTGCATTCAGGCCTCTGTAGTCAATGCAGAGCCTCAGCGTTTGGTCCTTTTTCCGCCTAAACAACACAGGTGCCCCTAAAGGGGAATTCGAAGGTTCTATGAAACCCCTCGCTAGGTTTTTATCAATGTACTTTCTCAGTTCCTCCTTTTCCCTAGCCGACATCGGGTATATCTTTGCCTTGGGAAGCTCTGCTCCTGGGACTAGCTCTATTTTCACTTCAACCCTCCGCTTCGGTGGGAAATTGTCTGCTTCCTTCTCGTCAAACACGTCCACAAAATCACGATACTCTGGGGGTAATTTATCTGCCAGTTCTGCTATTCTGATAGAGTCTTCCTCCCCCCTTTTTCCCGGCTCCTTCTCGACTTCCTGGCTCCCTTCTTCCAAACTCATACTGAAAATCATGCTCTTATCCTCCCAGTTGATTTGCGGGTTGGCCTGCCCCAGCCACGGCATGCCTAGTATAATATTATAGTTGGCTATTTGTGATATCACAAATGACACCTTTCCTTCCCAACTCCCTATCTTACACTTTACATCTTCGGCACTGTGCCTAGCTAACGATCCTGATGCTGTGGATCCGTCCAACTGCGAAAATGCTATTGGGGATTCTCGGCTCGTTCTTTCGCATCCCAATCCCCCGGCTAATTCAGGGGAAATGATGTTCCTGGAACATCCACAATCCACAAACGCTTTGCATGTTGCTTGTTTGCTGCCATTTTCAAGCTGAATGGGGACCACTATCATAGCTTTGTCCTGACTTA
Organism: Anolis carolinensis; assembly: GCF_035594765.1. Lineage (NCBI taxonomy): Eukaryota > Metazoa > Chordata > Lepidosauria > Squamata > Anolidae > Anolis > Anolis carolinensis. The sequence goes on along the minus strand of NC_085842.1, from coordinate 94,734,125 downwards.
CCAACCCCCCCGAATGGTGCCTCATCGGTGGTTCTTCCTCGGCGCGTTTTCCTGCCACGGCTCTTGGTTTGGGCGGGCTTCTGCCTTCCCCTTTTCTCTGCCAGCACTCGGCAGCCCTGTGGCCCAACCGGCCGCACACGAAGCAGCCACTCCTGCTGGCGCTCACGTTCCCTCTCAGCTCCGCTCTCCTCCCGGTTGGGGTTGATCCCTCCTTCCGGCTCCCCTCTTTCATCTGCGGCCGTTGCTGTAGCCCTCCTCGGTGCCTCCTCGCCTGGGCCAGCGATGTCTCGACACGCCCCGCCAGCTGAATCCATCCGTGGAGTGTGTCAGGCTCATCACGGTGCACAGCCCAGGAGAGGATCTCCCGCCTGAGCCCCTCTTTGAAGAGTTCCACCTTTGTCACTGCAGACCATTCCGGCACCTTTTCGGCGAGGCATTGGAATTCCTCCGCATACTCAGATACCGACCTCTGCCCCTGGGAGACGGTCTTCAACTTCTCCCTCGCCCGGATTTGCTCCAATGGATCTCGGAAACGGGTCTCCAGGGCCCCCATAAAGCGTCGGACTGACCCCAGACATGGGTCGCGCCGCGCGTGCAGCTGAACGTACCAGCTAGCCGCTCCCCTCTTCAACACTGCACCAATGGCCCGGATCCGGCTGGATTCCGTTCTAAAAGTGTGAGCATTGTCCTCCATATAGCCCCTCACCGTGGTAAGGAAAAAATCCAGTTCAGAGGACTCTCCCCCAAACTCGATCCTTAGTTCCTCTCGTCTCGGTAGGGGTCCCTGTGGCGGCAATCCCCAATCCTCCGCCCGTCGCAAGCCCCCTTGTGGACCAGTGGGCCCCACTGCTGTTTTTCTTGGCCCTGTGCCACGCCCGGCATTCGCCAGGGGCACTAGGGTCTCAGCTGGGAGCGTAGCCGGGATTCTCGGAGGCTTTTCCCCTTCGTCGTCACTCTCCTCCACCCGCGTCAGGCTTGTTTGGGTCTTGGGCCAGGCGCCGGGCTCCTTTCGCATTTCCCTTCCCTTCGGTGCTGGGAGGTCTGCAAAGCCCTGGCTGCTTCCCACGCTCATGTCCCACATTGAGCCAGCCCGAAGTTCCCTTCCTCTCTCTGGCTCCGCCAAAAACACCAGGCACTCCATCGCCCTCGACATTACTGCCAGGGTGGTCTCCATTGCCGACATCCTCTCCTCCAGAAACACCATCCTTTGTGGGGCTGGGGAAGGTAAATCTTCCTCTCCTCCGGTGCTGTCTCCCTGCACCACTCCACGTCTCTGGGTTACCCCATTCGGCTGGGCATAAGCGGTGGATGACGCCAGGGCCGCCAGCTGGTGGAACTCAGCGTCCGGCTCGGGAGTGGCCCTTCCCGACCTTCCTCCTCCTGCGCCCAAGAGCTCTTCATCCTCCACTTGCATGTTCCACCTCACCGCTACAGCGGAATGGTGTCCGTATTCTTGGCTTAGTGTCAGCTCACTACAGCCGCTCCTGAATGAACACACGAGACTCTCTGCGATATCACCAGAAACTTTACTGCAGGAAACATAAACATCAGAAAAGCCAAGAATGGGAGGCTCCGGCCAACCATCCTTTATATACCCTCCCCCTCATTTGAAAAGTCTCTTCCCGCTCAGCAAAACCCCGCGCAGATTCCCCGCCAAGTCCAGCAGCCGTTTCTTCTCCGAGTCCTGAGACGCAGGTGTCTTATCAATGTCAGTGACCCTGAAACTCAGAGCCACATCCAGGCTCTAGTAGCAGGGTTCTGACAAATCAGTACAAGAAAACTGCATTACGAACTAGAGCTGACCGCCAGCACAACAAAGCATTGCATGGGCAGCTCCTTGACAAAATTGAAGGAAAAGTTGACAAGGAGAAGAACTGACTATGGCTCACGAATAGGACACTGAAGAAGGAGGCAGAAGGCCTGATCCTTGCAGCCCAGGAGCAAGCCATCAGAACAAATGCAATTAAGGCCAAGATAGAAAAATCAGCTAATGACCCAAAATGCAGACTTTGCAAGGAAACTGACGAAACCATTGATCATATCCTCAGCTGCTGTAAGAAAATTGCACAGATGGACCACAAGCAGAGGCACAGCTATGTGTCCCAAATAATTCATTGGAATTTATGTCACAAGTACCACCTGCCAGTAGTAAAGAATTGGTGGGATCACAAACCTTCAAAGGTAGTGGAAAATGAGCACACAAAGATACTGTGGAACTTTCGAATCCAGACTGACAAAGTTTTGGAACACAACACACCAAACCTCACGGTTGTGGAAAAGAAAAAAAGTTTGGATTATTAGATTATACCAGTCACATTGATGAAAAACAACAGAAAAAACTCTACTGTTATCAGGACCTCAAAATCGAACTGCCAAGTCTCTGGCATAAACCAGTACAAGTAGTCCCGGTGGTAATCGGCACATTGGGTGCCGTGCCAAAAGATCTCAGTCGGCATTTGGAAACAATAAACATCGACAAAATTACGATCTGTCAACTGCAAAAGGCCACCCTACTGGGATCTACACACATCATCCGAAAATACATCACACCGTCATAAACGCTTGGGAAGTGTTCGACTTGTGATTTTGTATATGAAATCCAGCATATATATCCCGTTTGCTGTGTCATGCTTTGTCTTTGTGTCAATTATTATTATTATTATTATTATTATTATTATTATTATTATAACTTTCTTTTTGTTTCTAAATAGACACGCAAGCCGGCTCTAGGTATTTTTCAAGTGTAGGCAAACAGATTTTTGGCGCCACCCCCCCCCCCCGCACCAAACCAATCACTGAAAAATAAAAGCATTGGATAAGCGAAAATGTTGGATAATAAGGAGGGATTAAGGAAAAGCCTATTAAACATCAAATTACATTAAGATTTTACAAATTAAGCACCAAAACATCATGTTTAACAACAAATCAACAGAAAAAGCAGTTCAATACATGGTAATGTTATGTAGGAATGACTATATTTGTGAATTTAGCACCAAACATTGAACAGGGATATAGAGCAGTGTGGACTTACCCTGTTTCCCCTAAAATAAGACATCCCCAAAAAATAAGACCTAGTAGAGGTTTTGCTGAATTGCTAAATATAAGGCCTCCCCTGAAAGTAAGACCTAGCAAAGTTTTTGTTTTGAAGCATACCCAACAATCAGACCACCAGAGCATGCAGGATTGGTAAATGTACATACCATAGAGTGTTGTACATGGAAATAATGGTAGTAACAAGAAATTCCTGATAGGATTCACAGTTTGTCTGGTTATGCTGGTTTGTGATGACAACTACTGTACAGTATATAATAAATGTTCATGTTTTTATTCAACAATAACTGTGAATTCTTCTTCATGGAAAAATAAGACATCCCCTGAAAATAAGACCTAGTGCATCTTTGGGAGCAAAAATTAATATAAGACACTGTCTTATTTTCGGGGAAACACGGTAGATAACCCAGATAGCCCCCGGTATTTTAAAAAACCTCTCTAAAATCAGGACAATAAATAAAGAACAACACTCTAAAAACAGGAGAAATCCAGACATTCGTTCTCACCAGGAAGGCGTTTGGGGCTTTTGCTTCTCTGCTCCCCAAATCGCCGAACGCCTTCCTGGCAAGGCCTTCCTGGCGAGGCCTCGCCAGGAAGGCCTCACCAGGAAGGCGTTCGGCAGCTTCTCTTCTCTGCAAAGCCCCAAATGCCTTCCTGGTGAGAAGGAAGGTGTTTGGGGCTTTGAGGAGCAGAGAAGCGCTACTTCTCTGCTCCCCAAAGCGGCGACCTCAGCTCCTTCCTTGCGGAGGGAGGCGTGGCAGCGGAGGCAGGCCGCAGGGGACAGGAGTTGCCTCGATGGCGCCCCCAACAAGATGGCGCCACAGGCAACTGCCTAGTTGTCCTGGTGGTTAAACCACCTCTGCACACAAGGACCTGATTTAGATGACACACATGGCAAACAAATGACAGGAGGCTTCGATCTTGCCTTGCAGCTCTTCCCTCCACCTTCACCCCCCAATTATGCCCCCCGAGCCTTTATTAATTCCCATGCAGAGAATTAGGGATGAGGAACTGCCTGGAGTGTAAGGTCAAGCCCGTATCCATGCATAGCGATCCAGTTTAAATTGAGCGAATTAACTCTTTCTTGTGAGTAAAAAAGGAAGTAGAGTTTAGCCACACACAATGCATTTAATCCAACATGTCATTTCACCCTGGGGCAATTGTTCCTGCTTCTTTATTCTTTGTGACAACTTAGTTTCTAAGTTTTTTTCCTTTACAAATACCACTGGCTAATGATGACTGTATAACATGGCAGTGCAGAGATATACAGTGGGCAGCTTTCAGATAATTATCTCAATTTCTCAGTCCCAGTCAAGTGCTCACACAGTTGTTCAGAGAGGATCCATAGACCAGTTTTACTATTCCAGAAATAAACACATAAATTCAGTGTTCAGGTTGCACAAGTAAGGTTATTTTGAATTTACAGGAGCAAAGGCAAGGACCGTAGCTCTGAAGCAGACCACAAGCCATAGGTGATGCATGTAAAAAAAAAAGAAAACCCTGATGTGACCATTGCTATATTTCATGGGTTATTTATTAATCTTTCAAATGTCTATTACTGGCTGGAGTACTCAGGCTGCAAATGAGAATCATTAACTATATTTAAATATCATTCACTTTCAATTGCTTTTAAATGCCTATTTCTTTGGATGTTCAGATAGTCCACAAATTATACATCAATCTCAGTAGCCTTCATGGGAACCTCTTCCACATTTTGGGGGGTTAGGGACCGATGAGTCCATGGGAAAGTAGGAAATCTGCAAATTAAAAAATCACAATATCTTTACTTGAAAAAAACACCTCTCTGGGAATTTCTAGGTCCTCCAGTGTGCCTCTATGATCAGCTTCCAATATAATTGTTCTAGAGGACCTACACATGCCCAGAAAACTGTTTTCTTTAGGAATCTCTAGGGCTTCCAGCATGACTCGATAGTTAACTTCTTCTGGAAGTTCAGTATAGAGTTGCACTAGAGGAGCTAGAGATTCCTTGAGATAACATATTAACCAAATGAAATCAGCAAATGTAAAATCAGTCAATGTGGAGAGCCAGCCATACTCTGTATGAATAAAAAATAATTCAGGTGCCCCAAAGTGCCAAATGCATTTAATTTATGACATGTGATCTATATATAAGATCCAATTCTGGCTTTTACATTTGATTCAGTAATAGACAAAAACTTAATGTTATTTATACTGGGAACATATAGTGAAGTTAACAAACTACATATTACAAGCATATTTTTTTTTACATCAGCTCATCAAAATCTTTCCAATGAAGCATCAGACAATGAGACAATCAGCACTTTGGAGCAGTTGGCATCCACTCACATGTATTTTAATTGTCCTTTGTTTTATTCATGTATTTTAACTGTGTTGTATCCTGCATTTGAGCCATGAGGAGAGGCGGGTAACACATTATTATTATTATTATTATTATTATTATTATTATTATTATTATTATTATTATTATTTTGTATATTATTATTATTATATATTTATTTAAGTATTTTAAGTAAATGACATAACAAAGGGCTTCCCCTCAGCCTCCAAAGTGCATATTGCTGATATCAAATAATCTATATGCAAAGTCATACCATCCTAAATATCCCCTCCAAATACGATGGAAATTCAGTTAGCTCACTGGTTTGTTTGACAACAAACCATTTCCATTTTAATGATTACAGCTATTTCAATTAATGGAATGCAGATTTCAGTTGATATGGTTAAAGGAAAGATGAAATATTGGACTTAAGAGATGAGAAGTGAAATCCCTGTGTAATTTATGACACTGTCTTTCATCCCAGAAATACATAACAACAACAACAACAACAACAACAACAACAACAACAACAACAACAACAGTTTATTTATATTCTTCCCTATCTCCCCAAAAGGACTCAGGGCAGCTTCCAACGACAATGTCTTTTCCTCACAGAAGGAAAAAAGATATGCTGTGCAAAGTGTGGCAAAGCAAAATAAATAGACTGCTTCTAATGTTATCCTTCATATAAGTGTGGTATAATGAGAAATGCCTTCAAGAGTCTAGCATGATAATAGGAGCTTTGCAGTTGCCGCCAAATCCCTTGCACAGATTGAAACCATTCTGATTGACAGACCCAAAAATAGCCTTATTATCAGCTTTTGCGTCTCTTATTAAAGAACAGAGCTGCTGTGTGCTATCACTAGGAGGGAGGGACTGAAGGAGGAGAGGGAAAGAGGGATTTTGTTACCTTCTTGCTTTAAAGAAACTTTGATCAATGTCAGAGAGCAGGAACGTGGAATGTTATTAGCAGTAGATGCGTTGACTCTCCTTCGGCAAAAATTTCTGGGGAAATGCAATCAAGACCATTACCTCACCTAGTCATGTGTCAGTGCATCTGCTTCAGGAGACGAGCCAGGCCATGTTAAGTGCAGACTTACAGCGAAACCCAATCTGTCAAGCTGGCAGAAATGATGTTAGCAAATGGCATTTCAGGCACTAGGGAGTTCGGCATGCTCAGCAGGAGGAACTAATAAAAAGGAGAAGACACCAACCATGCCCCCTGGATAGACAAGGCTTCGTTATTGATATGAGGGAAATCTCATCTCGGAGGTGGGTGCTATGAAGAGTTGGGCAAGGGCTGCTACAACTGGAGACTGTAAGTGGAGTATGTAAGGGGCTTCAGATTTGCTGGGTTTTTTCTAGGGAAAATATTTTTGACAACCTCTGCAAGTATACATTTCGGTTTGGGGTTCAAAAATTTCTGAGAAAGGCTTGAAAGCAGCAACAAGAAAGAAAAATAGAGGGGGACTGGTTAGGAAATCATTTGGGGGAAATAATAAGTCAGGTCAAAATAAAAAAAAACCCACTGGAATGAAAAGCAGGGTTTGGGAATTATTTTTTGAAGTTCTGATTTCTGGCAAGCAAGAGCTTAGCCAGCATCTTCAAAGCAAATAAGCAGAGAAGGAAGGGAAAGAGGGAATGACCTAAAGCTGGCCTTGTGAAAAACAAGCCACAAACGTGCCACCTGGGAAAGCAATTGGAAGGGGGCAACTATCTGTTACAGAAGCACATAGAAAACCATTTCACTTCCCCTGTGGTGCCAGCCTTAATACATTTTCTGGTTGCTGCTCAGAAACAGTAGCAGCAGAGGAGAAATAAAGGGTATAATCCTCCAGGACGGCAAGGTAGGGCAAGGAAGGAAGAGGCCAGGGATCTCATTAGCAGTGCTGGCCTGCCTGGCCAAAGAATCCCAGTGAACCAGAGCGGGTGTTTGATGGCTTCAGGACATGGAGGTCAGGCCATGCTGAAAGGCATAGAGAGGAAGGGTTGCAAGGCTGAATTGAAGCAAGAAAATCTCAATGGCATAAGCCGTGAGAATAAAGAGAGAGTGTGTTTCGAAAACTCAACAGTAAATAAATCAGGAGAGAGAGAAAAAGGTATACACTCTATTTGTCCAGATTTGGTAGGGACAGTCCTAATTAATCCCCTGTTGTCCCATTTTCCAGTTGCTTTTAAAACGTAACACCTTTTTTCTTTTCACACTTTCCTCTTTGTCCTCAACTTACTTCAGTTACTGCAAACTTCAAAGTGCAAATGCAGTTTGGACTAAATTAATTTAACCATGGGAGAGGAGAAGAAAGAAAGAAATGTTGCTCTTTCCAAGAGGATCAGGCAAAAGGAAACTGCACAGCCTCTCCTAACTTGTGTGTTCTTCCCTATTACGTAATAACTTTTACCATCTTATTCATACTCTGATGTTATTCAGTCATGGGTATTCCAGTCAGGGCCGTCGCAAGGAAATTTTCAAGTGTAGGCGAACAGAATTTTGGTGCACCCCCCCAAACCAATCAGGCATTGAATTGTTGCCAGTTGTGAGGCCACCCTGAGTCCTCTTTGGGGTGAGAAGGGCAGGACACAAGTATGGAAAATAAATAAATAAATAAATAAATAAATAAATAAAATTAGGACAGTAAAAAAGAACACTCAAAAACAGGGGAATTCCAGACATGAAACAATCAGGGCCAGCTAACACCTCCCAAAAAAGGATCACCCCAGGCTTTTAAGCTGCAAGGCCATTCACATCCAGGCCTTTAAACTGCAAGGCCATTCAAAGCTAATCAAGGTGGCCAACTGCAACATCCACACTTGCTTCAGACAGACAAAAGTTCTTTGAGTTCTTTCTCCCAACCTTTACATTCCATAGATATGCAAACCCCACTTACCTAGTTTCCAACAGACCTCTTGCCTAGTTTCCAATGGTCCGCGATAGCGGCTGCAGTGGGAGGAAGAGTGGAGCCACCGGAACAAAACAGTGCTGGCGCTGGCGGCCGGGGTGGTGGGAGAATGGCAGGCCTTCCATCTCCACGGCAACGGCGGGGAGTGGCCTACCCAGGCAGGACCCATGCTCCCACCTAGGGAGGCTGCTCTGTGCCACTGCCGAGGAGACAGAAAGCCCGCCATTCCCCCACCACCCCGGCTGCCAGCACCAGTTCCATTTTCATCGGAACAAAACGGTGCTGGCACTGACAGTTGGGGTGGTGGGGGAATGGCGGGCTTTCTGTCTCCATGGCAATGGCGCGGAGCGGCCTACCCAGGCGGGAATGTTGGGTGGTGCGGGAATGGCGGGCCTATGCAGTCAGGCCCAGGCCAGGGCGAAGGCCCGAAGGAGGCGGCGACGGGTGGGGGATGCATGCGCATACATGCACACATGCATGCACACGGGGGCACCTCAATGGCACCCCTGGGATTATGGCGCCACAGGCAAATGCCTAAATTGCCTCACGGTTGAACCGCCCCGGATTCTATTTTTGATCCATGAAAACAGGTATGTATGAACCCAAGAAACTCTAGGGTTCATTTTTTAAATGATAGAGAGTACATGCATGCAGCAGCTATGTACTATGGGCTGGGCTGTAGCACAGCTGGTAAATCACCAGCAGTAATAAGATCTACCAACCAAAAGGTGGCCAATTTGAAGCCCGGTCGATGTGAGCACTCGACCATCAAGCCCAGCTCACTGTTTACCTAAGCAGTTCGAAAACAGCTTAGAGCTGTAAGGAGAGAAATTAGGTACCACTAATTAGCCGGGGAGGTATTTTATAACATCATAAAGAACAAGACCAGAAATGTGGTGACCAAATGGAAGGTGGAAGGAGGAAATCCTGATGGCTCTTCGTCATAGAGAATGGAGCAAAAGCACCCCCCCCCCCCGACTGAATCCAAACTCAACCTCCAAAGCATCAATATTTGACTTTGAGACAACATACCTCCCTTCTGTCTGTCCTGTCTGACTGAACAGGATTGAATGTTTGCCATGTATATATTCTGTGATCCGGCCTGAGTCCCCTTGGGGAGATAGGATGGAATATAAATAAAGTGTTAAATATTGTGATCAAGAGGCATTGACACTAATGGCTATAGTAATCAAATAACTTTTATTATAGGAGCTGTTTGAAATAGGAAAGCTGTCTGAAGGTGCTAGCTAGGCTTAGGTAGAACAGAAAGAAAACTGAGTCAGTTTTCCCTGTGAAGCAGTGAGACAGAAGAGGTGGAGTGAATATTAGTCTAAGAGAGGTTAGCCATGAAGGTACTTTAGGTCACCAAAACACTTGTCACTACTGCTTTCTCTAAGGCACATTTAACTTTTTTAAATTGTTGCATTTATAGCATAAAAAACAACAGCTAACCCATCAAAATTAATATAAAATGCACAAATTGAGGGGGAACGGTGCAGGCAGATTTGTAAATAAGTGAAAATAATATACAAACATTATCTTGGTGGGAGGAAGTGACTTGCAAAAATGGATGTATTGTGAAATTGCATTAAAATGCTACCAGTATGTTTTGGATCCAGCTGAATCTTTAATAAAATGCAGCTTTCCATTCTATGTGATGCTGGAGACAAATTTAAAATTCAAACTGACAGCATACACATTCACTGTGCATTGATCTGTCTTTTCCTCTCTTCTGGGTTGCTTTCAGCTTACTGGATCAAAAGGTGTACAGGACTGTCTTTGGAATAAAGTAGGCCTAAAGGAAACCTGCAAACAAGATTCTGTGAAACCTAATACTTCCCAGACACTTCCCTGCCTTCAATTTACCCCAGTAAAATCATCCAAATGCTAGTGAGCATGCTTTGTGGTGCAGAAGTATTTCCTTAAATGCATCTTTCTTCTGGGTTTGTCTCAATTTGTCTCAGCAGACTGTGTTTTTAAATACATATAGCTACTATTGTTTTCATGAAGAAAAGCTGTTGTTTTCTTGTTGAAGTAATTGTAGGAGCAATCTGACAAATTTTGTTTTGTTGTTTACTTTGTCTTTTTCAAATCTATTAAGATCTTCCTGAGTCCTAATTCTGTCTCCTGTGGTGTTTATCTTGTAATCTACTAAAAACCCTAGACTACATGCTTCCATCAAGCCAAGTAACCATCAGCATCTGTATGCCCACCTGATTTTTCCTGTATTATCATGCTCCCACTCAAAATTCATGTGGAAGTGGGAGCATGTCTGAGTCACCCAGGCATTAACCCCAGGCCTGAAAGAATTAGTAGAAATATACCTGAGGTAAGAGTTAGCAATAGTATTCAATAGTCTCCTTATCAGACAGAGATGATAGTTAACAGCAAGAATGCATTTGCTGGTAGCATTTGACATTGCACCTTGTGATTTTTGTAGTGACAAGTCACAGGAAGAAGAAAAAGTGTGTGGCTATCAGTAGCCAAGTTGCAAGAGCTGACTGGTGACTCCTGAACAGTCCATTTCCTTCTCTTTCAAAGTGCTGGTGTTTCTGCAAAGAAGATTAAACCCCACTTGAGGATTTTAACCGTGTAGCCAGATCAGTGACAAGAGGCTTATTTTTATTCCAAGCCCTGTTAATTCCAGACCTCAAACCTCAGAGGATTAGAGTTTGGGGGAACATTACCTGCAGATTCAGGCCTGACACAGTTTCTCTCTGAGACTTTTATCAAGAAAAAGGAAAAGAGGAAAATCCTTAAGGAAATTAAATCCTTCAGGCATGAGCCACTGTGCCTAAAAGTATAGTCGTGCATATTTATCACAAAGGAAGATTCACGCAGGCAATAGTTCTCTTGGAAGAGAAAAGAGAGAGCAATCCTGCTCCCTCTAGAGAAGTGCATTTAATTTACCAAGGCCCAAGGGGAAATTGTATTGCCATACCTATCTGTCAACTTTCCAGCCTTTGACAAGAACCATTCTTTATCTATTTTCTAATTATAAATAAGCTGCCACTTCTAATAAAAATTATAGTGCATATTTTTTTATTCAGTGGCACTGCCCCCCCCCCAAAAAAAACTACCATTATATAGACTACTTTAAAAATGAACTGATGCAACACAAAGGCTTTCTTCTAAGAACTGGCATATTTTTCTCACTTTTCTCTAAACTAAATTCTATGCAGCATAGTAAAATCCCATGGCAAAACCTCTTGGTGAACTGCAAGAAGACAGCTAATCTGTTTTCTGAAAGATAGAGCTAAGTAAAGGGAAGTTGGCGGACAAAGATGGGGAGGTTTCTGTATCCCACTTATGGTTTTTAAGGATCCTCTGGCTGGTCATCACTGGAGAAAGAATGTGGGAGAGACTAGATTAACTGGGCTTCCCAGCTGAGAGCTCCGTCTCAAAGGTGGAGTGTCACACAGTTTTACTGGGCTACCTGCTGGAGAAAACAGCTACCGAGTACTGGCGTGGTCTCCACAACCATTTACTGGCCAGACCAGCATCTGGCTTTGTTTTCATAGTTGAGAGAAAAGATCTTGCCTTCCTGGCTCCAGGAGGATGTTGTGCAATGAAATACTGAATGCTACATCCTTCAAAAAATCACTACCTGCCATTCAGGTACTAACTAGAACTGACCCCACTTAGCTTCCAAGATCAGAGAAGATCTGGTGCTTTTAGGATATTTAGGCTGTCTCAAGAGTTTCTGGAGCCCCCGGTGGCACAGCAGGTTAAACGAATTTGCTGACCAAAAATTTGGAAGTTAGAATCCAGGGAGCAGGGTGAGCTCCCACTGTTAGCCCCAGCTTCTGCCAGTTCGAAAACATGCAAATGTGAGTAGATCAATAGGTACCGCTCTGGCAGGAAGGTAACGCCTCTCCATGCAGTCATGCCAGCCACATGACCTTGGAGGGGTCTACGGACAACGGCTTAGAAATGGAGATGAGCACCAGTCACCAGAGTCAAACACGACTAGGCTTAATGTCAGAGGAAAACAGTTACTTTTATCTGCAAGAGTGTCTTCCCCCTCCAAAAAAAATCCTGAATTGTTTTCAATTTGTGGAGAGGTAGTGTTGTATGTAAAAGAACCAACCATAGTTCTACTGAGAATGAGTGGTCTATGAAGTTTATTGTTAAAAGGAGCTCCCTCTTACTTCTTTTTGTTCCCTCTCTTACTCCCCCGCCCCCCATTTCAGCTGTGGCCAAGACGGTTGTTTATTGAGTTTTTTTTTCCTTAAATGTGAATCTGGTTTTTATTCTTCACCTCTGAAGTATTGTCAATGTGCGCTCACAATGTCATTTTCTGGCAGCCCTGCCTATAAATCAAGTGTGCTTTCAGCACTACTAAGCCCATTAATTTTAATTCTTCCCTTATGCCTTTATAAGTACCACCAAGGGCTGTAAATTTGGTGCTTGCCAGGTTTTCTACTGCATGGGAGGAAGGAATAAACACTGAACTGAACGGGCTTTGGGCTGGGACTATAGAGCATACAATTCTTTTTATGTTGCCTGATTTTATTTTATTTTTTTTATCTTTCTGTCATATGTAAAGCTGTCAGCTAAAAGACATCAAATTAGTATGGTTTGTCCACTGCTCAGCCCTTATCTTCCTCTCTCAGGATGGAATACACTTCAAGATGATTGTCCTCCCGCTCTGCGCCCCCCCCCCCCCAATTGCTCTGAGAATGAATTGAGCCCCCACGGAGTTCTCAAAAGGGAATGGAGAAATGATTTTCGTGAATTTGCATGAAAAGCTTTCCAGGTGCCATGAAAAGCAGTGGCAATCTCTGTGTCACCTTTCTGCCAGTTAAATTAGGTGAAGAATTTCTCCCCTACCCTTGCTTTTTAATTGTATTTTATAACTAGGTTTCACTCCCTTCCTATGCATGCTTCCTTCTTTTTTTGTTTATCCCTGTCATTCTGTTTTCATTTTCAACCCTCTACATTAAACAGAAGTTATTATTACTTAGCTTTTGGCACCTTCTATTAGAGATGGTGCCACATACTCCATACTAATTATTACAACAATGATTTTTTAAAAAAACTTTTTTGAAATACCACTGTTGAAATGTGGGCAATTTGGATGGTTTCTCCATTCAAAATTACCTTTGCTTTAAATTGCCATCTTTCTTTTTAAAAGGCATAATGAACCAACTTACCCAGAATTTTGACTTGTGAATGAATGTGATATCGTATTGCAGGGAGAGAAGGACAGGCTTCAGGCTTCTGAGGTTTACATTTTTTAAAAAAAACAGAATTCCAAATTCTAAAATACAGTAGTATTAAAGCTGAGGTTAGGAATGTTAACAAGATAATACTGGCTGGGTGATACTGGCAGCGGATGGTCCAAAAGTAACATTTCCAAATGCTGGGACACAGGCAAAAAAATAGTGTTATATGGAACAGAAATAGACATATACATTGAGTGAAAGTACTATATAGTGTACTTCTGAGTAGAAATTTAGCCCAGAAAATTGTTTTATAGTACTAAAACTGAGCTCATTGTTTATTTCCCCTCAGTCCAGTGTTTCATCTATTTACACATTCATTGTTTCTCTCAGTCCATTTAACTTGTATGGTGAACATATCATATGTAAAGCAGAATTAAAGTCAGAGAATGATGGCATGAAAATTGAGGTAAAGAACATGAAGAATTTAAGATATGCAGATGATACCACACCCTTGTTCCCTCCCTTCCTTCCTTTTTATCCCACATTTCTCCAAATATAGAAACTCAAGGTAGCTAACAATAAATATGGCACAATGCAAATTAAAATAAAGTAAATGCATTAAAATATTAATATACAAATTTAAAACAATTAAAACTGTTTTGTCATTTAAACTATTAAATGTTAAAATACATTCAAACTCTGCACCAACCCCAGAATTCTAATCACACCATCCCTAGCAGTCTGTAGAAAGAATTACGACCAACAAGAAAATAGCAAAGACTTGAGGAAAACAAAAATAAGGGCCAGTGATAATTTACATATTTTTAAAGGAGATGATGAAGACATTAAACTAGTTTAAGATTTTCCAGGACTCATTAATTTCAAGAAATCAGAAGATGATTAGGAATTAGAAGGACAGTTATGAAGGAACTAGATAAGATCCTGGTGTGTAAATATATATGAACATTAAAGTTAGAATTGTCCAAGCCATGGTATTTCCCATTTCTATGTGTGAAAGCTGGAGAGTGATGAAAGCTGATAGGAAGAAAATCAACTCATTTGGAATAGGTTCTATGGATTCAAAGAACTGGGTGCTAGAAAAAGCTAGAGAAGCCGAAACCCTTCCTAGAAGCTGAGATGACTAACCCAAGACTACCATACTTTGGACATATCATAAAAAGACATGACTCTCTAGAGACCACAATAATGCTTGGAAAGCTCAAAGCCTTCAGGAAAAGAGGAGGACCACATTACAGATTGAAAAACACTAGCAGAGAAGCCACAGTCCTGAGTCTGCATGACCTGAGCAAGGCTGCTGAGCACAGATTTCTTAGATTTGGTGGAAGTTAGCACCAATTCAACATCCTCTGCGTTAGAAAGGGACCGGTAGTTTCCACAGGACAAGGCAGTATGGCATGGGGGGGTTCTTTTCTGTTGCCAATCAAACTGAAATTTGATTAGCTGGTTTTACTAATCTTTGTTTCTCAGTCCCCAAATGGCAAAAGAGGGAAGTGGAATCTGCCTGCATTGATATTAGCCAGATATTTTCCAGTTCATCTTAACTGACAACAAAAGTAATATCATAAGACAATATGGAGAAACCGTGACTAAAATAATATCTTAAATTCCTCTTCTCCTCCTTTATGGTTTTTATCACCTTTGTCTAATGAAGTCAGCAGTGGAACTGCAAAAGCTGACGTGATGTATTTTGAATCACTGTTTTGTGAATTTGGTGCATTTTGTTGCATGACCAACTATATACCCCTGAATGTGTCTGTGCATGGTTTCTAGTAGCCTCTACCAGTATTGTCTTTGACCTTTAAAACTTTAAACAGCTTAAGGAAATAATATCTAAAGCAGGGGTAGATAACCTTTAGCCTTCAGATATTCTTGATATTTTAGATTACCTGCAGAATGCCATTCTTATACATTTCTATCACCTCAACTCATGCTGATTTGATCATGCATTGTTTTCTAATATTTGAGCCTTATGTAATCCAGCCAGATTTTTTTCCTAAAAATATAAAAAACAAATAAATGCTCTATATCCTTGAGAGTGTAATGTGCCAATTAGGGAGATTTAGAAGAGAAACAAGAAAGCTGCAATTCATGCTCCAGGAACTACATGCATTTCTTGGTAAACAGACTAGGTTAGTTTTGCTAAGCTGAGACTGGCACTCATGTTTTCACTGGGCAAAGGCACAACCCTGCATTTTCAGCAGGAGCATAAGCTCATCCAGCACAGGCACAATTCCTGTTCCCTGACCAGGAATTTACGGATAGCAGGAAAATTAAGTTTCCTCGGGCTTTTAAATTTTAACATGCCCATGCTGTTTTATTGCTTCTATTTTAGTGCTGTTTTCAATGAAGTTTTTATTTCTGAAGTTGTGATGTTCTAATTTTAAATATATATGCACACATATGCACATCAGAAGCAACAATAATAATAATAATAATAATAATAATAATAATAATAATAATAATAATAATAAAACTTTATTTATACCCCGCCACCATCTCCCCAATGGGGACTCGGGGCGGCTTACATGGGGCCATGCCCGGGAAAAATACAATATAACACAATATAAAAACAACATATCATAATACAATTACAACAATACAATAAAGAATCATATACAGTACAACACAAAATCCAAAGAGCAATATAACAGGGCAGGCCGCACGAATACTCAGTTAACAACCGCAGACCACATTCAAAGCTGTTTTTTACCATTGATTGTCCCAATATAATCCTTGAAGAAAAGATGTGACTTCTGTTCTGGAAGCCTTCAGGGGTGGCAAGGTGCACAGAGTCCTTGCATTTTCTCTTTATTGTCTCTTACCCAAATAAAACAAAACTGGAAATGAGCATTTTGGAAATGAGTATTTTGCAGCATGTGGCAGGTCCTGAGGAAAAGAAAGACAGCTTTTAGAAATTTTCCACTCCAGCATTAAATGGATAAATAAATAAAGAGTGGTATTTTGGAATATTTAAAAGGATCTCTCTTTCAACAGAAGAAAGAAAACCATTATGGCTTCCACAGAAATGTTGCAATTTTGGTTTTTCAGCTGGGAAACATCACTGGGAATATTTAGCAGAGAAGAAATAGCACTTTATTGTAACTATATATTCTCCCTGTTTTATTACGTTATATTGCATGACACAATTGCTCCAAGGCGTACCTTCTCATGAGGTGGAGCTAAACCAGCCCCCTGGTTCATTAAGTAATTGGCAGCAATGAAACACGTGAGACAAGAACTACAGCGCAAGTAACAGAGAACTCAGAGTGATTCCAACTGAAAACAAGCAAAGATGTATTTGAAGATCTATGATGGGGCAATAAAAACAGCAAAAAGAGCATTTTATACAAATACTATTGACGCAGCACAAAATCATCCAGCAGAGTAGTTTTGAGTAGATAGAGGCCTAATCCAACCTGGCCCAAAAGAGAATGTTGACTATACAACAGCACACTGTGCAGAGCTTGCCCACCATTTTGTAGATAATTCACTCAGATTCACTCTGACTTAGATGCCACAGTTGATACAGCTCCAGTGGACGTAACCTTGGCATATACATGTCCTGTGTTGATGGATACCTTTCAATTTGTGTAGCCTGAGGATGTGGACAGGATTCTTGGAGAGGTGAGAGCCACCAAATGGGCTCTAGACCCTTGCTCTTCCTGGCTAATCAAACAGAGAGGGACTGATAGAGTGGGTCAAGGAAGTGATTAATGCTTCCCTGCATCAGGGCAGGATCCCTGATGCAGGGATAAGACCACTTCTTAAAAAACCTTCCTTAGACCCCTCTGTACTGGACCATGGTATTCTTCTGGGTCACCTTTCTGGGATGGGGCTTGGAGGTACTGTTCTTTAGTGGCTCCGTTGCTTCCTGGAGGGACATTCTCAGAAGGGGGACTTCTGTTCAACTCCTTGGTCATTGGACTATGGGGTACATCAGGGATCTGTGATGTTCCCCATGATGTTCAACATATATATATGAATTTGCTGGAAGTGATCATCTAGAATTTTGGAGTGTGGTGCCATCTATATGCAGATAACACCCAACTCTATCACTCCTTTTCACCTAATTCCAAGGAAACGGTTCCTGTGCTAAGCCAGTGCCTGGCAGATATAATGGACCGGATGAGGACAAACAAATTGAAGCTTAATCCAGATAAGACAGAGGTGTTCCTAGTGAGTCGTAAGACAGATCTGGGAATAGGGAGTCAGCCTGTGTTACATGGGGTTTGCAGTTTGAGAGTGTTGCATCCCTAAGTTGCAGAGACACCTTAAAACCACACTGATGCTCCAGGCTGTAAACAATGCAAGCTGTTCATTGAAGATAATATGTAAGCATTAGCAAATCAAAGTTCAAAGTCACTAAAATAAGGTTATAGTTCACAAGGTACGAGGCACTTAGAAAACTTGAAGCAAGGGTTCATAGAAATTCAAACACAAGAATAAACTTAGAATCATAGAATCATAGAATCATAGAATAGTAGAGTTGGAAGAGACCTCATGGGCCATCTAGTCCAACCCCCCGCTAAGAAGCAGGAAATCACATTCAAAGCACCCCCGACAGATGGCCATCCAGCCTCTGTTTAAAAGCTTCCAAAGAAGGAGCCTCCACCACAGTCTGGGGGAGAGAGTTCCACTGCCAAACAGCCCTCACAGTGAGGAAGTTCTTCCTGATGTTCAGGTGGAATCTCCTTTCCTGTAGTTTGAAGCCATTTTTCCGCGTCCTAGTCTGCAGGGCAGCAGAAAATAAGCTTGCTCCCTCCTCCCTATGACTTCCCCTCACGTATTTGTACATGGCTATCATGTCTCCTCTCAGCCTTCTCTTCTGCAGGCTAAACATGTCCAGCTCTTTAAGCCTCTCTTCATAGGGCTTGTTCTCCAGACCCTTAATCATTTTAGTCGCCCTCCTCTGGACGCTTTCCAGCTTGTCAACATCTCCCTTCATCTGTGGTGCCCAAAATTGGACACAGTATTCCAGGTGTGGTCTGACCAAGGCAGAATAGAGGGGGAGCATGACTTCCCTGGATCTAGACGCTATTCCCCTATTGATGCAGGCCAAAATCCCATTGGCTTTTTTAGCTGCCGCATCACATTGTAGGCTCATGTTTAACTTGTTGTCCACGAGGACTCCAAGGTCTTTTTCGCACACACTGCTGTCAAGCCAGGCGTCCCCCATTCTGTATCTTTGATTTCCATTTTTTCTGCCGAAGTGAAGTATCTTGCATTTGTCCCTGTTGAACGTCATTTTGTTAGTTTCGGCCCATCTCTCTAGTCTGTCAAGATCGTTTTGAATTCTGCTCCTGTCTTCTGGAGTGTTAGCTATCCCTCCCAGTTTGGTGTCGTCTGCAAACTTGATGATCGTGCCTTCTAACCCTTCATCTAAGTCATTAATAAAGATGTTGAATAGAACCGGGCCCAGGACGGAGCCCTGCGGCACTCCACTTGTCACTTCTTTCCATGATGAAGACGACGCATTGGTGAGCACCCTTTGGGTTCGTTCGCTTAGCCAATTACAGATCCATCTAACCGTAGTTTTGTCTAGCCCACATTTAACTAGTTTGTTTGCCAGAAGGTCGTGGGGGACTTTGTCGAAGGCCTTACTGAAATCCAGGTACGCTACATCCACAGCATTCCCTGTATCGACCCACAATCGAGGCAAAGGCAAAAAGGCAAAACTTCAATCAAGGTAGTCAAAATTAGTCCAAGGAACAGAGTCATGAACTGGAACATAGAACAGGATCATGAACTGGAACAGGAGATTCAAAATGCAAGGCTTTTAGGAACATGACATGATAATCCAATATACCCAAGAACAGGAACAAGGCTCAAGGTTCAAGGCTTACAAGAACTTGGCATGAAAATCCAAAGGAACAAGGCATGAAAATCCACAGGAACAAGGCATGAAAACCCACAGGAAAAAGGCTTGAAAGTCCAAAGGAAACATGAAACAAGAGTCCATGAAGCAGGATCAAACCTCTCGATGAGAAAAGTTACCACCTCTGAGCTCACTCTCATAAGCAGTTCCTCTTAAACCTAGAATCAAGGCCCCTTTCCATGGGAAGTTTCTTCTCATTAATAGCCATTTGCTCTTTCTCAAAACCACCCTTTCTTTTCTCTGTTGACATATTGTTTTCTTTCTGTCAACCTCATTACTCTTATCAAGACTGGAATGCCCATCTGCCAAGGGATAACTCGACCTTGACTCTCCCAAGGAATGCGGTTCAAGCCTGCTCCCAGAATCCTCAGGAACAGCAGACTCATTTAATTCTGGCTGTACAGAATCATCTACTTCTTGTTGCGTGGGAATCCTGCGCCTCAACCCAGATTCATCTGACAGGTCAGGTGCAGGTACAATCACAGACTGAACAGGCCCAACCCCAGGCTCATCTGACAGCTCAGATACAGGCTGGAATACAACAGGGAGTACTCCTTGATTCATCTCTGAACCTGGAGGCCCAGGTATCAGCAGTAACCAGGAGTGCTTTTGCACAGTTAATAATAATAATAATAATAATAATAATAATAAAACTTTATTTATACCCCGCCACCATCTCCCCAACGGGGACTCGGGGCGGCTAACATGGGGCCATGCCCAGAGCAATACAATATAAAATATAAAAACAACATATCATAGCACCATTAAAAATACAATAAATAATAATAGGCATTACATCAAGAAATCAGAAAACAATAAAACAAGGGCAGGCCGCGTAAACACAGAGATAAAACCTGGAGTGAGAGGGACAGAGGGGTACTCCACTGCGGGCAGGGACATATGGAAGTGGGGTAATCTAGAGGATAGATGTTCGGGGTGGGAGTAACACAGAAATATATGACAGAAATTACTCACCGAAAGCACAGCGGAAAAGCCATGTTTTCAAGTCTTTCCTAAAAGCTAACAAAGTGGGAGCTTGCCTAATTTCAGTGGGTAGTGAGTTCCACAGTCGGGGGGCCACAGCAGAGAAGGCCCTCTCCCTTGTACTCACAAGGCGGGCCTGGGATAACGACAGTGGTGATAAAAGGGCCTCCCCGGATGATCGTAAAGATCGGGCAGGTTTATGGAGGGAGATACGGTCACGGAGGTAGGTGGGTCCCAAACCGTTTAGGGCTTTATAGATGATGGTCTGCACCTTGAATTGGGACCG
Source organism: Anolis carolinensis (assembly GCF_035594765.1). Classification (NCBI taxonomy): domain Eukaryota; kingdom Metazoa; phylum Chordata; class Lepidosauria; order Squamata; family Anolidae; genus Anolis; species Anolis carolinensis. The sequence goes on along the minus strand of NC_085842.1, from coordinate 94,713,523 downwards.
GAAGATGAACGGCAGGCAGTGGAGCTCCTTAAACAGGGGAGTGGATCTCTCCCTGTAACTTGCCCCCGTTATTAATCTGGCAGCCGAGTGTTGGACCAATTGTAATTTCCGGGCCGTCTTCAAGGGAAGCCCCACGTAGAGCACATTACAGTAGTCCAGTCTAGAGGTAACTAAGGCATGGACCACCGTGGTCAAATCAGACTTCACGAGTTATGGTCGCAGTTGGCGCACAAGTTTGAGTTGTGCAAAGGCCCTCCTGGCCACCGCCGACACCTGTGCTTCAAGCGTCAACGCTGAATCCAGGAGGACCCCCAAACTGCGGACCTGTGATTTCAGGGGGAGTGCAACCCCGTCCAGCACAGGCTGCCACCCAATACCCCGATCCGACGCACGACTGACCAGGAGGGCCTCTGTCTTGTCGGGATTGATCCTCAGCTTGTTCCTCCTCATCCAGTCCGCCACAGCGGCCAGGCACTGGTTCAGCATCCGAGGGGCTTCCTTGGAGTCAGATGGAAACGAGTAGTGGATTTGCGTGTCATCCGCGTAGAGATGGCAACGCCCTCCAAAACTCCGGATGACCTCTCCCAGCGGTTTCATGTAGATGTTAAATAGCATGGGGGATAAGATAGACCCCTGCGGAACCCCACAGGTCAATGGCCAGGGGTCCGAGCAGGTGTCCCCCAGCTTCACCATCTGGGAACGGCCCTCCAGGAAGGACTGAAGCCACAGCAGAACTGTGCCACCGAACCCCATCCCGGAGAGCCTCCCCAGAAGGATACCATGGTCGATGGTATCGAAAGCCGCTGAGATATCCAGGAGAACCAGCAGGGTCACACTCTCCCTGTCCAGTTCCCTGCGGAGGTCATCCACCAAGGCGACCAAAGCCGTCTCGGTGCTGTGCCCAGGCCTGAAACCAGACTGCGAGCAGTCCAGAAAATCGGTGTCATCGAGAAACCCCTGGAGCTGCGTTGCAACCACCCGCTCCAGAACCTTGCCCAGAAATGGGAGGTTGGAGATTGGTCTGTAATTGTCACAAACCGATGGGTCTAACGAGAGCTTTTTTAGTAGCGGTTTTACCACCGCTTGCTTAAAACAGGATGGAAATGACCCTTGACCCAAGGAGGCATTTATTATAGCCACAAACCACTCCAACAACCCATCTTTGGCCAGTTTAACCAGCCAAGAAGGACAAGGATCCAGAGCGCAAGCGGTCGCCCTCACAGACCCAAGGATCCCCTCCACGTCATCAGGAAGAACAAGCTGGAAAGAATCCCACAAAATCGGACCGACAGGTGCCTCGGTTACCTCCGCTGCAACCACAGTCAAGCTGGAGTCCAACTCACAACGTATCTGAGCAACTTTGCCTGCGAAATGGTGCGCGAACTCGCTGCACCGGGTTGCCAAGTCATCGGGAAGCTCCTGGGTCTCAGGGGGCCGCAGGAGCTCCCCAACAACTCGGAACAACTCCGATGGCCTATTGGCCGCAGACGCTATGCGGGCAGTCGTGAAAGCTTTCCTGGCTGCTCGCAGAGCCACGGAGTAAGCCTTAATAGCGGCTTTAGCCCGTGCTTGGTCGGACACATCCTGAGATTTCCTCCAGATGCACTCTAGTCCCCTCCTCGCACGCTTCATCACAGCCAGCTCCTCAGTGAACCAAGGAGTTGACGTGGCTCTACGCAGCGAGAGGGGACGTTCGGGAGCGATCGTGTCCAGTGCCCTTGCTAGCTCACTATTATAGCGATCAGCCAGGACATCGACAGGATCGCCAGTCTCCAGAACAGGAAGATCCCCAAGAGACCTCAGGAGTCCATCTGGATCCATCAGCCTCCTGGGGCGGACCATCTTAGTGGGCCTACCACCCCTGCGGAGGTTAGAAGACACGGCGAAACTTACACAGATCAGATGATGGTCAGACCATGACAATGGAAGGATGTTTTGTTCTTTCACTCTGACTGTCCCACCGTCCACAATGAAGACAAGGTCCAACGTGTGTCCCGCCTGATGTGTGGGCCTAGATATAACTTGAGTCAGCCCCATGGTCGTCATGGCAACCATGAAATCCTGAGCTGCACCTGTTAATGTGGTCTCGGCATGAATGTTAAAGTCTCCCAAAACTATGAGTTGTTGGGAGACCAAGGCCGCATTAGAGACCACTTCTGCTAGCTCAGACAGGGAGACTGCTGGGTCGCGGGGTGGACGGTACACCAACAGAATCCCCAAGCTGTCTCGGGCTCCCACCTTCAACAGGACACATTCAAACCTCGTAGATTGCGGAACGGTGCATCTGATCAGGGCGATGGACTGCCGGAAGATCACTGCAACTCCTCCTCCCCGCCCCTCAACCCTGGCCTGCTGATGAACCCCGAAACCCGGTGGACACAGCTGGGTGAGATTCACCCCACCCAGCTCATCCAACCATGTCTCGGTAATACATGCCAGATCCGCCCCCTCATCCAGGATCAAATCCTGGATGATAGCTGTCTTACCATTGACGGATCTGGCATTCAGAAGCAGGACCTTAAGGCTGGGGGGTCTGTCCTGAAGACTACCACACCTATTCCTCTCCAGGGTCGCAAGAACTCTGTTGCGCTTCTCCCTGGGTCGTTGGTGACCGATCTTCCTTCTCCCCCACACCACCTCAATGGGGCCCCACCCGTGAGGACCCTCTTCGTCCTGAGGGATTGGCTGATTGGGATTGCCACTAGAGGGGTATTGTCATGGTTGAGCCTTCGGGCTCCGATAATAGAAGAAGGGGGCATAAGACTCCTCGAGAGTCAAACTCTTTCGAGGAGCGTGAACGAAAACGCCTCCGGGATTTGTTTACAGACCCGACAGATGAGGACTCATTTGAGGGTTTTTCTGAGGGTTTGGAGGAAGAGATGGCCAGCTCGGAGGAGGATGACATGGAATGGACTCGTGTGAGGGAGGATTTGGGTGTTGGGGAAACAGGCAATGAAAGCATGGGAGGTGAGTGGGGGGTTGCAGGATCAGACCCATGGACTGGCTGGAGGGATGGAGCGGGATCCACAGCTGGGGATGCTGTGGGGCGTAGTCAAAGGTGCTTTAGCTCTGATGAGGATGATGAGTTTGGGGCGCCTGGAATTGGGATGGCAGCTGACAGCGATGATGAGCTTGAACTGGGATAAATTGGGGTTTGGGATCAATGTCTAATTGCGTTGGGCAAGGTAATCTGGACGGACGCTTGGGCTTTTGTTGGGGAACTTCCTGAAGACGGGTGTGATTCGTTGCTGGATACGTAAGTTTACCAAGGACACTGGGCATCAACGGCGGGAGGAACTGTGCGGGGTTTTTCTCTGTGCAACTTGTGTTTAATCTCAATAGCTTGGACCTCCGTCGTCTTTTTGACGGGCAATACCTACTCACACTGGATTGACGCTGGACTGACTGACTTCGATTCTGGATTATCCCTTCTGCTGCTTATCGGTGAGACCTTTGGATTCCTAGACGACTACGTTTGGCTATTGACCTCTGGACCGGATTGGGACCCTGCTGACTGCCGTTTCCCTGACTGCTGAGCCTGGACCTGGATATCGTATGCTCCAACTGCACTTGTTCCTGAAGAAGTCAGATCTGGCCACAGTGGTACATTCCTTGGTTACATTGCAGTTGAACTACTGTAATTTGCTTTACATGGGGCTGCCTTTAAAAAGTGCTCGGAAACTTTGGTTGGTCAAAAGAGCAGCAGCCAGACTGCTAACTGGAGCTGGTTACAGGGAGCATTCAATTCCTCTGTTTTAACAGCTCCATTGGCTGCCAACACATTTCCAAGCACAATTCAAAGTGCTGGTTTTTACCTACAAAGCCCTATATGGCTCCAGTCCAGGTTATTTGAAGGACCACATTTCTTTCTATGACCCTGGGAGACATCTATGATCTACTGGGGAAAGCCTTCACTCAGTCTCACCACCCATTCAAGCATGCTTGGTGGGAACATGAGAGAAGGCCTTTTCAGTAGCTTCTCCCAGGCTGTGGAGCTCCCTCTTTAGATAGACCAGGCCAGCCTCATCCCTGCTGGTCTTCTGCAAGCAGGTCAAGACCATCCTCTGTCAACAGGTTGGATGGAGTTAGGAGGGATACAACTTTTAAAACCATTTTAGTGTATTTGCTGTATTTTAATTCTGTTTTTACCACATTTTTTCCAAATAAATTTTTATTAAAGTTTCCTTATGTGTACATACATAAAAATCAAGATGGAAGTGGAGGGGAAGGGTACAGTTGAAAGGGAAGTATGGAATTGGGACATCTATGGGTTGACGAAAATACACTATGGTTATAAAAAGGGAAATTCAATAGGGAGAATATGGGAAGGAAAAGGAGTTGGGAAGGGGGGGAGTCTTTTTGGTCTTCCGTTTATTCTTTGTGGTCATAACATCACTTGTTATTAAGTTTCTTTTACTCTCTTTCATTTTTACAATTCTCTGATCCTTTTGTTTAAATCACCTTTTCCTTTCCCTTATATTCTTCGTATTTTCTCCAATCAGTTCTTTTTATCGCCTGTTCTCTGTTTGTTTTCATCAGATAGGTTAACTTGTCCATATCATGAATTTCATTCAATTTCTCTAACCATAAGTCTTTTGTTGCGATATCTTCCTGTTTCCAGTGTCTGGTGAAAGTTATTCTCGCGGCTGTCAATATATATGTAAACAAAATATCTTCATTCTGATTAAAATTTGTTACCATATATACTCGAAGATAAGCCAAGTTTTTCAACCCTTATATATGAGCTGAAAAAGCCTCCCCGGGCTTATAATCGGGTCAAGGTCAAGGCCGACAAAGGAGCCTGCAGGCTATTGCTTGCAATATGTGATCTATTTCTCTCTTCTCCTCCCTTATCAGTGTGTTTACTTTTCCAAAGCCTCCCTCGCTCTTAATCAGGGGAATGTTTTGAAAAGAGAAAGACACCTTTGCAAGTCAGGAAGAAGAAAAATATATATTCATTAATCTTATGAAAGTATTTTCCCCTGAAATATTTGTTAAACTCTCCTATAGGCATTAACCCCTTGCAAGCTTTTGCTATCTCTATGTACCTTTATATATGTATCTATCTATATACATTAATTTTATGTATGAATTTTCCCCTCATATGTTTGCAGGTCTTTGCAAATCCTTTATACATATAGATCCGTGTACCTGTGTATCTGTAGCCATACATATATATTATTTTTATATATGAATTTACCCTCATATGTTTGCAAGTCTCTGCAAATATCTAAATAAAGAGAGATGTCTGGATAGATATGAATATATCCTTACCTACCTATATATAGGGCTTGCAAATATTACAGGGGGGAAATGAACACACAAATATATATGAACATGTCTAGATAGATATGAATATATGCAAATATTGTAGGGGAAATGCACACACACACACACATAGAGAGAGAGGGGGGGATTTGCAAATGTTTCATGGATAAATGCATATGTGAAATTAGTATATATAATAATAGATTTATATTTAGCTCTGCATTGTTTATGTAGGCTTTGAATGTTTGCCTGTCACTATGTTGGAAGTTGGCCTGATTCCTCATGGGGAGATAGGGTGGGATCCAAATGAAGTTATTATTATTATTATTGTTATTATTATTATTAGATTATTATTGATACCATTTTTTTTGTTGCCCCTACTTTTCCACTTATAGAGCTAGTTTATTGTTTTTCTTTGAAATACGGTAAATATTCAAAAACATTTAACCTACTGATGCCTCGATGAATAAAATTTTATTGGTATCTATTTTTATTTTGAAATTTACCCATAGCTGCTAAATTTCCCACCCTCGGCTTATATTCGGGTCGGCTTATACTCGAGTATATACGGTATATTCTTTGTTAATCCTAATAAGTAGAATTCTGGTTTCATTGGGAAAGATTTTTGCAGTATCTTTTGTGTTACTCTTATCCAAAAGTTTGTTGTTTCCGGCTAGGTCCACCAAGTATGAAAATAAGTCCCTTCTTGTTTTTTGCATTTCCAACACTTGTTGTGGATATTTTGTACATTATTCCTAATTTTTTGGTGTTATATGCCAACAGTGAAACATTTTAAACCAATTTTCTTGCAGGTCTGAAGCATACATGTATTTCAGTTTTTTATTCCATATAATTTCCCACTCTGAAAACTTAATTGAGCGACCCAATTTTTTTGCCCATTTTATTGCACAATTTTTAACTGTTTCTTGTTTAGTTGACTATTCTAACAACTTTTTGTATATCTTAGTGATTTATTTCTTTTTTACTTTGCATCAAATTGTCCCAGAATTTTCTTTCTCATTGAAACCCATTAGTTTATCCTTCCCATATTGTTTTTTTTGTTTTTACCACATTTTTAATATTTAATTGTTTTTTAACTTTTATATTGCTCTTTTTAAAATGTTTAGAGAGGATAGATGTTAGACAACTTGAGTTCCCATGGGGAGAAAGATGGGATAATAACAACAACAACAACAACAACAAACCAGATATAATGGTTGTGGAAAAGAAACACATTTTTATTGTAGACATTGCAATACCAGGAGACAGTACAGTGGAGGACAAAGAGCTGGAAAGATCACATAATACAAGGACTTATGAATTGAAATTGGATGACTATGGCAAAAGAAAACAACAGTGTTACCAATAATGGTTGGTGCACTTTGAGGCATTCCAAGAAACCTTGAAAAGCACCTGAAACCCCTTAATTTGGATAGAACATCAATCCACATGCTGCAGAAGGCAGCACTTCTTGGAACTGCGCACATTCTGTGAAAATATCTCTAATATCCTAGAATCTTGGGAAGAACCCGATATTCAGAGTCGAATCCCAAACACTTGGACCTAATATGTATGTGTGCTGTGTTGTTATGTACAAATAAATCTAAAACAGTAATAACGAAGAAGAAATGCATGTACACCTCTGTTTAAATAACTAAGAGCACAATTCTGTTCCTCTTTATTTGCATGGACATAAAATGCATTAGGTTAAAAAGGGATTTAGAGCTACTGCCATAGACACTGTAATATGAAATTTGTTTGAAGAAGGCCTATTCAACCTCTTTTCAAATATATATTCAGCTGAAAATGGAAAACAAAAAATCTTCTCTGCTATTTATTTATTTTTTGGAGTTTTGCAAAATTAAAACTCAAAACAAGCCACGGCAAATTCTATGGGAATGTTTTTTTCAGTCGCAGTGTCATCTCAGATATGCTTAGTGATGGAACGGAAGAGCTCCTTCTTGGTGACTGCTCCCAGACTGTGGAGTTATCTCCCATCAGTGGCTAGGCAAGCCCCTTTCTCCATTCCCCTTTTTCCTACAGGTAAAGACCCTTTTATTTAAATAGGGACCCTTTTATTTAAATAGGTATTTGAGTCTTCAAAAACAGCTTTAGCTAAGGATAGCATGTCTACTCTGGATGAATATTTGGAAGAGGTGATGGGAAGGATGAAGAAAAACAAATTGAAACTGAATCCAGATAAAACAGAGGTGCCTGCCCTCAAGGGTCCTAACCTAGGGATGGAGGTGTGTCAACCAGTTCTGGATGAGATTACACTCCTCCTGAAAGATTGTGTTTGCAACATCCTGGATCCATCTCACCCAATGTCAGCTTAGATAGATGAGATGATCAGGAGTGCTTCGGCTGATAAACCAGCTGTAATCCTTTCTAGAATTTCTGGACCTAAGGATAGTAGTGCACATGTAACCTCAAATATGGACTTCTGCAATGTGCTATACACTGGACTACCCCTGTACCAAGTTCAGAAACTCAAATTAGTTCTAAACATAGCAGCCAGATTGGTAAGGCATTTTCGACTTTTCAGTGCTAAGTGTTGCATTTTCAACTCCCGCCCTATGGGAGTGGCGGCATATAAATTTAAATAATAAATAAATAAATAAATAAATAACATGGCAGCCAGATTGGTGATAGGAACATCTTATTTCTGTAAAATGGGTCTGAAAAAGTGATGGGTCAGAGAAGAGGGACTCTCCTGAAGTTCCTAGAGCTCTAATGGGTTCATATAGGGAAATAATTCCTTCATAATTCAAAGAAATAAAAAGCTTTATAAGTCTTCACCAGCACTTTAAATTGTGGCTAGAAACAAATGGGCAGCCATTGTGGAGCTGTTGCAACAAAAGGGGTTGTGCAATCCCTGTAGTCAGCCCCAGTCAACAATCACTACAGGTCTTTGGGCACCTTTCAAAGACAGGTCCACATGAAGAGTATTCAAGTAATCCAAACAGTGTGTAACCAAGGGCCATGTCACCCTGGCTAAAAATACCTCACATGCTCTGTCTTGTCCATCTGTTAGAGTATTTTCTAAGCCCTACAGAAAGGAACCCCCCTCCCTTCATCCCAGCTTTATTAATATTAAATAGTAAAGAGATTTGGATTTCTTTGCCAAGGACCAGAGGGCATCAGCTTGTGCAAACCACTCTGAATTATACTTGGGAAGCAAAGGATAACTTAACAAGTGGATGGTGTTAGCCAGGGGTGGTTCAACCGCAAGGCAAATTAGGCAGTTGCCTCAGATGGCATCCTCATTGGGGCGCAGTTGAGGCACTCCTGCATGCGCGCGCACCCCTGCCTCCTCCTCCCAGGGTTGTTTGCATGCCTCCGTTTCACCCGGTTCCTCTCCCCTGGCCTCCTCGACCCCTTCAGCCTCATGCCCTTTGCTCTCCTCTTCTCTTCCTCCCACTCTGGGCCCTGTGTCCCAGGCGTCCCTTCTTTGCCTCCTCCTCTGGGCTGCCCCTCTTCCCTTGCCTTGGGGACCTCAGGGCCCTGGGCCTCTCCCTCCAGGCCTTTGGCTCCCGCTGCGCCCTCCCGCTCCTCAGGGGGCTCTCTTCCCACCTCAACGCTGCTCCCCTTAGGCTCCACGCAGGCTCGGTCCTCCTCCATGTTCACCTCCCCGCCTTCTTCTGCCACTGCTGCCTCTCGCGCCTCTGCCATGCTGGCTGACTTCCTCAGGGAACTCGTGGCCTAATTGTAGGTGAGTCTATGCAGGATCCGCGGAAAGGGAGGGCTGAGGCTCCAGGCGTTCCTCCCCCTTCCCTTTCTCTTTTTCTCTCTCTCTTTCTCAATGGGATTCCTAGGGAGGGGAGGGAAGGGAAGGGAGGAGAGGTTGCTGCAAGGCTCCCTCCTGCTCGCAAAGAGGCCTCTGGCTCCATCGGGCGACAAGCAGGGAAAAGGGAAGGAGGCATTGGTGGAGGGGTGGCGAGGAGAGGCAGGAGGGGGCTGGGGGAGGGAGGACTACGAAGCCGAGACCGACCCGCCTCTGGCACCGGCAAAAGCCAAGCCTTTACATCCTGAAGCGAAGGAGGCACGAGCCCAAGCCGCCAAGGTGCACGCACTCTAGAGAGAGAGAGACGCAGAAGCAGCAACCTTTCTCTCCTTGGAGCCTTTCCTCTCCTTGCTTGGGTGTTTGGGTGCCTTAGTTCTTTGCTGAGCTGCTGAAATCCATACCTGTTTGCTTTTTTCTTCCTGAAGTTGGGTGGCTTAGGGAAGAATGCAGCTTCTTTCTCAGCCTGCTTGGCTCAAAGCACATATTTGGCTGCTGCAGGCATTTGTAGGCAGGAGGGAATGTTCTGGTTTGTTAAAAGAAGCTGTATGTGAATGCCTGCCTGTCAAAATATGGTGACCCCAGTGCTTTTCATCAAGTTTTCTTAGGCTAGGAGTCAACAGCCGTGGTTTTGCCAGTTCCTTCCTTTGAATTAAAGCCCACAGCATCTGGTATTCATTGGCAGTCCCCCATCCAAGTACTTACCAAGGCTGACTCTGCATAACTTCCAAGATCTGATAGGGATTTGGTGCCTTCGGGGCATTTAGACCTCCAAAAGGGACTGGACTAAGGTCTATTTCTTCAGCTGGAAGAAGGCTTATCCTCAGTTGACAGAGCGGTACAAGTATTATTTATTGCTTATCTAATTGTATAGCTTTTACTTTGTTTTAATATTATGCTTATTATGTTGTTATGTAATGTACTTGTTCTTATGATTGGAAACCGCCCTGAGTCTCTTTTTGGGAGATAGGGCGGTATATAAATAATAATAATAATAATAATAATAATAATAATAATAATAATAATAATTATTATTATTATTATTATTATTATTATTATTATTATTATTATTGTTGTTGTTATATCCAGGGTGGGAGAAAGGAAGAACTCTTGTCTGCTGGAGACAGGTGTGCATTTTGCCATTGGCCACCTTGATTAGCATGTAATGGCCTTGCAGCTTCAAAGCCTGGTTGCTTCCTCCCTGGGGGCATCCTTGGTTGGGAGGTGTTAGCTGGTCCTGATTGATCTGGATTTGCCCTGTTTTCAGAGTGTTGTTCTTTATTTACTGTCCTGATTTTAGAGTTTTTTTAAATACTGGGGGCCAGATTCACTTTTGGTGTCCTTTTAAATCCTATGGATTCCTAAGGACCCTCAGGGCTCTTCCACACAGCCATATAACCCAGAATATCAAAGCAGAATAACCCATAGTATCTGCTTTGAACTGGGTTATCTGAGTCCACACGGCCCTATATCCCAGTTTAATGTTTCATGCTAAATTCGCAAATATAGTAATTTCTACATAACATTACCATGTATTGAACTGCTTTTTCTGTTGATTTGTTGTAAAATGATATATTTTGGTGCTTAATTTGTAAAATCATAATGTAATGTGATGTTTAATAGGCTTTTACTTAATCCCTCCTTATTATCCAACATTTTCGCTTATCAAACGCTTTTATTTTTCAGTGATTGGTTGGGGGGGGGCAAAATTCTGTTTGCTTACACTTGAAAATTACCTTGGGCCAGCCCTGGTGTTAGCACATCAGCAAGATTTTAGAGAGAAATTCCAGGGAGACTTAAAAACAGACAAGAAAAAAGACAGATGTTCATGGGTTGGATCTAACTGAAGTTTCTTTTGAATGGAAAAACTCCCTTTACTTTTGCAAGGCTTCTAATCCAATAAAGGAGGGGGGATCCCTTATCCCTATTTATTCCTATCACCCCATCCAAAACTCCACCAGGACCTCCAAAATGGAGGGGGATATTTCAGGTGGGTCAACTTAATATTGTTTCCCACAGCCACCCATTTTTTCTGCTTGTAGATCATTGAAAGAAGGATTCTTGCCACAGAAGAGTAGGCTTTCCCCTCCTTGTTCCCCTTTTGCCAGCAAGTAAGGTATTTTATTATTTGAATGGCTATTTCAGGACTAGATGACAATGCAGAAATTGAGAGTGTGTGCTGCATTTTTATTGCTGTTACGTTTTAAATGATTTTGGATTTTTAAAAATATAGTAATGTATTTGTTTTTAAATGTTTTTAATTATTAAGGTTTGATGCATGTGTATGCATTTGTCTTCAAATCGAGTTTGCTCATGCAAGGAATACTAAGAGCATCCCCCCCCCCCCAATTGAATTTAGCACAGTGGTTCCCAACCTTTGGGCCTCCAGGTGTTTTGGACTTCAACTCCCAGAAATCCCATCCAGTTCACCCGCTGTTAGGAACTATGGGAGCTGAAGTCCAAAACACCTGGAGGCTGAAAGATTGGGATCCACTGCTATAGCACCTGCTGTTGCCTGGGGGTGAGGGTGTGCAGCATCACTTCTCACTACTGTCCAGATCTGACCTTATTTGGCTTCTGAAATCAAACAGATTCTGGTCCCTTCTGCATATTCAGGCCCTTTTAAGTAATGTATCTTATTTTAGGAGTCTTAGCGAGGCATCTCTTTTTGAGGAAAAGCTGGAGTATCAATTAAATGAATAGAAATTAATAAGTACACAGCCAACTAAATTAATTTCTGTTCAGGAAATGCTTCCTTGAGTGACAAAGAAACTGGATTTTACCCCATGTATATTGATTGACAAATGGAGAAAAGACAAGGAAGCATGAGAAATACAAAACAAAATTCAGTCAACTAGATGGAGGGGTTCCATCTTACTTAATCATCACCTGTTACCTGAGTCGTGGAGTCTCGTAATAAATGCTGAAGTCTTCAGAAGGAATAAAATGGAGAGAGAGAAAATAATGAGGCAATGTATCATCTATTTATGGGAAATTGAGACCAGCAAAAATGGTCCTTGAGGCACAGACAGTGCAAGCCACCCACCAACTGAGGCTGCCCTCTCCTCCACAGCTGCTTCTCCTAATATAGTGCCTTGAATTCAGGGCCCTTTCTCAGGTGAGAAGACCTGGCCGCTCTAAACGAATTCAAGTCGCCAGGGCCAGATCAACTACATCCAAGAGTACTGAAGAAACTAGCAGAAGTTATTTCAGAACCACTGGCAATCATATTTGAGAGTTCTTGGAGAACAGGAGAAGTCCCAGAAGATTGGAGGAGGGCAAATGTGATCCCTATCTTCAATAAGGGAAAAAAGAACGACCTAAACAATTACCATCCGGTCAGCCTCACGTCGATAGCAGGCAAAATTCTGGAAAAGATCATTAAGGAAGTGGTCTGCAAATACTTAGAAACAGATGCAGTCATTGCTAATAGTCAACACGGATTTACCAAAAACAAGACTAATCTGATCTCTTTTTTCGACAGAGTTACGAGTTGGGTCGATACAAGGAATGCCATGGATGTAGCCTACTTAGATTTCAGTAAGGCCTTCGACAAAGTCCCTCACAACCTTCTGGCAAACAAACTAGTAAAATATGGGCTAGACAAAACTACGGTTAGGTGGATCTGTAATTGGCTAAGCATTGGCTTACCAATGCGTTGTCTTCATCTTGGAAAGAAGTCACAAGTGGAGTGCCGCAGGGTTCCGTCCTGGGCCCGGTTCTGTTCAACATCTTCATTAATGACTTAGATGAAAGGTTAAAAGGCATGATCATCAAGTTTGCAGATGACACCAAACTGGGAGGGATAGCCAACACTCCAGAAAAAAAGGAGCAGAATTCAAAACGATCTTGACAGACTAGAGAGATGGGCCGAAACTAACAAAATGAAGTTCAACAGGGACAAATGCAAGATATTTCACTTCAGCAGAAAAAATAGAATGCAAAGATACAGAATGGGGGACACCTGGCTCGACAGCAGTATATGTGAAAAAGACCTTGGAGTCCTTGTGGACAACAAGTTAAACATGAGCCAGCAATGTGATGCGGCTGCTAAGAAAGCCAACGGGATTCTGGCCTGCATCAATAGGGGAATAGCGTCTAGATCCAGGGAAGTCATGCTCCTCCTCTATTCTGCCTTGGTCAGACCACACCTGGAATACTGTGTCCAATTCTGGGCACCACAGTTGAAGGGAGATGTTGACAAGCTGGAAAGCGTCCAGAGGAGGGCAACTAAAATGATCAAAGGTCTGGAGAACAAGCTCTATGAGGAGAGGCTTGAAGAACTGGGCATGTTTAGCCTGCAGAAGAGAAGGCTGAGAGGAGACATGATAGCCATGTACAAATATGTGAGGGGAAGCCATAGGGATGAGGGAACAAGCTTGTTTTCTGCTGCCCTGCAGACTAGGACACGGAACAATGGCTTCAAACTACAGGAAAGGAGATTCCACCTGAACATTAGGAAGAACTTCCTCACAGTGAGGGCTGTTTGGCAGTGGAACTCTCTCCCCGGACTGTGGTGGAGGCTCCTTCTTTGGAGGCTTTTAAGCAGAGGCTGGATGGCCATCTGTCGGGGGTGCTTTGAATGCGATTTCCTTCTTCTTGGCAGGGGGTTGGACTGGATGGCCCATGAGGTCTCTTCCAACTCTACTATTCTATGATTCTATGATTCAATGTCACCAAGCAAATTCAGTTCCATGGGTAACACCTTAGAAGTTTGGACTAAAACTTGCTACAGACCCATTGCTCTACGAAGCACTTGCCACAGTTGAGTGGTGTTTGCAAAAGCAGTGCATTGTCCACAACACCTTGGTCTGAGAAAGGACCTGAGTGAGGTATTTGGAGAACATTGCCCTACCGGTCCTTAAAGGCATTGGATAGGTGAGAAGCAGTTCAAAAGAACAGAGGTAAAGCAAGTCATTTTGGTTTTGTGAGTCTCTGAACTGAAGCATTGGGTGGATGGTTGCTCTGAAAAACAAAGCCATCAAGGCAATTGAGGGAGTCACCTACCTGGTGCTTTGCTCCAGGAGGACCACAGAGCCGATCCCTCATGATATCAATGTGGAAGGACCTGCTCCAGATCTAGTCAAATTACATTCCTGTATCAGCATTTGCAAGATACTGAATCCTTATCCCCAGGTACCCTTCCACGGATCACTGAATTGTGTTTTTATAAACAGAGTGTTCCCTTGGTATCCACTGTGGCTTAGTTCCAGCCTCCACCCTGCCTTGTCTGTGGATACCAAAATCCATGGTTGCCAAGTCCCATTATATACAATAGTCTTTTATAACATGGCAAAATCAAGGTTTGGTTTTGCTTTTTGGAAAATATTGTCAAGCCAAAAAATCTGAGTCTCTGGATGAAGAATCTGTGGCTATAGGATCCATCAGTACAGAGGACTGATTGTAAACATACTTCCACTGAACCATATAATTAAAGCAGAAGAAATGGGCTATGTTTTCAAAGATGCACCTAAATTCTCCTCATGCTAAAAGGTTCTTCCCTTTTTGCCTCCCCCTTACAAAAGCAAAGTGTTGTCTTGTGTGATGTGACTTTCTCCCATCACCAGAAATCCATGCTAATCAAATGTGACAGCCAAGCCAACACCTGCCACATATAGAAGGCACGTAGCAGAAGTCAGTGGGCTCCCAAATGTCATCATGGATTTTGTTTGAGATGGGTGTCTGTGCAGCGGGGGCCGAGGGGGCAAGCTCACTGCTTAGTCCTTTCTCTTCCAAATATAACAACCTATCCACGCACGCCTCCATTAACACAGATTCAAAGGTTGTTCTTCAAGCATGTTCAGATGGCAACAAACTATTTTGCTTCAGTACCTGAAAAATATATGGTATATCCTTTTTTCCCCTTCCTGTTTGCTTTAAAATGTCCAGAAAAAGCAGAAATGTATATTAATTTCACTCACACACAAATATATTGAAATGTCAATAGTTGTGTTATAGTGTGGGATCCTATTTACCAGGGAGACAGAGGAGTATATATTGTTGACATGTCAGTTTCACTGCTTATTGCTCACTGTTCTCTCTTACACATACACCCACCACTGCCTGCCTGCCTTTTCTGTTTTCTGAGTTGGACTTTAGGATAACATTGGGGGTGTCCACAATATCTGCATGTATCCCTAACAAACCCTGTGGGATATTCCAGGCATCACTTACCTGAATTTCCCAATAACTGGTCATCACAGCTTACATTTTTAATAATGCATCCTTTATATATATGAAATCAGATGCACATGCCAAAATTCCTTCAGTCTCTTTACCAACCAATTCAGTAGGTTTGTAAGTGAAATCAACCTTCAAACCTACAAAAGAGTAAATCAGCTCTAATTTCAAGTACAATATATTTATTTAAATACGCAAATGGAGAGACATTCAGAAATAATAGATTGTTTTTTAAACAAACTAATAAGTAGTTAGCAAACAAAATATATCAGAAACCCAAAGGAGATACTTTGCCATGGTGTAATCTCTTAATTTTTGAGAGATTGTGTAAAGGAAACAATCAGATAGAAAAGATCAGTTGTGGGGCTTTTGTGTGAGAAAGTGTGAATTAAGTGGTAAAGATCACAGAACTGGGTTTGCCATGCATACAATAATGTGGAACAACTACACACATGCACACAGAAGCAGTTCCCAGGCTTGTGAACAGAGCATAGAAAATCTAATCCAACAGCATACAAGTGTAAATTAATGTGTTGCTGATACAGTGGACCTTGTTTTAAATCCTCATCACACTGAAGGAGGGATGCACATCATCCCGTAGCATTCAATATGCAAGCCATCTTAAAAGGAGATGAGAGTCTAATCGCCCCCATCACATGCAGTGTGCCCCTTCCCATTTTCAAAGATTGAATTAACTTGCTTTCAACCTCATCACATGTGTAGTAACTCTGTCCTCCCAATCCGTTGGAATATTGCCCACATCACAGCATCACATCCCCTTTGAACATAGCACTGTGTTATGTTATGTGATTCCAGCTACCACAAAAGCTGTGAGTTTGGGGCCCAACATGCCATACTCCGAAAGATCAAATGTAACATGGAATCAGTGCTAATAGCTCTGTTCCTGCTTGCCTGGAGTAAGACAATGGGTCCTGGCTAGCTAAATAGTGGGTGGCAATGCTGTTGGCATGGCCTGAATGGTCTGCCAGGGAGGAGGGGGGTCTTAATGGGTGTTTCAAATTTTAATGGGTCCCCATGGATAAAGTCTGGTCATATGTTAGGAAACCCCCGTGGCTCTTCTTTGGGTCCATTGTAAAACAAAAGGGACTATTGTGGGGGGGATGGTGTCCCTTTCCTGGATGAGATCATGGGTTTTTCCCTGAGGTCCAAATATGTGCCTTGTGCAACTTGGTGAGTTCATGCTGGAAGTTACCTGAAACTAGGTTTCTAGTGAAAAGGTCATTCACGGCTCCATACCTGGGTGACCTCAGATCCACAGGTTTTGGGATCTGTTTCGATAACCATTCAATATCATGAGGAAAATGCCTTGGGAGTTCTAGTTCCTCAATATCAATAAGCTGAAGCATCCAGACATTACATAACAATCTCAAAATGGCTACTTTATGATCTTTCTTCCATAGAAAAATAAGAAAAACCAATTTATTCCTCACCACAACTACTATTTTAACCTTTTATTGAGGCTAGGGCAAAGGGATCACTAGGCTTGCCCATCAAGCTGAACATATCACTATGGCATATCAACAAAAATTAACATGTATGATGATTGATTCCTCATCCCATGAGAAAGAAATTACTTCCAGTGCACCCAGAGATGGGTGAAGCCAATTCCCAACAAACTTCAAAACTGATGGGCAGCAGATGGTTTCTTGATGGGAAACCATGGATTCCTTACAGAACAAAATGTGCATTATGGGAAAGGACACACACAATCCCATGGGAACATGTTTAAAAAGGTGCCTTCAAAGACCATGTGATGGCGTCCTTAATAACATGTTGCTTTCATTGATTTATAAAAATCATTGAAATTTCTGAATGTAGCAAAAATTGATGAAATACATGCAGGTCCCATTACTCCCTGAAATCTTAACTCACTCTATAACACTGAAGATATTGATTTATGTTATTCATCATTCTTCACTTAGATTATCCCAGTGCTCTTTTACCCCTTTACTCTTACAATGACAACAGCCATGTAAGGAAGGTTAGTATAATCATCCTATCAGAAACATGAGACTGAAATACAGTGACTTGCTTGAGGCCTCCAGCTTGCTGGAGACGGGCCCCATCTGTTACTTCAGTGAGCCTTTTATGCCCCCCTTTTTCCCAAAGCTCCTTCTTGCTAGATGGTTCAGTCTTTTATTAGATGCCACCTTCCTTCATCGGGTTACTTGAATTTCTCCTCCACTTTCCTGCTGTTTCTGGGAGACTGCAGAGCTCAGCATGGGTTAGGGTTGTGCTGGGACCAGGCAGGCCAGACTAGCACTCTTTCAACAAAAGGAGGTAAATACTAGTTTGCTCTCACCAGTAATCCCTGCTTTGTTCCCTTCTCCTGCAGAACCTCAAAGGGGTTTTTCTTCTTGCTCTCAGCAGGAGAAATTGTCATGGTGGGGAATGAAACCAGCTTTGTAGATATCAATTACAAATGAAATTCTGCTTCCCTTTTTTCCTCTTTTGCACATCTAGATAGTTTCTAGTTTGTTCATTTCTGGATCCTGTTTTTCTTTTTCTGTTTTTCCTTCTTTTCTTTTTCTTTTTTTTTTTTTTTGAAGATTTTTACATCACAAGTGCTTTATCATAATATAAACATTTCTGTTGGAAGGTTCATTTTCAGCAGTGCCTTTTAAAATTATGCTGGTATTTTCACTTCTTTCAGATTTATTCTTCTTGGGTTCGGGAGGGGATGGTTTAGCCATCACAAAAGTATAGTCATATAGAAGGTAAAAGTTTTCCCCTGACATTAAGTCCAGTCGCGTCCGACTCTGGGGGTTGGTGCTCATCTACATTTCTAAGCCAAAGAGTTGACATTGTCCATAGACACCTCCAAGGTCATGTGGCCTTCATGACTGCATGGAGCGCCATAACCTTCCTGCTGAAGAGGTACCTATTGATCTACTCACATTTGCATGCTTTTGAACTGCTAGATTAGCAGAAGCTGAGGCTAACAGCGAGAGCTCACCCCGCTTCCCAGATTCGAACCACCAATCTTTCAGCAGCAAATTCAGCAGCTTTAATCCGCTGCGCCATCAGGGGCTCAAAGTCCTATTATACCACTTAATTGTGATGGAATCCTGGGATTTGCCATTTAGGGAGGGCTATTTAGAACTCTCAGCCAGAGAGCTCCTCTGTTGCCTCAGAACAAACAACAGCCCCCAGGATTCCATAGCATAGCTTTGCATAGCACCATGGTAGTTAATGTGGAATCAGAGCACTACAATTGTGTAGTATAGATGAGCCCTTCTTCACTACAACAGTCAGCCTTCCATCTTCACAGATTCAGTCATCCATATCTTGAAAATATTTCTCCCAAAAGATTCCAAAAAGCAAACCTTATAGAAGGGATAGCATTTTACTATGCCATGGAGTATAATAGGACTTGAGCATCCATTTTGGGATCTACCGGATAAGAGTGGGATCTTGAAACCAAGCCACAGCAGATATCAAGGGCCCCACTGTACATGAAACACACGAGAAAGCTAGCTCTCCATCTTCACTTCAGATGTTTTTCTCTAGATAGAGAACCTTGTCAGAGCTACCTTGAATAGTCTGATGTAGCGAATAGTTCAGGAAGACAATGTGTATCTTCTATGTTTATAAGTACATAGTTTTCTTCTGAGTCTATAATGTCATGGTGAAGAAACAGGGAGGGGATTCAGAGCCTGCCTCCCTTTGTTGACTTGGTTAATGGTGGCTGAAGTAAATGGGGAAGATACAGTGAAGGAATCGACTGCTGCTTTGAAGGTACCTCACCAGTTACAAAGCATTGCCTTGGGAGGGAAGCATCTTCTTCACAGTGTAATCTGTAACTATTGTGGGAGATCAAATGAAGACCTTACCCACCATCCAAATTTTTAATTCAGTACTGCAGAAAGTGATATACATCAATGGTTCTCAACCTGCAGGTCCCCAGGTGTTATGGCCTACAACTCCCAGAAATCCCATCCAGTTTACCAGTGGTTAGGATTTCTGGGAGTTGAAGGCCAAAACATCTGGGGACCCACAGGTTGAGAATCACTGTTATACATTGAAAATTCTGCAAATCAGGACTCTTTGATCTCTATGTTTCTCTTTTCTTCATACCTTTGCCTACCCCCTTTTTTTTGGATGCCCAAACTATATTTCCAAAACCTCAGCTAAAGGGGACTGAAGGAACATTTCATAGATTAAAGGAGAATTCTTAGGGGAGAGACAACACCTCATTTTGCCTGCCCTGCAGCTACACCCAGGCCTGGCTGGTTTTACTGCTATAGCTATGGGTGCTACTTGTTTAGACGTTGAGCAAGATGAAGGATCCTGCAGTAAACCTGATAGTGGGAAATATATCTTTAATCTTTGGTTGACAACACTATAAATATTTCAAAGGTTATAAGGGAGACATTAGAATTTCAACTCTTGTTGATGCCTGAAGGAAGATTGTCCTGAAGTCACCCAAAGTTCACTTCAGCCAGGATCTCAGCCATTCTGCCGCTACAAATCACAGCATGCCGGCATGCCCTAATTAGCTACCAGTGACAGGCACTTGCTCTAAGTGGCGTATAATAACAAAGTACAGAACCATGTTGATGTGTTGAAAGATATTATTTTAGAGAAGCACAGACTCAAAGGATTTCCTCCCTTTTAGTCAAATTACTGGGTTGACTAAGGTCAGAAATCTGCTGTGAAGGGAAGCCAACCTCACCATCCATGCAGTATGGAGTGTGGTTGAGTTCCAAATAGAGTCATCCCTTCACATTTGTGGGTTTCCCATTTATAAATTTGATTAATATGTTCTCTCTAGGAATCTCTAGGTCAGTAAGCATATTTCTGTGGTCAATTTCTGGTGGAGTTGCACTGGAGGACCTAGAGATTCTGAGGAAGAATACTTCTCTAGTTGTTTATAGGTTCTGGAATAATACTTCTGGAACATGGCCACACAGCCCGAAAGACATACAACAACCCTGTTTATAGGTTTCTTGTGCAATTCTACAGTCGATTTCCACCAGCCAGGAATTGCTGATGGAAGTTGACTGGAAGATCTAGCGATTCCTTGAAGTGTTCTCTCGGGCAAAAAAGAAAAAAAAATGTTTTTAATTCACGGTTTTTTCATTTTCACGGGTCTTGTGCCCCTAAACCCTGACAAATGTAGAGGTACAGTTCAGCCTGTGAACAGAAGCTCAACCTGAAAAGCTAGAGCAGAGTCACCAGTTATAGAAGACTGGATAGGTTCATGTTTGTCTCAGCTGTTGAGATAAAAACTATAGTTACATCACTGCATTGTATTGTATCATTTCATTTACATTCTGCTTTTCCATGCCCAAAGTATTGAAGGCACCTGATAATAATGCAACAAATACTTATAACAAATCCTCACATAAAACCCATTCATGTTATAAGTAGCATGTCAACTTGCTAATTGCCTGTTTACATGCCTAACAGTTTAGGCATGGCATGCATTAATATCATTTTCTGTGGGTTGGCCTTAGCCAGCCCTCTGTCTGAATCAGTCAGATGGCAGATAGTCTGAGTCTATCGATCCTCAGTGTTGTAGGATGCAGTTCTCTCTCTCTTCATGTTTGAAGAGCACATTTGCAGAGACACCCACTGTGATAAGCAGTATTTGTATATACAACAGGACAGCCAAATTTACAGATTAGACTTTTGTCAATTTGATTATCCATGGATTTAGTTAAAAATATTCTCTCTAGGAATTTCTAAAACTTCCAGCGCAACTCTATGGTCACTTTCTGCCAGAGATTTATCAGAGTTATGCTGGAGGACCTAGAGATTCCTAGAGTTAATACCTCCAGTATGATCTGGTGAAAAATGATGCTGAAGAGACTAGATATTCCTAGACAGGTGTTTTCTTGGGGGGAGGGGGAGAAATGTTATTGTGTGTGTTTGTTTTAACTTTTGCAGGGGTCCATGCTCCTCATCCAAGTACATGTAGATGACTGAATAGTATTTAGTTAGCATTTGTAAGGGAAACAAAGCCTGCTTTATTTTTCTGTGTGGATGGGGGTGGTAATGTGGAACTGGCTGTTGCATTTCTCTACTTGTTAGATACATTATTGTCATATCTCCTGGAAATAAAAACAAAGCTGTTGGGGGGGAAGAATGAAAAGGGGGAACAATACATAGACAACATGCAACCAGATAGATTCCCACTCTTTCAATAAGAAAGCAGGCTATGTGCATGTTTACACACATCCACACAACCATTGTCATAATATAGGTGTCAGCCCCCCCCCCCCCCCCCGCTTTGATCAGGCAAAGAGCCTGAAAGAAAAGGTATGTGGCAATTGGAGGGTAGGATGAACTTCAGAAGACACCACTATGCCTGAAATCTTTATGTGAAATGAACAGTAGTTTTGCCACCAGCTCTGTATGCTCTACTTTTCTTTCAGTGAAAAGCCTTCTCAAGACAGGGAAAGTAAGAGTAAGAAACAGCAGAGGCTTTGAAACATATGATATTTCAAGGGAAGAATTGCAAGGCTAATTTACCTGACAGTTACTTGTCCATTGCATGTTTAGAAACAGACAGCTGTCTTCTATTTCACTTGTGCTTTCATTAGAAATAACTATAGCAATCCAATGTAGACAAGGTCTTATAAATGTAGGTTTCTATATTTATTAAAATAATAGATTATGGATATCCTGGTGCAGCCAGGAATGGAGTACTGTGTAGGCCATATTGGTTTGGACTGGAATCCTAAAACTGACTGTAGATTCAAGCAGTTATTTTGTTGATTTATCTGGAATGATCCTTGAGCTCAACGTTAGTTATGTTGATAATGCCTACCAGCAATATATGCCAACACACATAATTTTATCTCTTTAAAGAATATTTACAAGCCATACTTTCTGTTTCCCACCCCTACCCCCACTCCCCAGCTGCAATAAATGCAAAATCATGAGGAATGTAGTGAGCACAGGGTGACATGCCTTATCTGCTACATATAATTTCTCCAGGCCTTTTTTTAGCCCAAAAAAAGGTCAGGACTTTTATTTTAGGGTTTTCAGTTCAGAATTGGAGCCAGTACATTGTAGTGTACTTGAGTGCTAGACTAAGACGCTGGAGAGCTTGAGAGGAAGATAATGCCAAACCTCTTCTGAACAGTTCAAGTCAAGAAAACCATGTGAAGGGGTCACCTTAGGATTGCCAATGATCAGAAATGAATTGAGGGCACACAGCAACAACTCAGAATTATTATCCCAGGTCTCGAGACTTCCTAGCCAAAACCTAAGATCTAGGAAAAGGACCCTGGTGATGTCATTAAACATTATTGCATTAAGTACCAATTATAGTTGCTCACAAATTCAAATACACACACACGCACACTCAGAATGTTTGTTCCAGTTTAGAAATTGAGAGTAATCTTAAAGCAAGATATGTGGGTTATTCTTTCTCAATGTGATGGGATAAGGAACATTTAATGTAGCCTATTTGCTTGTAGCCAGAAGGTGGTTGCAGAGTAGAGTATGGTTAGTCCTGGCTCCATTGTAACCGGGAGCAGGGCCATAGCCAGAAAAAAATTTCGGGAGGGGTTTTGAAAATTTCGGGGGGGGGGGGGGTTAACCCCTAGTACACACCCCTCCCCGCTACAAACCTGTCAATATCTGCTTGAAATAGTGCCTGGAGGGACTCTTAATGTTTTGTATCTCATAGACTTAGCATGGGGATTTCGTTAACCAGTTAAAATTCATGAGTAAACCAGGGTTTTTTTATAACCTGAAAAATTTCGGGGGGGGGGGGGGGTTGAACCCCTAACCCCCCCCCCCCTCGCTACAGGCCTGACCGGGAGGGAAGGAGGAGGCTAACTAAGGACCTTATCAGAAGCAGGGAGAGGAGCGTCTTCTCCCCGCTTCTCTCCACTGCCAGAACAAACTCTCACAGAGCCCATCACATGATGTAGGGCTACTTCTGGTGGAACTCCATGAGGCTCTGTTGTGGCAGTGGAGAGAAACGGGAAGAAGACCCTTCTCTCCCTGCATCTGAAAAGGTCTTTAGTTAGCTTCCTCCTTCCCTCCTGGTTACAATGGGGCCAGGACTAACCATACTCTACTCTGCAATCACCTTCTGGCTACAAGAGTTGTGACAGCAGAGAGAAATAGAGGCCAGGGGAGTCAGGTGTTTACCCGACTCCTCACTGAAGAAGGGTCAAGGAAGTGAAGAGGAAGCAGGGACAGCCATGAGATGTAGGAAGAAAGAACACAGACCCTAATGGGAGGGAACAGAGCCTGACGGTTCCCCTGCTTTACCCCTGCTTGTCTGATAAGGTCCTAAGTAAATACATAGACATCATCCACATTTCACCAGTCCAATAGTCTACTGCAGCAGTGAGTCGATAAAGCTCTGCAAATTGAAACAAGTTGCTGCTCTGCTAGCTAAGCTGGATACTTGAACTCAGTCTTTTTTTTTTTTTTTTTTTGGCCTGGAGCTGAACCTATCAAAACTGAAGAATTTGCATACTCAACTCTCATCTGGAGATGACCCCTGAAAATGGAGATTCGAGACCAAATTTTAAGATCTGGCAGTCCTAGAGAGGAAATTCTACTCTACATGAAAAACTGGACTTAAGAAAGAGTACCTGTTTGGATTTTAAGGCACTTTCAGATGTCCCCATTTAATTCAGTCGTGACTTTAAAGCTGAAGAATGAGAGTAAATCTCCCTCTTCCTCATCCTTCACTTTCTCTGTTTAACATTTACAACAGCTGAGTGCCACAACAGTGAACAGTTAGTACCTATAGACAAAGCTGCTGCTGGCACAGTGCCATCTGAGAAGCATTTTTCACTAACAATGATTAATTGAACACGTGGATGTTTCCTAGCACATAGGCCAGGAAGATTAGTGAATAGAAGAGAAAATAGAAGGCGGCTAGTCAGGGGTCACTGTAGTTTAATGCACTTCGCTTTACATTTGTATGGCATTAAGTGTTCTTTTGATTTCTCACCCTGATCATTAATTAACGGCAAACAGCCTTTAACAAAAGAACACTCAGGTGCCTCCTTGCCAATGGGTAGGACACTCAATCAATTATTTACATCAAATAAATTAACTAATTAAGCCTTTCTGTATGCGAAATTAGATCTCTTTCTTTTTTCCTACTGAAGAAAGCTGAAACAAAAGAGATACATACTGTACTTGATCTGCAAGCTTCTCATTTCCACTGCACATATTTCCAGTGTTGATCTATAAATGCCCGCAAGCTTTCCAGGTGTGTCTTTGATTTCCACTGGTCTCTGAATAGTAACAACAAATTCTGATATGTTTTAAGGTAGACTATATTTGGGTGCATCTACATCAGGCACGGACAAACTTCAGCCCTCCAGGTTTTTTGGACTTCAGCTTCCCAGAAATCCCAGCCAGTTTACTGGCTGTTAGGAATTTTGGGAGTTGAAGTCCCAAACACCTGGAGAGCCAAAGTTTGCCCATGCCTGATCTACATTGTAGAGGTAATGCAATTTGGCACCCCCTAGCTGCCATGGCTCAACACCATGTAATCATGGGAGTTATAGTTTTGCGAGGCTTTTAGCTTTATCTGCCAAAAAGTTCTGGTACCTCACCAAACTACAACTCCCAGGACTCCATCACATTGAGACATGGCAATGAAAATAGTGTCAAACTGTATTAATTATATAGTACAGTGTAGATGCCTCATTTGGTTACAATCCAAGTGAAAATAAATGAAATTCAGTGGTTAAAGCCCACTGAAGTCAGGAACAAACACATAAGGAATTAAGTTACCTCTATATTATTTAGTGTCTCCTCGTCAGCTCACATCCTGCAATCTCTCTTGGGGACAGACGTATGACATCCTATCAGTAAGGACATATTTTGCCTCTTCTGGGTCCAGTTATGGTGAAAGGGTTAGTGGAAGTCAGGAGGGCACAGAGCACCCACATTTCAAAGGATGAATTGGGCATTAACTGGTGTACACACAACTATTTGCCTTCGTGTGTAGGGTTATCATGCATTGCACATCAATTCATACAGCAAATAGCCTGCTGTGTAGGAACTTACCAAGGTGTGAAATGATTTTCTGATATCTCTGCCTCTGTTTATTCCACTCAATTGGATGCTAATTCCTGTATCATTCACAGATAAGTGCTTGTGCAGTCATCTAACAGTTGTGGGTGAAATTCCGAAACACTCTCAGAGAAATATTGCAGTGCACTGCCAGTGTTCTCCAAATTAGTCACTGAAAGGGCCATTGGCTTCTTGGAAATGTGTTTTTTAATGCCTAAATAAATCTCCCACAACATGATTAGGTTACCCTTATAAAATGTGCTGGATATATTTTGGCATGTCATCCATTATTGTACCACTGCCATCTTCCCGTGAAACTGAACTTCTGACAGTAAGTGCCCAAAGCTGAGCTGGCAAAGTGCCTTGACAACATCATGGAGCGTAACAAGGAACTGTTACGTTTAGTTAAAGCTGTTGTTTCTGAAGCTGATCAAAAGAGGCACTGAGCACGAGTTTTCAGAATTACATTTTAAAGAACAAAAAATACCACATATGCCTAGAAAGAATGAGAATAAAATTGGAGATAAAAGCAATTGATCCTTGAGAGCCTAAATCTCAAAATATTTTTATTACAAACAGAGGAGAATAAAGTGCAACTCAAATTATACATTTCAGTTTGATACCCCAACAATTCTTATCAACAACTGCATATTAAAAGATACCATTGACCATGGTATCCTTCTGGGGAGGCTCTCCGGGATGGGGCTTGGTGGGGCTCTCCGGGATGAGGTGGTTTTGCTGTGGCTCCAGTCCTTCCTGGAGGGTCGTTCCCAGATGGTGAAGCTGGGGGAACCTGCTCGGACCCCTGGCCATTGACCTGTGGGGTCCCGCAAGGGTCTATCCTATCCCCCATGCTATTCAACATCTACATGAAACCGCTGGGAGAGGTCATCCGGAGTTTTGGAGGGCGTTGCCATCTCTATGCAGATGACACGCAAATCCACTACTCGTTTCCATCTAACTCCAAGGAAGCCCCTCGGATGCTGAACCAGTGCCTGGCCGCTGTGTCGGACTGGATGAGGAGGAACAAACTGAGGATCAATCCTGACAAGACAGAGGCCCTCCTGGTCAGTCGCTCGTCTGATCGGGGTATTGGGTGGCAGCCTGTGCTGGACGGGGTTGCACTCCCCCTGAAATCACAGGTCCGCAGTTTGGGGGTCCTCCTGGATTCAGCGTTGACGCTTGAGGCTCAGGTGTCGGCGGTGGCCGGGAGGGCTTTTGCACAACTAAAACTCGTGCGCCAACTGCGACCATACCTCGTGAAGTCTGACTTGACCACGGTGGTGCATGCCTTAGTTACCTCTAGACTGGACTACTGTAATGCGCTCTACGTGGGGCTTCCCTTGAAGACGGCCCGGAAATTACAATTGGTCCAGCGGTTGGCGGCCAGACTAATAACTGGGGTGAGTTACAGGGAGAGATCCACTCCCTTGTTCAAGGAGCTCCACTGGCTGCCGTTTATTTTCCGGTCCCAATTCAAGGTACAGACCATCACTTATAAAGCCCTAAACGGTTTGGGACCCACCTACCTTCGTGACCGTATCTCCTATCATAAACCTGCCCGATCCCTTCGATCGTTAGGGGAGGCTCTCCTGTCACCACTGCCAATATCTCAGGCCCGCCTTGTGGGAACAAGGGAGAGGGCCTTCTCTGCTGTGGCCCCCCGATTGTGGAACTCACTGCCCGGTGAGATTAGGCAAGCCCCCACACTAGCAGCCTTTAAGAAAGACCTGAAAACATGGCTCTTCCGTTGTGCCTTTGGAGAGTAATCACTACATAAATCCCTTTTGCTGCTCTCCTTCAATATTTGTCCTCCAGATCGCACCGCCACTTTATGACCCTGTCCTCTGTGGTTTTTACTCCTACTTCCTTTCTCACCCGAGTTTTAATCTAGTGTTCATGTGGCCCACCCTTGGTTTTATTGTTCTTTGATCTTGTTTAATGTAGTGTATATTTTCTTTTATTGTGTTGTTTAATGTGCTATGATTTGTTGTTCTATTATATTTTGTTATATTGTATTGTTCTGGGCATGGCCCCATGTAAGCCGCCCCGAGTCCCCGTTGGGGAGATGGTGGCGGGGTATAAATAAAGATTATTATTATTATTATTATTATTATTATTATTATTATTATTATATGTTAACATTGTTAATTTATTTACATCGATTTATTAATCAGTTGAAATGAATAAACAGACTCCAATTTACCTTCTGACTTACTACCTAGTTTTGTTATCTCCTCAGCTAAGGATTAAGGAATAAATAATATCCATTCATTACATATCACATGAAGCATCTGGGAATCAGAGGTTCTTCAGTAACTCTTTGAGCAACATTGCATAAAACCTCATCTCCTAATAATTGAAATGAATGCAAGGCCCACCAATTAAACATCATTAGTATGCATCGTTGGTCAGAATGAACTCAGCTTAGGAAGAGCCTTGCCTCTGTTGCTTAGCGATCTGAGCCAGAAGACCACAAAAGCCACTGTCTTCTCATTAGACTGCATTGTTAGTTTCACAGGGACAGGGATAAACTGTGACATTTTATTGGTGTTTCTTAGATCAGCCTCATTTAAATTCCATATCCTTGTGGTGTCTCCCTCAACACTGTATCGCTTACAATGCCCACGAGTGCAGCACTCTGACTCATTATTATTAGTTAATGAGCCATCCAAGCACTAAACCTGAGGTCTGAGGGACACATAAAAACTTTGTATTCAAAATGATTTAGCACCAAAGCTGAAGTGCTGTATTCTCATAGTCCCCAGGAGTGTTTCCTTATTATCCTGTGTCTGCGAAGGAGTTTGGTGCAAAATAATACAATGATGCCACATAATATAGGTAGAGTATCCTTTATCTAACCAGAAAAGGTCTGTAGTTCTTAAGTTAAATTTTTAAGTTACATTTGTATGTAAGTCAGAACAGGAACATTCAGGGCCGGCCGGAGATATTTTTTGATGTAAAGCGGGGGCGCTGAAAAGCGCCCCCGCCACCGGCGCCCTGGCCCCGCCCAGCGTGCCCTGGCCCCGCCTCCCACGCTGCGTGGGAGGCGGGGCCAGGGCGAATAGTGAGGGGCGGGGCCAGAGTTGGCCCCCGCCCCCCGTGCCCTGGCCCCGCCTCCCACGCAGCGTGGGAGGCGGGGCCAGGGCACGCTGGGCGGGGGGGCGGCGTCAGAGCTGGCCCCGCCTCCCACGTTACCCCCGCTCGCCCGTCTGGCCTTGTGTAGCAGGCCAGACTCAGCGGAGGTTTCTCCAGGCCGCGATTGCGGCCTGGAGGAACCTCCGCTGAGTCTGGCCTGCTACAAAAGGCCAGACGGGCGAGCGGGGGTAACGTGGGAGGCGGGGCCAGCTCTGACGCCGCTCCCCCCCCCCCCGCCCAGCGTGCCTTGGCCCTGCCTCCCACGCAACGTGGGAGGCGGGGCCAGGGCACGCTGGGCGGGGGGGGCGGCGTCAGAGCTGGCCCCGCCTCCCACGTTACCCCCGCTCGCCCGTCTGGCCTTGTGTAGCAGGCCAGACGGGCGAGCGGGGGTAACGTGGGAGGCGGGGCCAGCTCTGACGCCGCTCCCCCCCCCCGCCCAGCGTGCCTTGGCCCTGCCTCCCACGCAACGTGGGAGGCGGGGCCAGGGCACGCTGGGCGGGGGGGGCGGCGTCAGAGCTGGCCCCGCCTCCCACGTTACCCCCGCTCGCCCGTCTGGCCTTGTGTAGCAGGCCAGACGGGCGAGCGGGGGTAACGTGGGAGGCGGGGCCAGCTCTGACGCCGCTCCCCCCCCCCCGCCCAGCGTGCCTTGGCCCTGCCTCCCACGCAACGTGGGAGGCGGGGCCAGGGCACGCTGGGCGGGGGGGCGGCGTCAGAGCTGGCCCCGCCTCCCACGTTACCCCCGCTCGCCCGTCTGGCCTTGTGTAGCAGGCCAGACGGGCGAGCGGGGGTAACGTGGGAGGCGGGGCCAGCTCTGACGCCGCTCCCCCCCCCCCGCCCAGCGTGCCTTGGCCCTGCCTCCCACGCAACGTGGGAGGCGGGGCCAGGGCACGCTGGGCGGGGGGGCGGCGTCAGAGCTGGCCCCGCCTCCCACGTTACCCCCGCTCGCCCGTCTGGCCTTGTGTAGCAGGCCAGACGGGCGAGCGGGGGTAACGTGGGAGGCGGGGCCAGCTCTGACGCCGCTCCCCCCCCCCCGCCCAGCGTGCCTTGGCCCTGCCTCCCACGCAACGTGGGAGGCGGGGCCAGGGCACGCTGGGCGGGGGGGCGGCGTCAGAGCTGGCCCCGCCTCCCACGTTACCCCCGCTCGCCCGTCTGGCCTTGTGTAGCAGGCCAGACGGGCGAGCGGGGGTAACGTGGGAGGCGGGGCCAGCTCTGACGCCGCTCCCCCCCCCCGCCCAGCGTGCCTTGGCCCTGCCTCCCACGCAACGTGGGAGGCGGGGCCAGGGCACGCTGGGCGGGGGGGCGGCGTCAGAGCTGGCCCCGCCTCCCACGTTACCCCCGCTCGCCCGTCTGGCCTTTTCTAGCAGGCCAGACGGGCCAGGGCGCACTGGGCGGGAGGCGGGGCACCGTCAGGGCGGTGCCCCGCCTCCCGCCCAGCCTGACGGCGCCCCCCCGGGCCTGCGCCCGAGGCGGCGGCGTCAGCTGCCGCATGAGTGGGGCCGGCCCTGGGAACATTTGAAGTGTAACTTCAGCTATATATCTATATATACACACACACATGCATTGGATAGTATAGGAAAGAGCTAACACAGCTGTGGTGTCTGTGCCTCTGTTCAGAAGATTTCACTTCACTTTCTGTTCCTATGACAATTGGGTTTTGAAAAAAAAGGCTTGTTGTGGAAATAAGATTGGTGATAAAGCTTCAGTGGAGACACCTTTCCCCCATGCTAACTCTTCCATGACTGAACTTTCCTTCCTATAGGTAGATTTCTCTCACTTCCAGTTATCTCACTCCCATTCTCAACTATGAATTGTTTGCAAGTCAGATATTTGTAACTTGGGGACAGCCTGTATATGTAATCTCCCTGGTCATGGAGAGCTGACTAGGGCCTCCTAATGTTAGCGCCTTTCCGCCTGTCGCCCTGGCGGGGGGGGGGGTGGACCGGAGCCAGGGGGGACAACCATTGAGGCTGTGTGGGGGAGGAGGAAGACTAGTCACGATTATCCCAGGAATAAATGCAACAGAGACCTTGCGACCCTGGAGAAGGATAGGAGTGGTAGCCTCCATGACAGTCCCTCCGGATTGAAGGTACTGCTGCTTAATTCCAGATCCATCAATGGTAAATCAGCTATCATCCAGGATTTGATCCTGGATGAAGCAGCGGATCTGGCTTGCATTACCAAGACTTGATTGGATGAGATTGGCGGGGTAAATCTCGCCTAGCTATGTCCTCCAGGTTACAGAGTGCATCAGCAGGCCAAATCCAGAAAGTGGGGAAGTGGGGTTGCAGTGGTCTTGTGGCAGCCCATCTCCCTGGTCAACTGCGCCGTCCACAATCTGCAGGTTTTGAGTGTGTTCATCTTAGTGTGGGAACCCAGGACAGTTTGGGGATTCTGCTGGTTTATTGTCCACCCCGCAATACTGCAGTCTCCCTGCCTGAGTTAGCAGAGGTGATCTCTGGTATGGTGTTGGTCTCCCAGCGGCTGGTAGTGCTGGGGGACTTTAACATTCATGCCGAGATCACCTTAACAGGTGCAACTCTAGATTTCATGGCCGCCATGACGACCATGGGGCTGCCCCAAGTGATATCTGGTCCCACCCATCAAGCTGGGCACACACTTGACCAGGTTTTTGTTGCGGAAGTTGGTGCGGTTGGAGTGGAAGAGCAAAATATTCTTCCATTGTCTTGGTCCGACCACCACCTGTCAGTTTAAGACTCACTGTGACCTCAAACCTCTGCAGGGGTGGTGTTGTAGTTGGGCCAAGGGGCAGTAATGGTTCCATGGGTGAAACAGCTGGAAGGAGAAAAAGGGCTAATAGAGAGCAGGTGCTTGATGAAGAACAACAAGTAAAGCGGGTCCGGGAAATACTTATGGCTCCTTCAGAGGATGAGACATTTTATGGGTTTTCTAGTGATGAGGAGTCCATGCTGGAGGATGAGATAGAGAGGAGATAGAGAAGAGCTAGACATTGCAAACATCGTAGTTTTCATGAAGGCCTCTAGGCAGGATTTGTATAATTTCACAGTATGTGCCTGTAAGATAAGACCCAACATAGTAGGAATTGTGATTAGATTCTGAGAGGGCATAATGGAGGGAAGCTTTGAGTTTTGCTACAGATCTCCCCCATTCCCCCTCCATCTCTCTTTTTCACACAGAGATATAACTATACACCTTCCTAGCCGTAGCCATTAATTATTGCACTTCTTAAAGAATTGTGGATTCCACAGCATGGAAGTAGTCCCTTACGTTCTTTTTGTATTAGTTATTTAAACCCCTTTCTTGGACTAAAATCCACTTATTACTAAGCCAGTCAGGATTTCAATGAATTGGTTGTGAGAGACCAATTGAGGACAGGCATAGAAAGCAAAGCAACAGTTTAAGTGTAGGGGATAGCTGGATAAAAATCAGAAGAAAATGATTGTTTCCTTTACCTATTTTTATTAACTGAAGTAAATTGCAATCCTCTATTTGTTTTGTGAGTACAAACATTCAGGATTGAGGGAATATGTTTTTTTTTTTAAGTGGGAAACCAAGAAACAGTAATGAAACAGTAAAATAGCTAAATAATTAAATGTACATTTCCTCTCCAAAGCTGGGGATGAAATGAAATTCATTTTTGGGATAAATGAGATAAAGATGTACAGGTATTTCACATCATACTAGCCTTGCAAAAACTATCATCGCATTACCAGCTAATCTGATATTGTATTACTCTTTGGTTCCCCGAAGGTCCTATTTATGGGAGCAAGTCCTTCTATCTAGTAGAAGATTTCACAGTACATTCAGATGCTTGAACATTCATAGTCAACACGAAGGGGTGATTTGCCTGACCCAGATATTAGGCTAGAAAATGGCACAATATAACTCATAATAGTCCACAATGCCTTTTTTGGTCCTCTAAGTCTTCAGAAATACCTTCCAGAACACCCTTCCTCTCTCCAATTATTTCATGTAATTTTAAACTTGTTTTAAACTTGTATATTGTATTTTATGACTATTTTATGACTGTTTTAACTGTTTTAATCATTTTAGTTTATTGTATATCAGTGTAACGGCATCAATTGCCACTTGTAAGCTGCCCTGAGTCCCCTCGGGTGAGAAGGGCGGGGTATAAATAATTGAAATAAATAAATAAATAAATAATGTAACCCAAAAACTTAAAATGGTACTCACTGGAGCATCCTTTTTGTCATTTACTCTTATCTTACAACTAAGCTGAAAATTCCTGGAATCCAAACAAGAAATATACTTCCAGTCATTTCTAGATTATATTTTCTGCCAGCTGTTGTGTAATTTCAAATAAGTCATTGTGAAGAACTATTCTCTTCACTAGAACTTGGCTAATCTGAAAGTTTTTCTTTTTAATTTCCAGTAAATGCATTCTGAATGAACACCGAAATGAAACACAAGAAATATTTTTTTCCAAAAAGTGTATGATTTTGAACCTTAATTTTTATAAGCTAAGTGTACATATGAAATTGGTTTATCTTATGTCCATGACCTGATTATTACTGGCTTGGAAATCAAAGTACTTCCATTTACATGCAACTTGGTGGTTTATTTATTTTGGAATTGCCACTCTTATTTATATCTTTTTTACAAAAAAAACCAAGCATTTATGTGAAATTATCATTGAAACATTATCTTCCAGTTTTCCTTCTGTCCTAATGTCTCTTTTTAATGCTCACAAAATTAAGGTTTTGGCATAAGAACATAAGCTATAGCCCAGTCTTCAGAGTTTAAAAGGAGGTTAGACTGTACGGCCTTTGTGATCTCTTCAAACTCTTGTGTTTCTATGATTCTTCATAGAGCAAGCAAGTCATATGGAAAGACTTGCTTTGTTCATTGCATGATTTCCCACTTCACTGAAAACTGTATTTTAAAAAATTGTTTCAGTGGCATGGAAAGAATATCCCATTTCATGCACCAAGGTTTATGTCAATGGAAAGTTGAGGTTAGGTATGAATCCAGGTCTAGCCAAGTTAATTTTGGCTTCTGAGGCAGAACACCCTTTACCTACCAGACCATAAAACTACAAGAAGACGAAAATTTAAAAATAACAATTTCCTACCCTGCATGACATATAACATCAGAGTGAAGTGGAGCCTTTGCTCTGTCTGATGGTCAGGCAGGTTTTTCTAATAGGATTCCACTTGGAACAATAATGAACAAACTGTCCCTGCACTGATAATACCCTCCACACATAGGAATAATATGTGGAACCAGATGTGATACCATATTTTTTCTAGAGAGAAGCAGGATATAAAGGATAGAGAATGAAGAATGTTGTTTGTTACCTGTTCACACATCAGACAATACCTGCTGAAATTCTCTTTTCTATACAACCATGAAGGGTATAGGAGGCCTCTCAAGTTTTCAATTGGGCAACTCCTAAGTCTTTCACAAGAATTAGTTATAAAGTGTTTCATGAGGCAGTAAGAAGAGTTAAGTCAAGCCAGGTCCTCTTATATAGCTACGTGGCATCCAGTGCATATTTATGTTAGTACAAATCAGTATAAATGGATTGTGTTAGGAGTTCCTTTAGTGCCACCCCCTGCAGTTAATTCTTTGCTTTTGTGTGGGTTGTGAAGTTGTGTTCTGCCAATTTTTATCTAGAAGCAATGCTGTCAAGCTGGATACCAAAAAAGTAACACATTTTAAAGCTAACTGCTGGATATTTATGTTCATAGTTAGTACACAAACAAGCTGTAGAACATTGGAGGAGAAGGTCATTATAAAAATACTTAATGGATTTTTAAAATCCTAGTTCACCACAAACAGTACACTTTCCAAGTAGCATGCAACTGAATTTAGCTCAACCCCCACTTTTGCTTTCTGCAAGTGAAACCATTTAAAGCTCACACATGCACACAAAAGTCAGTTTTGATTTCCATATTGTTTACCCATATATTCCAGTGAAGGGAGAGAAAGCCTAGAGATTGTCCTTCTTAATTAAATTCTAGACCCATGTATTCCTGTCTAGGGAGGCAAAGCCTAGAAATTGTCCTTCTTAATTAGATTGTAAACAGAAAAAGCTTACACTTTTTGGCAGGTAAAAGGAAAGTTTCAGTTAGTCTCCTGTTTCTTGCTAGTTACCATTAGGGGGAAGTTACGTGGCAATCTTGTACATTAAAAGCACATATGAGGAGGATCAGACTAGCCACGTCAATCTGTACTATGTGTCCTGGATGTACAAACAGGTTTCTTCATATAAAAGAGTTCTGGTCCTTGTTCCTGTGGCTTCAAATGTGTGATCCACATGTGTGTTTGTATGTGCCTTCAAGTCACTTCAAGTCACAAGTCACTTATGGTAACTCCATTAATATCATAGAGTCTTCTGCTTAGCTTTCCATATTGGTCACTATCTGTTGCCTTTATAAAGTTTTAGAGCCCTTCCTGATCCTTTATGCAAAGGGTTCCTGCATGGAAACTAAAGGGATATTCATTGTAGTTCACCTTCCTAAAGACAAATCCCCATCTCCCAAAACCATCATATGGAATTAGCCTTGACTGAGTCTTGTTTCTTCCTGGCTCTGTAATTTACATCACTTACTGTTTAATGATAATGACTGAGTATGTTAATGTTCCTAAGCAACAAGGAAACCTAATATTATTAGAAGAGTCTGAAGTCTTCTATTGTTTTTTTCAAATGTTACTTGGAATATGACAATATTTATTGCAACGAGAAGGGGATGTTTGCTCAAGAGATCATCAAGTGTCCATTGGGGTTGGAGGACACCAGGCAAGCAATGTCATGCCAAAGTCAATCACATCCAACACATTGTCTCCTTCCCTCTAAGTGAGACAGGTGTAACAAGACAAAAAATGAGGGACAGTTCTGTTTTTAAAAATGATGACTTCAGTATCATTCTTAAGAACAAGCAGTAGGTCAGTGTCACTATTTATATTATACAGCAGTATATTATTCCTCTGGATAAAAGAGGCAGGCAGCTTTGGCTTACAATTCCAAGCAACCCTAGTTGTTATTGTGTATACTCATGTATATGTCTAGAAGTTTTACATAAAAATAGATTCCAAAATCTAGGTCAACTTATCCAGATATTAATGTAAGTTCTATATCTGAACACTTATTTTTAAAAGGAACCATCCCCTTCTCTGAGTAGAGAGGTGAAAGACGAGCCCTTAGACGATCCCAAGAGAACCTAAAAGGAGCACTGAGCCATGTCATCATGCCACGTCTTGCTTTTTTGAATGTCTGGGCAGGAAAAGTGTGCACTGGTCGTAGAGGCTCTTTGGCATTTCATCTCAAAAGAATACGAACAGAATAGGGAGATTGTTGCTTCTTTAGGCTCTCTTGTGATGGACTAAGCTGTCATAATTCACCACTGTACTCAAAAGATGGAATGGTTGCTTTATAAATAAGATTTAATTTTTAACAAAAGAGGAACCATCCCTCTTCTCTGAGTTCAGTGGCAAAAAAAATTTTTTTGAATGCCTGTGTGGGGAAATCATGGCAGTGGCATCCAAAGGTGGCTGGCCTCTTGAAGAAGTGTTGTCATTTACCCCTCTCCACAGAATGACCTTTTACTTATCCATGGATCATATCAAAATTAATAATCATGGCCCAAAATTAATAATTATGCCCCCTTGAGTTAAAATTAAGGCCTACGTAATATACATAAATATATAACGGCATTATGAGTCACTCCAAAAAAATTTAAATGGCCACAATTGCCCAACAATTATATACAAGTATTTATTATTGTGTGCTTTCAAGTAATCTCTGCCATATGACGATACCAAAGACGACATATTATGGGTTTTCTCAGCACCATTTGGACAGAGGGGAGTTGTCCTTCTCAGATACTGAAAAGGTGTGATTTGCACAAGGTTACTGAGGTCCCTTCTACACTGATAGTGTACATTATATGAGTCTACACTGCCATATAATCCAGTTCAAAGCAGATAATCTGGATTTTATATAGCAGTATAGAGGGGAGCCCAGCGGTTCTCCATCACCAAGCAGGCATTTGAATCCTCATCTCCAGCATCCTAGTCCAATACTCAAACCATTATATCATGTAGGCTCATACATAATTTGAATATTGGTAGCATTTCTCAGAGTTTCAATATCATAAATAATATATTCTTCCTAGCAGGTAAGAGGACCTCTTTAAAATCAAAATGGAGTTCTGGAACCAATTCATTTTAGAAAAAAAACCTAAAGTACCTATTTTGCAGAAATGGCTTAGCTTGTATGCTTTGACTTACAACCATGGAGAACTGAACCAGCAGTATGTCTTTCCCTTTCATTGCTCCCAGCTAACATATTTGTTTGATAATAAAACAGATGGAATCAGAGAGCATTTCCTTCCTGCCAACAGGGAAGGTGCAAAAGTGGCTTCCTTTAGTCTCTTGGTTTTTGTGTAACATAAAGCTGCAATTATGAAGTCCCTGAGTGGGGGAAAGGGAAAGAGCATGTGTTGTGAACAAGATGCTTCTGTACACTTGACAGAACTAAATAGAACCAAAGCTCACAGCCAGTATCTCTCCAACATGTCGGAGGAAGATATTAGACATTCTCTATTACTGGCATTGTCATCATTTCTTGGGAGGTTATTCTTGTTACTATTTTGTTCTGTATGCAATCAAGTTCTTCCCATCCTCAAATATATCTGTTGAAGACTTTGACTTTTATTCCTTGTGGTTTAATTATCCTCTCTGTTTTGCAACGATGCCATCTTTTATGGCATTTTAGCATACCTGTTCAATGAATATCTGGATCCTCAAATCCTGTGTATCTACTTGATGATGTCCCATAATATCCAGAAGTTTCAAATCACAACCCACCCTACAAATGGTTCTGCTGGTTCCCATCTCTGATTTAACAAATTAGATAAGTATTAAAATGTAGGCCATATCTACACTTTCCCAACTAACCTGGGATAAACTGCTCTAGAGCTGCTCTGATACACCTGGACAGTTACACTTGATACACTTCTAGACAGCCACTGAGGCCAAGGGCACATTGAGGCCATCACTGCTACATTGCCAGCCACAAGCAGCTTTCTCACAGAGGCTTGCTAGCAATGTCACTTTTCCTGGTCACATGGATGGCATCCTGCTGTGAATTCACCAGAAACATTGTCACCAGTAAACCTCTCCAAGGGAGCTGCTTGTGGCTGGTAACACAATGACGAGTTGGTTGGACATGTGGACGATAGATCTGGACAGATCCAGCTTGATCTACCTGTCTACACCTCCAAAACTCCAAGGTTACTTTGGAGCTTCCTGTGTCCTACTGCAAATCCATCATATAAACTTCCTGCAGCAGCAGAGAGATCAGTCTACATTATGTGTAAGGATGTGGTTTTTGCTAAGGTCACCATTCCACCCCCACCCCCACCCCGTTCCTGAAATAGGATGTGTTATAAGCAAGAGATAAGTGATAGTAAACAACAATAGACTTGACAATTGCATGCACATCAAAACAGAATAAAATAGCATGGCTAAGCATTAATGGTAGTGGGGGGGCAGGGAGAGAGAAAAATATCATGAACAATATAAATCTGATCCTGGCCAAAGGCAAAGCACTTATCAATCTGAGTGTTTATTGCCGCTGCTGTTGCAATTACATTGTCTTATATTATTCACTGGGGCATATGCATGCAGCATTAGCCTACCAGTGATACCTCACCCAGGCAGCTGTGCTATTGGCATGCTAACACTGCTCACATATGGGCTGGTAATTGTGATAACAGCATTTTTTTTAAAAAAAAAAAAAGATAGCTACAAATGGCACCAATAATTTCTTTGCTCATGGCCCTTTTTAAACTGGAGTTGGAAGAGTGAGCATGAAAAAAAAATAGGCAAGAAAAGAACAGGACTAGATAACAGGCATGTTCCTAAACTGTAAGCCTGCTTAGATTTGGAGATGAAATCCAAACTCCAAAGTGAGAGATTCCTCCTTTAGCTAAATCTTGAATTTTACATTGTGTGTGTGTTTTCTGCTTCTGTATTTTTTATCACAATGAAACGAATTGTGATCTGAGAATATAAATGCTTTCTGTGTTGTAAGACATTTTGGTACCCTGTAAGACTATCAAATCCTCACTGGAGCCAAAAAATACCCCTGGCCCCAAATGTACTGTCTAATATGTTTTTTACTGTTTAAATCTTAGTGCATGATTAAAACAGAAATTAAAAGCATGGCATGTCTCAAGATGCCAATGAAACCAAGGCTGGTGTTTTGAGAAAAACAAACACGCAAAATAAAATTAGTTATTTAGTTATTTAACCATTTCAGGGGTGAAATAATCTCGTATGTGCTTCCCTTTGGGGTTCAGTTTCTTTGATATACATAAAGCAGAAAGAACAAGAATCTTGGATGGAAGGATTTTGTGCCAGAACTCTTTGTTTCCCATGCCTTTTTATTCTGTTTTTTTTTTTTAATCCGAACCTGTGAATATTTGAACAGTTCAGCTTCATTAAGAAACCACAGGAATAGCACTGGTAAGAGGACTCTCTCTATCTCTATCTCTCTCTCTCTCTCTCTCTCTCTCTCTCTTTCTTCTTCTTCTTCTTCTTCTTCTTCTTTTTTACTCAGCTCTTGAGACAGGATGAGCTCTTTTACTTCTGTCCTTCCATAAATTAAAGATGAACTCAACTGCCTGTCTGATCTGTCTCTTGGTGGCAAGAAGCAACAGATTTCAAGCCAATTCATTTGGATCCTGTTCATAAATAAATCTTTATAAATAAATCTTCATAGTGGCACAGTAGAAAGGGGCACCTGGGTGCCATCCAATGGTCATAGTGTCTTGTGTTCTGCTACACAAGAGACACAGGAATCTTCAAAAGGAAGCCTTTTAGCATAACATTATTTGTTGCGTTAGATACTAGACAGTTGTGTTATTTTTCTTTTACTGTGGACTCTTAGTATTCACTGGGGTTTGGTTCCAAGACCACCTGTGGATACCAAAATCATGGATGCTCAAATCCCATAATATACAATGGTGTAATAAAATATAAAAAGGAAAAATCAAGGTTTAATCTCTGGATTTTTTTTTAAAAAAACGTTTTCTAACTGTGGATAGCTGAATTCTGGATGCAGAATTGTGTTTTACCTTCTCATAGATACTGTTTCCAGGTCCAATTAATTAGTATAAAAGAGCCAAAATCAAGAATGCTGAACATTGTAAAAAGCTCAATTGTCTGTTTTGGATGTGCACAATATCATTTTTGTATTGTATACAATATCATTGTTATTAATACTGTATGTGTCGATTTGGCACTTTCCCCAAAGAGAGCAATATGATTCAGCAAGGCAACATCCCTGTAAAGTTGGTTTGGCCAAAGAAGGGAGAATACATCACAAGAAACATTGGGCTGCTCCTGAAAATGACAGGCATGTGTCATATTGTCCTTTCTTGTCCATGAAATGTAGGTCCTCTAGCAAGATTTTGGGGCTGGCATTATATAGGTCTGTCTCATGTGCACTGGCCAGTTTGGAACTGGTTGGGCAACACAGGAGGTTGTCTCATATCGATATCATAAAGACCTGGCAACTTTACAACCAGTGATGCACCGAACGAGCATTTGATTCCTGCTTCCATTGTTATAATTTGTCTGATGACAGGATTGGCCCCAAGCCAGTAACCAAGGGGCAGGGGGAAGGTTATGGATTCAACCCCCCCCCCCCAATTTCAAGATTAAAAAATTCCTCCAGAACTCCAAGCACTATCTCAACCAAATTTTGATAATTTATTCACACTATCATTTCCTACCGTACACCAATTTATACTGTAATAGCAGCAACAGCCGACATAGTGGAAGTGACCATGTTTTGATGTCGTGGATGTTTAATCAACATTTTCTACATGAAGATGATGTAATTCATCAAAACTGACATTAGATTCGGATTCCCCAGGTTAAACCCCAAAAGAAAAACTTAAGTTTAAATATAATTTAGGATGTTTCCAGGTACACAACAACTATGATCATTTGTGCTTGCTTTAAAAGTTTTTACTTTAATTTCTCCTAAACTATCAAGTATTTTTGAATAACTAGGTACCAGATTAAGGGTATTTTATGTTGTTTCTAAAAATGTAATAATATGTGTAGATTCCAAACATTCTAAAGAGTAGATATTGACATTTTCTGTAGTCTGCAACATGTCAATGGCCTCTTAGAAAAAGCCAGGGAGATGCGCATAGAATCTGTGAAAGAATTTCAAGAGATCTTTGACACAGCAAGATCAGTGATGGAGTCTATGGGTGGAGAAGGTTGGGTTCCTTGCATCTGCTCAAGGCAGGTTTGTAAAAGCAACATCCAGGCAACTTCGCCAACACCATCCAATATGTGCATCCAATTTCTGAACTTTTTCTGCAGTCAACTTTAAGAAAGATTTACAAGAC
Organism: Anolis carolinensis; assembly: GCF_035594765.1. Classification (NCBI taxonomy): domain Eukaryota; kingdom Metazoa; phylum Chordata; class Lepidosauria; order Squamata; family Anolidae; genus Anolis; species Anolis carolinensis. Next base: position 94,672,756 of record NC_085842.1, on the reverse strand, counting down.
ACAGGGAGGGAAGTAGTTCAGAAACTGCAAGTGTTTCTCCCTATTAATTGTGGCCATTTAAAATTCAACTTGAATAAGTGCACAACTTTACAATGAATGCCTTCAAGATCCTGACACACTGATTGAAGAGCCTGACTTGTGCTGTAGAAAATGGAAAAATATTGCACCTGCAGAAAAACTATCAAATGCACTGAAAGCATATCTTGTCTGTGATAGACAATTTTTTTTCTGAATGTGAAGAAACCTCTTTGGATTTCTGCAACATGTCCAGTGTCAACAGCAAGGAAAGGTGATTTTCAATTCTTAAATATTTGAAAGTATACATAAGAAACAGAATGAGGCAAGAAGAACTGACTGGACTTGCACTCTTGAGTGTCCACCGAAGTTTATCAATGGAGCCTGATTTCTGTCAAAGTGTACTTGATACAGTTTTCAAGTGTTTCCGACAGACATTGTGGTATTCTTTTGTAACCACTAAATTACCAATTCAGAATCATTTTCAGTTTTTTAAAAAAAAAACTTGAAAATTTGTAGCTAAAACAAAACTTGATTTAATTAAGTATATATAAAATATAGAATGAATAATAAAAATTTAAATTATTTGTGTTATGGACTCTTTGTGATTTACTAAGAAAAATTAAAATTGTTTCAACCCCCCCCCCCTGCTGCCGCCCCCGAATTTTTTTCTGGCTATGGACCTGGCTGGCCCTATCTAAGACAACCCATTGAATCTTTATACAAACTGACATTTGAACTAGAAACTTGCATCGCATATCATACTATTGAACATTTCTTCAATCCAAATCTATACATATAAAATGGTAATGAAATCACGACCGTGAGCAAAACAACAAAACTACACATCGCAGAACCATGAAACTTACCAATGGAACCCAGCGCCCTTGCCGCTAGGTTCCTACCACAAAAAAAATATCTGGAATAAAATCCGGCCCCAAAAAAACCCAAAAACCACAAAAATTGAACAGCACATGCGCCAGACATAACATGGCGCGTGTTCAACACACACACCACCCACCACCCTCAACGGCCATCCCTCCATTCCTCCCCACACTTTAACCCGCTCCTGGCGCTCTACTCACTGCGGATGCCAGAGTAGCCGGGGCCCGCAAGCCGGAGAAGCCAGGCGTAGTCATATCCGCCGCCACAAGGGCCAAGTACACTGACTTACTTGAATTATCTCCCTCATAGCAATGTGATTATCTGGTGCTCAAGTATATTGCCATGGGGAAGGCCACTGGCTTCCCTGGTTCAAGTAGCAAAATGTTCCATTGATGGCATTGATCAAGAAGGCTCACCTGCTGTTGGTGTAGACTAGAGACCCTTGTAAACTATTTCAAGAAATCAATTTCATTGTACAGCTAAGTTCTATTTCTCTCCCCTTATCTTCTCTCACTCGTGACAGTTGGTGGCTCCCATGTTAGTTCAACAGTGAATCTACATTGAGCTTTCATTCAGACTATGCCATCCCAAGTACTGACCTTTTTAGTAGGTTTAAGTACCCTGGACAGCTCTTTTAATATCTAAACTAAATCCACGCCTCATGGCGTGGACTGGTCCATGAGGTCACGAAGAGTCGAAAACGACTGAACGAGTGAGACGACGAAATCCTCCTGTGGATTAACAATGTTAGTGGCAACAACCTCCACTGTCTCTTCCATGCCCACTGCTATAAATACAGCTAAATTCACACTGTAAAATTATAGCACTTTCTAGGTTGGTTTTTTTTTTAAAAAAAAGAATTTTTATGTGCCTCTCCCTGGTACACAAGAGACTTTTATGGCAGATAATTCCTAATTATCACTGCTGCTGCTGCTCAGTCGTTTAGTCGTCTCCGACTCTTTGTGACCTCATGGACCAGTCCACGCCAGAGCTCCCTGTCGGCCGTCACCGCCCCCAATTCCTTCAAGGTCAAACCAGTCACTTCAAGGCTACTGTCCATCCATCTTGCCCTTGGTCGGCCTCTCTTCCTTTTTCCTTCCATTTTCCCCAGCATCGTGATCTTTTGCAAGCTTTCCTGTCTCCTCAAGATGTGGCCAAAATACTTTAGCTTTGCCTCTAATATCCTTCCCTCCAGTGAGCAGCCGGGCATTATTTCCTGGAGGATGGACTGGTTGGATCTTCTTGTGGTCCAAGGCACTCTCAGGATTTTCCTCCAGCACCAGAGTTCAAAAGCGTCTATCTTCCTTCGTTCAGCCTTCCTTATGGTCCAGCTCTCGCATCCATAGATTACTATGGGGAATACCATTGCTTTGACTATGCAGACCTTCGTGGCCAGTGTAATGTCTCTGCTCTTCACTATTTTGTCAAGGTTGGCCATTGCTCTCCTCCCAAGAAGTAAACGTCTTCTGATTTCCTGGCTGCAGTCTGCATCTGCAGTGATCTTCGCGCCTAGAAATATAAAGTCTGTCACTGCCTCCACGTTTTCTCCTTCTATTTGCCAGTTATCAATAGGTGTAGTTACCATGATCTTGGTTTTCTTGACGTTTAACTGCAACCCTGAGTCCCCTGATGGGTGAGAAGGGCGGGGTAGAAATGATGTAATAAAATAAATAAATAAATAAATAAATAAACCCAGCTTTTGAACTTTCTTCTTTCACCTTGGTGATAAGGCTCCTCAGCTCTTCCTCACTTTCAGCCATCAGAGTGGTATAATCTGCATACCTAAGGTTATTAATGTTTCTTCCAGCATTTTTAACTCCAGCCTTGGATTCCTCAAGCCCCGCATGTCGCATAATGTGTTCTGCATACAAGTTGAATAGGGAGGGTGAAAGTATGCAGCCCTGCCGCACTCCTTTCCCAATCTTGAACCAGTCTGTTGTTCTGTGATCTGTTCTTACTGTGGCTACTTGGTCTTTATACAGATTTCTCAGGAGACAGACCCTAATTATCTCATGACACTACAAATCTCAGGATTCCATGGACTGAATCCACGACAAATTAAAGTGATATTTAACTGCTATAATTGTTCAGCATGGAAACACTATACATCGCAGAATCAGAAATAAATCTATATGCTTTGTCTTTAGGCATTCAACAACATCTGATGATAGATAACACCGTTCATAAAGATAGAAGGGTTGCACTCTAGTTGTGTGTTCCACTCCTATTGGATGAATAGAATAAGAGAACATGTTGTTGTCCTACAACAGTTGGACTGGTTGCCTTTTTAACATTAAACAAAAGGGTTTGGGTGGGGGGCAGGGCTGAAAAGCCCACTGAAAGCTTTAAAAGGAGCTTTCAAATCAGGATACAAAAGGATGAGTGTGGTATCAAGGCTTTGCTCAAATTACCTGCTATCAATGGTTCTCAACTTGGGGTCACCAGATGTTTTTGGCCTACAACTCCCAGAAATCCCAGCCAGTTTTCCAGCTGTTAGGATTTCTGGGAGTTGAAGGCCAAAAACATCTCAACACCTCACATTGAGAATCACTGTGCTAAATGCTTTGTGTGTCATAGCATATTTAGAGATAAAGTTGTTGTGGAACACACATGATGCAATGAGAACTACTTTTCCAAGAAGTTCAATTGACTCACTACTGACAGTTATTGATTCTTCTGTTGGAGATTTTGACATATCAAGAGAGCTTGTATCATAGATTTTAGAACAAGCTATTCTGCAAATATAGTTCATGTATGCAAATGGAACAGGAACACACCAAAGATCAAGAAGACTGCTACTCAAGTCAGGCTCAGTTGAAACAGAAAGTGTGTCATACTGATTCCAGCCCCGAAGGATCGAATGGCCATCCTGAATGCATATAGTTGGGCTAGTGTCTGAAGGCAGTTGACAGAAGGTTATCTGCCTACTACATTTATGAAATGAAATGAATGAAACTTTATTTATTGACTGCCCTATCTTCCCGAAGAGACTTGGGGCGGCTTACAACAAAATAAACAATAGCAAACATTCAATGCCGACAGCAGTACATAAAAAAAGTGAAAAACAATTCAAATTATAAAAACAACTTAAATAAGCAAGACAGTACATAGCACAAACCACATAATTATAAACATATTAAATCCTTAAAATTTCATTAAAAGTCTCTAAAATTTGGCTAAAATAGTTGGGAGGAAGAGGATGAACAGTGAATTAACAGGCGTTAGCGGCTAGGCAAGTGTGCATGTATAACTGTTCTATATTGCTTTAATTGTCATGGATTTAAGACACCATTAATGCTGTAGTAAAATGGCATCTCTTATCAAGATTTGCTTTTAGGGTTTTTTTATTGAATATCTTGAATGTTATGGATGGCTAAAGCTATGAATAGATACATAGGGCCGATTGTACTCCCACTTGCTATTATGTGGGGATTGGAGGTTGTACTCATAAAACTGGGTCCTATCCCATATGACGAAATATTTACAGCCGAGGAACCTATGGTACTATATAACTGATTAAGAGGACGGATAAATTAATGTATCTGGAATAGCACATTATCATGCTGGACTAGCTTAAGTCAGGTGTCACGATACAGACTCCTCTTAAAGAGCCACACACAATAAGTAAAGTTAACAAATATTTATTAAATGATAAATTGAACTCAGAAACACTTAACTTCAGTGTTTCCATCAAAAGTAAATGTGTTTGCTTCAAGAAAAGGCACAAAACAGGAACAGAAAGATAACCCGGATTATCTAGCTTGATAATCTGGTTCAAATGTAACCAAAACGTTCACTGAAACAAGCGCCACGCTATGCTGTGGCACAGAGAGTTAGGGAAGCGCCAAACAAAGTGCAAATGATACCGTTGTCAAAAGCCAAGCCAAAAGGTGCCAAAAAAAGGTGCCAGGAGCAAACACTGTCGTCGTCAGGAAGCAGACCGGATTCAGAAGCCAAAGGGGAGCCAGAAACGCTAAGCCGGGAGCAAACACTGTCGTCATAAGGAAGCAGACTGGATTCAGGAGCCAATGGAAGCCAGAAACACCAAACCAGAAATGCCAAGTCGGAATTGCCAAGCCAGGAGCAAAACGCTGTAGTCAGGAGCCAAACTGGATTCGGGAGCCAGGAACGCCAAGCCAGGAATGCCAAAGCAGGAACAAATACTGTCATCAGGAGCCCAACTGGATTCAGGAGTCAGGAACGCCAAGCCAGGGACGTCAAAGCAGGAACAAACGTTGTCGTCAGGAGCCAAACTGGATTCAGGAGCCAGGAACTCCAAGCCAGAAACGCCAAGTCAGGAACGCCAAAGCAGGAATCAATCCGGATTCAGAACACGAAGCTGTACAGCCAAGACCCAAGGAGAACAGGCAGCAACAAAGCAATGTCCCAAAAATGACACCGTGCCTTCTGCAAGGGACCTTCACTTTCAATTCCAATTTTAACTTACACCTCGGAGTCTGATGATGATGAGGTCTCCGCCCTGTCATCATTATCCACAGCTGATCTTGATCTCATATGTGAACCTCGCCCACCAGCCCTCCAATCACTCCATCTGTGATGACTAATGGGCCATGTAGTCCCGTTCCTAGCGCTGTTGTGACAGATGAAGAGAAAAACTTGGGTTTTCCACCGTTTCAGCCAGAATTGGAACTTTCCCAGCCTGAATTGGAGCCCTTGCACCTGCAGGAGGTTTGTCTTCCAGAAATCTGCCAAACAAGCCCTGAGTCAAAATCTCCCCCATTTTCTCGCCGTAATTATTATCAACAACAAAAAGGAGTTCAACAGGCTAATCGCAGAAGCCTGAGAATCGCAGCCAGGCATTCAGCTGATTAAGCCTGCTGCCATGAGAAACTTTAGGGAGTCATGCATCTGGACACAGAGATTGACTTTCGGTTCTGTTTCCCCAGAGAAGTGTTCTCTGGTGGGAAAACGAGACCCTATTTAGGTTCTTTGCCCTTTAGGAATCTTGCGGAGTCAATTCGTCAGCTACTGGAGTAGGTTGTGTGTGGACAGCGCTACTCCCGCTTCCAAGCCTTCGTTCCCGCTTCCAAGCCTTCGTTCCTGTTTCCAGCCTTGTTTTGCTCCACGGACCTTGCCTTGCTTCCTAGGACTCAGCCTTGCTTTCCAGGACCTTGCCAAGTATTTACCACGGATTTTGTCCCTGATCCTCGTTCCTTGTTGCCTTGTATCAAGCCTTGTGTTTCAAGAATCAAGTTTACTTCCTAGCCTTGCATCAAGTTCCTTGGACTAAGAACCTTGTCATCTCCCCTCACTTTGCTTGGCAAAGTGAGTGTTTCGGTTATTGGATTACAACCTTGGACCTTAATATTTTATATTGGACATTGTTTTCCTGGACTATAATTGACCTTTCCTGAAAGGTCTTCTTCTGAACTATATTTTACACTTATTTTTATTGACTTTACATATTTCCTTAATAAAGATATTAGATAGATTCTGGCCTCTGTGTATGGTTATTGGTGCTCTGCAGCCTGGGTCGTGACAGTTTGACTCCGCCACCCTAAGCACCAATTAACCTAGGCCAGAATGTCTACCGGAGCCGGACCGGGGGCCCAGCCACTCAGCTACACCATCGACAAGGATGAAGTGGACCGCATCCGTGATAAGCTCAATGCGCAGGACGGAGAAATAAGGGGATTGAAGGAACGCGGAATCCGTCTCCCGGCCCTGGCGTTGCCAACCAAGTTTTCTGGAGAAGCTTCTAAGGTTCATGTTTTCCGTCGCCAGTGCTAGGCTTATCTAGAGGCCCGAAATGCCGAGTTTCCCCAAGAAGACATCAAGGTGGCGTGGATTTACAGTCTCCTAGACGGGCCAGCGGCCAACTGGGCGACTGCACTGTTCGATCAAGTCTCCCCACATCTGAGATCAGCGCAACATTTCTTGGATCACCTTAAGGCGACTTGGGGGATCGAGGACAATTTGGAGGCGGCCGGCCACAAACTCCGGCGCCTCTCCCAAGGGGACAGACCCTTGTCCCAGTACATAGCTGAGTTCCGAGTGCTGGCCCATAACACCGGCTGGAACGACATAGCCCTCAGAGGACAATTTCGGGAGGATCTCAACATCGAGATGCTGGAGGAAATCTCCAAGGTGGATCCTCCACACTCTCTTGAAGGACTCATTGATCAATGTTTACGAGCTGAAGTCATGCTTGCCAACAGAAAGCAATGGATCCGAGGCCAGAGCGGTAGGGCTGGAGCGAAACCTCCCGCTCCCACCGGCATCCAGCCGCGTCCAGTGTGGAGACCCCCGCCACCAGCCCCATACCCCAGAGGAAGCGAGGAGGTGCCGATGCAGCTGGGCAATGTGCGTCCCAGGTTAGATACTGCCGAGAAGGCCCGCCGCCAACGCCTAAATCTCTGTTGGTACTGCGGAAACGGGGGCCACTTTGCCAGAGAGTGTCCAGCCAAAGGGAAGCCCGCCGCCCGTCTGGCGGCGGCGTCCTCCACGGAGACAAAGGCATCTGAGGCGGCTGGCGTGAAGCCGGCGGGGGAAGCCAGCGACCGGGCGTAGAGAGGCTCGCCAACCCGGTCAAAAACCCCACTCAAGAGCCGCCAACGGGGGTCCTATTTCTCCTAGTGGTCACCTTGTGGTCAGCGAAAAAAGGACCCGTCATGATCCATGCCATGATAGACTCAGGAGCCACAAACAATTTCATTGATAGAGAGTATGCCGACTCTCTGGGATTACAATATCACGACTTCAAGAACGCCCGTGTGGTGCAGGCCATAGATGGCCGCCCCCTCAAGACAGGCCCAGTAAGCCAATGGTCAGAACCCACCAGAATGTGGATAAGGGAACACATGGAAGAGATTTCCTTCTTTGTTACAGAGGTTCCCCACTTCCCTGTGATTTTGGGAATTCCATGGCTGACACTCCACGACCCAAACATCTCCTGGTCCAACAGAGAACTGCAGTTTGCTTCAAAATACTGCCAAAACCATTGTCTTGTAGCCAAGGTCTGCCATGCCACAGACGCTGAACCCATCATCACCTTGCCCAAGAAATACTCAGACTTTTGGGATGTATTCAATGAAAAAGAAGCCGAGAAACTACCCCCGCATAGACCTTATGACTGTGCCATTGACTTGGTGGAGGGGCCCCCGATCCCGCGAGGGCACCTCTACTCCCTGACTGAACCAGAGCAAGAAGCTCTCAGGGAGTTCTTAGAGACAAACCTCCGCAAGGGGTTTATCAGACCCTCTCAATCCCCAGCTGCTTCCCCAGTGATGTTTGTGAAAAAGAAGTCAGGGGACCTACGCTTGGTGGTGGACTATAGGGCATTAAACAATATCACTAAGCGAAACCGATATCCACTGCCTTTGATCTCGGACCTCTTAGACCGGCTTCGAGGGGCCAAGGTTTACACCAAACTGGATCTTCAAGGAGCTTATAATCTAGTTCGCATCAGGGAAGGGGACGAGTGGAAGACCGCTTTTCAGACTAAATTCGGTTTATTCGAGTCCCTGGTCATGAATTTCGGTTTAAGTGGAGCTCCTGCAACGTTCCAGCATTTTGTCAATGATATCTTTCAGGATTATCTAGACCGGTTCTTGATTATCTACTTGGACTATTTTTTGGTGTTTTCTAGATCACAATCAGAGCATGAGAACCACGTCAGAATGGTGTTACAACGATTGCGGGATCATGGACTTTATGCCAAGCTGGAAAAATGCGCTTTTGATCTACAAGAGGTAGATTTCCTGGGATACCGTGTCTCGCCACTAGGGCTCACCATGGACCCGGCAAAGGTTTCAGCAGTATTGGAATGGCGGGCGCCAACCAACAAGAAAGAGGTGCAACGTTTCTTGGGGTTCGCGAACTACTACCGCAAGTTCATTCCAGACTTTGCCCGCTGGTCTGATCCAATCACCAGCTGCATCCGTGGGAAACAGCCTTTCCGCTGGACAGAGCAAGCAGAGAAAGGATTCCAGCAGCTAAAGAAATTATTCACGTCCCAGCCAATCCTCCAGCACCCAGATCCTGAAACCCCTTTTGTCGTGCAGGCGGATGCCTCCGATGTGGCAATTGGGGCTGTACTCTTACAACCAGTGGGAGATCATCTTCACCCTTGTGCCTTTTACTCCCGTCAACTGACCGCACCAGAGAGAAATTACACTATTTGGGAAAAGGAACTTTTGGCCATAAAGGCAGCCTTTGAAACTTGGAGACATTGGTTAGAAGGGGCCAAATTTCCCATTGAGGTCCATACTGATCATCAGAATCTAGAGCATCTAAGAACTGCCCGCAAGCTAAATCAGAGGCAACAACGCTGGGCTTTATTCTTTGAGCGTTTTAACTTCCAAATCCATTATGTAACCCCAGCCCAGACCAAGCAAGCAGATGCTCTGTCACGGAAACCGGAATATGCAGCAGCACGCAAAGAGACCTTTGAGTCCCAACTGCTGCAGCCCGAGAACTTTGCCACGCTCACAGTGGGAAACACCAAATCCACTCTAATTAAATCAACTCCCTATACTCCAGGGCCCCTTTGTGCTCAGGAAATCAGGGCCAGTCAACAAGCAGATGCCTGGGCTCAGGACCAACTTCGCCAAGGACTACATTTTCCCTTCTCGCTTAAGGATGGGTTACTTTGCTATAGAAATCGTGTCTACATCCCTCCAGGACCGGGCAGGGAAAAGACACTTCGTCTGAGTCATGACTGCAAGCCAGCAGGGCATTTCGGACTATTTAAAACCATGCATTTGATCCTAAGAGATTTCTGGTGGCCCAAGATCCGCAAGGATGTGGAAAAATATGTCCATACCTGCCCGGTATGCCAGCGTTCCAAGACAAGAAGGGAGAGGCCCTCAGGGCTACTGCACCCCCTTCCTACACCATCCCATCCATGGGAAATAATTTCTGCGGATTTTATCACCGACCTACCACCTTCCTTTGGATTCACCACGATCCTAGTGGTGGTGGACCTTTTTACCAAATTAGCCCATTTCATTCCCTGCAATGGCCTCCCCACGGCCAAAGAGACTGCAGATTTATTCCTTCAGCATGTTTTCAGACTACATGGATTGCCCAAGAGTTTGGTCACAGACCGTGGGTCTCAATTCACCTCTCGTTTCTGGAAAGCACTACAAAAACTATTGGGCATAGACTCTCGTTTATCTTCGGCTCACCATCCCCAAACGGATGGGCAAACTGAGCGCACCAATGCCACTTTGGAACAATACCTTCGCTGTTATGTAAACTATCAGCAGGACAATTGGGCTTCCCTGTTGCCGCTGTCGGAGGTTGCCTACAACAATGGTGTCCAGGCTTCAACTAAAGAAACCCCGTTCTTTGCAAACTACGGCTTCCATCCACGTTTCTTTCCTTCAGTCATTGAAACCTCAGAAGTCCCTGCAGCAGAGGACTGGCTGCAAGAACTCACAGCGGTGCAACAACTTTTGCTCCAGCAACTAGATCAAGCCAAGGAGGACTATAAACGCCACGCTGACAGTCATCGCCAGCCGGACCCCGAAATCAAGGTAGGAGACCGGGTTTTCCTGTCCACTCGTTTCTTGCCCTCCCACCGTCCCTGCCGGAAGCTAGATGCCCGTTTCATTGGTCCCTATCCAGTGGTGGCACAACTAAACCCCGTGACTTTCAAACTCCAACTTCCGCGCTCTATGCGCATTCATCCAGTGTTTCATCGCTCCCTGCTCCTTCCGGCGGATGGTGTGCGCCCTGATGTAGACCGGCCGGCCCCCACTCCTGTTTTGGTGGATGGGGAGGAGGAATTGGAGGTTCAGGACATTTTGGATTCTCGCTTTCACCGCCGCCGCCTTCAATATCTCATTGACTGGGTGGGTTTTGGCCCCGAAGAATGCTCTTGGGAAGACGCTTCCACAGTCCATGCCCCCGATTTAACCCGCCGCTTCCATCAGACCTACCCCACCAAGCCGCGGCCTCGTGCCTCGGGGAGAGAGCCCTATTTTGAGAGGGGGCTTGAGGAGGGGGATAGTGTGATGACTCATGGGCCATGTAGTCCCGTTCCTAGCGCTGTTGTGACAGATGAAGAGGAAAACTTGGGTTTTCCACCGTTTCAGCCAGAATTGGAACTTTCCCAGCCTGAATTGGAGCCCTTGCACCTGCAGGAGGTTTGTCTTCCAGAAATCTGCCAAACAAGCCCTGAGTCAAAATCTCCCCCATTTTCTCGCCGTAATTATTATCAACAACAAAAAGGAGTTCAACAGGCTAATCGCAGAAGCCTGAGAATCGCAGCCAGGCATTCAGCTGATTAAGCCTGCTGCCATGAGAAACTTTAGGGAGTCATGCATCTGGACACAGAGATTGACTTTCGGTTCTGTTTCCCCAGAGAAGTGTTCTCTGGTGGGAAAACGAGACCCTATTTAGGTTCTTTGCCCTGTAGGAATCTTGCGGAGTCAATTCGTCAGCTACTGGAGTAGGTTGTGTGTGGACAGCGCTACTCCCGCTTCCAAGCCTTCGTTCCCGCTTCCAAGCCTTCGTTCCTGTTTCCAGCCTTGTTTTGCTCCACGGACCTTGCCTTGCTTCCTAGGACTCAGCCTTGCTTTCCAGGACCTTGCCAAGTATTTACCACGGATTTTGTCCCTGATCCTCGTTCCTTGTTGCCTTATATCAAGCCTTGTGTTTCAAGAATCAAGTTTACTTCCTAGCCTTGCATCAAGTTCCTTGGACTAAGAACCTTGTCATCTCCCCTCACTTTGCTTGGCAAAGTGAGTGTTTCGGTTATTGGATTACAACCTTGGACCTTAATATTTTATATTGGACATTGTTTTCCTGGACTATAATTGACCTTTCCTGAAAGGTCTTCTTCTGAACTATATTTTACACTTATTTTTATTGACTTTACATATTTCCTTAATAAAGATATTAGATAGATTCTGGCCTCTGTGTATGGTTATTGGTGCTCTGCAGCCTGGGTCGTGACACCATCTTTGTTCAAGATTTAGATCTCCCCATGTCTCTGGTGTACCAGTAGCATGTCAGTCTCCCGATGCACCCTCAGAAACTGGTGCTGCACACACATTTACTTGAGTCCAACCTGCAGCTTCTTCCATCCCACTCTCAGACCCAACATCCCCAGAAAAACCTTCAAACGTTTCATCTTCCGTGGGAGCAGTAAGTATATCACGAATCTTCTTTCTTTCCCTTTCCTCATCTGACTCTTGCTCCCGAGCTGATGTCAGGACCCAGGCTGCAGAGCACCAATAACCATACGCAGAGGCCAGAATCTATCTAATATCTTTATTAAAGAAATATATAAAGTCAATAAAAACAAGTGTGGAATATAGTTCAGAAGTAGACCTTTCAGGAAAGGTCAAATATAGTCCAGAAAAACAATGTCCAGTATATGATATTAAAGTCCAAAGTTATAATCCACTTCACCGAAACACACACTATTTGGCAAGCAATAGTGTGGGGAACTGTCCATAGTCTTTGAGGCTTAAGGTAAATCCGAAGGAAAGGAAAACAAGGCTGGAATCCGAGAAGCAGGGTCCGTGGTTTAAAACGCAAGGCAAGGCAAAACTTGAGACTTGGCAAGGTCCAACTTGAAACAAGGCAATCGTGGAACAAGAACTGAGTCCATAGAAATCCGTGGAACAAGGCAGGGCTGGGAACTTGATTCAGGAGCTGGGAACTGGAGTACGAAGTCTACACACGATCTCACTCCACGAGCTGACGAATTGACTCCGCAAGGGTATCTTCGAGAGCAAACACCTAAATAGGATCTTGTTTCCCGCCAAAGAACACTTTCTCTGGGGAACGAGAAACGAAAGCCATTCTGTGTCCAGATGTTTGACTCCTTAAAGTTTCCCAAGGGAAACAGACTTAATCAGCTAATTGTCTGGCAGCTATCCTAGCGCTCCGGCGAGTCGCCTCGCGAGCGCCTCTTTGTTGATTATAATAATCCCGGTGAGAAAATGGGGGAGATTTCTGCTCAAGGCTTGTTTGGCTGGCTTCTGGAGGGCAAATATCCTGCAGGTGCAAGGGCTCCAACTCTGGCTGAAACGGTGGGAAATCCAAGTTTTCCTCTTCATCTGTCACAATAATACTAGGAACAGGACTACATGGCCCATGAGACATCACACTATCCCCGCCCTCAAGGCCTCCCTCAAACATGGCCTCTCTCCTCGAGTCGCGGGGTCGCGGCTTGGCAGGGTAGGCCTGATGGAAGCGGCGGACTAGGTCGAGGGCATGGACTGTGGAAGCGTCTTCCCAAGAGCGTTCTTCGGGCCCAAAACCCACCCAGTCAATGAGATATTGAAGGCGGCGGCGGTGGAAGCGAGAATCCAAAATGTCCTGAACCTCGAATTCCTCCTCCCCATCCACCAAAACAGGAGTGGGGGCCGGCCGGTCTGCATCAGGGCGCACACCATCCGCCGGAAGGAGCAGGGAGCGATGAAACACTGGATGAATGCGCATAGAGCGCGGAAGTTGGAGTTTGAAAGTCACGGGGTTAAGTTGTGCCACCACTGGATAGGGACCAATGAAACGGGCATCTAGCTTCCGGCAGGGACGGTGGGAGGGCAAAAAGCAAGTGGACAGAAGAACCCGATCTCCTACCTTGATTTCGGGGCCCGGCTGGCGATGATGGTCAGCGTGGCGTTTATAGTCCTCCTTGGCTTGGTCCAGTTGCTGGAGCAATAGTTGTTGCGCCGCTGTGAGTTCCTGCAGCCAGTCCTCCGCTGCAGGGACTTCTGAGGTTTCAATGACAGGAGGAAAGAAACGTGGGTGGAAGCCGTAGTTTGCAAAGAACGGGGTTTCTTTGGTTGAAGCCTGGACACCGTTGTTGTAGGCAAACTCTGACAGAGGTAACAGGGAAGCCCAGTTGTCCTGCTGGTAGTTTACATAACAGCGAAGGTATTGTTCCAAAGTGGCATTGGTGCGCTCAGTTTGCCCATCCGTTTGGGGATGGTGAGCTGAAGATAAACGAGAGTCTATGCCCAATAGTTTTTGTAGTGCCTTCCAGAAACGAGAGGTGAATTGAGATCCACGGTCTGTGACTAAACTTTTGGGCAATCCATGTAGTCTGAAAACATGCTGAAGAAATAAATCTCTTTGGCCGTGGGGAGGCCATCGCAGGGAATGAAATGGGCCAACTTGGTAAAAAGGTCCACCACCACTAGGATCGTGGTGAATCCAAGGGAGGGTGGTAGATCAGTGATAAAATCCGCGGAAATTATCTCCCATGGACGAGATGGAGTAGGAAGGGGATGCAATAGTCCTGAGGGTTTCTCTCTTCTTGTCTTGGAACGCTGACATACTGGGCAGGTATTGACATATTTCTCTACATCCTTGCGGATTTTGGGCCACCAAAAGTCTCGTAGGATCAAATGCATGGTTTTAAATAGTCCAAAATGCCCTGCTGGCTTGCAGTCATGACACAGGCGAAGTGCCTTTTCCCTGCCTGGTCCTGGGGGGATGTAGACATGATTACTGTAGCATAATAACCCATCCTTAAGTGAAAAAGGGAAACGTAGTCCTTGGCAAATTTGATCTTGAGCCCAGGCGTCTGCCTGTTGACTGGCTCTAATTTCTTGAGCACAAAGGGGTCCTGGAGTAGAGGGAGTTGGTTCAACTGTAGTGGATTTGGTGTTTCCCACTGTGAGCGTGGCAAAGTTTTCAGGCTGTAGCAATTGAGATTCGAAGGTTTCTCTGCGCCCTGCAGCATACTCTGGTTTCCGTGAAAGAGCATCTGCTTGCTTGGTCTGAGCAGGGGTTACATAATGGATCTGGAAGTCAAAACGCTCAAAAAACAAAGCCCAGCGCTGCTGCCTTTGATTTAACTTGCGGGCAGTTCTTAGATGTTCTAAATTACGATGGTCAGTATGAACCTCAATGGGAAATTTGGCCCCTTCTAACCAATGTCTCCAATTTTCAAAGGCTGCCTTTATGGCCAAAAGTTCCTTTTCCCAAATAGTGTAATTTCTCTCTGGGGCTGTTAGTTGGCGGGAGTAAAAGGCACAAGGGTGAAGATGTTCTCCCACTGGTTGCATGAGTACAGCCCCGATTGCCACATCGGAGGCGTCAGCCTGCACAACAAAAGGGGTTTTAGGATCAGGGTGCTGTAGAATTGGCTGGGATGTGAATAACTTCTTTAGTTGCTGGAACCCTTCCTCTGCTTGCTCCGTCCAGCGGAAAGGCTGTTTTCCACGGATGCAGCTGGTGATCGGGTCAGACCAGCGAGCAAAGTCTGGAATGAACTTGCGGTAGTAGTTCGCGAACCCCAAGAAACGCTGCACCTCTTTCTTGTTGGTTGGCACCCGCCATTCCAATACTGCTGAAACCTTTGCCGGGTCCATGGAGAGCCCTAGTGGCGAGACATGGTATCCCAGGAAATCTACCTCTTGTAGATCAAAAGCGCATTTTTCCAACTTGGCATATAGTCCATGATCCCGCAATCGTTGTAACACCATTCTGACGTGGTTCTCATGTTCTGATTGTGATCTAGAAAACACCAAAAAATAGTCTAAGTAGATGATCAAGAACCGATCTAGATAATCCTGAAAGATGTCATTGACAAAATGCTGGAACGTTGCAGGAGCTCCACGTAAACCGAAATTCATGACTAGGGACTCGAATAAACCGAATTTAGTCTGGAAAGGGGTTTTCCACTCGTCCCCCTCCCTGATGCGAACTAGATTGTAAGCCCCCCGAAGATCCAGCTTGGTGTAAACCTTGGCCCCTCGAAGCCGGTCTAATAGGTCCGAGATCAAAGGCAGGGGATAGCGGTTCCGCTTAGTGATATTGTTCCTTGCTCTATAGTCCACAACCAAGCGTAGGTCCCCTGACTTCTTTTTCACAAACATCACTGGGGAAGCGGCTGGGGATTGAGAGGGTCTGATGAACCCCTTGCGGAGGTTTGACTCTATGAACTCCCTGAGAGCTTCTTGCTCTGGTTCAGTCAGGGAGTAGAGGTGTCCTCGCGGAATCGGGGCCCCCTCCACCAAGTCAATGGCACAATCATAGGGCCTATGCGGGGGTAGTTTCTCGGCTTCCTTTTCATTGAAAACATCCCAAAAGTCTGAGTATTTCTTGGGCAAGGTGATGATAGGTTCAGCGTCTGTGGCATGGCAGACCTTGGCTACAAGACAATGGTTTTGGCAATATTTAGAAGCAAACTGCAGTTCTCTGTTGGTCCAGGAGATGTTTGGGTCGTGGAGTGTCAGCCATGGAATTCCCAAAATCACAGGGAAGTGAGGAACCTCGGTAACAAAGAAGGAAATCTCTTCCATGTGTTCCCTTATCCACATTCTGGTGGGTTCAGACCATTGGCTTACTGGACCTGTCTTTAGGGGGCGGCCATCTATGGCTTGCACCACCCGGGCGTTCTTGAAATCGTGATATTGTAATCCCAGAGAGTTGGCATACTCTCTATCGATGAAATTGTTTGTTGCTCCTGAGTCTATCATGGCATGGATCATGACGGGTCCTTTTTTCGCTGACCACAAGGTGACCACTAGGAGAAATAGGACCCCGGTTGGCGGCTCTTGAGTGGGGTTTCTGACCGGGTTGGCGAGCCTCTCTACGCCCGGTCGCTGGCTTCCCCCGCCCGCTTTGCGCCTGCCGCCTCGGCCGTCTCCGTCTCCACGGAGGACGCCGCCGCCAAACGGGTGGCGGGCTTTCTTTTGGCTGGACACTCTCTGGCAAAGTGGCCCCCGTTTCCACAGTATCAACAGAGGTTTAAACGTTGGCGGCGGGCCTTCTCGGCAACATCTAATCTGGGGCGCACATTGCCCAACTGCATCGGCTCCTCCTCGCTGCCTCTGGGGTATGGGGCTGGTGGCGGGGGTCTCCACATTTGACGTGGTTGGATGCCGGCGGGAGCGGGAGGTTTTACTCCTGCTCTTCCACTCTGGCCTCGGAGCCACTGCTTTCTGTTGGCAAGCATGACTTCGGCTCGCAAACATTGGTCAATAAGTCTCTCAAGAGAGTTTGGAGGATCCACCTTGGAGATTTCTTCCAACATCTCGATGTTGAGACCCTCCCGAAACTGTCCCCTGAGGGCTACGTCATTCCAGCCGGTGTTTTGGGCCAGCACTCGGAACTCGGCTATGTACTGGGACAAAGGCCTGTCCCCTTGGAAAAGGCGCCGGAGTTTGTGGCCGGCCGCCTCTAAATTGTCCTCGATTCCCCAAGTCGCCTTAAGGTGATTCAGGAAGTTTTGCGCGGAACTTAGGTGTGGAGAGGCTTCATCAAATAGCGCCGTCGCCCAATTGGCCGCTGGCCCGTCTAGGAGACTGTAGATCCATGCCACCTTGATGTCTTCTTGGGGAAACTCGGCATGGCGGGCTTCTAGATATGCCTGGCATTGGCGACGGAAAACATGAACCTTGGAAGCTTCTCCAGAAAACTTGGTTGGTAACGCCAGGGCAGGGAGACGGGTCCCGCGTTCCTTCAAACCCCGTATTTCTCCCTCCTGCGTATGGAGCATATCACGGATTCTGTCCACTTCATCCTTGGCGATGGTATAGCTGAGTGGTTGGGCTTCCACCCCGGTTCCAGTGGACATTCTGGCCTAGGTTAATTGGTGCTTAGGTGGCGGAGTCAAACTGTCAGGACCCAGGCTGCAGAGCACCAATAACCATACGCAGAGGCCAGAATCTATCTAATATCTTTATTAAAGAAATATATAAAGTCAATAAAAACAAGTGTGGAATATAGTTCAGAAGTAGACCTTTCAGGAAAGGCTGGAATCCGAGAAGCAGGGTCCGTGGTTTAAAACGCAAGGCAAGGCAAAACTTGAGACTTGGCAAGGTCCAACTTGAAACAAGGCAATCGTGGAACAAGAACTGAGTCCATAGAAATCCGTGGAACAAGGCAGGGCTGGGAACTTGATTCAGGAGCTGGGAACTGGAGTACGAAGTCTACACACGATCTCACTCCACGAGCTGACGAATTGACTCCGCAAGGGTATCTTCGAGAGCAAACACCTAAATAGGATCTTGTTTCCCGCCAAAGAACACTTTCTCTGGGGAACGAGAAACGAAAGCCATTCTGTGTCCAGATGTTTGACTCCTTAAAGTTTCCCAAGGGAAACAGACTTAATCAGCTAATTGTCTGGCAGCTATCCTAGCGCTCCGGCGAGTCGCCTCGCGAGCGCCTCTTTGTTGATTATAATAATCCCGGTGAGAAAATGGGGGAGATTTCTGCTCAAGGCTTGTTTGGCTGGCTTCTGGAGGGCAAATATCCTGCAGGTGCAAGGGCTCCAACTCTGGCTGAAACGGTGGGAAATCCAAGTTTTCCTCTTCATCTGTCACAATAATACTAGGAACAGGACTACATGGCCCATGAGACATCACAGCTGACCTCTTAGGTCCTTTACTTTCTGTTAACCCATCATCTTCCTCCATTGAGTCCTCCTCACTAGAGAAGCCTTCAAACAGCTCAATTGTAGGAGCCATAAGTATTTCCCGAATCCGCTTTACTTGCTGTTCCTCATCAAACACCTGCTCAACATTATCCCTTTTCCTCCTACTAGCAATTTTACCAGTAGTACCAGAACTGCCCCTTGGCGCAACTACAACATCAGGTGTAGTAGCTTTGGTGGTCTATAACCTTAGCAACAAGTACACTGACAAAAGCTAAACCTTGTATCTCTTCCACGGTATAACAGTCAAGTATATTCTAAATGGCTTCAGTTGTCCTATTGGCAGGGTCATCCGAAGGTAATTTTCAAGTGTAAGCGAACAGAATTTTGGTGCCCCCCCCCAACCAAACCAATCACTGAAAAATAAAAGCGTTGGATAAGCAAAAATGTTGGATAATAAGGAGGGATTAAGGAAAAGCCTATCAAATTACATAATAAGCATAATATTAAAACAAGGTAAAAACTATACAATTAGATAAGCAATAAATAACACTTACAACAACCTTGATCAAGGGAGAGGCCGCGGAGGCTGTTGGAGGCCAGCGAGAGGTCGCGGAGGCCAGAGAGAAGCTGCGGAGGCCAGAGAGAAGCCGCAGAGGCCAGAGAGAGGCCAGCGAGGGGCCGTGGAGGCTGCTGAGGGGCCACGGAGGCCGCCGAGGGGCCGCGGGCCTGGGAGGAGGAGGCGGGGTGCATAGGCCAGCAGCACCAGCTTCCTGTTCTTGCTGTGTGTGCGCCTCTGTCCTTCTTGTGCAAAGGGAAGAGGGAGGTGTGGCGCGAACACGACGAGAACAGAAAGTTGATGCCACTGGTGCTCACGTCCCTCACCTCCCTCTTCCCTTTGCATGAGAAGGAGAGAGACATGCACACAGCGAGAACAGGAAGCTAGTGTCACTGGCCTGCACGCCTCTCACCTTCTCGTGCAAAGAAAAGAGGGAGGTGAGAGGCGCAAACAAAAAGTTGGTGCCGCTGGTGCGCACGCGCCCTCACCCTTCCCATTAATGGAGAGTGGCAGACCGGGTTTCCAAAGGCGACGGCAGCTACTCCTTGGCTTTAGGGCACTTGGAGGCGCCTCAAGAGATACCTCAACTGCACCCCCAGGCGATAGCGCCTTCAACAACTGCCTAATTCGCCTAACAGTTGAACCACCCCTGCCTATTGGCATCCCTGGAAGTATAACAGGACTTCTAAACTATGTTTAACGAATTACCCATTTTTATTTAAGTGGTGATCCAAGGAACAGTTAAACTCTACACTACTTAATAGTGCATTGCTGCATATAGACAACCAATTAAAAATTCAGTTGGCACAAGAGCCAGCTAAGTATTGAATTTGATCATAAATATTGCCCTAAACATTTTCACACTACATTAAATTTAAGCTTATAGTCATTTGTCTATGGTGGACTAGATGTTAGAGCTGGCTCATGCTTCTTTCCTAAGTAGTTATTATTCACTGTGAAATAAATGAAGCAAGGAGATTAATTGATTCCAAGTATACTAATTAAATTAATCATTAGGCAGATCAATGCAAATACTGCACATCAGATAATGAATCTGATTGTGCCTATATTGCTTCTTTTCCAATCAAGAGTTTCTGTGCACAGAACACATTTTTATTGGTGATGTGATTAGTCACAACATAGCTTTTCAACTGAGATTGAGGGCTGTCATGCACTGTCCCTTTAAATATGTAGCTTTTGCATTGATTTCTGGCATAGTTCTGCTTTCCAAGTCTGTTTCCTCTCACACTTCTCTCTCTGCATGTGTGAGCCTGCATTTTCAAGATGACATGCTGCTGAAGTATAATGGTACATGGAGTCATTATTTCCACTTTCTGAAAGCATAGGACTTTTAGAGATTTTGTTTTAATAGATTTTAACTCCACAATTCCCCCTCCCATTTACGTCTGCATTTGCTCATCCTCCTCATCCTCTGCCAAGGTCCTTGTACCCAACAAAAGACATATAACAAGAGTGAAAAATAAAGAGACATTTAAAGGAAAGGTTTTTTTATTGTAAGCAAGCAATCTAAATTAGCAAAACAGGTCTCTCATACGTAAAAGCACCTTCCTCCAAGCACACTTAGAAGAAGTTACAAATTTACAAACAGTAACTTGATGATATTCAGTAGGCCTGTGCAATCAATAAAAAATGTTTCAATACTCATTACTAAATTAGGAGTGGGTGGCGAATCATTTCTAAAATATCGTAAGGGGTCCGTATAGTAACTATTATAATGTAATGACTTTTTTGTTAATTTTTTTGTTATGTAATTGCGCAAATGGGAAAGCTTCCAGAGCTCCTTTCTTCCTCGTTCTTAGAGCTATAGGGATGAAACTTGCTACAATTGTAGAACACATTTACCACTCTTATCCCCCTCCCCAGTTTCAGAACATTTTACATATCTTGGGAATTTTGAAAAGTTTTTATGAGCAACATTTGTAAAAACTGCAAGAGCTATCTCCTTGAAATTCTATTTTCAATGATACAACATAACCAGGGCATAATCCCTGCCCCCAAGTTTCAGAAAGAGTTGCACATCCACTTATTTTTAGGGAATTTTAACCAACGTAAACTTAACAGTACTATTTCACTGACCCTGTCCAATCCCCCTCTGCCAGGCAGATAAAGCACAATCAAAGCACCCCCAACAGATGCCCATCCAGCCTTTGAAGAAAATAATAATAATAATAATAATAATAATAATAATAATAATAATAATAATAATAGGAAACCTACTAGGTAAACTTAGGGATTACTGCCTCTCAAACTTTGCCTATCTCACAGAGTTGATTCAACTCCCAACAATCCCCTTTCATCTGGAAATCCTTTTAGAGAAAGAACACCAAAATTTTCAGGGAGATATTCTTGGAAAATGTAATTTGGGAAGACAAGGAGCCCTGCGCCAGAGAATTCAAAAAGCCCCACCCTAAACTACATTTCCCAGAATTCTGCTCACTTCCGTGCTAAAGCCTTAATGTAAGTGTGGTCTCTGTTGTCTCTTTCTGGCCAGGCATGTGCTTTTTCCTTGCCTGGTCATCCAGCCAGGCATCCCTCCTGCCCACTCGCCTGCCCCCCTCCCCCCCTTGCCACCCCCTTCGAAGAAAGAGAGGGGTTTCTCCCTCCGCTTCAGCCTCACCATCCTCCTCAGGGCCCTTTGGGGTAACCTAACCCAGTCCTTTGGGGGGAGAAGTGGCACCTGCAACAGAGACCTGGAGCCATTTAGGAGACTTACATAACTCCCGAAAAGTCATGGGTCAGTGGTTTTAATTTTACGTTGTTGTTTGTTTGTTTTTTTGCGTGGGCACCCCTTGCATTTCTTAATATCATGTTGTATATACGAATCCTATGAAATAGATATAACAATGGAGACACACACAAAATTTGCTATATTCAGCAAGGTTCTGTTCTATCTCCCTTGTTTTTTAACATCTACATGAAACCGCTTGGTGAGGTCATCCGGAGTTTTGGAGTTGGGTGCCATCTGTACGCGGATGATGCCCAACTCTACTACTCCTTTCCACCTAATTGCAAGGAAGCCTCCTGGACCTTAAACCAGTGCCTGGCAGCTGTGTTGGCCTGGATATGGGTTAACAAATTGAAACTTAATCCAGACAAGACAGAGGTCCTCCTGGTCAGTCGTGGGGCCAATCAGGGTATTAGGTGGCAACCTGTGTTCGACGGAGTTACTCCCCTTGAGGACACAGGTCCACAGCTTGGGGGTCCTCCTGGACTCAGCTTTGATGCTTGATTCTCAAGTGTCGGTGGTGGCCAGGAGGGCCTTTGCACAGTTAAAACTTGTGCACCATTCCTCGAGAAGCCTGACTTGGCCACAGTGGTCCATGCCTTGGTTACATCTAGACTGGATTACTGTAATGCACTCTACGTGGGGCTGCCCCTGAAGACGGCCTGGAAATTCCAAGTACAGTGTTCCCTCACTTATTTCGGGGGTTAGGTTCCTGGACCACCTGCAATAAGTGAAAATCCGTGAAGTAGGGGTGCTATATTTATTTTAATATTTATACATTATTTTAGTAGTTATACACTATTTTAAGTCTTTATCAACCAATCATGTGCAGATAAATTGCCTCCTTCTCCTCCCGTTGCCGCTTGGGCTCCTTTTCTCTCCCTTTGGCTTCTCCTTCCTCCCTTCCTTAGGCTGCAAATTGTAATTTTTTATGATTTATAATAGTTTTTTAGAGTTTATTGAAAAACCGCGAAACAGCGAATCCGCAAAAAGTGAACCGCAAAGTAGTGAGGGAACACTATAAACCAAAGATCCGCAGCCAGGCTCTTGACTTGAGCTAATTATAGGGATCAGACAACTCCCCTACTAAAACAGCTCCATTGGCTGCCGATCAACTGCCGGGCCCAATTCAAGGTGCAGGTCATGACCTATAAAGCCCTAAATGGTTCGGGCCCCACCCATCTTCGCAATCGCATCTCCCTCTATATCCTGGCACAGACCCTTAGATCTTCCAGGGAGGCCCTCCTCTCACTCCCACCACTGTCTCAGGTACGGTTGGCAAGGACGAGGGAGAGGGCCTTCTCGGTGGTGGCCCCCTGCCTCTGAAACACCCTCCCCAAAGAGATAAGCAAGCCCCATCAGTAGCATCCTTCCATAGGGACTTGAAAACCTAGTGGTTTCAGCAGGCTTTTGGAAATGACTAACCTGAAACCACCTGGCCACAATACAATCCCTGTTCTGCACTTTACCCACTTACTTCGATTTTGTTTATGGGTGCTAATTTAATTAGTTTAACCCTTGTAGCTACTCAGCAGGTCTGAAGTGGTGTAATCCTGGCCTATGCTCCTTGTTATCCATTCATACCTCATCCCTGGCTTTATGTTATTTTTACTTCTTGTCCCTTACCCTAGCTCTTATCGCTATTTTGACCTATCCGGAAATTAAGCCCATTGGTTGTTAAATCACCCAATGCAGTAATCTGAAACTGTTTTTATACTTAAAGAACACATTGTTTTTAATTTGTATTATGCTTATGCTATTGTTTTATTATTGGACTGTTGTATGCTTTACGTTGGTATTGAATGTTTACCATATGTAAACTGCCCTGAGTCCCCACAGGAGATAGAGGGGTATATAAATAAAGTTTTGCTGTTGTTAGTGGATGTCATTTGTCTACTTACTATGTAAACACAAGACATCAAAGTCATGACAATGCTGATAATATCAAGTATGCAATTATACCATTCAGCATTACTTGTCAAAACACTTCCTTCCTTAGGAAATTTGCCAAATGGTTTTCTTTCCTCTTTTTTAAAATAAAAATAATAGCACAATGTAAGTGCCCAAAATTACACAAAACAGCTTCCAACAAATAGCATGCATAAAATATTCCAAAAAAGAAAAGAAAGGTAATCTTAATTGCTATGTTTCTCAAAAGACAGAAAGAAAAAGTAATCTTTAGTGCAAAGTTTTTAAAAAGTCATTGTAGTTAACTAAAATTTAGAAGACGTGCTTTATCTGAATATCATCATGTTGTCCTTTGATTATGAAATCTTCCACCTGACAGAAATAGCTAGATAGTGGAGCCAGTGACTTGTCTGTTGGATTACAGTTCTGGGGATCAGGCTTGAAACCCTACTCAGCCATGAAACCCAGTGGATGATCTTTGGCAAGACATACTCTCCCAGCCTCAAAGGAAGGCAATGGCAAACCTCTTCTGACCAAATCTCACAAAGAAAATACTAGCCTTTGGGTTGTCATATGTCAGAAATCACTTGAAGGTGCACAACAACAACAACAACAACAACAACAACAACAACAACATTCAAAATCCATGAAATCAGTGGGGAAAGGGTATTTCATTAAACAAGGTTGTCCATGATCTCCAGAACATTTTACTCACAAATGGTAACAGAAATGATGGTTCTTTACCTTTATTATGTATCTGAATAAACTCCAAAGCTATCTGTAGTATCTATTTTGCAAAAGACAAAATGATACACCCATGGAGCTTGATCAGAAACGATACAGAATTAAATCAAGTGAAAGTTTATTTTTAAAGGGCTATAGCTTCCAGTAGTTTTCTTATCACCAAATAATTAAAATACTTAAGATGAATAAACAAAATTAAGATTTTGAATAAATTTTTGAACAAAATCTGAATTTAAATTATAATTATGTACTGAAGATGTTTCTGTTAAAAACTGAGATGGAAGACGGACAAGTTAAAAATTGTATGATAAAATGGGCATAGAATTTTGGATATAACATACAAATACTGGGAAAATGTGGTCAAATTTACTTTGTGTTATGATCTTAAGGAACATTTTTTATAAATGATTTATCAATGGCATAGGTAAAGGTAAAAGTTTTTCCCTGATGTTAAATCTAGTCGTGTCCGAATCTGGGGGTTGGTGCTCATCTCCATTTCTAAGCCGAAGAGCCAGCATTGTTCATAGACACCATCAAGGTCATGTGGCCAGCATGATTGCATGGAGTGCTGTTACCTTCCCACCTATTGATCTATTCACATTTGCATGTTTTCAAACTGCTAGGTTGGCAGAAGCTGGGGCTAACTGCGGGAGCTCACCCTTCTCCTTGGATTTGAACTGCTGACCTTTTGGGCAACAAGTTCAGCAGCTCAGCGGTTTAACCCACTGCACCACTGGAGGTTCCATCAATGGCATATAACGCCAGAAAAACTGGCTAGAATACACAAAGATGTTTCAAATGTATGTTGGAAGTGTGAACAACATATAGGGACATTTTATCTTGAACATGTAAAAATGTTTTGGTGTCAAATAACATAACATATGTTAATACTGGACATTTTGAACTGACTGTTGAAACAGAAAGTAGCCAGAGTGTTCAAATTACATGTTCATGAGGC
This sequence comes from Anolis carolinensis, assembly GCF_035594765.1. NCBI lineage: Eukaryota > Metazoa > Chordata > Lepidosauria > Squamata > Anolidae > Anolis > Anolis carolinensis. The sequence goes on along the minus strand of NC_085842.1, from coordinate 94,647,633 downwards.
TGCCCTCACATTTGTTCCCTGTGGCTCATATTTGCTCCCCTTTCCTTGGGGAAGCTCATGCCCCTTAAATGACCTCGATTTTGTTCCCAATTTCTGCAGTATAAAGAGAAAACCCATTTCACTCCAACACAACCATTTAATGTGCAGACAGGGAAATTGTTTTTCTGTCCAATATTTGACAGACTTTTGGATGATCGAGCTTTGGATTATTACTGTGAGGCCTTGGCCTTTCTCTGGTGATTGCAGATGGATTGTAGAAAGAAGTAATATCAATTGTGTAGGAAGTGGCCTACCACTAGCCAACGATTTCTAGTAGCCTCTTTTTGTGGAGCATGAGAAAGTGGCCTGAATAACACTGGAATTACACTTGGAATTACACTGGAAGTGTAATTCCAAAATTCCAAACATTTTGTTGTGGTTGTGTGCTTTCATGTCGTTTCTGATTTATGGTTACCCTATGGACCTCATCACATGGAGGTCGAGAAGCAGGGGACAGTGGGGGGAACTGTGGGGCAGCGTACCACGTTGTCCCATTACCATTGTTGGTCATGGGTTCCCATCCCACAACGTTTTCATGCTGTTCTCAGCTTTCTCCCAATTCCTCCCCTGCACACTGCCAGCACGGAGCCCGATGGAGGCCCAACAGAAGTAGCCCTGTGTCATTTGATGGGCTTTGGCAGACTCCGTGCCAGCAGCATGCCTGCAGTGCAGAGAGACAGAGAAAAGCATCCATGTGATGAGGTGGTAAGGCAAACACACTGTGGGGATTTCTTGGCAAGTTTTGTTCAACAGGGATTGCCATGGCATTTATTTCATGTATTTGTGGTGTGTACTAATTATTCAGGTGACTTTAGAACTGAGGAGGAAAAAGCTTGAACTATTTCCTGGATAATAAAATTTCCTTCATACACTCCACATAGGTTTTCTTTTCTTTTTCAGAATCTTTAAAATGTATGAAACTTGAAATTGCAATCCAGCTGAGGTTAACTGGTGTCAAGAAAAGTGGAATAATTACTTTCGCTATGATTCTGCTGACTCAAAATAACAACAAAGCAGTATTTTGCTCTCTTGCTGTTTCTGAACACTTTGAAGTGGAATCCTCTCTTAGGGCACATCAGCATGTTGATTATTTGATGGTTTGGTACACTCCTGAAATATATTCCCACAGAGTTCACTCTAAACTTTGACATAGAGACAACAGAGAGGATCATCAGCATCTTCCATATTCAGTTTCAGATGGTTAGCATGATCTCCCACAAGAGGAAGGTTACTTGTCTTGGGCCAGTTTGGTACAAAATGCTACTAATATTTATTTATTCATTTATTATCTTTATTTATACCCCGCCTTTCCCCACTTGGGGACTCAAGGCAGCTAACACTCCACACTAGGCAAGTTGAAAAGGTGCAATACAAAAGTTAAAAAGCAATTTAAAAAGCAATTAAATAGTAGCAGTGTGGTAAAAAAACAAAATTACAATACAGTAGAAATACTAAAATGGCATTTTAAAATACTAATAAATACTCCTCCTCCATTTCCTTCCCCCTTGCTATTCCCAAACTTACTTTACAGTAGTTGGTAGACAGTTAATGGTAGATTGAATTGCCTTATTTCATCTGAGAACCACCTTTTTAACTAAGATTTCTGTCTTGATTTCCAAACAGGAAAAGATGTGCCCTCTCTCTCTCTCTCTCTCTCTCTCTCTCTCATACACACACACACACACACACACACACGTGTGTGTGTGTGTGTGTTTCTCTCTTGTATGAGTAAATAACAAACTGTGAGCAACTGTGGTTGATCGTTAATTCATAATGCTTAATTACATCCATCTATCCATCTTTATCTCAGTCTATTATTCCATCTTGTTTGAAGGCTTCTGTCATTGTTCTGTTACCAAAGAAGTTTCCCATTGATAATTTTCGGAACTACAGACCAGTGGCACTTACTTCCACCCTCATGAAGTGCCTTGAAAAACTGGTCTGTAGGCATATCATTTCTTGCTTTCCATATACATTTGTTAACATAATTTTGCATACAGAACTAACAGATCTACAGATCTTGGACTATCATATTCAATGTGTTTTTGATTATGGACTTCTTTTCTTGACATTTCCAGAGGGTTAAACTAGATGATCGTATCTCTTCAAGTCTTATTCGCAATACTGGTATGCCACAGGGCTGTGTGTTGAATCATCTACTTTATACTCTTTACACATATGACTGCACCCCCTTTCACCATAGTAATATCATTATTAAATTTGCAGATGATACAACAGTGGTGGGGCTTATCTCTGAAGGGAATGAGTCGACCTACTGGGATGAGATGGATTGGCTGCTCTCGTTGTATAGACACAATAATTTGGTTCCTAACATCAATGAGACCAAAGAGTTTATAGTAGATTACAGAAGGAATAGATCAGACATTCAGCCTTTGGTCATAAATGGAGATTGAGTGGAGCAAGTGGCCAGTTTTAAGTTCCTGGGTGGTATTGTTAAGGAGGACCTGACCTGGGGCATTCATACTGTGGCATTGGTTAAGAGGGCCCAGCAGAGATTTTATTATCTGAGACTTTTAAGGACCCAACAATTGAATGAAAAACTGCTGGTGACTTTCTATCACTGTGCTATAGAGAGTGTTCTAACCTATTGCCTTTGCGCATTGTTTGCAAATTGCACACTGGCAAATAGGAAGGTGCTCCAAAGGGTTACCACTACTGCCCAGAGAATTATTGGTTGCCCTCTCCCCTCTTTGGAAAAACTTCATAATTCGCTTGAGTCCTCTCGAGGAGATGGACCATCCTGAGTCCTCTCGAGGAGATAGAGCGGTATAATAAAGGATTATTGTGGTTGTTGTTGTTGTTGTTGTTGTTGACACAACGACATGGTATGACACAGCGAACAAGATTTGTGTCACAAAATCAGGATAGAAATTATGGAAATTAAATAAATAAATAAATAAATAATATTCTGCCAAGGCATGTTCTTCTTCTTTGACTGCTTGTTTTACTTGTAAGAGTCCTCTGCCACCAGATCTTCTAGGCAAATATAGCCGGCCAACATCACTGCGAGGATGCAATGAATGATGAATGGTCATGAATTTTCTTGTTTTCTGTCCAAATTATCCAGTTCGACCTGTGTCCAGTTTATGATGCCAGCAATATATCTTATGACAGGTATGGCCCAGGTGTTTATGACCTTGATGGTGTTGCCTCAATTGAGCTTGCTTTTGAGAATTTTTCTGAACAGTTAAGCCCCCCTCCCCAATAGGTGCCACCTTGTCATAGTGTGTGTGTGTGTGGGGGGGGGGGCTTAACTGTTCCAAGGATGCTGAGAACTGTGCTGGCGGTAGTGTAACTACCGGCAGGTCCAACCAAGCCAGAGAGGTCTCAGCTGAGGAGTGGAACTAAGAGCACCTAACCCATTAGCATTATGGAGAATCAAACCAAAACGAAGTCTATACTGGTTCGGTGGTCGCCCAGGATAAAAAGGACCGCGGTGGATGCTGCCAATTCTGGACATCCATCGACAAGTGGGCTACAGAATCAAAATACAAATGAACAGCCACAGTAGCGGCAGGAATTATTATTATTATTATTTTATTATGACACAGCAAACAAGATAGATATGCTGGATTTCGTATCACAAAATCACAAGTCGAACACTTTCCAAGTGTCTAGGACTGTGTGATGTATTTTCGGATGATGCGTGCAGACCCCAGTAGGGTGGCCTTTTGCAGTTGACAGATCGTAATTTTGTCAATGTCTATTGTTTCCAAATGCCGGCTGAGATCTTTTGGCACAGCACCCAGTGTGCCAATCACCACCGGGACCACCTGCACTGGTTTCTGCCAGAGTCTTTGAAGTTCAATCTTGAGGTCCTGATAGCGGCTGAGTTTTTCCTGTTGTTTTTCATCAATGCGACTGTCACCTGGCATAGCAACATCAATGATCCAAACCTTTTTCTTTTCCACAATTGTGATGTCTGGTGCGTTGTGTTCCAGAACTTTGTCAGTCTGGATTCGGAAGTCCCACAGTATCTTTACATGCTCATTTTCCAATATTTTTGCAGGATTGTGATCCCACCAGTTCTTTGCTGCTGGGAGGTGGTACTTGAGGCATAAGTTCCAATGAATCATTTGGGCCACATAGTTGTGCCTCTGTTTGTAGTCTGTCTGTGCGATTTTCTTACAGCAGCTGAGGAGATGATCAATGGTTTCGTCGGTTTCCTTGCACAGTCTGCATTTTGGGTCATCAGCTGATTTTTCGATCTTGGCCTTAATTGCATTTGTCCTGATGGCTTGCTCCTGGGCTGCAAGGATCAGGCCTTCTGTCTCCTTCTCCAGGGTCCCATTCGTGAGCCATAGCCAGGTTTTCTCCTTGTCAGCTTTTCCTTCAATTTTATCAAGGAACTTTCCATGCAATGTTTTGTTGTGCCAGCTGTCAGCTCTAGTTTGTAGTGTGGTTTTTTTGTACTGGTTTTTTGTCTGCTGTGCTTTGAGGAGTTTCTGATTTTTGACTTCAATCAAAGCAGGTTCTTCACTTTGCTTTACATATTCTGCCAGGGCATGTTCTTCTTCTTTGACTGCTTGTTTTACTTGTAAGAGTCCTCTGCCTCCTGATCTTCTAGGCAGATAGAGCCGGTCAACATCACTGCGAGGGTGCAGTGAATGATGAATGGTCATGAGTTTTCTTGTTTTTCTGTCCAAATTGTCCAGTTCCACCTGTGTCCAGTTTATGATGCCAGCAGTATATCTTATGACAGCTATGGCCCAGGTGTTTATGGCCTTGATGATATTGCCTCCATTGAGCTTGCTTTTGGAAATTTTTCTGACCCTTTGTGTGTATTCTTTACTGACCACAGTCTTCACATGCTTGATGTTGTTCAGCTGTAATATGCCCAGATATTTATAGGCCTCTGGCTGGTGACACTTTATTGTTTGGCCATTAGGCATATTTATGCCCTCACTTTCAATGATTTTTCCCTTCTTCAATGCCACTGTCGAACATTTGTCCAAACCAAACTCCATGCTGATATCAGTGCTAAAAATTCGGATAGTGTTAGTCAGAGACTGGATTTCAGTTTCCATTTTCCCATACAGCTTCAAGTCATCCATGTACATCAGATGTGAAATTTTGTGAGATTTCTTAGATGTTTGATAGCAGAGATTAGTTTTTTGTAAGATTGTTGACAGAGGGATCATGGCAATAATGAAAAGCAGATGGGACAATGAGTCTCCCTGGAAAATTCCTCTTCTGATGTTGACAAGTCCATAGCTTTTTACTAATCCCGATGGCGTCCAGGCACTTGATGATCCAGCTGTGTGGGAGTGAGTCAAAGGCCTTTTTGTAGTCAATCCACGTCATGTGAAGATTAGCTTTTCAGCTTTTACTGTTCTCCAGAATCATTTTGTCAATTAATAACTGGTCTTTTGTGCCCCTGCTTTTCCGTTTGTTGCCTTTCTGTTCATCTGGCAAGATGTTTTTTCTTCAAGATAGTCTTGAATTCTGTCAGCTATGATGCCAGTCAGTAGTTTAAACATAGTGGGGAGACACATTATTGGCCTGTAGTTTCCTGGTGGTGCTCCTTTTGCTGGATCCTTTTGTATCAGGTATGTTCTTCCAGTTGTTAGCCATTCACTAATACTTCCTTTCTGCAGCATCTCATTGAATTATTGGGCCATTTTTCCATGTAAACTAATCAGATGTTTGAGCCAAAATCCATGAAGTTGATCACTACCAGGCAATATTATTATTATTATTATTATTATTATTATTATTATTATTATTATTATTATTATTATTATTATTATTATTATTATGAAATCTCAGAATATTCTTAAGGATCCATTTCATCCTGGATTTTTTTTTAATTATTACCGTCTGGCAGATGGTATAGGATGATTAAAAACAAGGACAAATAGACTGAGAGATAGCTTTTATCCCAGAGCTGTGGCTATATTGAGCTCTATAGTTTCATAGTTATTTGGAATTAGGGCTTGTGCAATAGTGATTAGAATGTGGAAGGATGGGTGTTTAGTTTTGTAATTCTACATATATAATGTGTAATGGGGATGGTATTTAATTTCGTTGTACAATGTGCAATTACAATAAAGTTTTTTTTTGTTTTTTTTTCGTGTCAGGAGCAATTGGAGTTGCTTCTGGAGCGAGAGAATTGGCCGTCTGCAAGGACGTTGCCCAGGGGACGCCCGGATGTTTTGATGTTTTTACCATCCTTGTGGGGGGCTTCTCTCATGTCCCCGCATGGAGCTGGAGCTGATAGAGGGAGCTCATCCTCACTCTCCCCAGGTGGGATTCGAACCTGGCAGCTTTCAGGTCAGCAACCCAACCTTCAAGTCACTTAGTCCACTACGCCATCTGGGGGCTCCTTTACAATAAAGTGATTCTATTCTATCACTAAGGACCTTATTGCATGAGGCAGGCAAACTGGCATTGCAGTACATATCCTGCTGCCATTCTGCCTTATTCCTGTGATTATCTGTCCCTTGCTATTGACGGGTAAAATTGTTCCTATCTCACAGTCTAGCAACATTCCCATCACCTACATTGGTGTGTAGGACACCTTCCACTTCTGTGCCAGCATGCCAGCAGTAAAGTGAGGTTAGAAAATGGGTTTATCCTCTTCTTCCCCCTCTCACTCACCATTCCCAAGCTGTCTGTTTTCAATTTATTTTTATTTTATAGTTATATTTCCCTTTCTTCAAATATGAAATTGCAAAATTATTCTAAAATTAAAATGCAGGGAAGCAGGGGAATTTGGGAAATATGATCAAGAGACCACAAATTGTCAAATTAGTGCAATTATGCAATTGAAGAGAGATGCAATATCAAAAGTGATCATTTATATTCAATATCAATGATAAAGTGACTGCAGTGGAATAGCAGGTTCATGTAATGTGTCCTAGGTCACAAGTTTTGGCCTGGAAATTTCAAAACTTGAATGATCCCACATGGGTAACCATACTTTATTCTTCCTAATGGTAGCTCTGGCCTATAGTAGCTAGCTTTGTGTAACTCTTCTTTTGGCTCTCTGCTATATTGTGCCCACAATTTATTACTCTTCTTTTCTCTGCCTTGTTTTAATAATTGTTTTAGCTATGTATTCTTGTAAAAACATCTTCTATAACGATTAAAAAACACATTCACACATTTTGAACAGAGCCCAGACATCCCTTCGGAGGCAATCTGCTAGATTTATAATTCTTCCCCATCAGTTTAATATTGTTTTGGGGGAAAGCAATTTCACATGCAGCTGGCAGCATACAGATTCTCTCACTCAGTCCCCTTTTGTTTTCTTTCCTTGTCACAAAAATGTAAGTATTGAGGTGGAGGGGGAGGGGGAAGAGAACACTTAAAAAGGAACTGCCATTTAAAAAAAAGCAGAGGGAGGGAGGAAGAAAAAAAGTAGGTCATCCCTCTCATGGTTTTTAAAATTCCCCCAGAAATAATGTTGTTTTCCGGCCTTTTATGTTCCATTTTGAAGAGTTTAACATTATGACTAATATCACTGGCTCCTTGTGTACCACAACTCAAAGCACAGTTGAGTATTCATAAAGATAGTAGGAAGAAGGAGGCCCCGGTGGCGCAGTGGATTAAACTACTGAGCTCCTGAACTTGCTGACCGAAAGGTACTGCTCCGGCGGGAAGGTAATGGCATGCCATGCAGTCATGCTGGCCACATGACCTTGGAGGTGTCTACAGACAACGTCGGCTCTTCAGCTTAGAAATAGAGATGAGCACCAACTTCCAGAGTCGGACATGACTAGACTTAATTTCAGGGGGAAACCTTTACCTTTACTTAGATATAAAGATGCTTTGTGTAAGTTGGGGTGATAGAGAATATTTGGCTGTCTAGATGTTATGGACAGTCCTCAATTCCCAGAAGATTCATCATGACCAATGGTGAGGTGTGATGGGAACAAGAGTTCAAAGCACCTTTTATTCTTTGTATAAATTGAACTAAATGTTGACTGCAATCCTCTCAGATATGGATAGAAATGCAGCGCCTCTATGCAGTTACCAAAAATCTCAACCTTGCTGCTTTTTTAGTATATTGCCTGGCTACTAAAAATCACATTTTCATCTGAAGTACCTTTAGCAGAAGTTGTGAGAGCACAGTGACTCTGCAGGTTCCTACCAGGGATGTAATGATTATTCATTTGCTATTGGTTTCTTTATCAAGAAAGAGGTTTGCCAATTTGAGAAGTAAAAATGTTGCTTTTTGCAAATACAGTATGTTTGTAAGGAGACGCTTTGTGTAGAAATATTGCACGCTTGCATGGTCGTGCTAACGGATAGTAGAAATGTTGATGAAGTCTAACAGGTGGTCTTGCTGTTTTTAGAGGTTGAATGTTACTTTTGGAGGAATGTTTGTGCAGTTATAAATATCGCTTTGAATATAACTTAAACTCTCTACTTGCCTATCAATAGATATACTTGTAAATACTTGTTTCAAATAGGGAGTTGTTGCAGGTGTTTAGGTGACTGGAATAGTTGTAACTTTCTGATTATCCAGATAATGAGAAAAAGTGGGAGGGACAGAGCAGTTGTAGAAAGGGGGATATAAATTTGTAATGAACTTTGTTTGATGTGTGTGCCTACTTGATTAGGATGCACTTAAGCTTGCAAGATGGTATTATAATCAATAAAGCCTTTCTACTTCACCAATTTCGTCCAAGTTTCTATTTAGGGTTAAAATATTCATGTTTATATTGTTGTTTATTCGTTCAGTTGCTTCCGACTCTTTGTGGCCTCTGGGACCAGCCCATGCCAGAGCTTCCTCTTGGCCGTGGCCACCCCCAGCTCCTTCAAGGTCATGCCAGTCACTTCAAGGATACCATCCATCCATCTTGCCCTTGGTTGGCTCCTCTTCCTTTTTCCTTCCAATTTCCCAAGCATCATTATCTTCTACAAGCTTTCCTGTCTTCTCATTATGTGGCCAAAATACTTCATCTTTCTCTTTAATATCCTTCCCTCCAGTGAGCAGTTGGGTGTTATTTCATGGAGTATGGACTGGTTGTATCTTCTTACGGTCCAAGGAACTCTGAGGATTTTCCTCCAACACCACAGTTCAAAAGCGTCTATCTTCCTTCACTCAGCCTTCTTTATGATTTATAGCAATCAACATAAGAAAACTTATTAGGAAGAGTACTACAGGATGCAGAGCACTGACTGCTAGGTATTTTACATCTTTTCACTATCTCTCTGCCTACAGTTATTGGCAACTTTGACAAATCTGATATCCAGTTTTATCGTCTAAGAGCCAAGTGCAAAAAATATCTCTCTGACTATTAGTTCAATTTCATGGGTTTTGTTTTATGAATGAATAAGTGCTTTGTGAATCAAGGAAAGCTACACACCATAATAATAATAATAATAATAATAATAATAATAATAATAATAATAATAATAATAACAACAACAACAACAACAACAACAACAACAACAACAACTTTATTTTTGTATCCCGCCACAATCTCCCCGAAGGGACTCAGGGCGGCTAACCTGGAGCCAACACCAGCACTTTGAATTGAGCTTGGTAGTAAATTGGAAGTCATTGAAGTCCTTGCAGCACTGGTGTTATACGGTCTCTAAAATGCGCACCTGACAATAAATCTGGTTATTGCATATTGTATTAGTTTCAGCCTCTAATTACTTTTCAAGAGCAGCCCAGAAACAGCACATTACAGAAGTCTAATTGAGATGTAACTGAAGCCTGAACCACAGTGGCCAGATCTGCCTTCTCTAAAGACCTCATCAAACTAGATCTGGATCCACTTTAATTCCAGCGGGCTTTAAACAGCTCAGCCAGCCAGATCCTGGACCTTACCAAACTACAAACCGCAGAATTCTGCAAGAGGCAGAAACAGGATTTAAAGTGGATTCATGCTCTAGTGTGATGGGGCAGTAGGAAGGTGTGCAGCTAGCACTCCAGCCAGATCTCAGAAAAGGCACTCTTGGCTACTGCAGCAACCTGCGATTCTAAGAACGGCATTGGGTCTCAGAGTAACCCCAAGCTATAAACCTGATCTTTTAGAGGAACAGCAACCCCATCCAGAACAGCCTGTGATCCCAATCCCAGGATGGTTTTCCTACTGAGCCTCAGTGCTTCTATTTTGTCTGGATTAAGGCTACATCTGTTCACCTGCACCTACCCAGTCCTTTACTGCATGATTCAGTCCTACCACAGCCTTCTTGGCTCCATTCTTTTCCCATCATCTAAGTGTGACAGACAGTCAAATACTGTTATTCTAGTTAGCAGAGAGAGCACATATCAGAGGAATTATGAGATACCACAGTTAAAGAGCAAAAACCAGAGGCTAAGTTACAAAAGATTTGTTTAGGAGAACTATATCCTTGATAGAGAAAGAACTAGGTTGCCCTCCTCTAGCTAAGCTTAGCTTATTCCAGTAAAGACAAAACAATGTATAATTCCAGGAAAGGAATTTTGAGAAGAGGGTGGAACCTTAAGACTATCAATCTAAACATCCAAGATAAGGGCAGAACAGATAACTTGAGAGAGTAAGTTAGGAGACAGGTTTTCCCACTCAACTTCTTAAACCTTATCTATTGATCTATTTTCCATCATGAGAGGAATTTCTTGTGTAGAGCATAGCTGAATTCCGACAACTCTCATTTTGGGAATCCGTATTGGACAGTGGCCTATGTTCTCATATTTATAAGCAGGCATACAGTGTATGCTGTTAAGCACGCTTGAGAATATTGCTGTGGATTCATATACAGCAGCAGGTTGGACTAGATGGCTCTTAGGATCCTTTCTATCTCTTTAATCCTTTGATACTTCCCAGGGGCCTGAAAAGCCATGAAATCTATTTACTTGCAAGATTCATAAAACATCTTCCTGCTACCCCATGCATTTTCCCACCTCTTACATTAAAAGTTATATTGATTCTGAATATGTACATGCATTTCAGAAACAGCACATCATAGGAAACGGCTTTACTGCAGGTCAAAAATATTTTTTATCTGTCCCATTATTTTTCTGAAGAGAGGAGGTGTTTCTCTTTAAGGTCTCAGATTTAGGTCTTTCTCATGAAGGGCTATCTAACTTTTATCTGCAGTACAAAAGGCTGGACATGAGTCATTCTCTATGGAAACCATGTGCTTGGCCATAGAGCTGTAACCTCTACTCATGGGCTAAAGCTAATGCAAAGTTCGCTATTCTCATGCATGCAAAATTGGCCATTACCCTTTGGGCAAGTTGCAAAAGTCTTGCTTGCCGAGTACATAGTGCTTCAGAGTTCATTGTGTTAAGGACGCCTTATAGATTTCCCCATGCTATAACTAATCTCATCTTAAATATGAAGTCTTTTTCCTCTGCTACAGGAGTCAAGGAGCAAACATTCACCTAGAATTATTGAGGAATCCCCTGAAGAAAAATGTTTATATTTAATTAACATGTACAATTATCATATTCTTCCTCTACAAAAAAAAACCCCACAAACTTTTGTTTTATCCTCCAGATATGCTCTTCTTTGTGTGTGACTCCTTCTCACCCATTTACTCTGGTCTTTGCTTCTTGTTTCCTGCATTTCTGCTTGTTTCCATTAATGAGTGTTGCTTAGCTTTTATTTGCTCAGAAAACCTGGCATTTCCAGCCAAGGGCAACACAGTGTTGTACAGCAGCCAAATTTGGGAAGCACAAATTATATGTGCCTTCTGGGTGTGCAATTTTTCTTTCAATTGGCTTTAAGAGACAGAGAGGGAGGGAGAGTACAGAGAAGAAGTTTCAAGTAGGAAGCATCCCAAACTGGGGCAGGTGAAGGCAAATCGAAAACTTTACAGTATTGCTGCAGGTGTTCAGTTTGCTTGCATATGCTTGCGGCAGAATTTCATTATTCTTGCTATGTATACCAGTAGACGTAAGTAACCATACTAAAGTAATCTCTCACATACAACACTTCAGATCAATTCATGTATTTGTTATTTATTAGAATATTACATCTCAATTTGTATGACATGTTCTCAGAGCTGTGTACAGCCCGCAATATAATACTTGAAAAAGAATGTAAAGCAACACAAGACAATTCAAAACAGTATATATAAGCACCACACTGAGAGCCGGCATTGTGTAGTGATTGGAGCATTGGTCTAGAACTCTTCTCTCTGCCATGGAATTCTCCTGGTTGGTCTTAAACAAGTTACAGTCTCTCATCCTAACATAGACTGGACTACGATAGAACAAAGAAAAACTGCCATTATAATTGTTTATGCCCCATATATTAGAAAATAAAACAATATCCATATGACATCTTACAGTGTGTTTAATCAAATTATATTTGTTTTCTTTGTATCCAGTCCTGCCAGATGGTAATGCTACTGAGAGATAGTGCCTGTAATATTCTTCGTATGAAGGAAGCTCAACAGCCAGCAGAGTCTTGTAGGAAAGAGTTTATTCCAAACATTAGGAAGGCTACTGAGGCTTTGGGTGCACAAAAGCTATATATCCCAGCAATCAGTAGTTCTTACATTACAGCTGTAACAACCAGAGAGTGTGGCTTAAAGGCACAGTATACCACATCTCCCCTTCATACATAATAACTACACATCTGACAAGACAAAACAAAATACATTTTATAAAAGTGTTTAAAAAATCATACATCAAGATTACAAAAGTCTCTCATTAAAACTTGGCAGCTTCATTACATCACTAGACAGGTAAGAAAATATGTCTTCTATGGGGCCAGAGGTCACTAGTACTTAGCCCACCGTTGAGGATGGTCTTCAGCACCATCCTTCTAAGGAGTGTACCTTACAGGTTCAAACACAGGCCTGCCATGCGATGTCACATACGTTGGCTTTCTATCTGCTATTACATGTGCGTCACTTTTGTTCACAAACATCCCTTTAGAACCATTATATGTTGTATTTCCTTGAATTGTAGTTTCGGGTGTTTGGTTCCGTTGTTTTAATTGACGCCTATTACGCCGATATACGCGACCGTCCTGATTCTTTATTAGATATGACCGAGGCTGTTTACATTTTTCTATCACAACGGCAGGAAGCCATCTTTCTTTGCAATTATTGGATTGCATCCATACCAAATCTCCCTCTCTTAGTGATTTGAGGGGTCTTGCTGTTCGATCATAAAAATGTTTCTGTCTTTCCTGAGCTCTTTGTAGATCTTGACGCACGTTAATAGGAATCCTAGGACATAATAAGTCAGTTGTTATGGGAAGTTTACTTCTCAGCATTCTGCCCATCAATATTTGTGCAGGTGAATATGATAGTCCTGTCACAGGTGTATTCCGGTACTCCAACAATGCTGCATACAGATCACCCCTTGCCTTTCCTACTTTATGTGTAAGTTGTTTTATAGACTGGATGGCTCGTTCTACCATACCATTAGATTGTGGATACCCCGGACTACTAAAGCATTGTTCAAATCCCCATTCTTTCGCAAATACTTTGAATTCTTGACTCGCAAATGGCATATTATCACTCACCACAATTAATGGAGTTCCATGTCTTGCAAACACAGATTTCATCTTGACAATTACTGTTCTTGCAGTTTTATCAGGTAAACTTACTACTTCTGGGTATTTTGAGAAATAGTCAATTACCAACAGAAAAGAGCGATTGTCCTGTTCAAATATATCCACTCCCACCTTCTGCCATGGCCCTTCTGGGATCTCATGGGGTTTAAGTGGTTCCTTTTGATTATTTGGGGCAAAACAAGCACACACAAAACAACTGCCAACAGCTGACTCAATATCTTTGGACATACCAGGCCAGTACATCAACTGTCTTGCTCTTTATTTGGTTCTTTGAATCCCTTGATGGGACTCATGCAGCTGTGCAAGAACATTTTGTCTTTGGCTTGCCGGAATGATTATTCTTTCTCCCATGAAAAGAACCCCATCCCTATACCTTAGGTGATCTTTAACCGGCCAAAAAGATTTTGCTATTGGAGCCACCTTTCTCATGTACTTTGGCCATCCTTGGTTTAGGTATGTTTGAATCATCCTAAGCTGGGGATCACGTTTTGTTGCTTCTTGTATTAAACCCATTTTATCTGGGTGCATGGCTAATGTATTCACTTCGTATATCACTTTCTCATCTCCTATTGGATTTTCCTGACTTCCAGGGGGATCAACAGTAGCTCTTGACAAGGTATCAGCCAGATACATAAGTTTACCTGGAGTATATACAAAGTTAAGTTGATACTTCTGAAGCTGCAACAACATTCTTTGCAGACAAACCACTGCCTATTGGTTTTTTATAAATTGATTCTAAGGGCTTGTGATCAGTTTGAACTAGAACCATTTTACCAAACACATACTGATGGAACTTTTGTACTGCATATACAACAGCAAGCAATTCTTTCTCTATTTGAGCATAATTTTTCTCTGCAGAACTGAGTGCCCTTGAAGCATAAGACACTGGCTTATTATCCTGTAGGAGACATGCTCCTAAGCCATCTTTTGAAGCATCTGCTTGGATAACAACTGGTTTTGTCACATCAAAATACTGCAGTACAGGTGCATCGCACAACTTTTGCTTGATCGCCTCAAAAGCTTTCTGATGTTCTGGCATCCATTGAAAACTCATATTTTTCTTTAACAGACTTCTCAATGGCGCTGTCAACTCTACCTCTTTTGGGATGTATTTTGCCAAATACTGTACTGACCCTAGAAATCTAAGCACTCCCTGCCTGTCATTGGGAGGTTTCATTTCTTGAATTGCCTTTACTTTCTCAGTGTCTGGCCTGACTCCCTCTGCAGTCACAATATGGCCCATATATCTAACAGAGTTTACCCTGAACTGGATCTTTTCTTTGTTAAACCTGATGTTTTTGACACGTGCTGTTTCCATTACCTGATGTAAAATCTCATCATGTTGTTTACTTGTCTCAGCTGCTATAATCATATCATCAGCAATCATATATACACCTTTTATATGCCCAAATGTTTCTTGATTTTTCTGTTGAAAAACCTCACTTGAGGATTTAAGCCCAAATGGTAAACGATTAAAACAATACCTTCCCCACGGCGTATTGAATGTACATAATCTGGATGATGCTTTATCTAGTTTTACCTGCCAATAGCCATCTTTCTCATCTATTATTGTGAAGATTTTCTTTCCAGCTAGGTGACTTAAAACTTCCTCAACTGTTGGGATGGTATAATGTTGTCTCCGCACTGCCTTATTTAGATCTCGCGGATCAAGACATATACGCAGAGACCCATTCTTTTTTTCAGTGATAACAAGACTGCTCACCCAATCTGTGGGTCCTACAACTTTTGTTATAACTCCCATATTTTCCATCTGATCAAGGGTATCCTTTAGCCTATCATGTATGGCAAAGGGCACTCTCCTACATCCTTGGATCACAGGAACCACTGTTGGATCAGTGTGAATGTGGTGATGTCCTTGAAACTCACCGAGACCCTGGAATACTTCTGGATATAAGCTGAGCAATTTTTCTTGTGTTAATAACCCCTCTGCCTGTATCAGATCTACCCTATAAATTAAACCCAAATTCTCACAAGCTGGTCTGCCTAATAATGGGGTTGTCGAGCAATCTGTCACATAAAACAACAGATTATACACTCCTTTTGCTGTTATACAATCAAACTCAACTGCTCCCATTGGTTGTATTTTTGTTCCCCCATATGCAACCAGCACTACTTTACTCTTAGACATTTGTTTTGCACCAGGTATTCTAGAAAATATACTAAATGGTAACACATTTGCTTCAGCTCCAGTATCTAATTTAAACTTAATTATACAGTCTCTTATGGAAATATCAGCATACCATCCTGCCTTGTTTGTTATCTGTGTATCTTTCATTTCTTCATCCAGCTTTCCTATCATTAAATTACTTACATTCAACTCATGAATGTGTTGTCTGGCTTGTATATTCACAGGATTGGTCACCCTTGACCTGCATAACCTGGCATAATGATTTTTCTTGCCACACTTGTTGCAGGTCTTTCCAAATGCTGGACATCTCCGAGGTTCATGAGCTGTACCACAATAACCACACTTATTCTGATTTTTCCAATTGTCTCTGTGTCTTGACTCCCTGGTTCCCAGAGCTTGAGTTATAATCTCTTTGTTTTCTCCATGGCTGTCTTGTAATTCAAACACTCCTTCTTCCGATGTTATTGCCATGGTTCTCAGCTGAGCTCTCGTTGTCTCATCAACCCGGCATATCTCCACGGCCTTCTCAAGTGTAAGATCGGCTTCTTGTAACAACTTTTGTTTCAGTTTCTCTTGCTGTAAACTAAAAACAACTTTATCTCTTATCATCTCATTAACTGCCATTCCAAATTCACAGCTGGCTGCTTTCAGTTTTAGCTCAGCAATAAATTGCACATTTGTAACTCCAGGACTCTGCATATGGTTCCAGAAACAAAACCTTTCAAACACAATGTTCTTCCGAGGTAAAAAAATAAGTCCTAAACTGTTCCAGAACCTCTGCAATATCTTTCGGGTTCTCCTCGGCAAAAACAAATGTATTATATAAAGAAACTCCTTCCTCTCCCACACAATGTAGCAGGATAGCTATCTGCCGCTTCTTTGACACATTCTCAAGTCCCGCTGCAGCAAGATACAACTGAAAGGCCTGTTCCCACCGTCTCCAGTTCTCAGCCAAATTACCTTGCATAGCAAGGGGAGGAGGAGGACGAAATGACTCCATGTCTAAACACTCCTTTTTCGGGGGACGCCAGCTTCCAGGTTGTAGCACAGGAGAGGTTTGTATCCCACTTCTGACACCATGTAGTATTCTTCGTATGAAGGAAGCTCAACAGCCAGCAGAGTCTTGTAGGAAAGAGTTTATTCCAAACATTAGGAAGGCTACTGAGGCTTTGGGTGCACAAAAGCTATATATCCCAGCAATCAGTAGTTCTTACATTACAGCTGTAACAACCAGAGTGTGTGGCTTAAAGGCACAGTATACCACAGTGCCCAAGTTACAAAACAAATATCCTTATATATGGACAACTTTAGAGAGGAAAGGATCAAATGGAATCCTGGTGCCATGAATCCCTCAGGAAGCGTATGACGCTATGAGGTGGGGTTGGCACAAATGATGGTAAGGAGCAGGGCTGCTGCATTGGATCATTATATCTCCTACTGATGAAGCAAACGTGATTGTGTTCATCCATTTACTACCCCTGCCTGCCACACTAGTACATAAGCAACACCGCATTCTCTCTCATCCTCAAAAAAAAGAGAAACACACTTTGAATCAATTGCTATCAAATAGCATAAGAAAATAGAAATGAACAATATGATGCCTAAGTAACTTTCCCCAAAAGGATGCTGGAAAAGGCAGGAGTCATTGGCCTCAGTTCCTTCTTCCACCAGCTTCTAGGAGAGAAAACTAGACTATTTTTGACTCATGAATTCTGTCTTGTGGACCAGAGTGGGTTAGGAATTCAACTCTCCAACTGTGTAGCATTGGATTAAAACACGCATTGTTGTGCCTCCAGGGAGGACTGGCTGAAGTTCAATGCAAATTTAAAGGATTGGAGGAACTGATGCCATGGTTCTACTTTTTAGTGAGTTAAAACCTAGTAAAAAGCCTATTCTTGTTTCCTAATTTATAAGCACTTCCTTCTCCCTCATACTTCAAACCACATACATGCAGCAAAAAACTTTGTTCAGATTTAAAGACTTGATTCCTTTGATTTTTTTTTACTAAGTCATTTTAAAATTCTTAGTTTATATCCAATGAATTATGCAGAAGTAATAAGCAGATATTTAGCCAAATGTTCCCCAGAAAGAGGTGGTTGAAACTCAAATTGGAGCAAATAAAGACCTTTGGAGTTTTCAAAATAATGTTCACAATTTGAACTCTCTGGCGCATATTTGATTTATGTTCACCCTGCTAGAAAATATGCCAGCATGTTGTCTTAGTTGCCTTAATCTAGATTCAAGCATGGTTTGACACATAATACTATGAAAAATAATTACTCAGAATAGATTTGCCTAATTTGATTTAGGACTTGAGTCCCTTTAGCTTGTTCTTGTTCATTGGGACATATATCTTTCACTACCTTAGTGAGACTTTGAGGAAACCTAAGAGAGCATAAGACATGATCCGATATGGCAGCAACAAGCAAACAACAGTAGACATCTCTTGAACATAAATCCTCCAAAGTCAGCCTAGAGTTACAAACAAAAGCAGGAAGATGTAGATTGATATCCTGATTAGGAGATATATATCTGACACATACCTAGGTCTCACTGATGTAACAGATCCCCACTCCAGACTGGCTGCACAAGCTCCTGCCACTCATTTTATTAATGCATTAATGTCTATGTAAATTCTGGAGGAGGACTGGTCAGCAGCAACACATTAATCTATTTTTCTGTAGCAAATGTACTGTGACAGGCATTCACAAGAACCTCCAGAGACCTTTGGGAGATCTTTCCAGATTAGCATGTCCAGCCACAAAAAATAGCAGGACGCGTTTCTGCTGATCCTCCATCCACTTTTCAATGGCATGTTCAGGTGGCTGTATCAATGAAAAGCCAAGACTGAGGAAAGATGCTGAAGCTCTTCTATTTATTTTATGCCATTTTCCCTCCAGAACTGGAACACAAGATTTCAACCCAAACAATAAATCATATAATCATAGAATTGGAAGGGCCATATGGGCCATCGGGTCCAACCTACTGCTCAATGCAGGACCTCCAGCTATAAATCCCCAACAGGGAAATGTCTAGACTTTTTTTGAAGACATCCAGGGAAGGGAAAATGTAATCCTGTAAGCAAAAGACCACTGGCTTCCAGTTTTAACATGAGTTAAAGAATGGATCAGACCATCTTCACTTGCCTGACAAGACAGATCTGTGACCACCGTGATGGTTAAGGTTTATCCAAAAGATCCTCATGATCAGAAGCCATGCCATTGTTGACGGATATCCAAATGCAAGAAAATGGTACAGCAGCTTTGGACATGCTCTGCCCCCTCCCTTCTCTTGCTCCTTGCATATGCTGCACATCAGTGTTTGCCAAGAATAAATCATTGGCAGCGAAACAGAAGTGCCCAGGGAGCCCTGCTTTCCACAGCTACATTTGTTTGTGTGCTTTGCCAGTGAAGGAGATTCTGCCATCCAGCCTCCCCTCTGAAACTCTCAGAGAAGGTCAATGCATAGCACGAAAAAGAAATAAACAATGCTGGGTTTAACCATGATTGCCTCTCCCCTCTCTTATTCAGAAATACAAGGGCTTTTATCAGAACCTTCCAAACCTTAATCCGATTAAGCAGCAACTCCACAGTGTCAGACTGTGAGGCTATACCAAGCTAAACTGTAACTGTTGCTCAAAGCCAAAGAAGTTTAAGGATTTGCACTTAATGCATCATAAGAAAAACTACCTTTAAAATATGTTAGTGATTAGCTTATTGGGATTATTCAAATAAGAATAATGGTCTGATTCTTTAGTCCAACATATTACTTTTGGGAAAGAAGACAAAATGAGCTGTAAGCTCGTTTTTGCCAGCATTGTTGTGTGCCTTTAGGATGTTTCTGATTTATGAAGACCCTAAGTGGGGTTAATTGATAACTAAGATTTGTTCTGAGCGGGATTTGCCTTTGGCTTCCTCTGAGGCTGAGAGAATGTGACTTGCCCAAGGTTCCTCAATGTAGTTTCATGGCAAAGCAGGATTTGAACCCTGGTCACCCAGATTCCTAGTCCAGCACTCAGATTAGCATTACACCATAGCAGATAATTAGCTGCCAACGATCCAATTTAGTTAGTGCCCAACTAGATGTGTATTTCCTATTCCCCTATACCTCCATCCTGCAATGTGAATAACACTTATTTTGGGCTATTTCCTATGATCATCAGAGAAGGCTTTGCACAGTCATCCTCCTAACGGTGACTACATCAGAGGCAAAACGACGAAGAAAAGAGCCTTTCCAGAGGCAGTCTTTTAATTTGGCCTGCTGAATATTTCACCCACTAGGGAGATCTGTCATAGCCTAAAGATCCATAGTTTTTAGAAAAATTGTAAAATCTTTATGGAAGGCTTCTATAAGGTTATTTCGGGGACTTTGCTTATTGAATAGTTTGTATCCGGCTTAATTAGCATTAGCAGAATCTATACTCAACCTTTTCCTCAAAACTGAGATCCAAGGTACAGAATGGATGATTTCTGGTTCGACAACAGTCCATGTGAAAAAAAAAATCTTGGAGTATTAATGGACAACAAATTGAACATGAACCAACAGTGTAAAGCAGCAGCTGAAAAGCCAATTGGAGTTTTGGGCTGCATCAAAAGGAGTATACCATAGTGTCTAAATCAAGGGAAGTCATGGTGCCTCTCTATTCTGCTTTGGTCAAACCTCACCTTGAATACTGTGTCCAATTCTGGGCACCACAATTCAAAGGAGATATTGACAAGCTGGGATGTGTCCAGAGGAAGGCAACTAAAATGATCAAATGTCTGGAGACATTAAGATGAGGGACATCTTAAAGAACTGGGTATGTTTAGCCTGCAGAAGAGAAGGCTGAGAGGAGGCATGATAGCCATATGTCATAAGGAAGAAGGAGCAGGCTTGTTTTTTGCTGCCCTGGAGACTAGGACTTGGAGCAATTGGTTCAAATTATAGGAAAGGAGATTCCACCTGAACATTAGGAAGAACTTCTTGACCATAAGAACT
Organism: Anolis carolinensis; assembly: GCF_035594765.1. NCBI lineage: Eukaryota > Metazoa > Chordata > Lepidosauria > Squamata > Anolidae > Anolis > Anolis carolinensis. The sequence goes on along the minus strand of NC_085842.1, from coordinate 94,626,972 downwards.
ATTCAGCAGTGGAACTCTTTCCCTCACAATGTGGTGGAAGCTCCTTCTTTGAAGGCTTTTAAACAGAGGCTGGATGGCCATCTGTCTAAGGTACAGTACTTTGATTGTGTTTTTCCTGCGTGGCAGGGGGTTGGACATGTTGGCCCATATGGTCTCTTCCAATGCTATTCTGTGTCAACGTTGAGCACTGTCAAATACTAAATACCATTTCGTGTTGGTTGGAAGCTGTTGAAATCAGTATTACTATGTATTAAAGACAGATTAAAATATTGAGAGGTTATTACAGCGTGTAGAGAGCATCTGGCAAATCCCTGTTTGATGAGGATCTTACACAAAATTCACACATATTTTTGTTGGAAGTGGGTTACACAGAAAAAAAAGTGCAAATAAATATGACTTTCACTGAAGAAAATGCTGATCTCTAGATAAAAAGGCAACAACAAAATAATTATGATTTTCTTTTCATTGAAGTCCTGAATAGTTAATAGCAATTGAAAACTAAAATTGTAGCAGAAAAAAAATTGTCAAAATTACTCATTGCTTTTTTTAGACTGACATTAGTAAAGAATCACATCTAGATGTTACCAAGACATTTTCTCCCTGAAGCAGTTTTGTAATGCTTGGAGTTTGTTTCTACTGCTGCTACTGCTGCTACTGCTGCTACTGTTGTTCCTGTTGATATATATATGTGACATTCATGCAGGCAATTTTTCTTCATTTTTAAACTGACGTATCAGAAGCAGGAATGTTTCAACAGAGTTAGGGCATTCATGGGACCAATCTGAAGACCAATTGTTGGCCAAAATATAGAACATAAATGTAATACTTACATTAACAAATCTTTCCTCTTTCTACAAAGCAGTTGTAATTTGGATTGTCTCTGCATGCTTACTTTATTGTTTAGAAAAGACAGAGGCAAGTGTACAACCTGTGATCAAGGTAAGGCACAATGCTTAGCTTTCAATGAATTGTCTCTGGTGCTGAACCTATTTGGGCTAGAGATTTTAACTTCTTGGATAGTTCCTGAAATGTAGAGGATTAAACCTGTAGAGGATTCACCATCCAAAAGCACCAGAACTTCCTGAACCAGCTGATGTAGTTTAACCCTTTATCTCCCCTACCTGGGGAAGAAGCTTTCAACACTGAAAAACTATCTTCAGGGTTGAATCCTGACTGCAGTCATCATTTTTATGAATCTTAAGTAAATCATTTCCTGTCCTTGATCATATGTATGCATGAGATGAACTGTAAAAATGAAGTGGGTGTAATGTGAAGTAATCCTTGGGTGATATGTGTGAAAAAGGATTCTGAAAGGAGGAAAAGTAAAATAGGGATCGTTCTCCCCCTTCCCTTTGTTGCACCCCAGCCACAGTTCACCTTGCCCTTAGCACCAACCAGGAATCCAAAAGTAGTAGCAAAACAGTTTATTGAAGAAAATACATATAAAAAGGGGGAAATCACCAAAAAGAGTAAGGAAGGCAAAATCCAACAGGTAATTAGAGAAGGTAGTCAATATGTAAAAACCCAACCAAGCTGTTGAGGAGTGAAAACACTTCAAAGGCAATAATTCAAATGGTAAAGGAAACAAAAGTCATAACATGAGCATAATCCAAGGAAAACAAGAATCAAAACATGGACATAAATCCAGAAAAGCCAAGGCTATAAGAACTTCTTAAAACATGAATCAAAATTCCCAGAAAGTAACACATGAACTGGACATCCTTACTATTCAGCAGCGCAGCCTGATCTAAAATCCCAATGAGACGTTCTCTGATTTAAGGGCTGCAAAACATGAAAGCATTTTTTTGACCTTGAGGTCCTTTCCTCTGTATTCTTTTAGATTTCCTGCGGAGATGCAACCTGGTATCTCTGTCTAACCAAGCTGTTCCCTCAGATGAGCTATCTTGGTCTCTCAGGTCCTTATCAGGGGTTGATAAGCTCCTTGTGAGTGAAAGGTCCTCTCCCTATCTGCTGGAGGCCAAAAGTTTCATAGACAGCATCTTGCTCTGAAATCCCCTCCTTTTCCTCATGTAAAGAACCACTCTCCCAGGCTTTGAAACCCCAGTCCCCTCATCTTCATCTGACAGAACCACGACACCCTTTTCCAGCACTTCCCAATATTACTTATATTTCCTGAAACCTATTATGTACAACCTTGCCTGGGGAATCATAAAATTAAAAAGAACTATAAAGCCCCAGCTGTCAAAGAAGGCAACAAACCCAGGTGGACTTGCTGACTACCATCACTAATTTCAGAAGTCAGAATGGCTCAGAAGAGGAATAAAGAGCCTGAGTGTTTTCTGCAAGCCTTGAATACATGGAACAAGCTGAGTGTTTTCTGCAAGCCTTGAATACATGGAACAAGTGTGTACAAGGCTACAAAGGGGGGTAGTGCTTTCTGATTGTGCAAAAAAAAAAAACCCTAATCACCTCCTTGATACACCAGATTTCCACAACCACCTAACCAGGTAATGGTCTGGATGCTGTTGCTCATGCTTTTCCTGTAATTGCATGAGCCGAGGGAGCAGATGCCATTTTTTTCATTTCCCTGCCTGTTTGTGTTTTCTCCCGTTGCTGCTTCCTTATTTCAGTTCTGGTCATGAAAATAGAACAGCTGCACATCTATTGAATGGTATCATGAAGAGCTGTCTATAAGGAAGCACTCTGAGAAACTCAGGAAGAAGTAAAGAGAATGCACTCGTGGGTGGTCCCGCCTTTCCCATTTATCCTCAAAGCTTAGATTTAGCTCTGTTAGGAAATAACTGAGCAGGAAAATGTCTCTAGACATTGACATGCAAACAAGTTCACCAAACAACTCTGTGCTGTTTTGCTTCTGAATTCTACTAAAGCAGAATCGGCACAGCTGGTAGCTGCTGAGCTGAAGCAAATATCTGTGTATTTTAGTTTCTTTCTTGATGGATGGATGCATTCATTTACTCTACTTATCCTTTGCAAGCCGGAGAGTGTAAAATCTTTTTCCAGCTTTCTATTTCTTTCATTCATGGTTGACGTCACAAGCAATGCATTAGCATATAAAAATGCTGGCTCAAACGAATATAAATGAAAATACTATTAACATACAGAAATAAAACAGCTAGCCTTGTTATGTAGTTAAAAGGATTTTATTCCATTTAGTTCTAAATAAATGCTTTTAAAAGATTAATTGTCTGAATCAAACAAACAGTACTCCAATAAAGATTTATCTTGACTAAGCAGCAATAAACATGCTATATTTGGTGTATGGGTGGAAAATTTAAAGTGTATCTGAGCAGGCTGACAATAATTGCCTACCCTTTCATGAATTTCTACTTAGCTTTACTCTACCCTTCCTAATTCACCAGGAACTCTGCTGCTGCTGCTATGCATTCAACAAAAACCGTTTCCTGGCAAGATTTGTTAGGAAGGGGTTTCCCTAGCACTTCTTTTGAGGCTGAGAGAGTGCGACTTGCTTAAGGTCACCCAGTGGGTTTCCATGGCTGAACAGGATTTGAACCCAAGCCTCCAGACCAATCTGTAACTATCTCTCGTTAACTCAGTAGGAGATTGAACTCAGAAACAGAACTGTTTGAAGTTGTGCGCCCACTACTTATGTGTCTGCAACTGAATTAACCGTTTTTTCCCCCATAAGGATAAGTAACCAGGCATTTTATCTCACAATTCCCTTTGGTTCTAACCAACCTTAGGCAATGATTGGGGATTATGGGAGATGCAGTTCATTTGCACTGGATGGCAAAAGTGGCTCACTCCTGCTCTTCTGGGGGAGGGGGGTGCCTGTGTTTTTGTGTCTTGTATAGTACTTTCTTCTGCTTTGCAGATGAATAAAAAAGGCCAAAGTTTAAATTCACAGTGAATAGATTGTAACAAATCAGTTGATTAAAAGAACTCGGTGCCACAGATGAAGTGATTTGTGAGCACATTTCATTTCTTTCTGAAAGATAAACACACATATGCAAGAAAACAGTGATCCAAAATTATCAATGCAGGGATATTGGAAAAGAATTTAAGATGGTTGCCACGGAAACATGTTGTATTGGAATCATGCTTTGACATAGGATTTTGCAAGTGTGTGGCAACCTACTTTGTAGTCAGGAAATGTCTTTGAGGAGGCACAGATGAGAAACTAGAGGAATAATCAGGAAACTGCTACTGTTTTGGAGTGACAGTTCCCATTATCACTGGTCCTTGACCTGGTTGGCTGAGGTTGATGAGAACTGGATGTGCAATAGCATCTAGAGGGTCATGGTTTCCCCCTCTTTAGGCCAGAAGACTAAACTATAGCAAGCCCCATAACATGTACCAAAAAGGAAAGGCAGAACAAGGCATGAGTTGAGGAGTCCTCACCATTAGGATTCATTAGGATTCTAAGGACAGAATCCAATAGGGTATTGATGCTGGTGGAATTGTGGATTAGAGCCAACTGCCTGCTCCAGTTTACAAGACACATAGAGGGGCCCTTCAGCAGGCTCCAGGCTTTGGCCAAGTATATATAAAGAGAGGGGGTCTTGCTGTGTTTGAGTGTATTGTTGTTATGGTTATCTTCACACTGAGTTTGTATCTCAGAGCAGACTGAACAGACTACATTATTACAAACTGGAATTTACACATTCATTTCTACATACTGGTAATTTTAGCAACAAATAGTTTTCTCCCTAGATAACAGAAAGCTATTATTAAAAGGAAAATGAGAACATGTGAAATACAAGAAATTATTTCCTTGTATTAGCTTCTATTGTTGCCCACTGGTTGACCTTTTAGCCAAAGGGTGGGGGGGAGGGTTAGGGGTTCAACCCCCCCCCCCCCCCCCCGAAAATTTTCAGGTTAAAAAAACTGGTTTACTCATGAACTTTGACTGATTAACCAAATTCCCATGAGTGTCCACTGAAGTTTATCTGTCTTGAATGTCTACTGAAGTTTATCGATGGAGCCTGATTTCTAAATTATTTTGCATTATGGAACTACTCTTCATGATTCGCAAAAAAAAAAAAAAAAAAAAGGTTTCCCCCCCCCCCCCCCATTTATTTTTCTGGCTATTGCCCTGCCTTCCAGTGAGTTATTTCAACCTCACTTTAACCACTGTTTTTAAGCTTACACAGCTGTAATCGCTACCTGCCATAGGAGATTATCTATTAAAACATGTAGACAATATAATGGACAGAATTGGGGTAAAATATACTGAAACAGAAAGTTCTTCCGAGATGTATTGTTTTTATGCCCAACATGTCTATGGAAACAATATTAACCTTTCCTCCCACTTCCCCACAGACCATAGAAATTGTAACCACATGATACTCACGTACCTGACTTCACAAAAGGAAAGGGAGTTTTGCGAAACAGGGCATTATTTTCCATCAGTTTAAGCCTAGACTTATTAAAAAAGTAAACTAAGGCAGTTGTTAGCATTGACTTTTGAAGTATGTTTTATAACAGTAAACAACTTTAATCCACTAGAATAATAATATCCTTCAATAATATGCATCCTGTGTCAGGGCTGGTTTTGTCATGGCCTATTGCTAGAAAGTCACACCGAACAATCAATATTACCCATCAATTTTACTTTGATTAAAATCCTCCCAAGGAGATTTCATTATAGAGGCCTTGAGATTTGAGAATAGGGCTGACATGGAAGATGAGAAATGGGTTTTCCCCCAGGAGGAGCTAATATCCTCTTCTGAATTGTCATGTTTGTCACAGGATTTGCTGGTACGTGGACTGATTTAGTTTCCAAATCACAACCTCCCTGAATCACTGCAAAATGGATAGCAAGCACCCTAGAAAAAAACAAAATTACAGCAGAGTCCTTTCATAGCAAATCCATGTGCTTTACCCTGTCAATCAGCAGAATCCAACTGCCAGCATCTGACCTTATCTACACAGACTGTTTGGAAACTCACTAATTCAAGTTTCCTCTAAAATATCTGGAGGCTTTAATCTTCACCATTGCAATATATCCAAATATACAAATATAATTTGCAGATCCACTTTACTTTTCTTGTACTTGCAATCAGAATCATCAGGTAGTCACATACATCCTCCTTATATACCCACCTGCTGATAGGTATACAGGCTGATGCAACCCCTTTGCAATAATCCTCACATGGTTATGACTCGGCCATTACCACATCCCCTTAGGTATTGCATCATTACATTCATAGTCATACCCAGGTGCTATCAATCAACCACATGTCCATCAAACAGTATTTCTCTATGATTAGAAATGCTGTGCCATTTCTATGTAACAATATTACTAGTATTGGTCAGAGGTGGCAGTAACTCTCTAAAGCAGGGATGGGTTACTGCCAGATATTAGTATAAGGGCACACGGTATAGAATGCTTTCACAAAACACAATCATAGAGCTATAATCCCACTTTACCTACCACATTCCATCCTATATAATCCTGGGATTTGTACTTTGAAGAGAAGCATTTCAAATTATCAGCCATAGAGCTCTAGTGCCTCACCAGACTACAAACCCCAGGATTGAATAGGATATTGCCATGACACTTAAAATTTATTCATAGTTCTATAGCGGTATAGTGTTAAAGGGCCCATGGTGTTTCTGCTGTTATTCCTAATCACACATCAGAAATATTCAGATGTTTAAACTTCTTAAACCTTGCATAAAACTAAACTAGACTTTGCAGGTATCAAAGCTGGTGCACTGGGGTTTACTCCAGGAAAAATATTTTAACTATGCTTTGCATGTTTGTGGCAAAATGAAATATCCAGATTGGGAAGAACTTTATCTAACCCATCCTCCAAGATTACAAATAAAATTGATTCTATGTGGGCACTTTCCTCACCAGTGAGATACAGGTTAGTTTACAAGTGGCAAAGAACTTTTAAAACCTCAGTGCATTGAGATAAGGCGGGAAACCATGCCTGTTTCACTAGAACTCAGAGTCGTGCAATGAAAATTAAAAGTGGGTAATCCGATATAAAACAAGTGCTTCTTCACTGAATAAATCTAGCATTCACTGCTACAAAATATGGAGTTGGCTGCTAACATGGATGGCTTGAAATGAAGATTGAATACATAGCTGAAGGATAGGCTATCAGAGGCTTCTTTTGGAAATGAATATATAGATGTAGCTTTAAATATCTATCATGATTGTGTTTATCAACGTGTGTGTGTACATACGTACAATCAGTTCTCCATATTTGCTGGGTTTAAAAACACAGGAACCCCACAAAAGAGGGAAATACTATTTTTTTATCCAACAAAACACCTCCACTGGAAGTTGACCATAGAATTGCACTGGAGGACCTAGAAAGATGTTCTCTCTGTGAATCTCCAGGTCCTCCAAAGTGTCTCTATGTTCAACTTCCACTGGTAGTTAGTTAGCCATAAAGTCATGCTATAGTCCCTAAAGATACCTTGAGAAAACATTTTAACCAAATCTATAAAAGTCAACTCCATAGGAATGCAAAAAAACAAACAAACACGTGTTTCTGTAGAATAGATCCTGGGAAATATGACTAGGATAGCAATGGTATTGTGTTCATGCCCTGCTTGTTAGGCATTTGGTCTGATCAATCATAGCTCTACTTATATAGTTAAGATTGGTGTGGATATGTGCAGATACTCAGTGGGAATAGTTAGGTATTGCAATGTTGTTTTACAAAATAAAATCTCTGATCTGTAACAAAACTCACTTCATATTGCAAGTGTATTTGATTTATATCTCCACGAGTGCAAATAGAGTTAAAAGGCACAATCAACATTTTTTTTACAAGATGAAGGGGGGCAGAAAACAAAACTAGATATAACTTTGGAAATAAGATTGTTGAATAGTGTAAGATACCAGCACCACATATTCATCCAATTGACTCATGTATTGCTTTAAGAAAATATATTCAGGAATTTACTACATGATAGGAGGGAAGGAATGAAAGAAGCAAAAAATAAATCACATGCGAAAGCCAAATTACTCTGAAAGCTGAAATGAAAATCATTAAATCTACTGTGTAGTTTGTGACCCTTCATGCTACTGAAGAACCTGACACTTTTTGTTTACAGTCTAATAAACCTAGCTATAAAACTTGATGTGGAAAAAAAACATGAGCTCTCCCTACCAGAACAAAAATACGTTACTGCCTAGATCAGAGGACCGGGAACCTGTACCCCTCCAGATATTGTTCAAGCCCAGTACCCGCAATCTCTAAGAAGGGATCACCTATGTTTTTTGCTGCATTATAAAAATGTAATTAAAATTTTATTTGGCACCTCAGTCAATATGCAGTATTTTAAAATTAAGTCCAAATCTAATTGAGCAGACACTCTCAACTGTGAATTCATGTAAGTGGCCTTTGAAAATGAATAACATTTCTTGACAGTGGAAATTTGACTGAATAAGATACATCCTTAATTTAATTTGGTGTCTGTTTTACTCTGAAGTATTTGGTGATGAAAATAACATGTAAATGCTAGCAATCCGAATATGTTTGTTGACACCAAGTCATGCATATTCAAGGCTATGGTTTACTTGGCTGAGTCTATCCATCTCTGCTGAAAAAACCAGATTTAGATCATTCGGTTCCCTCCAGCTACCGCCCAGTTTCGAATCTTTCATTTCTGGGCAAGGTGATTGAGAGGGCAGTAGCGGTGCAGCTGCAGCAGTTCCTAGATGACACAGCCGGACTGGATCCTTTCCAGTCCGGCGTCCGTGCGGGGCATGGGACAGAGACTGTATTGGTTTCCATCACGGATCATCTCCGATGCCAGCTTGACCAGGGCGGGTCGGTGCTGCTTGTGTTATTGGATCTCACAGCAGCATTTGACACAGTCAATCACAATCTTCTGACCCACCGCCTTGCCATTGCTGGAGTTAGGGGGACAGCTTTAAATTGGCTGGCCTCCTTTCTTCACAACCGTGGACAGCGAGTGGAGAGGGGAGGCCTGGTCTCTGAGAGGTCCCCTCTACATTGTGGGGTTCCTCAGGGGGCCATTCTCTCCCCTCTGTTGTTTAACATCTATATGCGACCACTTGCTCAGCTGGTCCGAGATTTCGGGCTCGAGTGTTATCAATACGCTGACGACACTCAGCTTGTGTTAAAGATGGAAGGCCGACCGGAGTCTGTACCCGACAGTTTTCATCAGTGCCTCAAGGCCATTATTGGATGGTTGTGTTCCAGTAGGTTGAGGGTGAATCCAGCAAAGACAGAGGTCCTATGGCTGGGCCGACCGGGCAGTGGGGATATCCAGTTGCCACCCCTGGATGGCGAAGTGCTACGCCCGTCTTTACTGGTAAAGAGTCTGAGAGTCCTCTTGGACCCTTCATTGACGATGGAGGCCCAGGTCTCCGCCGTTACCAAAACTGCCTTTTTTCATCTTCGGCAGGCTAGACGGCTAGCCCCCTATCTGTCTAGGGACAACCTGGCTACGGTGATCCAGGCTACAGTCATCTCAAGACTGGATTACTGTAATGCCCTTTACATTGGCCTTCCTGTGTCGGTGATCCGGAAGCTCAAATTGGTGCAAAATGCAGCTGCTTGGCTCCTTGCGGGAGTCCCGATAAGATGCCACATAACACCAATCTTACGGCAGCTGCACTGGTTACCAATTGAGCACCGGATCACTTTCAAAGTGATGGTGCTTACCTTCAAGGCCTTTCATGGTCTAGGGCCGATGTACCTGAGGGACCGCCTCACTCACTACAAACCCCAGAGATCCCTCCGTTTTGAGGACCAAGACCTATTGGAAGTCCCCAGTTTTAAGACCTTGCATCTAACAACAACTAGACGCAGAGCCTTTTCAGTAGTGGCACCATCTCTCTGGAACACCTTGCCACCTGAAGTTCGTGCCTTGCGGGACTTGTCGGCCTTCCACAGGGCATGTAAGACACATCTGTTTCGACAGGCTTTTGAGTTCTGTTGTTGATGTTTTAAAAGGTGCTTTTAGGATGTTTTTTAAGATGTTTTTAAGATGTTTTTTAAATTGTTGATTTTAGCCGGTTCTTGTAAGCCGCTCCGAGCCCTAGGGGAGTGGCGGCATATAAGTTTGAAAAATAAATAAATAAATAAAAATCTGTAATGTGCTCTTCCTCTTTTCCTACTGCCTTTTACTTTCCCAAGTATTTTTTTTTTTAGTAAGACACATCTTCTCATGGTATGTCCCAAGTACGATACTCTCAGTTTAGTCATCTTGAGTCCTAAGAGTTCATTTTTTATTTGCTCTGTGGTTCTCAACCTGGGATCCCCAGATGTTTTTGGCTTACAATTCCTGGAAATCCCAGCCAGTTTATCAGCTGGTAGGATTTCTGGGAGTTGAAGGCCAAAAAAATCTGGGGACCCCAGATTGAGAACCACTGCGCTAGGACCATTAATCATCATCATCATCATCATTTAATTACTTATTAATCGCCCTCCATCCACGATGCTCTAGGCGATTTACAAGATAAAATTGTAAAGGATAAAAATACATACATACAAATATTAATAAAATTAACATAGATTAAAAGCTCTAGTAAAGAGCCAGGTCTTGAGTGCTATTGTAAAAGGCCCTAACTCACGCATGGCTCTCATATAGGGCGGCAAGGCATTCCATAAGGCAGGGGCAGAAATAGAAAAAGCTCTGTGTCTGGTGCTTTCCAAGTGCACTTCTCTAGGACCCGGTACATAAAGTTAAGTGTTGTTGGGATGGTCGTTGCGACCTCCGATGATGGGAGAAGGAGAGACAGTCCCTAAGGTACAATGGGCCCTGGCCGTAAAGAGTTTTAAAGGTCAGAACTAGCATCTTATATAGACCACGGTAATCAGTTGGAAGCCAATGCAGATGCTGCAGCACTGGTGTTATGTGGCATTTCATGGGTGTTCTTGTGAGTAGCCTGGCTGCCGCATTCTGAACAATACAGAGCTTTCGGGTCGTGGACATCGGAAGGCCAACATACAGGGCGTTGAAATAGTCCAGCCTAGACGTGACCGTGGCATGGATGACTGTTGCCAGCGCCTCATCAGATAGATAGGGTGCCAGTTGCCTCGCTTGTCGTAGGTGGAAAAAGGCCTGTTTGCTGGCAGCAGCGACTTGAGCTTCCATTGTCAGCTGCGAATCTAAAACGACACCCAGGCTCTTAACGGTGGGCAAAGGAGATAGGGCAGCACCATCGAAGGTGGGTAGCAAGTGGGTCAGACCAGTCGAGCGGCCATGCCAGAGAATCTCAGTCTTTGCCGGGTTCACCTTCAGTCTACTAGCACGTAGCCAGTTCGACAGAGCCTCCAGACATAAGGTGAAATTGTCTGGTATTGACATTGCTCCAAGCTCCAAGCGCAGAAGGAGTTGGGTGTCGTCCGCATATTGATAGCAGTCTAGGCCGAAACTCCGAACCAAACTAGCAAGAGGTCTAACGTAGATGTTGAAGAGAAGAGGGGAGAGAATTGCACCTTGGGGTACCCCACATAGGAGGGGAGATCTGTCAGAGACTTGATCCATATACTCCACGCATTGGCTCCGGTTTCGCAGAAATGAGTTGAACCAATTGAGGGCCTGACCGCGAATTCCGGACATGGCGAGACGGTGGATCATTAGATCATAGTCAACGGTGTCAAACGCTGCGGTAAGGTCGAGAAGTACCAGTAGCGCTGATCCGCCGCTATCAGACTGGCGACGAACTGCGCTAGGACCATTAATCTTTTTGGCAATCCACAGTATCTGTAGAACTCTTCTCCAACACATTTCAAATGAGTTGATTTTCTTCCTATCAGTTTTCTTCAATGTTCAGTTTTCACAACAATGCATAGTAATGGAAAATGTAATACTATTGGCAATTTTAACTATACTATTCAATGAATACTAGTTAGAATTATCCATTTCCATTGTATGCCTAGTCCCTTTATAGCTGCTCTTCCAAGTCCTAGTCTTCTGATTTCTTGACTGCATTCTCTGACTAATGACTGAGCTAAAATATGGAAGATCTTGAACTCCTTCAAGGTCTTCATCCTGGCTGCTTCTTACCTAGGGGAATCCTATGTTGGCCTACTTGAATACCTTTGAATCACCTTGAAGTTTCAAAGCCTGGCTGCTACCTACCTAGGGAAATCCTTTGTTGGCCAGCTTCAATACCATTGAACAGCCTTGCAGTTACAAACCCTGGCTACTTCTCATTACTTTATTTTTCCATACCATCAGACTATACCACAGCAACGCGTGGCTGGGCATGGCTAGTGTCATCTAATTCATCTTTTTGTTTTAGAAATATTCAGCTACAATTTTGTCTTTGCACTTTCTGCCTTGACTTTCTACAGTAATCATTCCACGTTCATGCTATTTTCTATTAGTAGCATGTTGTCATCTACATATCTTACATCATTTATGCCTTCTTCCTCCAATCTACTGCTTTACATATTGTCAACATGCAAGTTGAATAGAAAAGGTGATAAGATGCATCCTTGTGTAATCTCCTTGCCAACTGAAAAACATTATGTCCTAACAATAGCCTCCCATCACAAGATTATGCATCAATCAAATGTTTCTTTCAGAGTGATCCAGTTTTTATGATCTACACAACCAAAGGCTTTGATATCTATATAAATAAAAATGTAATGTCCATTTGTGATGACCTGATATCTCCCAAGCTACTTCCCCTATTGCTACAAAATTTGGACACAATGTAGCATTCAAAATGATGAGTTTTAAGGTATTCACATACTTACTATCACAAGCCTGTCACACCTGAGATAGGTAAAACTATGCCTTTTAGGAACAGCCAATCAGTCCCCTCCTCCCTTAGCAACTGCCATAGCAGATGTCTCCTCCACTTAGTAATGGTGCTAGCAATGGCCAAGCAGTCTCCTCCCTTTAGCAACTGGCATGGGTGGGGCCACAATGGATGGCTAGGCCTGCCTCCTCACCACTCAGTTCGGCTTGGCAAGTTACGTGAAGCCGAGGTTCTGTGGCCTAGCCATGGAAAGGAGGGATACCGAGAGTGAAAATCCTTATTGTGGGCCCCAGCGAGGTGAACGAGAGATGCCACTACTTATATATTATTATAATTGTATTACATAATTACTATACTTTATTATTATACTTAATTATTATAATATCATATTATAACTGTATTATAGTATAATTAAATAAAATAATTATATAAATATATCTGTGGAAGGTCTAGGGTGGGAGAAAGAACTCTTTTCTGCTTGATGTAAGTGTGAATGATGCAGTTGGCCAGCTTGAATAGCATTGAATAGCCTTGCAGCTTCAAAGCCTGGCTGCTTTCTGCTTGGGGGAATCCTTTGTTGGGAGGTGTTAGCTGGCCCTAATTATTTGTCTGGAATTCCTCTGTTTTCTGAGTTGTATTCTTCATTTACTGTTTTGATTTTAGAGTTTTTAAATACTGGTAGTCAGATTTTCAATAATGGGGAGGAGGAGACACTGGGGGCGCTCCCTGGGAGGGGTCTATGGCCACTCCCAGCAGGAAAAAAAACATGATTCTCTATACTTTTTCCCACTGAATCAGACTGGGCCACAAGCAACGCGTGGCTAGGTACAGCTAGTTTATAAAGCACAAGTTGATTTTCTTATGAAATTCTTGGGTGCACTCCATTATGCAATGTATCTTCCTTCCCTGGCCACAGCTTGGGCATCTGACATTTCTCTATATTGATCATTATAGTAGTTCTCTTTGTCCCTGTGCAAATGCTCCTAAACTGTTGTATTCAATGTTCTGGCTTTATTTCGGTGTATTTACTTCTCATTTATCCTTAACTTCTTGAAGATTTTCATCCGTTATTAATTGAAATTTATCTTTGGACACAGATATCTTTCTGGATTCACCATGACAATAGCTCTGGATTCAGTCCAGAGTTCTTCTGCCTCCCAATCAATTAAGCTTAATAAATCTATTTTTTACATTACCTTTAAATTCTTTTTTTAGCATTTTTATTCAAGAAAGAAAACCTACAAACATACAAACAAAAACAAATACAGAGAAACAAATTACGCAAAGCAAAATTACACACACACACACAAAATATATTTAAATTTTATGGGGATGTTCTTCAGATTGATTTTTATATGTGTATACTTCATATACGTTTGAATTTTTCTATCTGTATACTTCTTTCTCATTCTGGGTAGTACCATAGTGCCTCTAAGGGCCCTTCCAGACAGGCCCAAAAATGCAGAACCTGTTGCGCATTTACCGGAGGTGTCCAAATTGTGATTCTGGTATTTTTTTATTTCGTGTCAAAAGCATTGTACAACAAATACATTTCAAATAATGAAAATAAAAAAAAATCACAAGCAACTAAATAGTTTTGGACCAAAAGCGGGCAACAGCAACCGCATTGTCTGTAGCTTTAAACAACTCCTCCTCCGTACATGAGGCAGGGCATTGTGGGCAAGCATACATATGCTGAGTTGTTTGTTCAGCTCCACAGTCACACAAGGTGGAGGATTCCTCCAGGTAGTGCCACCTTGCCAAGTTGTCTTTTGATCTGCCCACTCCACTTCTGAGTCTGTTCAGTGACTTCCAAGTTGCCCATTCTTGGTTTGCCCCTGGAGGAAGACCCTCATGGGGGGCCATCCAGTTGGAATTGCCAGGTTTAGCTGCCCAGAGAGACACCCTTGTTGTTGCTGGAGGAACATCAAGAGGAGTGGTGGTTCTCATGAAACCCTTCCTTGATTTGAGTCTGGTGGGAGGAGGCTGATAGCCATGCAGTGGGTGGCTTTCACAATGTTCGACCTTTTTTCTCTCACCGTTAGCAGCAACTTCCCGTCGCATGTCAGGAGGGGCAATGCCAGCTAACTTGTAGAGTTTATCAACAGGTGTAGGTTTAAGGCATCCCGTGATGATTCTGCATGTTTCATTCAGTGCTATGTCCACCTGCTTTGCATGGACAGACTTGTGCCAAACAGGACAGGCATACTCTGCAGTTGAGAAAGACAAGGCCAGGGCTGATGTTCTTATTACTTGTGGGTCTGCACCCCATGCGCTGCCAGTCAGTTTCCGCAGGATGTTGTTGCGTGCAGCTACTTTGTGCTTGATGTTCATGCAGTGTTTCCTATATGTTAGTGTTCGGTCTAAGGTGACACCAAGGTATTTAGGATGGAAACAGTGTTCGAGCTCTTGGCCTTCCCAAGTAACTTTCAGTTTCCTGTTGGCTTCGCGGTTACGTAGGTGGAAAGCACACACTTGTGTCTTGGCAGGGTTAGGCTTCAGGTGGTTCTCTTTGTAGTAGCTGGAGAGATCTTTCAAGGCATTGGTGAGTTGCTTTTCAACTGTTTCAAAATCTTTTGCTTGTGTTGTAAGGCCAAGGTCAACACATCTTTTGCTTGTGTTGTAAGGTTACCAGATGTCTAACTCAGGGAAACCCTGCTTTGTTCCAAATTAATTCCCTTTTACCAGAAGCACATCCAATTCACACAGCATTGAATGTGCTTCTGGTAAAAGTGAATTAATTTGGAACAAAGCAGGGTTTCCCTGAGTTAGACATCTGGTAAGAGCTGGAACTTAGGTAAGGTGTGGTCTCAGTATGAATTAGGCCTGGGGACTGCGTCACACAATCCCCAGACTCAACCCATACACCCATCTCGGTGTTCCGAGGTCCATGAGCCCAAAAACCCATAACGGGCCACACCCCTCCTTCAAAACCCCTTAAATAAGCCCCTTTTTAAAAAAGATATTTTTGTTTATTTTATCATAATTCAATACATTTGTTATACACCATTTGTTTTACAGCAGACACATAATATTCAATACAATCTACCATACATTAACTTTTGTCATCTACTATTATTTTAATGTTTATACATATTTTCTGTCCCTCACCACCATGTTCCCCTTCCCCCTGTTGTGGAATTTCGTTTGGACGCGGGTGAAGAAAGCAGACTGACAGCAGAAGTTGTCTTCAAGATAGTTTACTTTTGGCCAAGAGCAGGTGACAATGTTAGCTAATGCCCAAGAAACGCAATGCCACACCTTGCCTGTAGTGGCTTTCCAATTTATACAATTTTACAGAGCATGCGCAGAAAGCTAACTGACAATGGAATTTGCTGACTATTACAATCCTTTTGGACATGCGTAGTTGCCTTGTAACTTATATAACTCATTACTCATCACATCAGGTGAAGTGTCCATAGTTCGCTCCACGTATGCACTATCCTCAGGTGACATGTTCATAGTTCATCCCACGTATACATCCGGGCAGCCAAATCATTACTGCAGTTTGCATGACCTTATATTGTGAGCAAAGAGCAAATGTCAGGCAGAACATGTCCTGTCAACACTTTCATGGAAAAACAAGATTTTTGAGTAAGGGTCATCTAGGTAAGGGATTTTTAGGGTCTTTAAATAAAATATTCAAGAGCTGCTACATTATTCCCCCCTTTTTGCAAAGTGATGGTTTACAGAAGCTTTAGCAAACCCATTGTTAGCATATATATTTATATTTGATCCCATGTTGTAATAACATTACTTTTCAGCCTCAGTCAGGCTTTCTGGTGGTGGCACTTAATTTTTGGTTAAGAATTTTCAGTCCTCAGTAAGCTTCAGACCATTCTCAATTGATAAGGCAGACCCAATGGAAACTAAACTCCTATGTGTCGGCCCTGTATCAGGGGCTGGAAACACAAAGGAAAACAATATATCAATAAATAAAATAAGCAATTATCAATGGAAGTTGTTAACTATCCCTTAATTTCCAGTCATGGGACAGAACCCCCCTTTTGCTGATTGATGAACAATCCAGAACTACCTATGGTTGTATTATCATTTAACTCAGGTTTTAATTTCAGTGTACAGCGTATGACCAATCCAATTATCAGCATTATTTTCACTCAAAACAGCATGCTAAAGACCAATATAATGAAAATTAGTAGCTCATTTGTGTCAAAAAGAAATCTCATATCTGGATCTTGAATTTGTTATCCGGAACAAACACTGAAACATAGGGTATTTAGGACATCTCGGCCCAAAAAGTGTATTTCAAGGCGCGGCTGACAGCAGAGGTGGAATTGTATATGTCTTGAAGACAATTTTCACAACAAAGTCACATTCCAGCCATCGTTGCCTTATCTCTCATGTGTCTGATCCTAATGGCATCTAGGCCATCAGGGACATGTGAGAATATATTTTGAGGGCCTATGACAATACCTTGTAACCCTTTTAGAACAACCTCTGGATGTCATAACCAGAGCCAGCAGACATGATGAGCTCTCTCCTGTTTCAGGCTGTATATAGTAGAATAACAGTGTTGTGATCCAATTTCCCCATAAATCGTTAACATAGAACAAAATATAGACCATCTGTTGCAATTTCATATAAACTATCTTCATGGAACAATGTATGATTTGGGCCACCTGAGGTCAGCTTAGGTCCACTCAGACTTGTTTGAAAGGTATTTTCAGTATCCAAAAGCTTGTGTCTATAAAAATACAGAAACTTAAAGAAAGCAAGGGTCAAAACCAAAGTATCACTATAAATAAACAAAGGATATGACAGTTCACATATATCCATGGATTCACAGGTGCAGACTGTACGCTGGGCAAGACAGCGTGTCTTGTGGTAGAGTCTAGTCTTAATTTTTCTCATCCTTCTGCAGGTGTAAACAGGGCATATGTTGCGTCAGTATCTTCCAGTGTAGGTGCTGATAGGTAGGCACCTATTCAATCTTATTAGTAGTCTTTAGTCCTGAGGAATCCTGAAAATCAAAAATTATCTACCAATTTTTAATGCTGCCATTTCTCCAACTGTAGCCCACAATATTAGAAATATAGATTTTATCACCTCTTCTGTAGCTAGGTTAGTGAAAATCACAATACAAGTGTGCAGTATACACTTCTTTCATTTTCAGGTAAAACCTCATAAACATATTATCTGAAAGCCATCAAAATCATTGATTTGATTTATAAAAATCAACCTTTGGGTACTTTTGGTTAAAATAATAAAGCAATTATCTTGATTGTGTACCATTATTGTACTTAAAACTGCATTGTTAATTTTCAACATCTTTTGACAAGGTACCCTATAAGCCAAAAATTAAAATGAGCAAAGCCCTTAATGCTAGTGTAGGGCCATTGATCCTGGCGGCCCTTTCCATGAGTTTGAATGTCCTTCTTTAGTTTACCATGTCTCCAGGGCAGCCTTTAAACACTGAACCCTCTGTTGTTGCTTTCTGCTTCTCTCTTTTCTTCTTTTATTTATCATTATTTTGTCCAATCAAAACATATATACCTTGGAATTCCAGCATTTCCCAATAATTATCATACTTTCCAGGCTTCATCTTAGGATGGTATCACTAGACCATATGTTTTATACAGTTTTATTTAAACTATAAATCAAATCTTTCCATTTGTCTGTTTTCCCAGCACCCAAGTAAATGTAGACCTTTTAAAATGTAAAACCTTTATTTAACTGTAGAAATCACTTTTAACTTTTGATTAACCATGTGTATGTGATTTGAACCCCAGTTCCACTGTACCTTTCTTAATGCTGTAAAAGCAATGTTTGCACTTCCTTTCCCCTGTACCATTAATCATTAATTCTCTTGAAATGAGCAAATTCTGTTTATTCCAGAAATCTGAGGCTGCCAGCTCTGACTTTCTGAAACAAACATATATAGTCAGTAATCATTGACACAAAATTATGAATAACCAATGTCATCATTTCCAGCATGTGTGGTTTTTTTTAATGTACTCTTTTTTTCCTATTCTGGTTCTTTTGAAAACTACAAAACACAAACAATATGTGCATATTATTTATTATTCAATTGATACTGTAACTCTCAATGTATTATGGCAATTGCAATTTTCTTCATAAACTTGGTCTTCTGTAGATGGTGGCCACTTTAAATTCCTGTTAAACTTAAACAAAGTTGTTAGTTCACTTGCCAGCCTTCAAAAAGGCTTTTTCTGATGTCTCCAGTACTTTCCTTATTCTCCTGCAATTTAAATAAATACAATTAACAATCATAAAAGTTCTCAGATCCTATACATGCATATCATCTTCTGAAGCCTTTTCTTTCCTGGATCACCTCCCCCCTTTGAATCTTGATCAAAACAGGAGCCTTTTCTCCTTTTTTTTCTTTTTGGTTCTCCATGTCCTTTTGACTTTAGAGCCCTAATGCAAATATACCCAGTGGAAGAGGCCTGATTATAGTAAGATAACCCAGGATTTCAATAAAGCAGAATAAAACACAATGCTTTAACCATTAACCCCATATAACTGAAAGAGAGGGAGGAAACTGCTTAAACCATGTATCACAAACCCTCACTTTACTGTTACTATAAGATCCAAATAAAGGACTACTGAAATTCAGGAACACAGATACTAATATCACCTTTTCGTGAGGCAGGTCTCCTAACCTTTAAGAAGAAGGGAAAGGCCACCATTTCAAATATTCAAGTTTCTACATTATAGAACAACACAGATTTGCTTCAACATGAATCACAGTATACAACATAAGTTTGGCTCCTGAATCACAAACATAAGAAGGCTCATGTTTGAACCACTGACCACATAACAGAACTGATAAAAAAACACAACATACAAACAATCTACAGATCTACTAAGAAAATCCAACAAATGCTATGTACAAGAGAGATCCTCTCGCTTCTGCAAGAGTCTACCGTATACCATGCAGCTGACGACAAGTTCACATAGGGACCTCCAAATGCAGCATTATAATAATAATAATAATAATAATAATAATAATAATAATAATAATAATACTTTATTTATATCCCGCCACCAACTCCCCACGGGGACTCGGGGCGGCTTACATGGGGCAGTTGCCCAAACACAAATCAAGGAACATGAAAGGCCCCACAGAGTAACTCAACCTGAGATGTCAGCCATAGCAAAGCACCTGATGAACCAACCTGGGCACAACATATTATATGAGAACACAGAAACGATGGAACACTTCAATAACCACCATGTCAGACTACACAGAGAAGCCACTGAAACCCACAAGCATGTGGACAATTTCAACAGAAAGGAGGAAACAATGAAAATGAACAAAAAACTGGCCACCAGGAATAAAAAAACTCTAAAATCAGGAAAGCAAATAAAGAGCAACATTCAAAAAACAGGGTGAATTCCAGACAAAAACCAATCAGGGGCAGCCAACACCTTTCAACAAAGGACCCCCTCCCAGGCAGTAACCAGCCAGGCCCCGAAACTACAAGGCCACTAAACACCAATCAAGGTGGCAAACCACAACATTCACACGTGCCTCAAGCAGACAGGAGCTCCCTCTCTCCAGAATATTTAAAAATATATTACTTTTTCTTTTCTGACTTATAGCTGATTCAAAATCCCGCCTCTTCTAACAACAACTCTATTTCTCTTCTCACTTCACTTTTCCTCTGACACAAACTCTCTCCTGGCAATTTTGCTCCCAAACCTTTGCCTTTTTAAAAAAAAAATGCCTTTCATTTAGACCACAGCAATCTCTTCACTAACTTTCACTACAACCCATCTCTTCACTAACTTTCTTTAAACATTCTTAAACAACGTTTTAATCTCTTGAAGCTTTTTGCATCTAAAAACAAAACCATACAACAACAAGCTACTACACCAAGGATCCTTTTTCTTCCTTAATATGGGGATTCTGGGGATTCTAATCCACAGAACCCTCTTCAGCCTATTTCACTTTTCTCCCCAGTGCAATATTTGTATTTTCACTATCTTTTTTCTGGGCCGATGGCCAGGACATCACTCTTATCTGCTCAAAATTGACCTTTCACTTCTGGGCATAGCGCCCAGATTTTCCAAGTCCAGTCTCTTTTTACCTTTCATTAACAAATATTTTGTAAGAACGAAGATTTATTTCTACATCTCATTTCTAGCCATTTTTGTGGACTCCCTGTTCTATTTTCCTTAAGCTAAGTGTACTAGACTGCAACAAACAGCAACAAAAATGGAAATATGCTTGGATGGAAGGGCAACAGAGGCAAATTTTTGGTCTCTGAAGATCTTGGCTGGCCCATTACATTGACCATTCAAATGGTTATAGAATTTACTGACGTGTCCAGAAGTAAATCTAGTGGAATTAATGAAACCTGATGAAACAGGCAGAAAGACAACTCTTCACAGAGGTATGAAAATAAATGTGGATCACAGCTATCTTTTCATTGTGTAATTTTAAAATAGGAATCTGAAAAATCTTTACATAGCTTTCTTTTAAAACAACCTCTCCCTGTTGTGGTTGTGTGTGTGTGTTTGTACATACACAATTGCATTTCTGATAATCAATGCATATGCACAAAAGATATTTAAAATATGATGCTCACATGTATAAATATTTTTCCTATTCCTAAGCATGCATTATTCAGGAGAAGTAACAAGGATCCTCCTTTAATACCTTTTTATAGTTTTATAAACAGTTATAGAGAAAGGGGTGACCATAATCAACGGTCAAAAACATAATACAGCTGACCTCAGCTGACATGCATATAGAATTATAGAATTGGAAGAGACCTTGTGGGCCATCCAGTCCAACCCCACCACCAAGAAGCAGGAAAATCACATTCAAAGCACCCTGACAGACGGCCATCCAGCCACACATTTCAATAGACTACTCAACTGCAAGTTTCTTTCTTTCAAAACACAGAAAAGCCTCTCTTCTTTCTAAAAATATTCAGCCAAATATACAGAGAATTTTCAGTCTTTCACTTCACACATTTTCAAACATGCCGGCCTTGCACATACACATTCATTCTAAACAAACATAGTCTTTTTTGCTCTGACATTTTCTTACATACCTATGCATATTAACAAAGAAATAGTATTCCAGTATACAGTTAAGACCCTTTTGAGAATTTAACGCCGTTATAAATTTAGAGCTCATTCTAAACAATCCAATGAGAAATATTACAGTAGCCTGGCCAGGTCAAAAGTCCCCTGGACTTTTGTTTTTCTTTTAAGTACACAGATGGGTCTTGCCACCAAGATCCCACTGTATTACCCTTTTGGTGGAGGAGAGCCTGCTCTATCAAGTTCCTCCGGGGACAAGTCCTCTAATTGGAGAAGCGCCTGCTCTATTAGGTTTCTCCAGGACTCTTTTATCTGCAGCTAAACGTCCCCTTTCCATACCTTCCCTGTGGATCGATCTTTTCCTGTCAGCGCTGGCCCTACTTGTTCTTGAAAACAACTTCTCAATGTCCCCACGACCCCAGTCGGTAGCAAGAGCAGGGAGGACGAGAGGGGGTTAGCGGCTTGTTATTTGTGGGTACCCTTCTCGCTTTTCCCCTGTGTGTACACCCTGCTCACCCCGAGTGGACGTCGGGTAGGCCCCCAAATGGCCTCTAGTCCCTTTCACACTCACCCGGCCCGATATCACGTCGGGGTCACCAATTTGTTGTGGAATTTCGTTTGGACGCGGGTGAAGAAAGCAGACTGACAGCAGAAGTTGTCTTCAAGATAGTTTACTTTTGGCCAAGAGCAGGTGACAATGTTAGCTAATGCCCAAGAAACGCAATGCCACACCTTGCCTGTAGTGGCTTTCCAATTTATACAATTTTACAGAGCATGCGCAGAAAGCTAACTGACAATGGAATTTGCTGACTATTACAATCCTTTTGGACATGCGTAGTTGCCTTGTAACTTATATAACTCATTACTCATCACATCAGGTGAAGTGTCCATAGTTCGCTCCACGTATGCACTATCCTCAGGTGACATGTTCATAGTTCATCCCACGTATACATCCGGGCAGCCAAATCATTACTGCAGTTTGCATGACCTTATATTGTGAGCAAAGAGCAAATGTCAGGCAGAACATGTCCTGTCAACACTTTCATGGAAAAACAAGATTTTTGAGTAAGGGATTTTTAGGGTCTTTAAATAAAATATTCAAGAGCTGCTACATTACCCCAAGCCACTCATTTTATATATCATCTGTACAAAATTTCATTTCCTCTTGTGGCGGTAACTTTCCGTCTTTCTTTTTGAATCCTTTTTCAATAAATTTTCTCAATACATCATCAAAATCACTGTTTACATATCTTTCTTTTAACTTTTAATTTACATGTCAGCTTATTTATTGCCACTTTCCATACTTATATCATTCTTCTTCTTGTATATTTATTTCCCTCTTCCAATTCCTTGCTATAAGCAGTCTTGCTATTGTTAATAAGTTTGTTACTGCATCTTTATCCTCTTTTTCAGCTATTTATGATTATATAATGATAATAAAGCTATTCTAGAGCTTCTTTCTATTTTAATGTTCATTATATTCTCTATTTCTCTGAATACTTTGCCCCAAAAATTACTTACATATTTTCATTGCCATCACATATGTATAGATGTTCCCGATTTTTAAAACTCGCTTCGGCATGGGTTTTACCCATCTGGAAGCGCCCTGAGAGATCTTCCACCAGTTTCACCTCCCAATACTGCTTCTGCCTAAAAGCTGTTTGGCGCATTTAATCTGATTCCACAGCAAAATCCTGTCTGATATGAGAAAGCCTACTAGCAGCATTACTACCAACAGCATAGCCTCTTGCCTCACAGGAACATGCAATCCCACCACTGTAGAATTATATGCAATTGCCATTGAAGACATAATTGAACAATTAATTCTTAAATCTTAAGCATGTACCAGAGTAGCTCCCATTCCTGCATTAACTAGCTCTGAAATGCTATTACAGTAAAGTCTCACTTATCCAAGCCTCGCTTATTCAAGCCTCTGGATAATCCAAGCCATTTTTGTAGTCAATATTTTCAATATATCGTGATATTTTGGTGCTAAATTCGTAAATACAGTAATTACAACATAACATTACTACGTATTGAACTACTTTTTCTGCCAAATTTGTTGTATAACATGATGTTTTGGTGCTTAATTTGAAAAACCATAACCTAATTTGATGTTTAATAGGCCTTTCCTTAATCCCTCCTTATTATCCAAGATATTCGCTTATCCAAGCTTCTGCTGGCCCATTTAGCTTGGATAAGCGAGACTCTACTGTACTTGCAACATCATTTTATGGATAAGAATCTTCCGCCATGTTAGACCCCTGGCTGCTGGGCACCAATAACCTTACACGGAGGCCAATCTCTATCTAATATCTTTATTAAGGAAATATATAAAAGCAATAAAAACAAGTGAAGAATATAGTTCAGAAGCAGACCTTTCAAATGAGGTCAAATATAGTCCAAAAATGTATTGTCCAATAAATGATATTAGAGTTCAAAGTTCTTCATCCAATACCGAAACACACACTTTTGCCAAGCAATAGTGTGGGGAAATGTCAGAGTCTTTAGAGTCCAAGGTAGCTTGATAACAAGGCTAAAACAAGGCTGGATATAACTTGGTTCTTTAACAAGGTCCGTGACTAAAATACAAGGCAACCAGTGAAATCCTGGAACGAGGTCCTATATTGGGTCTCGTTTTCCCGCCAACAAATCTCTTTCCCTAGAGAACAAGAAGCGAAACCCAACTCTGTCCAGATGCAAGACTCCTTAGAATTTCCCAAGGGAAGCAGGCCTAATCAGCCTGTTGTTTGGCAGCGATCCGTAAACTCCTCCGATTTGCTTCTCTGACTCCTCTGTCTCTAGAATAAGATTCCTTCCTGGGAAACGGAGGCAAGGAATGCCCAAGGTCTGGTTTACTGAAGTCTTGAGGACAAACATCAACATCCGGCAGGTGAAAGGACTCCGGCTCTTGTTGAACCGGCGAAAACCCCATGTTTTCATCTTCATCTGCCACGATGGCACTAGGAACAGGACTACAAGGCCCATGAGGCATCACACGCCACAGGCAGAATATGCTCCTTTCTGCACACACTTGAGACTACCATATATGCTTCTCACATCTTCTCACTGAAGTGTTCTCCAAGGCAAGGTCAATATAATGTAATGAGGAAACCTACATAAGTATAATTGAAAGACAGTACTATGCTTTTAAATGAATAATGATTTTGCAGTGGCAAATCTGTAATCTAGTTTCCCCTTTGAGAAATGTTGGGCGAATGATAACTCCAACCAATGCCAAGGACAATTTTTCCAATGAGAAAACAGAAACACTGGGAACAAATTTATTTATTTTTTTATTTCATACATTTGTATCCCATCCTTCTCACACCCCAAAAGGGGGGGGGGGGCTAAGGATGGCTTCACTAGATGCCAAAAACAAACAGTTATAAAACAATTACAATTAAAACAGATAATTACAACATCAATTATAAAAACATCATCAAAAAACGCACAAGTCTAACTCCTAGTCCAGGGTCTGTCGAAAAAGAAAAGAAAGCTAAAAAAATATTGAAATGCTTTTCAAACATGGATTGACATATTCAAAGCAACTACATAGTATAAATAGCTATATGATAAACAGGCTACAAAATCAAATCATTCCTCTTTATACATTACGCATATATAATATCCAAAGCTGAGCTATATTTCTGCACCTAGTAAGTGTTGTCACCTTCATAAGAGGTATGACTATACAGAAATAAGAGCTTCACTGTTTGTCATAATGCATTATTGAAATGTGTATTATATTAATTTAGTGTTATAATTAGTGTTATATTAATTTACATTTTATATCCAAATACAAATATATATCCAGCTTCCTAAGATCCTGTCTGCATCTGCCCAAATAATATACATTCTTACAAAAAGTATAGCTTCTGCTTTCATTTTTTGCCTACTTCTTATTTTTGTATTTATTTATAGAATTTGTATTTCACCTCTCTCCCAAAATGTTACTTAGGGTGCCTAAATGGCAAGTAACATAGTAAGTGGCAGTTTGCAACTCTCTTTGGTACAGAACATATTCACAATTTTGTTTTACAAAATTAAAATATGTATCATTTAAAAGTTCATATGACTAACAGTATTAATTATAGTTACTGCATCATGAACAACACAGCAAAATATGTTGGTTTGATAGGAAAATAAATATTTCAGGACTTCAAAATATCTGGAATTTTTACATCTTTAGCCAAAACCCAGATAAACAAGGACAATGTTAGTATTAATTTGCCTAATGTTAAACTGGTGTGAATACTGAGTATTTTACTATGGACACTAAAGACGTGTAAGAGGAATGCCTATTAATATAGACGCTATCATTTCTAACCATAGTTTGAAGACCCTAAACAACCTAAAGGCATCAGATCCTTCCTGATCTCTGATGCTAGGCAGGATTTGTCCTGGTTAATCCTTGGATAAGAGATCTTAAATGAATATCTGGTGATGTCGGCTATATTTCAGAGGAAGGAAATCCTTGTCTAATAAAATCCTATGAAATACGTGGGGTCACCATACATCAACATTAGGGTTGGGCAAATTTTTCGTTAGTCTGTTAAATTTGTTTCAGATTTGGTTCGAAAGCACTTTTGAAGCGAGTTTTGAAACATCTGCTCAGTGCCTTCCTAATATTAAGAATTTGAATCAAAAAGTACTTTTTTTGTCTGTCTCTGATGTCTTCAGATGTAGCTGTAGCCCCTCTGAGAGGTGAAGCCATGTTGGCATGCCTCTCAGCCAATCAGGGCGGAAGGAAGAGGGACAGAGAGGCAGGGCCATCGTTCTGGTAGCTTTTAAAAAAAACGTTGTTTGAAAATTCCCCCAAAATCAGTGGATGGGTCAAACATTATGAAACTTGATAGGCAAAGAGTTATGAATATTGGCTTCCATTCTGGCAAATTTCATCTCAATAGCTTTAAAAATTAAGCAGAATGAAGCCTCGGAATTTTTCCTATTTATTTAAGTGCAAGTGAAGCAAGAAGCCATTATCTGGACAAAACTCCATTTCCCAGAAGCCTTGGGCTAACCCAATCAGAGCAGAAGGAAGAGGGGCGGAGAGGCGGGACCATTGTTCTGGTAGCGTTTTTTTAAAATGTTTGAAATTCCCAAAAAATCAGTGGATGGGTCAAACATTATGAAACTTGATAGGCATAGAGTTATGAATATTTGCTTCCATTCTAGCAAATTTCATCTCAATAGCTTTAAAAATTAAGCAGAACGAAGCCTCTGAATTTTCCCCATTTATAAAAGCATTGGGCTGAAGCAGACGTTTCTCTAATAGTACTATGCCCACTTTAAAACTACAATTCCCAGATGTCCCAGGCCCTCTCCTCTTAACATTCCGCACCCCCTTTTGTCCCCACTTAGAATCATAGAATAATAGAGTTGGAAAAGACCTCATGGGCCATCCAGTCCAACCCCTTGCCAAGAAGCAGGAAATTGCATTCAAAGCACCCCCGGCAGATGGCCATCCAGCCTCTGCTTAAAAGCCTCCAAAGAAGGAGCCTCCACCACACTCCAGAGCAGAGAGTTCCACTGCTAAACAACTCTCACCGTGAGGAAGTTCCTCCTCATGTTCAGGTGAAATCTCCTTTCCTGTAGTTTGCAGCCATTGTTCCATTGTGTCCTAGTCTCCAGGGCAGCAGAAAACAAGATTGTTTTCTCATGCCTAGGACTTCTCCTCACATATTTATACATGGCCCTCCTCATGTCTCCTCTCTCTCCGCCTTCTCTTCTGCAGGCTAAACATGCCCAGTTCTTTAAGCCACTCCTCACAGGGCTTGTTCTCCAGACCCTAGATCATTTTAGTTGCCCTCCTCTGACCATCTTGACCAAACTTTCATAAGGTATGTGAATTCTTGGAAGGTATGAGAAGTTTAGAGAGAGAGAGGGAGGGAGGGAGAGGTTTGACTGTTGGACTCCGATTGTGGCTTGATTCCCCACTCACCCACCCACTTGGGCAAGTCATACACTCTCAGCCCCAGAAAAGCCAATAAAACAGGAAATAGCACTTTCAAACCACAAACTGATTTCCTTATTCAGAGGCTGATGGTCATCTGTCAGGAATGATTTGATGGTGTACTATGATTTCTGTTTCTGGGTGATAAATGTCATTTCCTAATTGGTTCTGTCATAGAAACATGGCAAAATTTATGACACTGCCTGAACTTTGTCTTTGCACAGGGAGCATGGAGCATATTATGGTTTGCTGGGACACTATCCACCAAATTAACAAAGTTTCAGCCACAAAAACAAAGTTTCTCAAGTAGAACAATGACTTTCAAAGTAAAGACAACCCAATTAAACAGGAAATAAGACTTTCAAACCAGGAACAGATTTCTGCAATTATTAAAAAATTGTTTATTATAAAAGCTATGAAAATTCTCCAAATATCAGAGGATAAGGGAAATGTTTTGGTGAGCTAGCAGTGTTAAATGGGTTCTACCACTGTACCAAGTTTGAAGAAGATAGCTCAAAAAATAAGGATGGGAGAGTCCTGTAAAGTCCCCCCCCCCCCCCCCGGTGCTGTTTTTGGCCACTGCGCATGCGCAGCCGCCATTAACAAATTAATTTTGAATATTCCGAATATTCTTAAGTTTTGAAACTTTTTTGGGCCAAATTTCAGAAGTAGTTTCAGAAACGAAGTGCCAGCGCCCCCTACTTTAGAAGCGAGTTTAGAACCATTTTTTTCACGGATCGCTCATGCCTAATCAACATATAACGTGAGGGCACATACATATATCACACAACCACAGTTTCATAAATTAAGTAGACATTAGACCTATGTGGAATCCAAAATATAGCTAGATACCAAAGTGTAGCTATACTATTATTCATAACATTTTGTATTTTTCAGTTGCATTCTGAACCAGATTATAAAAACATATTTAAGTTTGCAATTCTATATATCAATCTTTGTGAGAATTTTGTTATAACTCTAGAATATGACATTTTAAGGTCAAGTTTTTGTATACTTTTTTATTAAAATATTTTTAATGTGCCATGGATCCATATGGGAGTTACATAGTCAGGAAAGTGATATGCTTTCAAACTCTTTGTTGGGAACCAGTGAAGAGAAGGAGCTCCAGTTCCTTGGTGCAGAATGGCCTTTGTCAACTCAGTATTTATTAGACGCGTTATATACAAAATCGGTCAGTATGACCAATGATTATGAAGGGTGAAGGTGATCAAGAAAAGGTCCAACACACCTGGGGATACCAGGCTTGAGAAAATGTCTAGAAAAGGTTCTAAACTCCCAGACTAAGTGGTAAAACACCAATACCTGAGGTGTAATTTTTAAAGATTCTGCCTTTTTCTCCCATAACCTGCAAATAATGTTCATCCACTAGAGGATTTCTTGGACTCCCTAAGCAATAAAAAATAGAGAGGTTCTTCAGAAGGTTTTGTTGTGAAAAAGGAGGCAATTACTGGATGCTGTACAGAGAAGATAGCTGAGAGGTTTCTGTATTTATTTTCCAACTTGTTGTAACCCTACCTTATTACTCTCTTAGCACCTAAACCACTGAATGAAAATCTACAAGGAACAGAAATATGGTTCAGGGAAGAAAAGGGGTAATTAATGAAGGTTTTAAAAGATCAGTGGGGTGGGGATGAGAGAAAGAAGGGAAAAGAAAGATTGCAAAGCCTTTGTGAAGTCAGCCCTTCACATTCACAGCTGCAGGTTGAACTATAGAATTGCGCTGGAAAATTCTGTGATTGCTAGAGAGATATTCTAAGAATCTCTAGGTTCGCTGGTGCAACTAGATGATCAAGATCATAGAGTCATGCGGGAGAAACTATAGATTTCTAGAGAACATTTTAATCAAATCAGTGAAAAATCAAAATCTTCAAAAGTCAAACCTACAAATGTGGGGGGGGGGGCAACTATAGTTAATGATGGTACAGTAAACTTCATGGAGAAAAGAATGATGCAGTATCTGAGAGAGACGGCTGACCTATGGTAGGACTAAGTGAGTAGTAGTTTAGGAGAAACATGAAGAAAAGGAATGGCAATTGAGAAATTGGCTTACAGAAAGAAACCTTCAGAAAGAATACTGTAAAGCTTTACTGTATTACACGAATATAGTGCGCACCCATTTTGGCAAGGTCAGCCCAAAAAGGTACACATTAGATTCGCGTAAATATGGTACTTTACAGCAAGAAGAAAAAGAGAAGCAAATGTGCTTTATTCAGCACATAGAAAAATTGGGTGGGAAGAGCAAGGAAACACTGTTTACAAAGCATTCCTGTGATCAAAGTTGTCTCCTTCTGAAAACAACAGCATCCCCTTTGTATTATACACCTTTCTTTTCTGTTGAACAAATTCAGTGGTTATTCACTTATTCACTTATTGGCAAAAGTACCATTTCCTGCTCCACTAAAAGGATACAATTAGGACAAAGAGTACAGTAAGTCTTTGCAATGATGGTGCATCTGGAATGTGTGGGGATCCTCTTATTTATGCCAAGAAATAATGAAAATACAGTAGAGTCTCACTTATCCAACACTCGCTTATGCAACGTTCTGGATTATCCAATGCATTTTTGTAGTCAATGTTTTCAATACATCGTGATACTTTGGTGCGAAATTCATAAATACAGTAATTACTACAAAGCATTAATACGTATTGAACTACTTTTTCTGTCAAATTTGTATAAAATGATGTTTTGGTGCTTAATTTGTAAAATCATAACCTAATTTGAGGTTTAATAGGATTTTCCTTAATCCCTCCTTATTATCAAATATATTCGCTTATCCAACGTTCTGCCAGCCCGTTTATGTTGGATAAGTGACACTCTACTGTACTTGCATTTCAGGGAAGGGAACTGCAACTGTGACTAACTCTAAGCCTTTGAGACTAGGTCCTCAGCTTAATGAAACTAAAAGTATAGGTGACATAGGTACTCTAAAAACAGCATGTGTTACTTAATTGTTGTTTGGGATCACTTAATTGGCTGGCATGTGATGAATTTTAAATTTGCTGGAAGGTTGCCACCTAGTGGATTACATGCCAAATTTATGTGTATATTTTTACCAGGAGTGGGAGGAGGAAGAAATATGGGGTAGTTCTATTTCCAGCTTATGCCAATACTAAAGTGAACGTATTACTGGGTTTTCTTAGCAGGGTTGCTATGAGTCTTTCGGGCTGTAAGGCCATGTTCCAGAACTTTCTCTCCTGGCGTTTCACCCACATCTATAGCAGGCATCCCCCTTCCCAATTATAAAGGAGAACTTGGAAAAATTACTTTTGGGGCCACATTTCACAGAACTGTGAGATCTGTACTGTATTTCAGAAAATAACTTGCCCAAACTCTGTTTAACAGCTTGTGGGTTCTTAACTTAAACTTGTCCTATGCACAGGATTGTGCTTTTAAGAAAGGAATATTTTCATATAATGGGAAGAGTTCTGGAGTGTTGGCTCACATCAAAGTCTTGATTTTGGTTATGACGTGGCTGACAAACATGAAGAGGTTGTGGTTGCCAAGCGCAGAATCAATGACAAGTAAGAAATCGACACGACTTATATTGCAATTCAAGACATGTAAAGAAGGAAATCCATTGTGTAAGACTTCTAAATAAACAGACCATACTTCCTGACTGTACTGTAAGGTGCTGAGCACCTGAATGACAAAGTGATATATCATGGAACTTCCTGTCTGGCAGGTTTTGAGTATTTGATTTCCTTTGTTCAAGACATCAATTGCTCACTTTCGCCATATCATAAAACGGTATTTGAGTAGCATATGATATTGAATATATTTTCTGATATTTTCTTTCACACCTTTGTAAAACCAGAGATTTCAAAAATATTTTGTTTTCCTCCGTTCCCAATTATTGTTTATCTTCAATTAACAACATAAAAACTTTAGCATTTCCATATTCTTTGGGACTGAAATTTTGATGCAAGTACTCAAACTGCACTGTGTGTAAATTTGTTCAATAAAAAAGTAACTGAAATATTGAAACAATATCACCTGTAGTGCAGTATGTCAACATGGCTGCAAATATAAGATCGCTGGTGTAATGTATATGGCATAGCTACTCTTGGTCTAGCAGTAAGAACAAAGGGATAACAGATCTACAAATATCTACATGTAAAGTGCAGTCATACAAGCAAACAACATTCATTGCCATATTTTGGGCATTTTTATAAATAATATAGCCCAGAATCCAGATGGAGATGGTCCGGTTTGCATAATTGCTCTATGTAAGATGTACTACAGCAACTGAGCCATAAACAGGACAGTGTGATTGAGCAGCAAATATATTTATATATTTATAGTTTTACATAAATGTGTGCAGATACTAGGAATCTATTTTGTCTCTTTTGGCAGTTTTTTAAAAATTCCAAGGCATTTGCTCACTTTACATTTACAATAATTAAAATTATTTACGTTTCTAAGGAGTGTTGATTAAAAGAAGCCTTTAAAATTCCCATTATGACTGTAATTACTGTCAAGTCTAAAAAGGCAAAACAAAATATTCAGCTGTTGAATACAAATTAGTGCATAATGAGTTAGAAAAAGAAGAAAAGAAATGCAGCAATGGGCAAACAAAGGGGATACTTAGAAGAACAATATGGTTAACTGTACAATTTAACTAGGCATTACAACTGAAAGGCTAGAGTCAGCTCACTGTGCCTAGCAGTTTCTTAAAAGCAGCACCTTTCTGAAAATACTTTAGCACCTTCTGAAACTACACCTTACAATATGATATATTAAATTCAGATAGAGATTACATGGGAACAGATAGAGTTAAAAGGTTTTTTTCTCTCTCAAGGTGCAAAAAGTCCTAATGGGACTTGCTGTACCTTTTGTAGCGCTTTCCATACATCCCTAAACGCTATCTATTTCTGCCTTAAAATCTCGAATAATGTAACTGTTTGTGCACCTACCTGGGAAAATGTGCCCTGGGTACTTCAGGGTTTCTGTGCAGGCATGGAGAAGGTACAGCTTGAACATTCTTTATCCAGAATTCCCAGATATTCCCAATATTGCCCCTTTGGGTGGCTGAGACAGCAACACCTTTCTTTTCTGATGGTTTACTATACACATACATTATTTTGCATAACACCATGTTCAGGCAGTATGTATAAGATGTATATGGAATATCAATAAATTCCATGTTTAGACCTGGGGCCCATCTCTATTATATTTCACGACATACATATCCTGTATAAAATTACGTTTAAGTTAGGGGCATAAAGATATAT
This sequence comes from Anolis carolinensis, assembly GCF_035594765.1. Classification (NCBI taxonomy): domain Eukaryota; kingdom Metazoa; phylum Chordata; class Lepidosauria; order Squamata; family Anolidae; genus Anolis; species Anolis carolinensis. Next base: position 94,594,072 of record NC_085842.1, on the reverse strand, counting down.
ATGAAAAATCAAGATATCCCATTGTGTACCAATAAGCAAATACAGTAGAGTCTCACTTATCCAACATAAACGGGCCAGCAGAATATGTTGGATAATAAAGAGAGATTAAGAAAAAGCCTATTAAACATCAAAATAGTTTATGATTTAACAAATTAAGCACCAAAACATGTTATACAACAAATTTTACAGAAAAGGTAGTTCATTACACATTAATGCTATGTAGTAATTACTCTATTTACGAATTTAGCACCAAAATATCATGATATATTGAAAACATTGACTACAAAAATGTGTTGGATAATCCAGAACGTTGGATAAGTGAGACTCTACTGTACAGTTCTTCCAAAATAGAAAAAACAGTTTTGGTCACAGTCATTTTGGATAAGGAATATACCGTTTAAAAATAGTTCTTGGCCTCTGGGTTAGGGATCCAGTGTGTATACAAGGATTCCAAAATCCAAAACTTAAAAAAAAGACCCCTCTCAAAACTGGACCCAAGAATTCCAGATAAAGGATGCTCAACCTGTGTACTGTATATCAACCAGAAGCCCTTAAAAATGAAATCTAGTATTGCCCTAATCACATATAAAGGTGTGTTGCACACAGCCAATGTACAGGATGTTTCAAAATGATGAAACCCATTTGAAAATAGGTTTGCTTTGAAATTGGGCTCATCATTTTGAAATAGGGATTAAAATCCAAAATCTAGTCCCAAGGATCTTGGATAAATGATGCTCAACCTGTGTATGCCAATAAGAAGCCTTTTATAAATACCTTGCCTTGCTCCAATTGTGTATAAAAGGTGTGTGTTAGGGATCCAAAGGAAATGCAAGGATTCCAAATTTAAAAAACAAAACCTGGTCCATGGAATTTAGGATATGAGATGCTCACCCTGTATATGACAATAAGGATTTAAATAATAATAATAATCAGTTCATTTCATAATTGTGTATAAAGAGGATCCAATGTATACGCAAGAGCTCCAAAATCCCAAAATATCCAAAATCTGGCTCCAAGAATTTTGGGTATCTTCTATTATTATTATTATGAGCCACAGTGGCGCAATAGGTTAAACCCTTGTGCCAGTTGAACTGCTGACCTGAAGGCTGGGTTGCTGACCTGAAGGTTGCTGGTTCGAATCCTTGAGCTGGGGTGAGCTCCAATCTGTCAGCTCTAGCTTGCGGGAACATGAGAGAAGCCTCTCAGCTAACACATCTGGGCATCCCCTGGGCAACATCTCTATAGATGGCCAATTCCCTCACACCTGAAGCGACTTGCTGTATGTTCTCAAATCGCTTCTGACAGGATAAAAAGGCTCCTTCCACATAGCTGTATAAAATCCACATTGAATTGGATTATATGGCAGTATAGACTCAGATAATGCAGTTCAAAGCAGATATTATGGATTATCTGCCATGATATTCTGGGTAATATGGCTGTATGGAAGGGCTCTTAGACTCTTATCAACAGGTAATTTTGTATGTATGTTTGTTTATTCCTGATGAAAGGTGTTTCCATCCCACATCCATTTCAGACCTGGCTTCTCTCTTGGGACCCTCCCTTTCCCCTTGCTTCCCTAGCAGAGGAAGGCTTTAAAACCCAAATAACCAGTTGCTTCCTCAACCAACACTGGCGGCCATCTCTGGGCCCTTACAAACAGCCATATAGCCTAGAATATCAAGGCAGAAAATCCATCAATATATGCTTTAAACTGGAACATATGGCAGTGTGTACTCAATTTTTGTGTGTGTCAGGAGCAACTTGAGAAACTGCAAGTCGCTTCTGGTATGAGAGAACTGGCAGTCTGCAAGGACACTGCCCAGGGGACTCCTGGATATTTTGATGTTTTTACCATCCTTGTGGGAGGCTTCTCTCAAGTCCCCACATGGAGCTGGAGGTGATAGAGGGAGCTCATCCGTGCTCTCCCCAGGTTAGATTCGAACCGGCAAGCTCCAGGTCAGCAACCCAACCTTCAAGCCATCCGTCTTGCCGGCACAAGGGTTTAACCCACTGCGCCACCGGGGACTCAGAGCCCTTCCACACAGCCCTATATCCCAAAATATCAAGGCAGAAAATCCCACATTATCTGAGTGTGGACTCAGATAACCCAGTTCAAAGCAGGTATTGTGGGATTTTCTGCCTTGATATTCTGGGATATAGGGCTGTGTGTAAGGGCCTCCAGATAACCCAGTTCAAAACAGATATTGTGGGATTTTCTGTATTGATATTCTAGGGGCCCTTCCACACAAGGCAGAAAATCCCATATCTGCTTTGAACTGGTATATATGGCAATGTGGACTTGATATTCTGGGATATAGGGCTGGGTGGAAGGGCCCTTTGTTATCTGAGGGCTCTTCCACATAGTCATATAACCCAGATTAACAAGGCAGAAAATCCCACGTTTTCTGCTTTGAACTGGAAGATATGGCAGTGTGGACAGAGATAACAGGGGCGAGCTACAGGGAACGATCTACTCCCCTGTTTAAAGAGCTCCACTGGCTGCCGTTCACTTTCTGGTCCCAATTCAAGGTGCAGACCATCATCTATAAAGCCCTAAACGGTTTGGGACCCACCTACCTTAGTGACCGTATCTCCTACCATAAACCTGCTCGTTCCCTTCGTTCATCCGGGGAGGCCTTCCTTTCGCCACTGCCTTTGTCCCAGGCCCGTCTTGTGGGAACGAGGGAGAGAGCTTTTTCTGCTGTGGCCCCCCGACTGTGGAATTCATTGCCCACTGAGATTAGGCAAGCCCCCACCTTGTTAGCCTTTAAGAAAGATCTAAAAACATGGCTTTTCCGATGTGCCTTTGGGGAGTAAGTGTAATATATCAATCTGGTTATTCCCCTTGGATTTTATCCTTTAGACTGCTTCACCATTTTATATCCCTGTTCCCTTATTCCTATGTCTCTCTCTCCCGAGTTTTTAATTAAGTGTTCATGTGGCCTGCCCTGGTTTTCATTGTTTTCTCCGATTTGTGTTGTAATATATATATGATGATTTTGCACTGTTATATTGTGTTATGATTTGCTGTTTATTTTGTTATATTGTAACAAAATACAATTTGTTATATTGTTATATTGTATGGTGTCTGGGCATGGCCCCATGTAAGCCGCCCCGAGTCCTCATTGGGGAGATGGTGGCGGGGTATAAATAAAGTTTTATTATTATTATTATTATAACCCAGTTGAAAGCAGATATTGTGGAATTTTCTGCCTTGATATTCTGGGTTATATGGCTGTGTGGAAGGGCCCTGATCCTTTTAATTCAACCCATGATTTTATCATTTATTTTTGTATGTGATTTTGAACAATTTTTTATGACTGTTTTTATCGTTGCTTGATGTTTTTTATTGTTGATTTACTGTTCTGTTTTTATATTGTTGTGTCCGGGCTTGGCCCCATGTAAGCCGCCCCGAGTCCCTTCGGGGAGATGGGGCGGGGTATAAGAATAAAATAATAATTATTATTATAAATTATAAGGGCCCTGAGTCCACACTGCCATATCTTCCAGTTCAAAGCAGAAAACGTGGGATTTTATTCAGCTGTGTGGAAGGGGCCTCACGCAAACCCCCTCCTTAAGGGAACGGCCCTTAAGCCCAACTGTCACGCCTTCCTTTCCAACCGTCCTTCCTTTCAGGGTCCTCTTTTCTGTAAGAGAGACGCCCCCTCCCCTACAGCCTTGCTTTTGCATTTTAAGCATGACAAGGTCTTTGGACACATACATATAAGACGGAGTAGCGGCCTCTAATATCGTCCCTCTTCCCCTCCCTGTGGTTTCTGAAGGGGGGAGTCTGAGGCCAAGACCATTAGCAGGCGCGAGGAGGGGGGGTGTTCGGAGCCGGGAGCCGCCTCACGCTGATCCTTCCACGCAACGGGCGGCAGGGGTGGGCGTGACCTGGCTGGAGGTGTGGGCGTGGCCGCGCGCGAGCCTCCCCCTTCCCTTTCCCCCCTCCCCCTTCCCCTGGCTGGCGCCGGGACTGCTAGTGTCCACCCCTCCGGAGCGGAAGTGGCCGCGAGACTGACAGGGCTGACGGGGCGCTGGCTGGCTCATTTCCCTCAGGAAGCCAGCCCGAACGGAGCGGAGAGGAAAGTTGGGCGCTCTCCTTCCCTCCCTCCCTCCCCTCCGTGTTGTCTCGGATGCGGCGGAAGCAGAAGCGGCTGCTGCAGGCGACGGGGCTGGCACTAGCCGCCCTCGTCTTTCTCCCCAACGTGGGGCTCTGGGCGCTGTACCGGGAACGGCAGCTGGACGCCGGCGGCGGCGGAGGAGGAGGAGGAGGAGGAAGCAGCGATGGAAGAGATGGAATTGCAGCGGCCGAAGTCCGAAAGGAGGCGCAGGTGAGGGACAGCATCTTCGCTCTCTTTCCCCTCAGAAAAAAAATATCCAGCGTTGCCTCCAATGAACCCGACCTCCTTCTTCCCCCTTTTCTTAGAGGCAGAAAGGTGGTTGCATCTAAAGGGCGGCGGGAATAAGGTTGTCCCTACATCTACACCAGGCATGGGTCAACTTGGGCCCTCCCTCCAGGTGTTTTGGACTCCAACTCCCACCATTCCTAACAGCCTTAGGCCCCTTCCTTTTCCCTCTCAGCCTAGCGGAGGGCCCAAGTTGGCCCATGCCAGATCTACACTGTAGAATGAATGCAGTTTGACACCACTCTGAGTGCCATGTCTCAATGTTGTGGAATCCTGGGAGTTGTAGTTTCACAAGGGCCGAAACAAAACGAACTTCAACAGGGACAAATGCAAGATACAAATGAAATGCACAGATACAGATTGGGGGACACTTGGCTCAATGGCAGTATGTGTGAAAAACATGAGGCAACAGTGTCATGCAGCAGCTAAAAAAGCCAATGGGATTTTGGCCTTCATAAGTAGAAGTCTTGTGTCTAGATCCAGGGAAGTCATATTACCCCTCTATTCTGCCTTGATCAGACCACACCTGGAATCACAAGGTGTCCAATTCTGTACACCGCAGTCGAAGGGAGATTTGACAAGCTGGAAGGTGACCAGAGGAGGGCGACTCAAGAACAAGCCCTATGAAGAGTGGCTTAAAGAGCTGGGCATGTTTAGCCTGAAGATGAGAAGGCTGAGAGGAGACATGATAGCCATGTACAAATACATGAGGGGAAGTCATAAGGAGAAGGGAACAAGCTTGTTTTCTGCTGCCCTGGAGACTAGGATGCAGAACAATGGCTTCAGACTACGGGAAAGGAGATTCCACCTGAACATTAGGAAGAAATTCCTCACTGTGAGAGCTATTCAGCAGTGGAACTCTCTGCACCAGGGTGTGGTGAAGGCACCTTCTTTGGAGGCTTTTAAGCAGAGGCTAGAAGGCCATCTGTCAGGAGTGCTTCGAATGCAATTTTCCTGCTTCTTGACAGGGGGTGGGACTGGATGGCCCACGAGGTCTCTTCCAACTCTATGATTCTAAGGTCTTTAACCTTCTCTGCCATGAGCCATGGTATGGTGCCTCACCAAAATACAAATCCCAAGACTCCATAGCATTGAGCCATGGCGGCTAAAGCAGCATCAAACCACATTCGCTCTACAGCAGGCACATACAAACTTTGGCCCTCCAGATGTTTTGGACTGCAACTCCCTCAATTCCTAACAGCCGGGAGGCCAAAGTTTGCCCATGACTGCCCTACAGTGTAGGTGCCTCCTAAGAGAAAGCGAGAGAAGCGTAGTGCATTGTGAAGGGGCTGTGGGAAAGCAAGGACAGTCCAAAATGAAACACTGGTTCCTCAGCATTCCTTATCCAGGATACAAAAATACCCCCCACAAGCATTACTCCTGCATAAGTATTTAGAGCAGGGCTTTCCAAACATTTCATGTGGGCTGCAAGCTTTTTAAACCTGCATCATTTCACAATACAGTAATTGAGTCTTACTAGTAAATCAGTTACTTTAAACCAATCCCTTGTAAGAGATACGAACACATGTATAACTGTATTTGTGAAATGTATGGGGACGCACCATATCTAATGAAAGACTTAATTTATATTTTAATTGGAAATATATGATATGATACATTGCTTATTTCAAGTTTCTCTTTATGTTTACGCAGCAGCTGACACACTTAACATGTTCCAACACACAGTTTAGAAAGCTCTGATAGAGAGGATTGAGCCTTCCTCATGTTATAGGTTGAGCATCCCTTATCCCGAATTCCCAAATACTCCCAGATTCAATATTGTCCCTTTGGAGAGAGTGCCGCCTTCCCTTTCTGATGGTTCACTGAACAGACATTTTGTTTCATTCACAAAATTATTTGAAATATAGCGTGTCTAGAATTATTCATGGCATGTATATGAAGTGTATATGGAACATTAGTGAATTTTGTGTTTAGACTTGGGGTCTTGCCTTCAAGGTATCTTGTTATGGACATACATGTAAATACAGATGTTCCAAAATCTTTCTGATCTCAAACATTTCACACAAGGGATAGTCAACCTGTGCTGTATCCCAGGTGAGGAGAGTTGCTATAGCAGTCACAGAGGCCATTCTTTTGGCTGCACCTGGGAATTTTGCTTTACCCTCCAGACAAACCCATCTTAATCTCTGTGTTTAACAGATTTCTGGTGCAGCTACACAGCAGAATGAATGCAGTTTGACCCCACTTTAATTGCCATGGCTCAATGCTGTGAGATCCTGGGAGTTATAGATTTACAATGTTTTTCGCCTTCTCTGCCAAAGAGTGCTGGTGCCTCACCAAACTACAAATGCCATCATTCTATAACATTGAGCCATGATGGCAGTTCAGGGGGTGTCAGACTGCAGTGTAGATGCGAACTCTGTTCCAAAGCTGTGCTCACAACACCTCTCGGCCTGTGTTTTTGGAGTCAGTACCCTGTCGCATCAAAGTGCGATTTGTGATCTGATTTAACTATTCTACTCCTAGGAGTAAAAAAGGTCTGGAGCTGGAGAGTTTAAAGCATGTCTGTGTGTATTTCTTTGTCTTTCACAGTTTTGTTTTCTCATCAGATGGACTTATATGATGAACTTGCAAATGAGCGAAGTACTGTATTTAGATTATCTTAGGTGGTCTGTATAAAGGGTTCCTAAATGTTTCTTTTCCATAAACAAAAGGTTGACCTCTTTGTCATTGTGATCCTTTGCAATTAAGAATGATTAGAGTAAAAAGAGCATGACCTGCCACTGGTAGCTAAGCTTCTTAGTTGTTACACTGCCATTGTTCGGGTCACCTGAGAGCTAAAAGTATAGGGTTTCAAACCTGTACATATCCAACATGGAAGCAAGTGCCTGAAGAAAATGATACTTATACCACACTTTGTTAGTCAAATGCCACAAAAAAATCCATTTTAATTTAAGGGCAAGTCTTGTTACTATGAATGAGGCTTATCTCTGAGTAAGCCTATATTACTTAGTTTGACTTGCAGGTCTTTTGAATACAGGAATATAAAAATATTACTGGGGTATCCTTTCATAGTTTGTAAACCAAGCAAGATCTTTACGTTATTGGGGCTGTAGGAAATACTGTAGCCACGCCTTTTCATTCAGGACAAAATGTCATGGAACACAAATATTCATGCAGTGCTGAAACAATAAGCATTGAGCCTTAGGACTTCATCCCATGGTCTTCGGGCTTGGGAAACGAAGCCCCACAGGAGTCCCGCAGAGGCCATCAGATGACGTAAGGGCACTTCAGATGGGACTCCATTGTGCTCCATTTTCCAAGCACATGGAAAGTGAGCCCGAAGACCTCTATCAGGAGTTAGGTGTCAATAGACCCCTGATAGAGAAAGACAGGGTAAATCAGAGGAAAGACGTGGGATGACAGTGAAAGGACGTGGGATTGATAGCCATCCCAGAAGACTGGGAAAGATGGGAGGGAACCAGGTAAGACATTTACCTCCGCTTTCCCCCCAACCATGTGATAACATCCTTAACAATATGCACAAGTACTGAAAGTTCCTACTGGCACTCCAGTAATCATGTAATTGTTCTATGCGATTATATCATGCCTCTGATTTTTCCCTTCTGTTCTCACATTTTATTAGCCTTCCAGCCTCTCTGATATCCAAAATAGTAGTAATATTAAAATTACTATCTATAAACTGTTTGTAACTAAAGCATAGGCCCTACCCGCAGGCTAACAGACTGAGTTCTCATACTGAGCAAAGGATAAGTTGCTAGTGTAGACTGAATGACTAGGTTAAGACAGTCAATTTTTACTTATAAAGCCAGGATAGTCACAAGCACTGTGTCATCCACATGTAACAGCTGTACTCTCTCCTCTCACAAGGAACAAAGCAAGCCACGAAAACAACTGTGGCTTTTTGTTATTACCAAACCAGAAACTATGATTGATGCATTTCAAACAAGACAAGATTTAAAACTGATTTTAAACATGGAATTAAAATTGGTTTATGTACCTTGTTTTCATGTAATGAAAGCATGCCTTCCTAACTTGTTCTTGTGTTCACAGTTCACGCAATGGGAAGAGTTAAGCAACTGCAAAGGCAATGTGTTTGAGTCTAAGTACCATCCATATCTTGGCTGTTGAAACTGAGTTAAGAGTTTAGTCTGATTTGTGAAGGAAAGAAAAAGCACTACAGTGACAAAGGGAAAGAAATTGAAAGTCTGTCTCTTGTCTTCTTCCACTGTCTTCCTGAACATGCTTATGCATGTTTCAACCTTCTTAATGGGCTCTATAGTTTGCTGCAGTTTGGGAGTGAAGAAATGTAACTTCCTAATGTGCTTGTATTTTTTTCTGATTGCACAAATATCTGTTGCCTTTTTTTAGTAAATATACCTTGCCTAAGAAAACCCTATGAAATTCATGGGGTTAACATAAAACATACAACCACGTTGTTTTGGAAAAACTATGAAAATATTATCAGTTTGCAATATTCTTTGGGATACAATTTAGTTTTCAAGTGAAGAAAATTTTTGAGAAGATCTACAATACTGGACAGAGATGTGAAGCTAATCCTAAATGAAGTTGCCTTTTTGCTGAAGGACCACATACATAACTTGGGCTTTCTCCTGAATTTGTTGCTTTATATGGAAACTGGAGAGACCCTGCTCGTGATCCCGCCTGCGTCGCAAGTGCGGTTGGTGGGGACACGAGACAGGGCCTTCTCTGTGGTGGCCCCCCGACTCTGGAACACCCTCCCCAAGGATCTCAGACAGGCCCCTACATTGGCAGTCTTCAGAGAGAATTTGAAGACCTGGCTGTTCCAATGTGCCTTCCCAGATTAATAGGAAATCTCCAATACCAAGTCCCATAAGCACTTTATTAGAACTAAGATCGCATATCGCACTCTGCACTTGCCCTATAAGCCTTATATATCACCTGTCACACCAGCACTTTTAATCTTGTACCCATTACTCTGGCCCGGCCCAGTTCTATTGTGTTCTAGCGTATTGTTATTTCTTGTGGTTTATACTGTTTTAATTGTTCTAATTTGCCTTTTGTTTGTATTGCTACATTGTGTATTGTGGCCTTGGCCTTTGTAAGCCGCATTGAGTCCTTTGGGAGATGCTAGCGGGGTACAAATAAAGTTTAATAATAATAATAATAATAATAACAACAACTCGGGTGATGCAGATGCCTACTTAAACTATTACCATCTTAAGATGTTTTACCTGTGCCATTAAATCTTGCATTAATTACATACAGGGTTGGCTCCTACAATGTACTTTCATTCAAAGATGAAAGCTTCAGCTACTAAACAGTATAGCTGCTAGATATAATTAGGGACTGAGATATCAAATTGTGAACTAGTTTTGCACCAACTGTGCTAGTTACCAGAGTGTTTCTGGGCAAATTTTAGAGTTTTAAATTGGTATTGAAGAAAGTGGTTTTGCTCTGCAAATGATTACATAGGAAACCAGTTTGAGACCTGGATGGTGATTGATTACACAAACCACGGGGCACTGGTGCTTTCTTTCTCGAGCTTTTGTGGGAATTTGTTGTCTGGCCATTGCAATTTGAAGCTAACACCAAACTGCATTAAATGTTCAGTGTAAACAAGGGTTCAGTCAGAGTTTCACAAGACCAAAAGCTGGTTCCTCACAACTCTGTCTGCTCCTGCCACCACCTATGCCATATTGATCTTCTTGCTGCTCATTTCCTTCCACTTAATACATGCTGATATACAGTGTTCCGTCACTACTTCGCAGTTCACTTTTCGCGGATTTGCTGTTTTGCAGTTTTTCAATAACTCTAAAAGACTATGATAAATGATAAAAAATTACAATTTACAGCCTAAGGAAGTGAGGAAGGAGAAGCCAAAGGGAGAGAAAAGGAGTCCAAGCGGCAACAGGAGGAGAAGGAGGCGATTTATCAACACACAATTAGTTGATAAAGACTTAAAATAGTGTATAACTACTTAAACAATGTATAAATATTAAAATAAATATAGTGTCCCTACTTCACGGATTTTCACTTATTGCAGGTGGTCCTGGAACCTAACCCCAACAATAAGTGAGGGAACACTGTATTCCAGAAGGCTTAAGAAAAGTTAATCTGGTATGGTTAAAAGCCTTCCTGAATTCAGGAGTCATTCCCAACATTGACTTTCAGAAATTTGTGCTGAAATAGCAGCAGACCTAGCTTTAAGCAGTGCTTCAGGAGTGCTGTATAACTTCCCGGCATCAGCTTCTCTTGTGCACAACCTATATGGCTCCTCAATATCCACCTGAAATGGGGGGAAAGAAGCAAATAGATGACTAAAATGCAGATGATTCTAATGGAACATCAGATCTAGCCTATGATGTGATAAAGATCCTTTTCATGTGAGCACTAGAGCAGTGCATTTTAAAATTTGGCTTGGAGGAGTGGTAGACGAACCTCCAGAGTATGCTGAAAGGTACTGTAAGAGTCACATTAGTTGCATCAGTACCTGGACTCAGCACTTAATGCAGTTTTTTTAATGAATGTGTCTGTAGCACTGTCTAGACCAGTTGTGTTGGATTGTGTCCATTTGCAAAAGCACGAGGATAAATCTTGATTGGTAGATTCTATACTCAGCCCTTGTTCGGTAGGGACATAATGCCTTTGTAAAATAAGGAACTGTTCTAGCCTCTATGAAAAGCCATACCCTGTTTCCCTGAAAATAAGACAGTGTCTTATATTAATTTTTGCTCCCAAAGATGCCCTATGTCTTATTTTCAGGGGAGGTCTTATTTTTCCATGAAGAATAATTCAAATTTATTGTTAAACAAATAAATGAACATTTATTGTATACTGTACAATAGCTGTCATCACAAACCAGTATAACCAGACAAACTGTGAATCATATCAAGAATTTCTTGTTATTACCATTGTTTCCATGTATAACAACCTATGGAATGTACATTTACCAATCCTGCATACTCTGGTGTTCGGCAGGCATGCTTCCAAACAAAAACTTTGCTAGGTCTTACTTTCAGGGGAGGCCTTATATTTAGCAATTCAGCAAAACTTCTACTAGGTCTTATTTTCAGGGGATGTCTTATTTTCGGGGTAACAGGCTATTTCCATTTTTGAGAGGGAAAACCAAGGCTTTAGCCAGACAATACTGACAACTATAGGCGGTCACTAACATTCTCTTCTTGGGCAATGTGATTGAGAATGGTGACTGGGAACTTGAGTTTAGTGATCATCTAGATTACTGGTTTCCAATATTGATCTGCAAATACGGTAGAGTCTCACTTATCCAAGCCTCGCTTATCCAAGCCTCTGGATAATCCAAGCCATTTTTGTAGTCAATGTTTTTAATATATCAAGATATTTTGGTGCTAAATTCATAAATTCAGTAATTACAACATAACATTACTGCGTATTGAACTGCTTTTTCTGTCAAATTTGTTGTATAACATGAAGTTTTGGTGCTTAATTTGTAAAATCATAACATAATTTGATGTTTAATATGTTTTTCCTTAATCCCTCCTTATTATCCAACATATTCGCTTATCCAAGCTTCTGCCGGCCCATTTAGCTTGGATAAGTGAGATTCTACTGTACTTTTGAGCTACAGCTTCAGGATCCCTGTTTATTGGCTATCCTAGCTGGGGTTTCTGTTCATTTGGATTTGTGAACTGCTCTGCAACATCTATTTCAGTTGATTTTCACAAGTGAAATAAAGGTAAAAATTATCTTGATGATCAGGAAATATGTTCATGAAATAAAAGTGGGAGAATACAACCCGATTTTTATCTTGGAATTCTCAGAAGCTTTTGTTACAGTAAACTATACTAGGCTTCTGGATAATCTAGACCAGGAATGGGAGGCCTTGTTTAAAAGCAGTTCTGCTTCTGTTTCAATTGTTATTTCTGAAAGGCAGTGTTGGAGAATTACTACTCAGTCACTGAGTAGTCTGTCACTGGGTTTCTCTGGGATTTTGTTCTTTTTCTCATGATGTCTAACGTCTATGTGACAAGAGATCATCTGGAAATGTAATCTGGTCAACATGCAGATGTCACCCCACTACACAAACAAATGCTTCATCTCTTTCATCAGCTACTTCTGAATGAATGATTAGGCATGGTAATGTTCTTGGATAAGGGCAAGTATACTCACACACAGTCTAGAAGAGATAGACACATGCTTAGATAAATGGTTTTAGTATATTTTCCATGGAGCAGCAATCCCACTAAAAGATCAGGTTTCTAGTCCAAGAGCTCCTTATTGATCCAACATAGCCATGGGAGGCTTAACTGGCATCTTGGTTTGCAGTGGTTTTTAAAGCAAAACATATTTGAGTGATACACCATCTGCACATCATGGCAGTTAGGCCACAACTGATAATTGGTGTACTGTTAAAAATGGTTTGAAAACTATTGTTGGTTATTTTGGTCACACTACCGCCTTTGTAACACTAACTTCTACACTATTTCCATGCTAACTTCAGTGTGCTGGTATTTTTGGTTTTGTAAAATATCACTTTCTCCCATACCTGAACCTTACATTCTTACTACTCTGATTGCCTCAGTGAGATGAGATGATGAGGATTTGCAGGGAGGTTCACATGGTGGTGTCTGCATGATCTTTCTGTTGTTTATTAAGAACATTTTATTTTTCCAGGGTTGTTATAGAATATGTTGTTTTCCTCTTGGGCCTCTCAGTTCAATATTTGTATTATAATTTTACATTAATATTATGTTTATGTGTGCTTATCAGCCTCATAAAAATGTATAAATTAGAAATCATTTATATATTTAACATTTCAGTTGCACACTAAGATCTTAACATCTGAGACAAATAAAGCATTTTTCCTTTGTAAGAATTCTGGACTCTTATTCATAGCAAGAGTCCATTTTAATATATATTCAAAGCTCCTTCATTCTGCAGTGGTATATGAACAGAGTGGTAGTATTTAATTACTAAAAGGACTACAAAAGTGTTTCCTTGTTGCAGGATTAGTTTATTACTGGCAAAGCTGAGCACAGTAAGATCAAACTTATAATTAATAATGTATTTTCAGCTTTTTTCTCTTATTAAGAAAACATTTGTTAAATTATTACTGCAAAGCTATGACTAACCTAGTATGATTTCCTTTTTTGAAAAAAAAGTATTCAACCCTACAAATTCACAGTTACCATAAATCAAGATTTGTGGCTCATTGTAATAAAAGCATTTGTGGAGTAAGCAGTGTGTATTGGTATCTTTTTCATTCTTATAACCCTTACCGATGGAGAATGCAAACCGAGTTCCCTTTTGTTTTATTAAACTTTTTTGATGTTCCCAATTTATTCAGGAACAAATCTCAGTGTATATGTAGTCTAAAGCATTTAGATGAAACTTACATTTAATGCAAGCAATATTTTTAAGACATTGGTTTGGATTCTAAGCCAACTAAGGAAAGTTAAGGCCAGGAAAGTTTCCTCATATTCTTTCTCCTTCAGCGTCTCCTGATGAGCATCTCTCGGAGGATCAGAATGGCCTTCTGATCAGCATGGGGTGGAGAAGAAAAAACTGTCCTTCTCTGAACTTTCTTAGGCGGTCTTATTCTGAGATTCAATCTGTTATATGTATTCTTTTAAAAATAAACAACAAGGTCATGATTGTTCCTCATACCAGTACAATCTCTGTCTATATGGCAGAGTATCCCTTAGTTTTAATAGATGGTTCCTTAGTTTTTTCAAATAAGAAAAAGAAGAATTATATGGATCATGGACTGTCTCCATCCAGTCTTCTTATTAGCGCAATAAAAATTATTTAAGCATTTCATATAACTTACCCTGCCTTTTGCCATGCCATTGAGAAAAATTCCACTTTTTGGAATCACTGTGTTAGGGATTGTTGTAGTTTATTTGTTCACTTGCTCTTGGTGACCTCGTGAACCAGCCCACGCCATAGCTCCCTGTCAGCCGTGGCCATCCCCAGCTCCTCAAGGTCAAACCAGTTACTTCACATATAATATCCATCTATTTTGTCCTTGGTCTGCCCCTCTTCCTTTTTCCTTCCATTTTCCCCAACATCATTGTCTTCTCCAAGCTTTCCTATCTTCTCAGGAAAAGAGAACGTCCAATTGTAGGATGTGAAGCAATCCTTTAAAACGTATTTGGATGAAGTTTCACAGAGAAATGCATTTGATGAAACAGCAATTTTCACAGTCAGTTCCTTGTTTGCTTTATTACTTACGTTCTTTTGAAAGATAATACCGTGGAATTGACATGCTCATGAAAATTATTTTGAAAAATTTATAAACCAATGTAATGTAGTGGTTTGAATGTTGGACTGTAAACAGAATTTAAATTCCCATTAAGCCATGTAAACCCAGTGGGTGACCTTGGACAAGTCATACTATCTCATCATAAGAGGAAGGCAAAGACAAATCTAATCTCAACAAATCTTACCAAGAAAACCCCATGATAGAATCACAATCAGTTGGAAAGGACTCAAAGGCACACAACAATAAATACCTGTGTTGTCACCAGTTTGCCTAAAAGAATTAGCTACAGTAGAGTCTCACTTATCCAACATAAACGGGCCAACAGAACGTTGGATAAGCAAATATGTTGGATAATAAGGAGAGATTAAGAAAAAGCCTATTAAACATCAAAATAGGTTATGATTTTACAAATTTAGCACCAAAACATCATGTTATACAACAAATTTGACAGAAAAAGTAGTTCAATACGCAGTAATGCTATGTAGTAATTACTGTATTTACGAATTTAGCACCAAAATATAATGTTATATTGAAAACATTGACTACAAAAATGTATTGGATAATCCAGAACGTTGGATAAGTGAGTGTTGGATAAGTGAGACTCTACTGTACTTGCTGTGAAAAAGTGGCTGACTGAAGTCAGATATACTATGCTAAGCTTCTCAGTTGGGGAATACCATCTTCTAGGAGATGTGATAGATGCCAAAATTCTTCTCATTGTAGTGCCCGGTGAAAGAGTGGTTGTTCACTAAAACCTTTGACACCTCACTGATTTTAAAAAATGCTCTTATGGACATGGTTTTATAACGATGATGCAGGAATTTTACATGTCATGTATTGGTGACAATCCCCCTGCCCCAATGATCAAACATGGTAGTTGTGCATGCATGGTTCCCCCAAGAGAGTGATAGAACATATTTTATAGATGGAGTGACCCATAGTTTCTCATGTGCCATGCTTTGTCAAGAATTAAACACTTCTAGAGCAGCAAAGCACTATAATATTAGTGCTTTGAGGTAATATATGAAGAAAGAATGGCGCAACTACTTAGCTATTTTATTTGTCAGACATCAATTTGTAAGACAGATTGTGGGGTTTTTTGATAATTAAAAATGTAACATCAGACTTTAAATAGAATCTTGTTTTTCACAACTGGTTTAGACTTTCTGTATGGAATTGAATCATGCTTTTTTGTAGGAAAGGATAGAAGCTTAAGTGTGATTCTCCCAAATTATACTTAGCCCTGCTTGAAACTTTTCATAGTAACAGCACAATTCAGGAATGCTGAAAAGGAGATGAAGGATAAAGGAGATGGAAGGAAGACTTTGTGTAAGGAGGAAATTTTTTTGTGAAACAGTTGAGGTTATTTTGTGCAGCACTCCAGACACTTTCAAAGCTGTTTGACTTAACCATTGCTTATCCATTCATCAGCAAACGGTATTTATACATGGCTCTCATGTCTCCTTTCAACCTTCATTCTGTAAGTAAACAGACCCCCAGCACTTTAAGATGCTCCTCAGAGGGATTATTCATCCTTTCAGTTGCCCTCTTTCTCTGGACACCCTCCACCTCAGAATCATTATTATTGCTATATTATTATTATGAATATTACTATTATTGGGTTGCTGTGAACCATGCAAATGAACAAAACCTGGCATCCAGCATTACAAAACACTACAACCAGGACAACAAATAAAGAACAACACTCAGAAAACACGGCAATTCTAGACAGGAAACAATCAGTGCCAGATAACATCTCCCAACAAATGAGTTGTTGGCGAGAAAGATGATGTGGTATGCTAGACTGAGGCATCGGTACCCTGACCACTGTTTGGGTGGAGTGGTGGGGTGAGTCCTGCAATTCGCCTTCAGACAAGTGCTGAGGGGAGGACTGAGAGACATCACAGGCTGCTGGGCTGGTGCAATCGGCGAAGACTTTCTTGACGAAGTCGCCGAGGAAGAAGGAACATCTCTCCTTGAGGAGGTCGAGGAGGAGGAGCGTTGAGTCATCCGCCTTTTAGCCGGCGGTTGTTTAGACGGGGCCCTCATGGATTTGCTTGTTGTTGGAGGAACTGCTGCTGAGTCAGATAGAGCCCGACGAGATTCTTCTTGGGCCCTTTTAAAAGCGATTTTCATCGCCAAGGTCGATGGAGGAGATCCCGGGGAGAGGGGCATGGCTACCGCCAAAATTTCAAACTTTAGCTTGGAAGAGTTTTCCGTTGGAGCCCGCACAGGCGCAGTCTCTCCATTGGTGTGAATTCACAGAGTACACTCGAAGAAACATGGTTACAGGTAAGCAACCTGTCCTTCCCCTAGGGAGGAAACAGATAGGCTTTGAAACGACAAGGCCATTAAATGCTAATTTCCCTCTTTTCTCTGGAGACCTTCCACCTCAGAGTCGTTGTTGTTGTTATTATTATTATTATTATTATTGGGTTGCTGTGAACCATGAAAATGAACAAAACCTGGCACCCAGCATTACAAAACACTATAACCAGGACAGGGCAATTCCAGGTAAGAAACAATCAGAGCCAGCTCACCTCCCAACAAAGGATTCCCCCAGGGAGGAAACAGCCAGGCTTTGAAGCTGCAAGACCATTCAGTGCTAATCAAGGTGACTAATTAAACATTCATACTTGCCTCCACAAACAAAAACCCACTTAGGTTGATGCCACAGCAATACGTGGCCGGGCACAGCTAGTTATAAATAACAGCATCGTTGAGTGACGTCCCTTATATAAATGGCACATCAAGGATTGCTTTTTGGATTTTCCGCCTTGGAATATTTTCATACCATGAATAGTTAAATCTGTGGATCTCTGGATATGGAAGGCTGACTGTAATGTGCTTGTAGAAATAATATTGACAATGTGTACCGTACTCTGAAATCCAATTTTAAGAAGTCTGTCATTTAATGTAAAGTATAGTAGCAGGTATGCTTGCTTTATAAACAAAGGAGATTATTAAATGCATGATGAGCCTCTTACATTTGTAATGGAATTCATTAAGTAGACTATTTAAATTTAAATCTTTTAAATAGAGCATTAGAATAAAAGTTGTCCCACAATAAGATATTTTTAGTGCACTGGCAAAGTGTTTAGTCACTTTCAGTAGTAAGTGTGCCTTATTTACTCATGTAAAAGTCAACTTCATGTGTAAATCAAGGACAGATTTGGGGGACAATATTTTGACTTTAAAATGACTCGTGGGTAAGTCTAGAGTCATTCTGTAGAGAGGGGAAAGCATCAATGCCAACTCAGGGCCAGCTACCGTGTTTCTCCGAAAATAAGACAGTGTCTTTTATTATTTTTTGCTCCCAAAGATGTGCTAGATCTTATTTACAGGGGATGTCTTATATTTCTATGAAGAAAAATTCATATTTATTGTTGAAAAAAATGAACATTTATTATATACTGTACAGTAGTTGTCATCACAAACCAGCATAATCACACAAACTCTGGATCCTGTCAAGAATTTCTTGTTACAGTACTATCATTATATCCATGTAAAACAATCTATGGTACATACATTTGCATGCTCTGGTGTTCTGTTCAGCAGGAATTTTTCAAAACAAAAACTTTGCTAGGTCTTACTTTCAGGAGAGGTCTTGTATTTAGCAATTCAGCAAACCCCCTACTAGGTCTTATTTTCAGGGGATATCTTAATTTTGGGGAAACAGGGTACCCCTGACTGCCACCATTTCCTGGTCCAAGCATTCAGGAAGGCCAGAAGTGGTGCCATGCTGGAGAGAGGGTTTGTGTGTGTGTGTTTTGGGGGGGGGGGGTGTTCAGTGCTTCTTTTAGGTTCTCTCAGGATGGACTAAGATCTTGTCTTTTATCACTCAGATAATTTATTTTTTGACAGAGTTAAGAGATAGTACTCACACTGACCTGTGGATAAGTTGACCTAGTTTTTTGTGTTGGTTTTTGACTAAAATTTCTATACTTATACATAGGGCACTTGGAATAAATAAAGTCTTGGTTTTTACAGTTTATTGCCTTATGGGGCAGCTCACTAGTGTTCTTGAACCTCCACTAGATCACAGAAAATGTACCAATGTTGCAAATGACAAACTACATGATTCATAGAATTCAAAGTCTTTCATTTGTTTTTAATTACACATGGGAGTTTCCTGTTACAGATTGAGTTTCTTTTACCCAAAATGCTAGGGGCCAGGTGTTTGGAATACCTGTACATGCGGCCCCCAAATTCTGTAGGTTTGTTCTTAAGTTGAATTTGTATGTAATTTGGAACAAGTACATTTTTAAAGTGTTACACCAGCCATATATTTCTTTGGATAGCATAGGGAAAGGCTAACACCCACGTGGTGTTTGTTCTGCAGTCTGTGCCCCTGTTCACCTCACTTTCTCTCCCTATGAGAACTGGATTGTGAAAAATTTGACTTGTGGAACAAGGATTGGTGATAAAGCTTCAGTGGAGACATCTGTTCTCCATGATAACTCTTTCAAAAATGAATTTCCTTCCTAAGGGGTAGATTTCTCTCACTTCCTGTTATCTTACCCCCGTTCTTAACTATGAGTAGTTTGTAAGTCAGATGTTTGTAACTCGGCAACTGCCTGTAGTTGTGTGTATGTACATAATGAGATCACTTGAAGATGGAAACCAAGTCCAAACACAAAATTAATGTATGTTTCATATATAACTTATACACAGTATTTAAAAATAATTTTATCCACAAAACAAAGCTTTTCGGCATTGAACCATCAGAAAGCAAAAGTTTCACTATCTCAGCCACCCATGAGAATAATTCTAGATTGTGGGATAATTCATAAATCCAAATATGAGATACTAAACTTGCATTTTTAAACACCAAATTCTGAATTCATATTCTGCTAACTGGAGATACTTTTGCCAGAGAGTGTTTGGATTCAATGTCCCATGAGGCAACTTCCAGCTCTATAATTTTATTATTCCATTCACATCATTTATCTATTTTAATCTAAATATCCATTTGACAGTGAGTAGCATGTATTATTATGGTAGACAATGATAATAACTGGCAATAGATGGCAATAATTGTTTGAGACTTCAATATTTATTACAAGAAAAGAAATGGAGGCTTACTGCTTATGACCTTACTGCATAGGATTTTGTGTGTGGCTGAAATAACCTTATTCTTCAGTTACTAGAAGTTTTCATTGCAGAGCCTGTATGGGGAAAGCTGAGGCAGATAGCATTTAGGCACTGTTGTGGTGCTTCTGTTCTGTTCTGTTAGTAGTACAATAAGGTTTTGCTTTTTCTTTAAAAAATGTACTTTAAACCAAGAAAATAGTGTGCTACCTACTCTGTCAGAGTGCTGGCTTTGTGCCACAATTCTTCAGGGCTGTCAGGACTTCTAGACCAACCTTGGGACCAAAGCCTGTCTCTTTCAGGCCTAAGAAACGTGGCCCTGTGCACCCCTCCTCTTCACCGTGTCTGTGTCTACCTGGTGTCAGCAAAGTCAGAGTTTGAGAGGCAGTGAGACCAATGCATCTGCCATTTGTTCCATCACAGGGTAATAATGAAGCCGTGATGGACATGTAAATGCTACAAACCCTGGGGCATGGTAGTGTATAGGAGATCTACATTCTCCCTGTTCACAGGAACAGTTTTCTTTTGACATGACCATTGTGTGAGAGATGTTTGTGCCTGTATGTGTTCCGCATGAGCAACAGCTTTCTAGTGCTGTGGAGCATTATTTAGAGCACCATTGATAATTCAGCTTTGCCCAAAAATAGTTATAAGACGTTAGAGTTTTGTGCCCTAAAGCTTTGTGGCCTATGGTCATTTTTATCAAGATAGAACAAAGTTTGATTTGTGAATACCCTTATAAATGCTGTGAACATGAGTTTGAGGTTATTTCAAATTCTTTCCTTTGTTTTACTCACGGCAGAGTCTGTGTATCTGCCTCTCTGTATTCATTGGAAGGCAATGTACCAGGTAATTTCTTATACTATAATGATGAAATCACCAATCCTTTTCATGCAAAATTTTATTTTTTATTGCTTTTGAGTTATCTCTGAGGTATGCGGACTCTAAGGGGAACCTATCACATGGTTTTCTCAGCAATATTGGTTCAAGGTGGGGTTGCCAATCCTTTCTCTGAGACTGAGAAAGTCTAGCTATTTAAGGCCACACATTTGGTTTCATCATTAACCGGGGATTTGAACGCTGGTCTTTTAGAGTCCTAGTTCAGTACTCAAACTGTATACCATACTGGCTCTCTAAAATTATCCTCACATTTTATCTAAAATAATTATTTTGTTGAAACTTTCCAAGCTTTCTGACACTTTACAGTAGGAATTCTGCAATGTGCACATGTGCCTGCACACATACAAACTCATATGCAGTTCCCCCTTTACTGCTTTTGTTTGTGAAGTAGTAATGCATTATTGCAAAGGGATATTTTGAACTCATGTTGGAAAATGTTCAAAAACTACAACATTGACCTTTGTTAAAATGCAGACTATTTCAGACATAATATTTTCAATTTTTTTCTATTTCAGAGTAGGTACAAAATTCTGCTTTATAATAATACAAGAGACTGCTGTATAATAATCAATTGTAGATGTTTTAAACATCAATGTTTAACCGACTTTGAAAAAAATCTGAAAATCAGCTGGTTGTCAACTTCTGGTTGGGTTATAAATATATTCTTGAAGATGAGTTGAAATAAGGATTTATGTATTAAGCTTAGGAATCTTACATTCATATACTCCTTTCTTTTGAATTAGGTGTTGAAAAATGTTTTCATATTATATAGAAAAATCATCTTGATGATTTTGAATCAATTCCTTTCCTAATTTCTTTTCTGACAAAGAAGATAAACTGCTACTCTGTGTTCAATCCTTGTCATGTCCTAAAGCTCTATAGATAGCAACAAGATAGCAACAAGGACTGGGATCCTTAGATTTTTACTTTCAATCATAAATTATACCTGTGCTGAATGGAAGGAGGGGCCCTTCTTTTGTTTCTCACACAAAATAAAGGTTGTTTAAACATCTTCCATCATCAGATGCTTTGCAGCTCTCTAGATATTATTGGACTGTCTCAATCCACTAGTGTCAGTCTAGATAATGAATAGAAAATACTGATATGTGTTTCAGTCTGGAGTACTCAACAGAATATACTTTCCCCCATTTTCTATATAAATAGATTTTTGTATAAATACTATGATTAAATAAAATGAATTAGTAGGTATAATTTGAAAGTTTCAAATGTTGGCTAGGTTGCTACTTAAAATTTGACATAGTGCACATGAAGTTTTTGTGAGATCAGGCCCTGTGATTCCTAAGGATGTGTTGAGAAAAATGAGAGCATGCTCCTATTTCATATCTGCTCTGGAGGTAATATTACTGTGGTCAGTAACATCACCCACAATATCAGAAGTGCATTTACTTGCTCTTCCTTCAATATATATATGCCATTCTATGATATCAGTACATAATAATAATAATAATAATTTTATTCTTATACCCCGCCCCATCTCCCCGAAGGGACTCGGGGCGGCTTACATGGGGCCAAGCCCGGACAGAACAATATAAAAACAAAACAATAAAACAAATCAATCAGACAATAAAAGCAAGTCATTAAAACCACATACAACATAAAATGATAAAATCATGAATTGGGTTCAAAGGATCTAGGCCAAAGTGCTAAAAGTGCAAATATATCATGTCATCAGGGAAGTGTGGTTACTCAGCTACGATGGCTATAAAATGCAATTATAATACTGGGGAAGGCATACACTGTTAAATGGGCAACAGGTCGATCATACAGAGATCAGTCACCAAAAGCCTCTCGGAAGAGCCAAGTCTTCAGGCTCTTCCGAAAGGAGAGGAGGGTAGCGGCCTGCCTAATCTCCCCGGGGAGCGAGTTCCAGAGCCGGGGGGCCACGATGGAGAAGGCCCTCTCCCTCGTCCCCACCAGCCGTGACTGTGAAGGTGGTGGGAGCGAGAGGAGGGCCTCCCCCGACGAGCAAAGAGGTCGTGCAGGTTCAGCGCTGAGTCCAGGAGGACCCCCAAGCTGCGGACCTGCGCCTTCAGGGGAAGTACAACCCCGTCAAGCACAGGTTGCCACCCAATACCCCGATCAGACGTACAACTGACCTGGAGGACGTCTGTCTTGTCAGGATTAAGTTTCAGCTTGTTCGCCCTCATCCAGGCCAACACAGCGGCCAGACACTGGTCCAGTATCCAAGGGGCTTCCTTGGATTTAGGTGGAAAAGAGTAGTAGAGTTGGCACCGAACTCCAAAACTCCGGATGACCTCACCCAACGGTTTCATGTAGATATTAAAAAGCATGGGAGACAAAATAGAACCTTGCGGGACCCCACAGGTCAATAGCCAGGGGTCCGAGCAGGAGTCCCCCAGCTTCACCAACTGAGAGCGACCCTCCAGGAAGGACCGAAGCTACTGCAGAACAGTGCCCCCAAGACCCATCCCGGAGAGCCGCCCCAGAAGGATACCATGGTCGATGGTATCGAAAGCCGCTGAGATGTCCAGGAGAACCAGCAGGGTCACACTCCCCCTGTCCAGTTCTCTGCGGAGGTCATCCACCAAGGCAACCAAAGCCGTCTCGGTACTGTAGCCAGGTCTGAAGCCAGACTGCGATTGGTCCAGAAAATCAGTATCTTCCAAGAATCCCTGGAGCTGAGAAGCAACCACCCGCTCCAAGACCTTGCCCAAAAAAGGAAGGTTAGAGATTGGTCTGTAATTATTTAGGTTGGTCAGATCCAGAGAGGCCTTCTTCAAGACAGGCCTCACTATAGTTTGATTTGGCAAGATGGAAATTTGCCCTGCTCCAGAGAAGCGTTGATTATCCTCACAAACCAATCTGCTAATCCACCACCGGCCTGTTTTAAAAGCCAGGATGGGCAGGGGTCAAGGGCACAGGTGGTCGCCCTCACTGCTCCAAGGACCTTGTCCACGTCATTGTGACACCTCAGGCAGCGTGAGCACTGGGAAGTAGTAGGCCAATAAACAGTCTAATATCTTTATTAAGGAAATAAAGGAGACAACTAAAAATAAGCAGAGTATATAGTCCAGTAGTAGACCTTTCAGGAAAGGTCAAATATAGTCCAGTAATATGAAAGTAGATGTCCAGTATTAGAGTTCAAAGTTTTAAATCCAATAACCGAAACACACTCAACCTTAGGCTGTTTGAATGGGGATTAAGGCAAGGTCTGTCAAGAGTTCCAGGGCTCAATCCGAGGCTAGGATGCAAGGCAAGGCAAAGTTAGTCATGGTAAAGCTGAATCGCTGTCCAGGCTTGACAGGGAGACGAGAGGCAACGCCGGTCTACTCGAGAGTAGCGCGCTGCAGAACTAGAGTCGATGTGAATTCCTCAACTGACACGTTGAACACCGCAAAATCTATCTGGTGCCCAGAACTTTTATGGGACTTTGCTCTCCTCCTCAGCCAGGTGTCTGAACTCTTTCCCAAGGGAAAATGACCAAAGTCAACAACTTTGCCAGATGTAGTCCTCCCTGAAAACTCTCAAGGGAACCAGCTTAATTAACGCTTGCTTTCTCCGCTAAACGAGCGCTCCTTCTGGAAATCTGTTTTTCCGTGCGCGAAGCCTCCCAAAACAATCTGCGGTCAAAACTAACATTCTCTGGAGAACCGGGCTGAGAGCCAAGGCCCTTTTTTATGAACTGTGGGCTAGAACTGTAACAGGGGACATCTGGAAAGGAACGGAATCAGGCGGAAATGGCAAAAACCCCATCTCTTCTTCGGTCTGCTCCGTAATGACTCGGGGGTCTCTGAGACACTACAGTCATCAGGCTGAACAAGCTGAAACGAATCCCACAAGCTCAGACAGACAGATGCCTCGGTTACCTCCGCAGGCATTGCAACAAGGCCGGCATCCAAGTCAGAACGAATCTGAGCGATTTTATCTGCAAAATGGTGAGCAAACTCGCTACACTGAGTTGCTGAGTTGTCAGTGCCTCCCCAGCCTGAGGGGGATGGAGGAGCTCCCCAACAACCCGAAACAGCTCTGAGGATCTATTAGTTGCAGACGCGATGCGAGCAGTCAAGAAAGCCTTCCTGGCTTCCCGCAACGCCACGGAGTAGGCTCTAATGGCGGCTTTAGCCCATGCTTGGTCAGGTGCATCACGAGTTGTCCACCAGCGGCACTCTAATCTCCTTCTCGTGGGCTTCATCTCCGCCAACTCCCCAGTAAACCAGGGGGCT
Organism: Anolis carolinensis; assembly: GCF_035594765.1. NCBI lineage: Eukaryota > Metazoa > Chordata > Lepidosauria > Squamata > Anolidae > Anolis > Anolis carolinensis. The sequence goes on along the minus strand of NC_085842.1, from coordinate 94,569,257 downwards.
GGGGCAACTCCATGCAACGAGAGGGGAAGTTCGGGGACGATCATGTCTATTGCCCTGGACATCTCACTATTGTAGCGATCGACCAAGGCATCCACAGGATCGTCAGCCTCCGTGACAGACAGAACCCCAAGAGACCTCAGGAATCCGTCAGGATCCATAAGCCTCCTGGGGCGGACCATCTTAATGGGTCCCCCACCCCTGTGGAGGTTTGAGGACACGGTGAGTCTTAAACTGATCAGATGATGGTCGGACCATGACAATGGAAGAATAATTTGCTCTTCCACTCCGACCAAACCGTCACCCGCAACAAAAACCAGGTCGAGTGTATGCCCAGCTTGATGAATGGGACCCGATATTACTTGGGACAGCCCCATGGTCGTCATGGCGTCCATGAATTCTTGTGCTGCACCTGTCAAGGTGGTCTCAGCATGAATGTTAAAGTCACCCAGCACCAACAGGCACTGGGAACCCAACACCACGCTAGAGACCACCTCTGCTAGCGCAGACAGGGGTGGACGGTACACCAGCAGAATCCCCAAACTGTCCCGGGTACCCACCTTCAAGTGGAGACTCAAACCCGGCAGATTGCAGGACGGGGCATCTGACCAGGGCAATGGACTGCCGAAAGACTACCGCAACCCCACCTCCCCGCCCTCCAGGCCTGGCCTGCTGATTCACCCCGAAACCCGGAGGACAAAGCTGGGTGAAGCTTACCCCACCCATCTCGTCCAACCAGGTCTCAGTGATGCAAGGCAGATCCGCTTGCTCATCCAGGATTAGATCCTGGATAACTGAAGATTTACCGTTGACGGATCTGGCATTGAGCAGCAGGACCTTCAGCCCAGAGGGGCTGTCACGGAGGCTACCACACCTAACCTTATCCAGGGTCGCAAGAACCCTATTGCGCTTCTCCCTGGGAATCCGTCGACCGCACCTCCCCCTCCCCCACACGACCTCGATGGAACCCCCCCCCCAACCTGGTCCCCACCCCCCAAGGATCCTAGTTGCATTGGAGCAATATTAAAAGGGCCTAGTCAGCTCCCTAAATTCAGTGGGCTGCAAGGATCTCCTTCTAGTGTAGTATCTAGAGAAGGGGACAAATAGAGCCTATCAAAGGGGGGAGATCTCTATACATTGGACAAACAGGACAATCTGTGCGCATCAGAAATGACAACACTTTAAAAACAGCTGTAGAACATTTCAGTCTTCCTGCCCGTACAGTATGGAATTTACAAGTTGTCATCCTTGAACCAGGAAATTAGACTAGAAAGAGAGTTGAATTGAATTATATTTACAAATTCAAATTCATTAGCAGCTCTGTGAACAAAGGCAACAGCATCATAGCTTCCTGCGCATGTTAAAAATCCTTGCTACTGCACATATAACAAAAATTATCTTGCATATTTTTGAACCTAATAAAACTGACTTCTGCTAAGCAGATATAATTACACAGTACTACTAACTGACCACTGCAAAAATCTGAAAAAAAAATTCCCCAACCTTGTCCCAACCCTTTGAAAATTTTGGGCATAGGACATGATTTGCATCTATTTTTTTTTTACATTCTTTCCCATTCCCACAACTATATACCGTATATACTCGAAGATAAGCCGAGTTTTTCGGCCCTTATTTATGAGCTGAAAAAGCCTCCCCCGTCTTATATTCGGGTCAAGGTCAAGCCAGCAGCAGAGCCTGGAGGCCACAGTATTTCTTTTCCAAAACCTCCCTTCTTCGCTTCTCCTCCCAGGCTGGTTATCTTATTTTTTGAGAGCGAGAGAGACAGAGACAAGAAGCAAATGTTTTCAAAAGTGAAAGGAGAATGTGAGAGAAACCCTTGCAAGCCAGATTGCATGGGTAGAAGAGGAAGGAAAAAAGATATTCTTGCAAATTTGCTCGATTCATTCCTATTACTATTATTATTATTGTTATTACTACTACTACTACTACTACTACTACTATTGCAAGAACATTTGAGTCTAAAGGGAGGGAAGGAGGGAAAAGAGAGCAACAGAAGGTGTGTATTTCTTTTTATTCCTAAGGAAACAAAAATGAGGTGGGTTTTTTTGGGAGGGGGAGAGAAGTTTTAAAAAGCCTTTTCTGGCTACTTTTAGAGTTTGAAAAAGGGAGAAAGAAAAGAGGTGGGAAAGGGCAGGAGAAAAGAGGACAAAGTTATTTTTAGGGGGGCTTTGCTTGCATTTCTTCCTTGGGTAAATGCATGCCCCCAAAGCTTCTAAATATTTATATAGATGTTCCCCCTACAAATACATTAATATATGAATTTTCCCCTCATATCCTATGTAAATATAGAGATTTCCATGTACCTGTATATCTGTTCCTATATGTATGCATTAATTTTATATATGAATTTTATATTAATTTTACCCTCACATGTTTGTAAGTGCAGAGGGAAAATGTGTGTGCGCGAGTGTGCACACACACAGAGAGATGTCTAGATAGATATAAACATTGATAAATTGGGCTTGGAAATATTGCAGGAGGAAAATGCACATAGAGAGAGGATTTGCAATGGTTTCAGGGGGAAATACACATGTGAAATTAGTATATATAATGATAGATCTATATCTAGCTCTGCATTGTTTATGTAAGCATTATATGTTTGCCTGTTACTATGTTGGAAGCTGGCCTGAGTCCCCAGGGGGAGATAGATAGGGCAGGGTATAAATGAAGCTGTTGTTGATGATGATGATGATGATTATAAAGTTATTGTTGCTTTTCCACTTATAGAGTTAGTTTACTGTTTTTCTTTGAAATGCAGTAAATATTCAAAACATTTAACCCACTGATGCCTCAATTAATGTAATTTTATTGGTATCTAATTTTATTTTTGAAATTTACCAGTAGCTGCTGCATTTCCCACCCTCAGCTTATACTCGAGTCAATAAGTTTTCCCAGTTTTTTTGTGGTAAAATTAGGTGCCTCGGCTTATATTCGGATCAGCTTATACTCGAGTGTATACGGTACATATGCTTTGTATGTGAGGCCTTAACATCATTCTGTACTTCATCTGAAGAAATTGATTTATATCCATGTAAGCTCATACTGAAACCTGTCAGTTTTAAGGGTGCTGCCACCCTTTTTCCTTCCTCCTTTTTTACCTTTCTAATTAGTTACTTTTCTGGCAGGATGCTATGGAAAAACTCTTTGCTCAATTTGATTGCTGACTCTGTAGTATTATCTTCACCTTTTTGCATTTACAGATACCGTGTTTCCCCGAAAATAAGACAGTGTCTTATATTAATTTTTGCTCCCAAAGATGCACTAGGTCTTATTTTCAGGGGATGTCTTATTTTTCCATGAAGAAGAATTCACATTTATTATTGAACAAAAAATTAACATTTACTATATACTGTACAGTAGTTGTCATCACAAACCAGCATAACCAGACAAACTGAATCCTATCAAGAACTTCTTGTGACTACCAATATTTCCATGTTATGTACATTTATGTACATGTTATGTACATCTATGGTATGTACATTTACCGATCCTACATGCTCTGGTGTTCTGTTTGGCGGGCATGCTTCCTAACACAAACTTTGCTAGGTCTTACTTTGGGGGGAGGCCTTATATTTAGCAATTTAGCAAAACCTCTACTAGGTCTTATTTTCTGGGGATGTCTTATTTTAGGGGAAACAGGGTAGGATCACTATGATAAATAGATATCCCTAATCACATTGTATCTAGCGAGCACTCTCATGTTCATAGCTTTTACTATTACCTCATTATGGCTGGCATCCAAACCAATATGTGAGGTTGATTCACTCGAGCACACAGATTTTTAAAATTATTTCCATCAGGCTTAAAAGCCTTCTTTAAAGGTTAGGGATCTCTTAAAGTAGCAATCCATAAAGGAAGAGTGGGCAGCTTGCGTGGCTTCAGCAATTTCCTACTGTAAATTGCACAGATTGGCAAAAATGTCCCCTTGACAAGATAAAATGCTACCCCTGGAAGCATCTGCAAAAAGCCATCCCCCCCCCCTCCCTTTTGACCAAAAACAAAAGGGATCTCCAGTGGAGTGGATAAGGTTGGGTCAATGGCTGTGAAAACAAATTGGTAGGCATATGTTGTCATGGCACTGAACTTTGTTGACCCTCTCATAAAGCTTGAAAGACTATCACTAGCAGGATCCCCTCATTCTCCTGTAGAGGGGCACAGCAGAAATACTTTCCATCTCATCCGGTAGGTAGAATATGAACTCACCTATCCACAGTATACATTTAGATCAACTAGATTTTTGTCCAATCTTTTAGTACAACTAACTCACAAAGCATCTCACAGGAAATGAAATGAAATGTGGGACAAAATGTTGCCTGGCAGTAAAGGAAAGCTCATCTAGGACTGTGTCAATGAATTGTGGAAAGATGCCTGGTAGTAGTCTCCTTTTTTGCCATAAGTTCAGCTTCAGTAGTTAAAATACTGGCAGATAATCTGAAAAACATCATCAAAATCTCAACAAACTGTCATGTCCTTCCTGATTCTTTGTGCTCATTTTCAGAGCAATATAACATCTGCTTGTTCTCTCCTCTTCGTGTTTATAGCCTGGTGATGTGTGATTTCCAGAAAAAAGTAGTACAGTACTAGTAAAATTTTCAAGTGTTCTAAATAATGTAGACTCATCTATCACATCTACCTTATGTGTTGTATTGAACCGCTGTGGAACTTATAATGGAGTACTTGTAATTACATAAATAGAATACATTTCCCTTACATTTAACAAAAAAAAAGACCATATAGACCAGGGGTCCTCAAACTTTTAAAGCAGAGGGCCAGTCCACAATCCTTCAGACTGTTGAGGGGCCGAATTATCATTTGGGGAAAAAAACCCAAACAAATTCCTATGCACACTGCACATACCTTATTTGCAGTGCAAAACAATGATAATAACAATGAAAGAACAATACAATATTTAAAAATAAAAAAAATAACCAACATAAACCTATCAGGATTTCAATGAAGTTTGGGCCTGCTTCTGGCCAATGAGATAGTCAGGTTAATTAGGATTGTTGTTGTTGTGTGTCTTCAAGTCATTTCAGACTTTGGGCGAGCTTAAGTCCAAAATTATTTATTTATTCATTTACTACATGTATTTACTACATTTATATCCCACCCTAATCACCCCGAAGGGAACTCAGAGCAGCTGTATGTACATACAGTATATTATATTATTAGCATAGCACAATATTAGCATTATATATTATTATATTGAACTATATCACTATACTGTAATATATGTAATATACAACATATAATTAATATTATATGGTATTATTATTAGTATTATATTGTATAAAATGATAATGTTATATCAATATCATATGTATAGACAATATATTATATTATTAAAACGGATATAAAAATATTATATTATAAATGAGGGCGGGGGCCAGGTAAATGACCTTGGAGGGCCGCATCCGGCCCCCGGGCCTTAGTTTGGGGACCCCTGATATAGACCATATACCAAAAGAGAGCTGCACCTGATATGTCTTAAATCAATAATATACCTTTTTTTAAACCAGGTCATAACTGTGCTACAGGTTGAATATCTCTTATCCAGAAATCTTAAATACTTCAAAAACGGAAACGTTTTACCACCAGCCATCCGCTTCCACCTTTGAGGAAAGGGAGCTAGTCACACATCCAACACCTACCAAATTTTCTTCAAATGACATTGACAGAGGAAATGAAGGACATTGAGAGAGGAAAAGAAGGACCCTTGTAGAAAGTAGAGTTCCCAGACACTTCTGTGCTTGCTCTCCACCTGACCATTGGTGACATGGGGCAGGCTCCCTGGAAACAGCTATGAGGCCAAATAGAGAGCCAGTCCATTGGGTGATGTCTGTATCTAGCCTGGAGGTAACAAAAAGACTGGCAGAGAAGGATTGCCCCTCAGTTCCTAACTATTTTGCTAAAAGATGGGAAGCATCTGAAATATCTGTTTCTTACATGGGCCTTGTGTAAATAGATACCTCCTGGACCCCCTGCTCTTCTCTTTCTTCCATCAGGACTCCAAGAGGGAAAATTCAGCAGATGCTGGATGTGTTACTAACCTCCTTTCCCTCCATCCCTCATTCATAGTGTATGTGCAAACACATGTATTCCAAAAACTGGAAACGATCCAAAATCTGAAAAAACAACTGCTCCCAAGCATTTCAGATAAGGGAGACTCAACCTGCATCAGTGTTATTAGTATTATTATGCTGCTTTTATGTCTTGAGACACAGAGCAGCATCATTAATTCAGTCTTACTTGTTAGTTCCATTTCAAATTGATAAAAACCCAGTTGAACAATCTGCTTCACTAAAGGACAGATGTGACTCTGGGGCACAGTCAGCTCAGCACATTTTGTCTCTACTTGTTCTTATAACTAAGAAAAGATTTTGCAAAAACCAAACAATTTTAATAGTGCATTAATTTGTTAGGTTATTTCTCTGAGCACTACATATTTTCAGTGCTTATCTTCTTAGGAGAATAACTACACATTAATATATTTTATATTATATTTAGCCTGTCTAACATGATTTATTGCCGTGAAATAGTCCAAATAGCTATTTATGAATGTAGACATAGATCTGCTATGGGAAATTTTCCACAGAAAACTATAGCATCAGAAGTTTTAATAGGAAAACTGTTTGACTTAGTATCTTGAATGCTTTGATGATCTCTACTGCCTTTCCAATCCTTCTCAGGATCTCACATATCTTCTCTTCATGTATGGCTGAAATAGCCATAGGGCCAAGGTGTAACATAGATCTATTGAATCATTATACAGAATTTAGAAAGCATTATTCCTTCAATAGCTGCATGCTTACTTTGAAATATGTAATAAATTAGGCTAGTGTTTCTCAAACTCTTCTGCTCCTCCGAGTGTTTTGGACTTCAGCTCCCAAAAATTCCAGCCAGTTTACCAGCTGTTAGGAATTGTGGGAGCTGAAGTCCAAAACATCTGGAGGAACAGAGTTTGAGAAACACTGGATTAGGCTGATTAGTTTTGCCGATAGGTTTTGCTAATATTGAGCTTTGAATTCATTGTACAAAATTTGAATGCCAGTGGACTTTTCTTTCCATTGCATCTTGTTGAAAGGCACTGTTGAGGGTTGGGCACTGCCCAGAATGAAAGTATTTGGGTTACTGGAGTTGACTGGGAGGAATAAATTGGTAGAAATTGTGAAAAGGCACCTAATACAGTCAAAATCAGCTTTTAAGCTGTTGTAGGGAAACTGTTTTGGGGAAAAACAGCAGGAAAACCCAATCCGTTCTTCCAACTCCGGAAACAAACCTAATGTTTGTTTGTTTTCTGAGATCTTACAAATGTTAGCTGGGCACTGGAACTAGCTTCTGTTTTGATTAAATGCTGGGCTTAGAGGTTATAGATAGACACAGCACACATTTGCATTAAAGAGAGAGCATATGCGATTGCATGCAGGGGAGAGTACGGTGCTGCCAGTCTGCTTACACATAACAATAACACACATACAGTATATTGACTGGATTGTTGTAAGCTATTATATATATATACTGCTTTAATATATATCTATATGTATCTATATTTTCATCTTTTTTTTAAAAAAAACTTTACACTGAAGATTCTGAAAGCTTTTGGAATATATCATTAGAGACTTTTTTAAAAGTCAGTATCAGGCATCTTTTCCAACCATTTTGTATTGCTACCAAATGGTGGTGGTGTTTATTTTGGAGAACTTGAAGAGAACTTCAGTTGAAGCAACTTCAGAGAAGAAAGCATTCAAATATATGTACATTCCTCTGGATCCTTAGAATTTATTATATGTAATGTGCACCCTTGTCCGGACCATGCGGATCAAGAATTGGTCTCTACGACCTACAAACCCACCGCCAAGACGTTACATTTGGAAGGCAATCATACTAGGCCGCAAGTAATAGCCTATGATAATATGGTGATTGTAGTATATAACTGAGGAAAACTTTTACCCTTTTTCCTAAATGTTGGATGGTTGAAATTTTTGAGAACACTTGGTATTTTTTAGGAACTTCACATGCATTTCTGAGGTCAGTAAATCCAAGTACTCCAGTCTTACTAAAGATGGGCTGCTGCAGTCTCACAACTTACCTAAAGTGCACTATATCTGAAGTAAAACATAAGTTAGAGACTTCTTGGTTCAGAATGTTTTGTCTTGGGAATTTTACTCCTCATTGATGATATATAAATGAGCTATACAATGACTATTCATCTGCATTCCTCTTTATGTCTTTATTGGAAAGAGGCTTGATTAAAAAATGGTTTCTACAAATGAAAAATCAGAAGATTAGAGCTTTTGCTTCTTTTCTTTTTCTACATCAATTCCCACTGTTAAAAATAAAAGCCGCTGTTCTGTCTAAAAGGTAGCTTAACACCATATCTCGTTCTCTCCTATGTGTGCATATTTCTTCTCTAATATTAATCATGGGGCTGCCATTTTATCTTGTGAATGTAGTATATATTTCTTCTACACATGATAAAAAGCTACTCTTGATAGCAAATCCAAGTCAAAATGTCAGCGCTTTTCATATACTCCGTGTTGGAAGGAAGAAATATTGACCCAAGATACTGCATTATGGGATGTAGCTGCAACCCAGAGTTTTGTCATTGTGGCTAACTCAGCTGGTGCCACCCCGCAAAACATGTACCTGAGACCAGGTGGCACCCCACACAAAAAGGGCTTCTGGGGCATTGCAGATCAGAGTGATTGCCACACTTTTCAAGTTGTGGGGTACTTTGAGACAAGCAGCTGGAGCGATTACATAGGTCCTGCTGCAGTTGCTCATCTCAATGCACCTCTTGACTGGGTGATCACTGCAGCTGTCATTTCCTACTGCCCACATTTGCAGCATAATAAACAGGCCAGAATTCTAACCCAGTACTCAAATGACTACAACAAATTGGTTCTCCTTTTCTTCTCTGCAATGTGTTGCCCTTTTGCTCCCCCCCCCCCCAAAGTATTAAAAAAGAAGAAACAAGAGAAGAGCATGTGCGGAAGCCATGGCTAATCATTACACTGCTTCCAGAGTTCTTTCAGAGTATAGCTAAAGCATGGGCTTTTGGCAGGCTGTTTTGTTTATAATTGTACAGTTTTAATGATGTGTTATGTTTTTTAAAAGTCAAATTGTTTTTAATATAAAATAGTTTTTATTGATAGTTTCAATCATAAAAATAAACGTTGGTGGGGTTTGGGAAAGAGGAGAGGGCGGAAGGGGAAGGGTATTGGGAAGGGATGTAAGGAGGGGGAGGGGAGAGTGGTGGGTAACCCCCAAACATCCTCCACCCTGGTATATGGGGGAGGGATTGGAATGGGGGGAGGGGGGATGGAATGAGTGAAGGATTGAGGGGGAGGGTCGATAGGAAAACCGTGGTAGGGGTCTAGGAAGGGGGAGGGGGAGCCAGCCAAATAATGTCTATAGAACAGTGTGTGAATACTATTTCTACCTCATTGTTTTTGTAAAACTCCACCCCAACATTTCAGAATAAATATTTTGGTCATTTTTAATACAGAAAATATTCAAATTACATCAGCATTCACTCTTCTATTCTAGCTGGAATCAGACAAATGAAATAGTGATTAGACAAAAGATTAAAATTCCATTTGTATGTGCATCTATCTGTTGAATACTTCTAATTTCCTTTGGCAGTATGTTGAAAAAAGCTTGGTGGCAAGAGAGGATTTACAGAAATCGGTCTGAATGTTTTTTGTTGTTGTTACATTAATATATCTTTCTACTTGAATCTCTTTCATTAAAACAAGTTATGAGAACCATGGAGAAAAGATTAGCTTTAGACTAAGCCAGTTCATTTTAATTTGAGGAAAGTGCATTTTAATTTGATGTATGAATTTACTATAGAAAACGGGTATGTGAGATCCAATGAATTGTCAACCAAAAAAACAAAGCCAGATTAATTTGATTTGCTATGAAATGAAATGCAGAGCTATGATCCAATCATCCTCTGAATCATACCCATAGTTTATCTTGGCAGTCCAGAGCAAGACAGTCTCAAACACAGTATCTGTGAAAAGTTACTTCTTGCCTGAAGTTTTAATTTCAGTTAATAAACTCTCTGAGAGATTCTGCTATCCTGTTTAAATTAATACATGAACAGGGGAACAAAAGCAAGTTTCCTTTTCAGCGATCTGGTGACTTCAGACCTGATGAAGGTCTGTGGCAATTTGGTTGCTTTAAAAAGCACTAGCTGGAATCATTTTGGCTTCTTATGCATGTAAAAGTTGTCTTATGGACACTGTCTATTGGACACTTTTGTCCATTAGAGAGTGTCTAGGTTCAGTTCAAAATGGCAAAAGAAGAATTATGTATGTGTTGCTATTTTGCATGCAGATGTGCATGGTTGAACAAAGGATACACGTGGACATTAGGCTATAAACTGGATGTACAATGCTGTTTTGTAGCAGAAATACTGTACTCTAGGGGTTGAAAAAGCTGTCCTGTATCTGTGTTGTACAGGATCCTCCAATACCATATTTAAGATTTAGTTAATAAAACAAAATCATGGAGTGATCAGGTATAGCAAACACCAGAAACACTTAGCAGACAGAACTTCTGCATTTAGTATGCAGTTCAGACCTCAGTTGTGTATCAAATGGTGTGATCTCCAGCTGCATGGCCTTGGCAAGCTTCCTATTCTCTTCTCTTTGTAGTGCTCGCTGGTCTAGTTTGGCGCAATGAAAGAAACAGCAGTTGTCTTCTTATTAGATATGGCCATGCTGCTCTCAGAGCTTGGTTTACCTTGTATTGACTGCCTCCAGCCATCTTTTGACACCTTCCTTTGTCCCCATTCATTTTTATGTTTTTATCTCCACCTTACTTGCAATCCTACCACTGCCATAACCTTCCCAAAAAGCTAATTTTTCCTTAAGATCCTCTCCCCTTTTCTCTCTCTTTACCCCCATTCTTTCTGTCACTTCCCAACATCCCATAGCCACATCACATTTGCCCCTTCCATTGCCTTACTAATCTCCTCCTATTTTCCTCCTTCCCTCCCTGCCTTTACTCCACCTGTCAGTTCCCTATTTAATTCACTTGTTCCTTTGCCCAGCCCACTCCTCCTTTCTCTGCCTCACTGCTCCTTTTCTTCCTTTTGCAATGGACTGCTCCATAACATAAGAGAGTGCAAGGCATTTAATTGTCAATGGAGCAATCATTAGTGGCAGCAGATGGGAACAGCCTTGGCAGGTGATTTTTAGGTTCCAGGTGGTGAAGGATTTAGCCTGAGGAAACACTTTCTGGTAGGGAATATGCTGAGTGGTTTTTTGGACTATTCTTCTCATCATGGCTACTGACCATCCTGGCCGTGAATTCTGGAAGCTGGAAGCCAAAATAACTTTTCCTGGGACTAACAATTAAAGATGAATTCAAGCAAGAGCTGTGACATTTGTCAAATCAGATGTATTTTTTCAGAGGCAGTTGCTGATGTCTCAAAAGTAGGGTGAGGGTAGACCCAAAGCACACTTATCTTAGAATTGACAAGTTTCTCAGCCCCCTTGACCTTCAGTGTGTGGGGATTGGCTACATGTTGAGTAAATATATGCACTTTTCTTAAAACTGAATGCACAGCCTGGATCCAATTAAATTTGATTTGAAGTGGTGATGACTGGTGTTTTTGGATGATAACATAGAATCATAGAGTTGGAAGAGACTATGTGGGTAATCTAGTCCAATCCCTACCATGCAGGAAAAGCACAAAGTGCCCCTGACAAATGACCATCCAGCCTCAGTTTAAAGCATAACTGTGGGGAAGAGATGAGGGGAAACTGGGTTGGAAGAACCATTCTTGTGGAGTGGTGTTGGATGGGGCAAGGAAGTAGAAAGAATTTCAACTAGAGGGAAAAAAATCTCCATAGCATCATGGTTCCACACAGTAAGTGCAGTACAATGGGACCATAATAAATGGTCTGATATGAATACTGAGGTTCTTGAAAGCGCCTTCTGTCAATGACTGCCTCTCCTTCTCTCTATGTAGTGAGGAGAAGATGTATTCTTCTTAAGGGTAACGGAACTGGAATAGTCAGATAGTGTTGTAAATGAACATTCATTTTGTGGGAAGCTAAAAACCTTGTGGCAGAAGACCTACCTATACTTGCTAGGTCCAATTGAGCATAGATATCACAAGTGCATTGCATGAGCACTTGTTTTGCCCTAGGTCCTAGATCATTCAGAAATTGTAAAGGAAGGCCAATTTTAGCCATCTCATTGTTTAAGGCCACTACCCATGATGACTTGTGGACACGCTGGTCTTGATCCTCTAAACATAGGTGAGAAAGTATGAGGAGAAGATGTATTTCATTAGACAAGTGTATGTTTAGGCAGAATTATATTTATTTAAATGCGGATCATGGATTGAAAAATACAATCACAGTTATAATTCCTGGGATAACATAAGAGGGGAGTATATCGTTATTTAGTCTTGTTAATAGCTGCTTCTTAATTGTCAGGGCCATTCCACACCATCATACATAATAAAATCTGGATGTCCCTTATTCCTATTGTGAAAATCTGACAATTTTAGTCTCAAAGCCTAGTTAATGTGAAATTCCCCATATGAGGTCTTACTTTATACAAGTTCAATGTGTGATCTTTGTTTCTGTTCTGGATTTTGAATCTTCCTATGCATTTCTAATATGTGAGTCTACACTTATCTTTTTGTCTGCTTTGTGAATCTTTTATGTTGTTGTAATACACACAAAGATTCTAGTTGATTGTTATTAATGCACCCTTATTTAACCCAGACTATGATATACATATCTTAAACTATTTATTATAATTGATCCTTTTTTACACTTTTTTCCTCAAAATCTAATTCTGCTTTCTGTATAATATGTTCTGCATAAAAATAAATAGATAGGGTAATAATAGCCTTACTGGTTGGAAACCATTGTTTCTCCATATTCTGACTTGTCGGTGTTCCTTTGTCCAAAGTGTAAATTATACATTAGGACAGTGAAATGTTGTAACTCACCCATTTCCTTTAGAATGGTCTGTAGGTTTCCATGATCTACTCAATCAAAAGTTTTATTATAATCTGTATAGTGGAGGTTGAATTTATTCTGAATTATTTCAGTACATTCATTAGTCAATATTATATTCTTAATATTATTTTATTGAGTTTATATTCTGCATTTCTCCAAAAAAATCTTTACAAATATTGAAATGCCTATATTTGTATATACATATGCTTGGAGATCAGACCCAAGTTTAAATTCATTTATGCTTCGTATTTATTTTATATGCATCGCCTAGAAGGTACAATATTTTAAATAATTTTGTACATGAAACAAAATTTTGTGTCCATTGAACCATCAGAAAGCAAATGTGTTACCATCTCAGCCACTCACAAAGAGTATTTTGGAATATTTTATATTTTAGAACTCTGGATAAGAAATGCTCAACCTATACTTTGCTAATGTGAATACAATGGAACCTCAACTTATGAGCCTCCCAACTTACAAACATTTTGAGTTACGAACCGTTGCTCAGCTCGGTTTTGCTTTGACATGCAAGCTACCACCAGAGGGAGTACTAGTGCAAGAGTACAGGGCTTTAGGGCAGGCTTGGGCAAACGTTTTTGCTTTGGGGCCACATTGTGGGTCCAGCCAAAAGGGCTGAGCTGGAAGGGAGGATGGACGGGCACACGGTGGGCAGAGCAGGCCCAGGAGGGTGAGGACCCAGCAGAGGGCAGGGTCAGGAGTAGGCAGAGCATGGCCCGGGGTCATCCTCCAATTGTCTTCCTGACATAAGGACGGGGCTGCTCACCACATCCTTATGCCAGGAGGAAGGCGGGACACATGGCGACTGCCCTGATCCTTCTCCCCCCAATCCTCAGGCAGTTCTCTTGGTATTATGCGGGAAGGAGGGTGAGACAGGCGGTGGCTGTGAGGGCTCTCAGCTGCCGCATGTCTTCCTCAAGTCGTCCTCCCGGCTTTGGGCGGGGCTGCTCATATCGTATTTTTGCTGGGAGGAGGACAAATCATGCAGTGGCTGAGAGTGCTCCAGAGGGCTCTCAGCTGCTGCATGCCTTCCTCCCCTGTCTTTTTTGGCATAAGGATTTGATTGACCACTGTGTCCTTATGTCAAGAGGACATAGAAAATGAGGAGTGACTGAGGTAAGTGCCCAGGAGACCCCCGGGCATCCTGCTCCCGGGCCTTAATTTGCCCATGCCAGCTTTAGGATTTCAAGGGAGCTGCCTCCGTGCATCTGTGCCTCATGCTCTTGTCCGCCTTGGGAGATTGCTGTCTGCTTTGCTCTTGTCCACTTTGAGGAACTTTGGGTTAATTGAATTTTTGTTATTTTTATTCCTGGTATGTTTGGCTTCACAAAAAGAGAGAGGGGGAGAGAGGGGGAGGCTGGAATGAGTATAGTATGAAGAAAATGATGCTCCTGCCTCTTCACTTAAGCTTTGTACTTTCTTGACACAACTTTGTGCTTCTACCATTTTAAAGATCTTTCTTTAGTGTTGCTTGTGTGTGTTCAGGTTTTGCCTTTCTCTTACACTGGCCAGCACACATTTGGTTGTGTACTTCCTTGCCACAGTGGCAGGATAAAACCAAACACTGCCTATCTCTGAACATTTTCCCTTACCAATTTTCACAATAGATTAATGTTTTGAATGTTATCTGACAATTTAAATACAAGTTAGCATTTCTAACATCTGGAATAAAAGTCTGCTCTGTTTAAGTGGATCTTTTTACTGATGGGATTCTTGATGTGTATCAGTGGTTTGAGTGCTGGACTATGATTTCAATAGAATGGGAGTTTCCAGGTGTGGGAGAATGGATTAATAGCATTTCAATGATAAATTTGCTTTGAGATAAGAGTGATTTCAGTTAAGAACTTGGCCACAGAACAAATTAAACTCTTAACTCAAGGTATCACTGTACATAACAGAGGGCAGATTTCAGCCAGGGATAGCCTATCTCAGTGCTTCTCAGGAGATCAGATGAGGGCAAGGGCAGCAATATTTTATTTCCAGTGTACCAGGGAGTAACACTAAATTAGTTCCCATCTATATATATAAAAGAGTGATGGCATCACGGCGACCCACAAAACAACAAAACTACAGGCCCCCCAACCTCGAAATTTGACAACACAACCCAACATCCACGGCTCTAGGTTGATACAACAAAAAGAAAAGAAAAATAAAGTCCTAATTAGAGAGAGAGGAATAATTGCTTTTATCCAATTGCTGCCAGTTAGAAGGCTATGCTCCTCCAACTTGGTCTCCTAGCAACCCAATAAAAAATAATAAACACTAAAAAAATAATTAAAAACACTAAAAAAATTAATACAATAAAATACTATAATAACAGAAAATAACTAAAAATAATACAATAAAATAATAAAATATAATAAATAAAAAGATAACTTACAATAAAATTAATTAAAATACAAATAACATCAAATAATAAGCATTACACAACAATTTTTAACCAATACCACCACCACTTTGCCACAGCAACACGTGGCCGGGCACAGCTAGTTACATATAATTTTTTTTCTTCTTTCTTAGAAGCTCTCCTGGTACTGGCAGCCAGTGGCTCAAGGAGCACCACTTTTAGTAGCAATATATTTTTTGTAACTTCTTGTATGTCATAAGTCAGTTGCTTGCCCATTTTCTGGAAATTGATAAGGAATGAATTGAAACAGTTAAGTATCCTGAAATAAAAATCCAAGCAAATCTGCTAAATATTTTTCTAAATGTGACATGTTGGCAGTTCAGCTTAGTCTTGGTGCACTTTTACAGAAATATAATACTTATTGTGTTTGTCTAAAGGGTTTTCATACAAGACAAAAGAAAGAAGCTTCCCTTGGCAATGGAGAAAGAAAAAAGGACTGGCATGACAGAGATGTTATAAGGAGAGACTTACAACGAACAGGTAAAGATACTAACTCATTCAATCTTCATAATATACTGTATTTCAAGATTCAGAAAACAGAAGGGGAAATGGTTGACAGCATCGAATATCAAGGAAATATGTAGCTCATGTAGTTCAATATAAATTATGGTTATCACACTACATAAGAAACCCATTGCAGTTGATTCTTAAAAGTGTATTTAAATAGAAAAGTTATTGTTATCAGCAGAAGACAAATGAGGAGACATACATCGTAGTCTCTCTTGGGAAGGAGTTCCAAAGTCTAGGAGGAAGTCCTTGAGGAAGGTTCTCTCACATTCCTAATGAGTTTTGTTTTTATATCCAAAAGCTTGCAGGTGCAATCGCTTGTTCTGAGAAAAAGTCATGCCCTGCGAGACATGGAAATGGAAAATGGGGAGATTACCTGAGCAGCTACTTTTGTATGCTGTTTCCCCTGAAACCTCCCACCCCCCAGGTACCCTTAATGGGTACCAGCATGTGACAAGGGAGTGTTCTTAAGTGCAAAATCCCCAGAAAGATGAACTAAATATAAAAAGCAGGAGGAAAAGTGCTGATTTGTGTCAAGCAGATTTGTGAGTAGTACAGCTGTTTTAAGGCAAGTTGAAGTAAACAGACATGTGCATAGGGCACCCATGCAGTGTCTCCTTGCTCTAGTTGAGGCATGTCCAAAGCCCAGCCTGGGGGCCAAATGTGGCCCCTGTTCAAATTTCCACCAGCGCTCTCTCTCCAGGCCTCCCTCCCTTGACTTCCTTCCTCTCTTCCTCCCTCCCTCCCTCTCCCCCCTCCCTCCTTTCCTTCCTTTCCTCCTTCATTTGTGGGGATCAGGGCCCTGGAAAAGGTGGGCTCCTTAGGAGGAGAGAGAGATAGTGGCGTCTAGCATCTCTTCACCCTGATTGAGCATCACCTTCTTGGGTGGCTCTGGCCTCGGGCATCCCGTCCAGTGACTCCCCCCCCCCTTCCCCCACAACTTTTTCTTTATTTCTTTTCAGAGGAAGGCTCCCCAATTGCCCTGCTTGCCCCAGGAACTTGCTGCTGCTGCCACTGCCACCACTGCATGGCCAGAAATGATGGCCCCTGTAGGCCGAGTACCTGCCTAGCTTCCCTTCCTCCCTCCCTCTCCGCTCCATCTTAATCCTGCGGCACCTCCTTGCGTTTTCCAAAAAGGCTGCCCTTCACTGCGGTTCCTCCCTTTGGAAGAAAAAGGAAGAGCCAGGCGTCATGTATAAGCCCCCCGCCGCAATCAAAACCTCTACACTACACATTTTTCCACTACAAATAAGACATATGTAATGTGCATAGGAATGTGTTCATTTTTTTTCAAACTATAGTCTGGCCTTGCAACAAGCTGAGGGACCGTGAACTGGCCCTTGGTTTTAAAAGTTTGGACACCCCTGCTCTAGTTCATCCAGCGGGAAGCTGGCCTGACAGTGACTGAGCTACATGCTGGTGGAAGACAGCAGTACATCTATTCTTCGCTGGAGCCTTAGAAGAAGAAGAAAAGATATGGCAAAATTTCCAAAAGCCTCGGCAAGTGAGCTGTGTGACCCTGATTTTGGAAGCCTTTTGCCTCACACAGTAACACCCATTAGGAAGAGTTTTTAGTGAGGGTGACAGCAGCATCTTCACTGGTACTTTTGTGCCAGAGGTCCAAGTGGCAAAAGAAGCAGATGATCAGCTAGATGTAGTCAGTTATAAGGAAGCTGAATATTAGCAAATAATTTCCAGTGGTAAATAATGGAATAATTAGCGACAAATAGAAAAACTTCCCACTATTTAAACAAGTCAGTGTGGGGCCAACTTCTCTCAGGGGGAAAAGTTCATGCTGTCTAAGTGAATAACCTCAAACTGTTTCTGTAGTTCATTTCACAATAAAAATGCATGAAAAGGTAGGTCTTAAAATGGAAATGCCATTGAAAATTGCATGAACAATGAAATACATAAGTCATTTGTAAACTGGAATAATTCTAGTGAGTCTGCATTAGTGAGCCTTTTCAAAATGATAGAATTGCATTGCCCACAATTCTTAAAACAGCATTCTTAAAACTGTCATCTTTCTTTGAGACTGATTGACTGTTTAACCATTTGGGGCTGTTATGAAACCATATTGTACCACTGATGACTGGTGCCATAATTAGCATTGCCTAGAGCTGTGAGGAAAAAGAGATCTGGCTTCTTGAGGTTTAAATGTGGGTGGCTGGATGAGTAATCTTTCTTCATTTAGGAAGTGATACTAATGATTTCATTTGACTTACTTTGTACTTGTAGGAAATGGAGAACAAGGAAAACCATATCCTATGACAGATGCTGAGCGAGTTGATCAGGCATACCGGGAAAATGGCTTTAATATTTTTGTGAGTGACAAAATTTCTCTCAATCGCTCTCTACCAGATATACGACATCCAAAGTAAGTATGAATGTCCTTATTACTAGAATTTGTTTTTTATGTTCCCCCTGTAATGTTAGTTCAGCCAGCATAGACCTTAATGGCCCCCATATCCTTAATGTAGACCAGGGGTCCTCAAACTTTTTAAGTGGAGGGCCGATTCATGGTCCCTCAGATTGTTGAGGGGCCGAATTATCATTTGAAAAAAAAAATGAACCAATTCCTATGCTGACTGCACATGTCTTATTTGTAGTGCAAAAAAAACCCAACAACAACAACAACCACCCAGCAACAATTATTTATTTATTTATTTATTTACTACATTTATACCCCACCCTCTCTCACCCCGAAGGGGGGACAGAGCGGCTTACAAGTGGTATGTACATACAATATATGATATTATTAGCATAGCACAATATTAGCATTATATAATACTATATTATACTATACCATTATACCTTAATATTATTAGTAATATTACATTTAATATATAATATATAATTAATATTATCATATTATACAATATTATTATATTGTATTATTATTATTATTAGCTGCCCTGAGTCCCCTATTGGGTGAGAAGGGTGGAGTAGAAATACTATAACAAATAAATAAATAAATATTATATTGTATTACATTATAATATTATTATCAATATTATATGTATACACAATATATTATATTATTACCATATCATTCATTTACAATATTAGCAAATGAAAGAACAATACAATATTTAAAAATAAAAATAATTTTAACCAACATACTGTAAAGTTATCAGGATTGCAATGGGAAGTGTGGACCTGCTTCTGGCCAATAAGATAATCAAGTAGGATTGTTGTTGTTGTGCCTTCAAGTCATTTCAGACTTTGGATGAGCCTAAGTCTAAAACTGAGGGCGGGGGCCAGGTAAATGGCCTTGGAGGGCCGCATCCGGCCCCCGGACCTTAGTTTGGGGACCCCTGATGTAGACAGTGTTATCTAATGCTACCTTTGGAACTCTTTAGAAGTTGTAACAAAGAATCAAGAAGTTGATTCCTTTTACAAAGCAAAGCAACAATAGAATACACATATACATGCATGTTTTGACTGATGTTTTGCTTTGTATGTATTTTGGACCTTTTTAGAGCTGAAAGAAGCTAGTGCTCTTTCATAGACTCTGAGAGATTTGTTTCTTTTACCTGATATGAGCCATTGGAAATAATCCTGTCTTTCATTCATTGATTGAATACACACTAGTCATCAGTTGAAAATTTAATATTTAGCTCTGTGTGAGTAAGTGTGCCTATTTGTCTACAGTTTGCTTTTGGTATCATATGTTCTATGTCCTAAAGCAATGGCATTATCTTTCAGTTTATTTGCAAACTCAGTTCAGGATGCTGGTTTTGACTGTGTGTGTGTGTATGTGCATGAGGGTTTTTTTTTTCCAAGTAACTTGGCGACTTATGGCATCCCCATAAATTTCATAGGATTTTCTTAAGCAAGGAAACTCAGAGATGGTTTTTCCAGTTCCTTTCTCTGAAATATAGCCTACTGCACTTCATATTTATTAGTGGTCTCCCATCCAGGAGACCAGTGGTAACCCTGCTTTAACCTCCAAAATCAGACAAGATCTGGTGCCTTTGAGATAATTAGGAAGGCCAGCATTTAGCTACTTTTAAGATTAAAAAAAGTGATTAACAATTGTAGTAGTAGCATTTCATGCTTTATGATGGAGCTAGTAACTGTGTTCTTCCATCTTCTAGTTGCAATAGCAAACTATACCTGGAAAAGCTCCCCAACACCAGTGTAATAATTCCATTCCACAATGAAGGATGGTCATCGCTTCTCAGAACAGTGCACAGTGTTCTTAACCGCTCTCCACCTGAACTGATAGCTGAAATTGTGCTAGTGGATGATTTCAGTGACAGAGGTATGTTCATTGTATGATTTGTCCAAATAGATGTGTATGACTAAACAAGACACACATATTACACAGCAAGTTTGCACATACACAGAGAAAAAAATTAAAATGAGTATTTTTAAATAGCTTCTGTGGTGCTTTCAAGCAATTCAAGAGATGGAATCGGACTGTCCTCCTTTGGTAGAGATTATATATACCTTTTTAAGGTTTTTGTAATGTGTTTTAACAATGCTATTAATGGATCTGTATGTATTGTTTTGTTTTATGATTGCATTTTTGGGCATTAAATTTTGCCAATTTTTGTAAGCCGCCCTGAGTCCCCTCGGGTGAGAAGGGCAGGGTATAAATGTAAATAAATTAAAAAAATAGAGTGTTCCATAGTCAGGGGTCTGCTACAGAAAAAGCCCTGTCCTGTGCAACCTAGCTTCAGTTCTGCAAACTACATTATGTAGGAAAATATCATATGTGTTCAGATATGGTGGTTAAAAGGCTAAATTTGGTTTAAATAATCTGTGAATACTGTATTGAAATATGTTTTTACCCTAACTGTCCCCTCGTTCTAGTTTAAGATGAAAATAAGTGGCTGACTAACTTAGCAAAAATAATTTCTATTCCTTTTAGCTATATAGTTTAATAAACACACACATGGGATGGTGTGGAAGATGTTAACATTTAGATTTCATGTATCTATGAAAAAACATCTCTTATTTTAACTTTTGGATCTGTTAAGGCCATCTGAACAAATATTTTATAGGTAGTTTATGCTGAGATCACTTTCCATCCAGCCAAATATTGTCTCCTCTTCCTAAGTTCTTTAGTAGGGATCTTTGAGTCCAGCATCTGTAAACAGATCATTCAACTGATCATTTAAACTGAAGATGACAGGGACTGAATTTGGGGACTTCTTTGTGCAAAGCATGAAGCTCTGCAACTGAGCTACATTCCGCCCCCTAATTCTCACAGTTGTGTGAATATAACTGTGCATTTAATTAAATGTGATTGCATATGTAACTGAATTAATGGGAAAACAGCCTTCCACACGGACAATCTTTTGAATGAGCTAGCCTTCAGCATTTCCCTAGCATTATAACTGATTTTTCAACTGCCTTGAAAGATGTGCTCAGGAGTAAAAAAAAAAATGTCTTTGATGCTTTAACTCAAGTCCAGGTTATTTGAAAGACCATATTCTCCTTTATGAACCTGCCCATATCTTGAGATCTACTGGATAGGCCCTTCTCTCTGACCCACACCCCTCACTGGTGGAAGAGGGCCTTCTCAGTTTCTGCCTGGGGCTCTAGAAATCCCTTCCCTAAGTGGTTAGACTGCCACCCTCCCTTCTTTCTTTTCATAAACAGATGAAGACTTTTCTGTTTCTACAGAACAGAACCAATTGCGTTTTCAATTAATTAATAAATCAACATCCAAATGCTAATAAAACTGTCAAGTTATTACAATACTGAGCAGTAATTTACTCCACTTTCATGTAGTTATGTTCTGATGTTAAAATAAGCTATCAGAAGTAGTTAGTAATACAGAAAAGCATTGTCTCAGCCCAGTGCCAAGAAATATATCTAACAAGTTACTGTTCTAAAATCTGATGAAGATATTACTAAATTCTCCCTAACAACTGCAAAAATAATTTGCATGCTTGAGAAAGTTGGTTGAGTCATTCTAACCAGCTCACAGGAGTATAATTAACATTCTGTAAGTCAAGACCTAAAAGAGTTTAATTTAGATCAAATTAAAGAATAATGGTTGAAATTAAAACACAAAGCTATATATTCATGGAAAGCTCCAACAACTAAACAGTAGGGATTCTGAACCAGGTTTTCTATTAAGGCTTTCTGATTGCTGTTTTTGTTCTAATGCTGTTCTGTTTTCAGTAAATCAGATACAGACTGTTTTACACTGGTACACTGTTACTTCACTTCAAAATAATTTTTAAATAGGAGATGTTCCTCATTTTTTGGACATATAGGACATTGTGGTGTGCCAATGCATGACCATCCTTGACTGACTGTGTCCAGTTCTGGTTCTGGTAAGAAAAGTGGCAGAACTAGCCATCAAAATGATCAACAGGCTAGAACAGGCATTGTCAAACTTCAACCCTCCAGGTGTTTTGGGTTTCAGTAGGCTGTTAGGAATTGTGGGAGTTGAAGTCCAAAGTACCTGGAAAGCCGAAGTTTGCCCTTGCCTGGGTTAGAACCACATTCTTATAGGGTACATTTCTTTAAAGAGCAGGGACAATAGAGCAGTATTTAAAGTTGTGTTGGATGTAAATAATTGAATTCCTTAGGGTGTGGACAGTAAATATGGGAGGAAATGCCACCTTTGATAACCTGGGCCTTAAGGGCAAGTGAAGCACCACAATTTGGAGTTAAGTGTGGAGGAGTAACTATTGTGGATGGCAAATGCTGCCATAATATGATTGTATTAGCCAGTTCAATTAATCATCTAACTTCCTAGTTTTGAACTAACTGAAGTTGAATAATTCCAGCAAGAAACTACTGCATTCCAACTACCTCAGTTGCAGAGAATAATTCTCTCCAGGTAGGTTTGTACTTGGTAAGCGGATAAAAGGAGCTCTCAGCTACCAAAGACATTTATACCTCTAGTGGTAAATAATAGATCCAAAATACCCGGAAACTATTAATCTGTTTCTTTATGGGGAATTCAAGAGTATCCAGGGACTATGAGTATTATGTTGCGCATAAGCAGATATCAGTCAGGTCCAATGCAAAAGACACACAAACAAGAGGAAAAGGAACAAAAATCTTTACTCTTGTCAGCGGAGATACAAAATCAAATAGCTCAACAAACTTACAGTCCTAGTAAGTAGCACAGAGTAGGTTTTCTTCATCCAAATAAAGGAGTAGAACATAAAACAACCAAATAGCTATTCCATCATAGCAAGGAGCATTGCTGTTAAGTCATTGTTAATTCAGCATCTCCAAACTCTATTCTAACATCCATACAATTATACCCCACCGGGTGTGGTACAAACTTGCTTGATGACCTACATCAGCAGCTGCTCATTATAATTAACATAAGGTTTTCTTTAACACACACATACATGATCCTGTTACTACTTACTGTAACATATTATTCTTCCCTCCAGAAAGCAGTGAATTTAACTAGATGGGTAAGGCACAAATACTGTTTTTTCAACCTGTCTGGATTGGGTCTCTCTTTTTGGTCTTTATCCTGGTCATTACTCTGCCCCAGCATTAGTCCCGAATATCCATTTGCCTCATCTGTATAAAATGAAAAGATGAATCCCCCACATATTTGTGACACTCCCACTTACACCTGCAGTTAAATTTCCCCAGAGATTTCATACAAGTGTTGAAAAACATGGGCAATGTTGCAAGACAGACCCCTTAAAGTGCCAGACCAGTTTTTAGTAAAAGTAGAGTTTTAGTTTACAACAAAAAGAGCCCAAAAACAAATTCAAAAAGGCTCGAAACACTTAATTTCAGTGTGAAGCACAGTATTTCCCACAGTTAAAGCAAAACCCCAAACCCTGGAAAATAACCCTGATTTAACTAGAGTATAATCCGGATGGAACTCCAAATTTTGCAAAACAACAGAAAAAGCTCTCCAATTCACAGCAGGACGCCAGCAGGCAGGAAGAGACGAACAGCGGAGGGCCGAAGACATCTGGCGAAGTCAGTCAAACACAGTATCGTCGGCGTTGAATCCAATCCAGGTCAAAGCAGGAGAAGACAGCAAACACGAGAATCCAGTCCAGGTCAAAGCAGGAGAAGGCAGCAAACACAGGAATCCAGTCCAGGTCATACGCAGAGCCAAGGCGTAGAATGCAGCACGGCAGCTAATGCACAAGATCAACACAAGGCAGTCCAGAGAAAACCCTCACAGTTCCAACCCCCGTAGCCAAGAATAATCTGGATTAAATTTACGTCCACAGCAGTCTTCCCAAACACATCTTCCCAAACAGCTCTCAAGGACACACAAATACCCATCAACACCTTGCCGACTGCAAAGGGGCCCCATTTTCCAACCCCACTTTTATTCACAATTCCTCCTCAGAACTGGAATCAGACAACGCCCCTCCAGACCTCTTTTCAGCTGAAACCCCTTGCCGAGCCCTCCGCTCTGTCCATCTTTTATCCAAACTCATAACTCCCCAAGATTCAGCCGGATCCCCACTGTGCCAACCCTCGAACGTGTCGCTACTTGTGGGTTCTCTAAAGATGTCCTGGATCTCCTGCACCTTAGTCCAGTCCATTACCTCATCCTCTGAACTCGTCATCCCATCCTCCTGATTCTCAACCCCATCATCCTCCTCAACTGAGTCATTGTCAGTAGGCTCCGTAAGTCTCTCCCGGATCCGCTTTTCTTGTCGCTTCTCATCGGAGTCTTGCTCACAAGTAGTCTTTCTTCCCCTTCTAGTACTCCTAGTAGTATCACTACTCAAAGACACTATCACAACAGGAAAAGAACAGAGACCTATGGAGTTTAGTTTTGTTTCCGATAACTTCAGTAACAACATGATTATTCCTGGTGTTGTAGTAGAGCCTATGAGTAACGTTACAAACAGTAGTATGGGTGCCAGAAGGGGGAAAAGGATTACTCGGGAGCAGGAATCCGATGATGAGCAGCAGAGAAAGAAGATCCGGGACATACTTACAGCATCTACAGATGAGGAGTCGTTTGAGGGATTCTCTGGGGATGATAATGTTGCAGACAGTAGTATGGGTGTCAGAAGGGGGGGAAAGGGTTACTCGGGAGCAGGAATCTGATGATGAGCAGCACAGAAAGAGAATTCGGGACATACTTACAGCACCTACAGATGAAGAGTCGTTTAAGGGATTCTCCAACATTGTAATGGAAGATCTAAGAAACAACTATTTCTTTTTATTGTTCAGATATGCTGTGGAAACAGTTTTATCAAAGCTTGCAAATGTACTTATAAAAGGTTTTCTGATATTTCTGCACTTTTCTGATTTCAAGCACTTATTCTATCCTACCTGCTTCTTTTGTTGTTTTGCATTTAATACAGTTTCCAGTTTAAAAACATTACATCTGACTGACTAGATATATGTTAAATATCTAAATTGTAAAAAAAAAATGAGGAAAAAATGAACTATTAGAACTTATTAGAAATAGCTCCACGTTCTGGAAACATACTTCCAATGTTATAAAAAAGTAAGGATTCAAACAGACTAATACATACATTATTTATTTTGCATGCAGAACATCTTAGAAAACGCTTGGAGGACTATATGGCCCAGTTTACGAAAGTGCGGATTCTTCGAACCAAGAAGAGAGAAGGATTGATAAGGACCCGAATGCTGGGGGCTTCTGCCGCAATTGGAGATGTCATCACTTTCTTGGACTCCCACTGTGAGGCCAATGTGAACTGGTTGCCACCCCTTTTAGGTAAGGAGGCTATCTAATGCACATTCAAAAACCAGACCAATATTTGATTAATTAAGGAATAGTTGGTATCACTTTGACCTTTCTTAGGAGATACTGCAAAATGCCAAAAAGTAATGATCAACAATTAGTTAGAATACAGAGGTCCCTTGAATAGTGCCATCCAACTTGTCAGTCAACTAAAGTACTTGGACACAATTTTTAAAAATGTATTAAATTACAGTAAAAGGAAGTACCATAATAATTATATTACAGTTGAAAGTGAGAACTTACTCCAAACATATTTTTAGAAAAGATACACTCGGGCTGTGGCCCAGCTGCTTAGTAGCCTGCTGCAATAAATCACTACTGACAGAGAGGTTGTGAGTTCAAAGCCGGAGTCGGATTGAATGCCCAACTTAAATAGCCCCAGCTCATTGTTTACTTAAGCAACCCGAAAGACAGTTGCATCTGTCAAGTAGGAAAATTTAGGGACCGCTTATGCAGGGAGTCTAACTGATTTACAACACCATAAAAACATCCAGCAGCGTGCATGCCAGATGAGGAAGTACTCCATCAAAAGAACTCGTTGTGGATGATGAAGCAGCAGCTCCTCCTGTGGCCGGAATTGAGCATACCCTCACAAAGCTAGAAGCTGGCAAGTTAAATAGCCTCTGTGTCTGTCTGAGTGTCGTTTGTCTAAAGGCATTGAATGTTTGCTATATATATGTAAATACTGTAAATAATTAAATAAATAAATTGAATAGCAGGCAACTTTATTATACTTTAGTTTGTCGGGTAGCAAGATTACTATATACAGGTAGTCCCCAAGTTATATACAAGATAGGTTCTGTAGGTTCATTCTTAAATTGAATTTGTATGTAAGTCGGAATATGTCCAGCATGTGCTGCTAGCGGGCACGCAAGGGGAGCACAGCAGCGGCAAAAAGTGCACTCTTTGTAATTTGCCCAAAAATGTTGCACATTATAGTTCCTGTGTGATTAGTTTGAAAACAAAAGTGTTAGAACATTGACGCTTTCAAACAACGGAAATGAAAACCAGAGAAATAGATAACCCTTCCCTCAAGAAGCCTCTCATGTTTATCCTACCTCAGCTTCCTTGAGGTTTATTTATGCTGTTGAATGAATGCAGTTTGGCACCACTTGAATAGCCCTGGTACATTGCTATGGAATCATGGGACCTGTAGTTCGACAAAGTCTTTAGCCTTCTCTGGCAAAGAATGCTGCTGCGTCACCAAACTACAAATCCCAGGATTGCATATTATTGAACCAGGACAATTAAAAGTGGTGAAAAGATATCAATAGACAGAAAAAGGAAAAGAGAGATTGATAGGAACAAAAAGGGAAGGGAGTTTGGAGACATATAAATAGGAAAAAAGAGGAAACAGGGCTTGGAGAGATACCAACAGACTTTGGCTTAGCACTAAGATTTCATGGCAGGGAGGGAGGAGAGAGGCCTGTTCATAACTATGAGTCATACAAATGTTGATAACTCGGGGACTGCCTATAATATGTTGGCTTTTCAAGAAGGTATGTTCCTTTACCTGTACAATCCAGTCTTGATGTTAAAGATAAAAAAATTATAGTTTTCGTTATTTTGCCAGGATGAATTATGCTGCTTTATCTGAATTAGTTTCTACCTGAATCTGGCAAAGAGAACACATTATTTCTGTGTGGTGTTCTGCCTTATTGAAATAGTTGTGACCCTTTGCAAGAAAAAGGAAGAAAGAAGAAAGGCTGACTACCAGATAATTTTTTAAAATGAGTTTACATATTTGACGGTGTCTGTTTTGTATGCTTGTTACTGTACATTAGTCTGCATTTTAAGGAAAAATGGGAATTGTTCCTATTAAACACCAAACACATAGGTGGTTAAACAGAATGGAAAATATTTTTAGATATGGCTTCTTTGAAGACATTTGAATAGCAGAAGCCTGGATTTACACTGATTATTTGAGGTGTAGTGCATGAAAGTAGCCTTCCCTTGCTGCTTGGATCTCATTGTCTTCGTACTATTGGCTAGTAACAACACTGCTGCCACAAAAGACAGGATTCTCTTCCTGACTAATTGCTGGAACCACAGATACCCTTTCAATGTTTATCCCTCTTAGGAACTCTCCGTCTGCTATTACACAAAGATTTCAAGCCTTCTTTTTTGCCTACTTGTCCTCTGCCATTCTTGGCACTTATTCTTATATCAATATTTTGCCTCAGTCCTAAATGCTGTTTTCTCACTGATCACTTGAGTTCCACGTCTCCTTTAACCTGTTTAATTTCCTTTTCAGTGTATTTCTTTTTTCTTTCATTTCATTCAGCCTCTCTAGCATTAGTGTTTCCCCTCTACATTTCTCACATACAGGTTTTATCTACGTTTTTATGAATGCAGGCTAAACTACCATTCCCCTTCTTTGCAGTAGCATCACACTTCTGGCTTATGCTCAATACATGATCAACTGCTTTTATTCTACAGACCAACCCCTTTGGTTAGGATCAAGTCAATAGTTACTGATCCCTTTGTTCCCTCCTCTAAACATCTGTAAAGCATATCAATAATGTGTTGGAGAGCTTGTGGTTAGGAGACCTACTCTTCCAGCAGTTGTCGCAGTAATTGAAGTTCTTATTTCTTGGAGGTTTTGACACTTGTTTCAGAAAAGCATCATCCACCACCTCACCTTAGTTTTGTGACCTCCCTCCAAGGCAATCTATTCCATTGGCAAGTGCCTCCTGATTTCTAGGTAGAATCCTGTGTAATGTGTGTTTTCTGTGAGAGAAAAATAGACAAAAACAAAGCACCTCAGAGCTACTATATAGTGTACTATACTGAATCTTGAGTTTAGAATCATGTTGTATCTTGAGCTTGGCATCATTCTCTGAGGTGCTTTATTTCCACTGTAGATGTATCCTTTTGTCACAGATGAAAGAAGCAGCAAGTACAAACTTAACACGTTTTTCTTTACTCATCAGACCGCATTGCTCGAAATCGCAAGACTATTGTTTGCCCAATGATTGATGTAATCGACCATGACCACTTTGGCTATGAAACACAAGCTGGAGATGCAATGCGAGGAGCATTTGATTGGGAGATGTATTACAAGCGAATTCCAATTCCTCCTGAATTACAGAAACCGGATCCCAGTGACCCTTTTGAGTAAGTTCGTGAAACAAAGTGTGAATAGGTGTTTAACAAGCTGGGCTGTTACTGAGATGGCAGACTCTTGTTATGGGTACTTTCAAACCAATATAAACTATTTTGGAACAGTTTAGATCAGAATTCCTTTCAGGAGGGATGTTTGTTTATAGAACAGACATACTGTAATAGCATTACTATTCACTAGAACAAACAAAAAATAAACTCAGGAAACCAATGTAATAAAGCACTTCATAATTTAAATGAATGATTTCCAAATAATAAAAAATTAAGAGCACCTAACAAAATATTCAGTTGAAATTTGTGCAAAATGAACAAAATTTGCATTTGATGGCATATCAACCCTGGGGGGGGGGGGGGGGGGAATCAAGACTCCACCTGAAGAAGGTGTCATTACATTCTTTTCATACGGAGAGTTTGAAGGCTCTTCTTCATATCTCATCAAGGCACTGTGAAAGCAGAAAAAGTCCAGATTAATTTCACAAGAAACATCACTGAGTGCTCTCTTGCACAAGTATATCAGTGAAATAATCTATTGAACTTTGAAACATCTTAAGTATAGGAAGAAAACTCAGATGGATAAATCGCTCATAATTAAACAGTTTGTATATTAGTCAAGCTGTTTTTAAATTTTTTAGTTATTATAGTTAAGAGCACAAATACTTCTCTGATGTGCAACAAGTTCTTGGGTCACATGTGGCTCAAAATGCTGCATCATAAAACTGAAGATTCAGCCATTACATTCATAGGAATTATGAGATCATGTTGTATTCAGGGTGCCTTGCCAAATAGACCAGTCAGGGAGGGGGCGTATTTAACATAGGTTATTAGAGATTTCTGTATCAATTCTGTTGATTCATGATGCACAATGGAGTTGAATAATTTAAGATGGGAGCTCTGCCAAGTTCTCCTGGTTTCCATAGCATAAAGAAAATGGTTTATATAACCACATTGAAGAAATTGCCAGCAGCACTAACATGAAATGATGGAAAAAACATTAAAATTGAAATATAATGTTGGCAATGTAATTCATCTATGTCTGTAGACCTAACAGTTGGAGTAGTGTACCCACATGTGTGTAATATAGAGTCTGATTTTACCCAAGGTCTCCTGTAATGGCTGGAGGACTGTTTGCAGTTGATAGAAAATGGTTCTGGGAGCTAGGAGGATATGATGCCGGCCTGGAGATATGGGGAGGAGAACAGTATGAAATATCTTTTAAGGTGAGCTATGTTTGTCTGAAATCTTTAATCTGAAAAAGATACTGTAACATTCGTGTCAAGAGTCAGACGCCAGTTAACATACAAAACAAAGTTTATTCCGAAGATAAGCCAAAAAATAACATAAACACAGGAAATATCCTTGAAACACTTCACTTTTCAGTGTTTTGAGAGTAGATTGAACAATAATAACTCAAAAACGAGCCACGCTAATTTCCCATGCTGGCATTCAATAAAAAACTAAATAACGCTTAAATTCAGCTTTGGGAAACAAATAGAGTTAATTGCTGGAAAATAAACAAACTAGAAAAGCAGTAAAGCTGCTTCCACGGTGCAGATAAGCCGAGAGCCTCAAAGGGATGATGAATAGCCGTCGTCAGAAGAATCCAAGGTCAGGTCGGGAGGCAGCAGAAATTCCGAAAGACAAACCAATAGTCAGAAGCCGGGAGTAGCCGTCAGTCAGGGTGTAGACAGAAGCCAGGTCAAATTCAATCCAAAGTCCAAAGAGGGTGCAGTCATCCAAAACAGGTCCACGATAAGACACAGCGAGAGCCAAGCTAGATGATATCAGCAGATTCAAATCATAGTCCAAGTTCAGTCTTCATGGAAACACAGAGATCCCAATGGCGCCTCAGCAACACCTTGCCACACGCAAAGTGCAGTGGCCAAACATTCCCATTTTATTCCCCTTCCTCCTGGGTGACCAAACACTCACACCCAAACACCAGGTGTCCCAAATCTACTCAGAGTCTGAACTCCACACAGCTAGAGCTCGTGGATCTGGAGTACCTAGCAATTCGTCGGAGTCCCAATCATCCTGCCCACACTTAGCCCCATGAACACTTAAAGAACCATCCTCCCTTCTCCAAGCATCCCAATTGGGATCAGCTCCTGCAGAAACCCCAGGTTCAGAAATATCCATAAGCCCCAAATCCCCAGACATCTCCGGTGGCTGTGCCCATTCAGTGCCTGCTTCCCCAGCCACCACCTGTTCCTCAGCATCCATCTCCCCATCTGAATCTTCCTCAGAAGATCCCCCATATAGCTCTCTAAGTCGCTTCCTGCGCAACTCCTCCAGTGAACCCTCATCACGAGGGTTTTTTCTTCCTCTTCGAATTCCATCACCATCAACCATAATCCCCGAAGGCGCAGTCACAACATTCGTATTTAGAGCTGAAGCGACAATTTCCAGTTTCTTGGTTTATCTTGTGTATATATTTGTAGAATCAAATGAATATGTTGCTGCAATGAATCAGAAATCTGGTTAAGAATCCAAAATTCTTTCAAGTTACATGGTTACTACTGGTTGTGGTTTAATGCTGTCTATCAAATTTGTAAACCATTGAAACATAGGTATTATTGTCTCATTATGTTTTTAGACAAAGAAACAGAAATTGATGACCTTTATTTGTCAAAATAACCAAGTGTAAGCTACCCCAAAACTGGTTGTATAATGAATTTATAAGTTAATATCACTTTATATAGGTTAGAACTAAGAGTGGTTAGTTCTCTGTATAAAGAATGCACATTTGATTTTAAAATATGTCTACACATTTTCAAATAGCAATTGTAAACTAAATGTGAAAAAATAGTGTAACCTGAAATAGTTGCTGAGTTATGGTTTGACATTTGAGTTCTGGGTTCTGGTTTACAGACAGAAATAGAGTTTTGAGTACAGTGTTCTCTCACTTATCCCGGGGGTTAGGTTCCAAGTCCACCCACAATAAGTGAAAATCCACAGAGTAGGGACACTAATATTTATTTTAATATTTATACATTATTTTAGTAGTTATACACTATTTTAAGTCTTTATCAACCAATCGTGTGTTGATAAACCGCCGCCTCCTCCCGTTGCCGCTTGGGCTCCTTTTCTTTCCTTTCGGCCTCTCCTTCCTCCCTTCTTTAGGCTATAAATTGTAATTTTTTATGATTTATAATAGTCGTTTAGAGTTTATTGAAAAACAGCAAAACAGCAAATCCGTGAAAAGTGAACCGCGAAGTAGTGAGGGAACACTGTACTACATCAGTCCTGAAGACTGATGTCCTTTCTCCAAACTGCTGAAATTTCTCCTTGCATCTTTGAATAAAATATTCAACTATTTGGGAGATTGTAGTTTCTAGAGAAAATGATATATTGTCATATTCCGAAAACTGTGTTAAGACACAGAGGTCAGAGTTACTCCTGAAATGGGAAATAATAGACATGGAGGTTGGGAGAAGAGCCCTTTGGTTGCTCCTTTTTATTGAAGGACTGTATGTTGCATGCAGCTAGCTTGTCTCTTCCCGCCACAAAGTTGTCTTCCAAGAAATAAAGTGTAAGCTGACCTGTAAAGATTTATCTATGAACCCAGTTGACTGCTATAGTTGAAAAATGTGAGAGAGCTTTGATGTTTTGTTCTTTGTCTCAAGCCAGTGGTTTTCAACCTGTGGGTCCCCAGATGTTTTGACCTTCAACTCCCAGAAATCCTAACAGCTGGTAAACTGTCTGGCATTCCTGGGAGTTGTAGGCCAAAACACTTGGGGACCCACAGGTTGAGAACCACTGTCTCAGACAGTAAAATATCTTGGATCAGTTACAGTAAGACAGTAGTTGGGCATATAATGAAAGTACTCTGAATCCAAAGGCAAAGGTTATATTAATAAACAACTTTGCTTGCCTTCATTTTAAAAGAGTATTCTTTTTGTAGTGCTTTCTGCTTGCTTTAAATTTACCTACTCTCGTTGTCCAGTGTCCACCAAAAATAAACCACCCTGATTCTACAGGACTCCAACAGAAAGCAACAAAAAATTGCCAACAGCAGCAGGGCTCTCACATGATATGAAAAAACATTCCTTGTTTTCAATTTTTCCCATTAGCTTTCCAAATCTGAACTACTAAATGATGTTGTAAAGACCCATCAAGCTATATTCATTTGGCAATTAACATACTGCAAATGGCACTTTCTTCCCATTGTTTATTCTACAAAAAATTGTAATAAAGACTTATTGGAGGTTTCTTGTTTCCCCTTTGAGATTACAGTTGGTTCATTTATCCTTTTAACTATTATGTGCAAAGAAAGAGCATAATAATATAATTCTCTGCAGGAGAGGGTAGTAACTGTATTCATTTTTTCCAGCTTGGACCTTTGCTAAAACGGTAGTCTCCAAGAGTGATGATAGTGTCTCTACAAGCTCTTTGTCTTTGAAATGCTTGATCTACAAGAAACAAGACTACTTCATTCATTTGTCTATTTTACACACTGTGTTTCAGAGTTTTATTTCAGGGCAGATATGATGACTTATGGTGGGTTAAATTGGGTCCAATTAATTCCACCAGAAGTTCTTTCCCCCTTGTATTGTGTGACAGAAACCAAAAGAGTGTATTTTCAGAGGTTGTGATAAATAGATGCATTCATGGATTTAATTATTCTGTTGAAATTATAAGGATAAAAGATTTCTTCAACAGAATGTTTCACGCCGTGAAACTTCAAGCAGTGTTAAAGCTCCATCTATAATGTAAAAGATACTGAGAATCTTGTCTCTAAATGAGCACAAAGAATTGACCCAGGGCATATTCCAGATAAATGCTCTCCAAATTTCACACACCAGATTTGCAACCCCCCTTTAACCAGCTTTTCTTCTTTGTTAATTTGTCCCAGATAACATTACTGCTGGGAATTGGTTTGGGAGCAGTAACATCAGCTTGTTGCAGTTCTAGAAAAAAACTAAGAAGAGTGCTGAAATGGGTGACATCCATTACCCCATCACTTACTACATGTGGGCTTGATCCTTGCCTTTCCTGGCTATTAATATGTCTACAAAGTACAGTGTTGGGATCTGTATCGAAAAAGCCCCCCCCCCCCAAAAAAAGCAAAAAGCCTAAACTTGTTGATTAAAGTACTGCTAAGGAAATCCTTGTTTTATCTACTCATTAACCTAATTTATTGCAGTCTGAAACAGGGCCTATGCTGAAGATCTTAAAATCTATGCAGGTCCATACACGAGGCAGCAATATTTCCAAAGTCCTGCACTCAAGCCATTTAAGGGTTTAATCAAAAGGCATCAAAAGGGTTTAATCTCATCTGATTGTGAAAGCAAAGTAGGTTAGTATACTGCCAACAAATAACAAGTGCTGTAGGCTATATTTGAGATGAAGGACTGGCAAAACTATATCTGAGGCCCCATCTTCACTGACTATATAGTCCAGTTTCTGAATGCCGATTATCTGCTTTAAATTGGATTATATGCATCTACACTGTTATATAATCCAGTTTAAAGCAGATACATGATTATATGGCAGTGTGTGTAGATGGGGCCTAAGTTATTTCTTGTCTAAGAAAATCCTATGAAATTCATGGGATCCCCATAGGTTTGCAGGCAACATGAAGACACACAGGCACACAGTTAAAAACCAGCATCTTTGGAAAGAAACTGGATGCCAATGCAGTTGATTTGCGGTAGAGAATAGATGTTACTTCAAAGCACAGAGCAGATAAACGAACTGAGTGCTACATTTTGTAAAAGGCATGGCTTTAAATCACTTTTCAAGGGCAGCTCATGAATAATTGCCATCAATTTGTTTTCATATTATGACTAGCACATAAATGAGAGGCCCCTCTGAAGCTGAGAGACTGACTTTCCAAAGGTCACCCAATGGGTTTCCAGGCCATCAAGGCCTGGGAGCTTCCAATTTGGATTTAGCCTTAGAAATCCTGCATGGTCTTGGCCAAGCCAGTCACTGAGTTGTCCAACACTTAAACCATTATTCCTCGCTGGCTCTCAACCACATTACTACAGAGACTAATTGAGAGACAACTAAAACATTGCCCATAAATCATGACTGCTATATTTGCTCACAGGTTTTTAATGAGGGGCTTCATTTATTGAGGCTTCTAAAGGACATTTGATAATTTAGGTTGAACACCCCTTATTCTAAAATACTCCAAAAATTTTCACATGAGTGGCTGAGATAGTGACATCTTTACTTTTTGATATTTCAATGTACACAATCTTTGTTTTATGTACAAAATTATTTGAAAAATTGGTACTGTTCAATTATCTGGATGGACTCCAAAAGGGAGTGCTAGATAGAGGATAGCCCATTTGGCGGGGGGGTGGGGGGGAAGGTTGAAGGAGGAAAACCATTTTCCCCATTTTGCTAGTTATTCTCTTTAGGCTTAGATCCAATCTTCCAAGATACTTCATTTTGTACATATATGCAAATCCAGGTATTCCAGAATCTGGGCGAGGGTGGGGAGATCCAAAACACTTCTAGTCCCTAATAGTCAATCTGTATTTGCCGAGTCACATGCTGTTTTCATACACTTGTACACTAAGAGTTTTTATTCTCCAGAATACCTGTTATAGGAGCAATATTGATTCTTTTTCAATAAGACCTCCCTTTGGTACACTTGATAATTTTATCTTTAATGTTTGCATTATATCCAGAACAAGTGGTAACCACATTGAACTTTCCAAGATCCCAACTTGGATCCATTTTTAAACCTCAGAATTATTTTGGTCAGCCCTAGTTAGTACTTGGATGGGAATCTGCCAACAAATACCAGCTGCTATAAGAACTGGTAAAGCTACCTCTGAGTTTTCTTTGCCTAAGAAAACTTTATGAAATAATGGGATCACCATAAGTTGACAGGTAATTTGATGGCACACACACACACACACACACACAGTTGAACTGTTGTGGAAACAATATAATGTTTGCAGCCGTATCTGAATTGCTTGGGGATGGGAGCCCTCTTTCCTGGACAGAAAAAATATCTGCACCAATAATTTCCCCTAAGTAAGATGGTGACTTCATCCATTTCATAGCTTTCATGGAAAAGCTATCCAAAAATAACATTTGATTCACTGAACTTCAAATTACTTTAAAAAATAACCCAATATTGTAAGACATACAGTATACAGCACGTCAAAACCAAAGAATCCGGTATATATTTAGCCTTAGAAACCTTGAATGGTCTATGGCAAAACCAGTCATTGTGTTCCTTTCTCATTTAAAAAAATAAGGCTCACAGTAGGGCAATTGGGAGGTATAAACTGTGAAGTCATGTTACCTATCCCTGCATGGAGAAGTCCAAGTAGAGTTTTGCTGTCTTACAGAACTGTGAACGTTCTTCCTTATCTGGCTGCTGTTATCTCAAGGAGATACAGTTTGACAGACATTTGCTATTTTTCTTCCCTCCAGTACTGTACTGGCTTTTTAATTTCTGCTTTCTTTTTCCAATGCAAAGGATGCATCGTTTCCACTGATCTCTTTAGAGATGAAAACTGATAATTTTCTTTATCCAGGTTGTAATGAATTCTGTCATCACACAAAGGGATTGCTAATAAAATGAATCAAAGCAGCAGTGGAAATGAATAGGAAGCCTGCCTTTGAATTTAGATTTATATTCAAGTGACACATCATCAGTTGAAAATATTGAGGAGGGATTTTAAGTACTAGTTAGGTGTGAGGGAAGAGAATTTATAGCACAGGTTACTTAGGTTCCTGATAGACTGTTTGGCAGGCAACTCCGGACAAAAGTTTTTATATTGTATGTTAATGAAATGAGCGAATCTATAATCAGGTTCCATCTTCCTTGACATTTGAGGAGGCTGTATATTAAAAATGGACCTTGGCGTCTTTGCAAGGAAGTTATCCTGTCACTGTGAGGCAAATAGGAAAACCCTACCCACTCTAGGAATAGACAGTTCACATGTGTAAGTATAAATCCCTTTTTCCAAAGCCATTTCTTGGAAGTTAGAAACAACCAAAATTCCCCACAAAATGCAGGTTCCCTATAATTCATCAGGATCCCTTCCTCCGTCCTCTTGTATGTGTATGATTAATGCACATCCACATGTTTTGTGTCCTGTTTTTGTAAAGGAAACTTATTGCATTGTTCCTTATCCTCTTTGCTTTTGGATTCACAGTTGTTCTAAATCAGCAGTTCAGGTACCACCGTCACAGTAACCTGGTTGCTAATGTGGTCTTTGTAAAGATGCAGTACTTATTTATCTAGCGTCTTAAAACAAAGTGGAATGTGTATGTGTGTGTGTGTAAATTATTTGTAAAAGCTTGAAGTAGTAAGTGTTTGATAGTATTATGACACAATGGAACTTGGATTCTGCTTTCTGTACAGTAGCTGAAATTACCGCCTCTGAGAATTCCTGCCTTTCCCCCTCTTTTGCTATAAAATGTGCCACCTTTCTCAACTCTAGATCCTAGCCTCACTTTTTTCAGCACTCCCTATTCATTAAATCTTTTGCACAGTGGGACTAGAATGGTTTGCTTATACAGTAGAACCCCACTCATCCGAGCCCTGCTCATCCGAGCCTCCATGCAATCCGAACAGATGAACAGGGAGGGCCGCAAAGGCGTGTGTGTTGCTAGGTAGATAGCAAGCTACCTAGCAACACTCACGGGGTGCTGGCGTGTGTGTTGCTAGGTAGATAGCAAGCTTCCTAGCAACACGCATGGGGTGCTCGCCCGTTGGGAGGTGCCCCCTGCATGTTGCTAGGTAGCTTGCTATCTACCTAGCAACATGTACGGCTGGCTCCTTCACCACGCCGGGCGCCGGTGCTGCCGGCCCCCGGCGTGACGAAGGAGCCGAGGCACGGACGGGTGGGTGGCCTCTCTGTTGGGACGCAGGCTGGATCGGGAGGTGCTTGCAGCGCCTCCCGATCCAGCCTGCGTCCCAACGGAGAGGAAGCCTGGTAATCCGAGTGATCCGGGTTGACCGAGCTGAGGTCCGCCCGTTTAACTCGGACTACCGGGGTTCTACTGTAATACTTATTAACATTTACTGGAAAATCTGTAAGGTAGTATACAAGGTAATATGATACTACAGCTGGATTACATAAAGTACATTATAAACATACTTTCAGCATCTGTATAATTATGAGCATGTTTGTCATTGGTATTGGACAACTTGGTTTGCTGCAATCAAGTTTTTACTAAAACCGTGTCTACCTAGATTTCCAGAAAGAGCATGGTTAATGTATTTGTGGAGGAAGATGAACACAAACTTCCTCCATAAACATTATAAAATAGGATTTTGCAAGTTTGTCAAACATTGTTACCCAAATATAAATCTTAATTAAAAACTAACTCACTGAAACTGCCCACTTTGCACTGAGCAACTGATTAAAAAGTGGAAGAAAAGTGCTCCCACCTGTCATAGCCATTACATAGCAGTTAATTTTTAGAGCTCTTATCAATAATAGCAATATTTTATTTTCTTCTGGGATGGCAAATCAAGTGCAACTCAATACTGTCTTTATTTAGCTGAATAAAAATTGGGGGAAACTATTTGGAGTTCTAGTAAGGCTCCATCAAGTAGTCTTAATAAAGCCTTTGTAGGGTCACTAAAATATTAGCCTTAAGAAAACATATCCAGATAGTCTTTAAAAAGAATTTTGAAGCCAGTCTGTTTACAAATGAGCATGCTGCTTTAGAACAAATCAAGTACATTATTATAGACCAACGTGCTTACATTCATTTTAAGCCTACTGGAATGCATGTATTCAACAGTAGCTTTCCTTCATCGACTTAGACTGGCAAACCCTATATCCATATTTAATCTAGGTATGAAAGGAAGTTCTTATAGAAAGTTGGCACAGAGTCAATGTC
Organism: Anolis carolinensis; assembly: GCF_035594765.1. Lineage (NCBI taxonomy): Eukaryota > Metazoa > Chordata > Lepidosauria > Squamata > Anolidae > Anolis > Anolis carolinensis. The sequence goes on along the minus strand of NC_085842.1, from coordinate 94,530,679 downwards.
TCTTGTAGGGCAAATACATTTTTGGGCCTCATTTGGATGTTAACTTGATCCTAATTCTGGAACTGGCTTTCTGTTAACAAATGCTCATTTTAATGCAGAATAAATATTTTAATCTGTTATGGTCTGTTGCTAATAGCAAATCTAGAGCACCATTTATGCACACTCAGTACTGGAAAACCACAATGCCTAGGAAGGACATGCATTTCAAAATCTGTTTTTCAGATGCTCTTGGAAGTTGATAATACTGTGTGAATCTACACAGAAAATGCATTTTCTAGTAAACTCAGGATACCTGTGCATTGATATTCTGTATTCTTAGAGCCATCTAGAACTAAACTTTTCATTGCTTTTTAATCTCATGCTCCAGTCATTTTGCTTTATTTCTTAGTGTTCAGTCTAGCAATGTCTTTGTGACACATGCTGACTTTGGCAGTTTCAGATATGTAAAACACAGAAAACTAACAGGGGTGTTGATAAGGTAAAATGCAGGTATGGTTAAAATGCAGTCACAAGATATGAACTGTTGCTGCCTTCTTGCTTGATAAGTCTGATTTCCATAAGATTTAAGAAAATTCTTATTTATCCTTCTGCTGTTTGCTACCCCATAGGTATGGATGTGTGGGGGTCGAATGGAAGACATCCCTTGTTCCCGTGTAGGCCATATCTACAGAAAATATGTCCCATATAAGGTTCCAACAGGAGTCAGCTTGGCAAGGGTAAGAACCATACTTATTATTTGTTCACTGAGTGCAAAGAGTGCAACTAAAAATCCATCCTTAGCTTGTGTTGTGCTAAAAGCAATCACCTGTTTGCATGGCAGGCCTGTCCCCACAGCATGGATACGTTAATAAGTGAATGAATCTTCCTTTGATTGCCAAGGCTTTTGAAATCAAATTGATCCTTGTTAGTTAATCAAGGGGGCTCCTCTGGTGGCACAGTAATGGTTTAAGATGTATATTTAAAAGATGATTGCCAAGGCTTTTGAAATCAAATGTATATTAAATGTATATTAATGTATATTAAAAAGCGCTGAGCTGCTGAACTTGCGGACCAAAAGGTGCCAGGTTCAAATCCCGGGAGCGGAATGAGCGCCCACTGTTAGCCCCAACTCCTGCCAACCTAGCAGTTCGAAAACATGCAAATGTGGGTAGATCAATAGGTACCGCTCCAGCAGGAAGATAACGGTGCTCCATGCAGTCATGCCGGCCACATGATCTTGGAGGTGTCTACAGACAATGCCAGCTCTTCGGCTTAGAAATGGAGATGAGCACCAACCTCCAGAGTCGGTCACATCTGGACTTAATGTCAGGGGAAAACCTTTACCTTTACTTTAGTTAATCAAGAAAGCCTGAAAATCTCAACCAACATATGCATAACTCATGGCATTGATATTTAATCTGCCTTTGTACAGCTAGAGGGGGCAATTGCCAGTTTACAGGATAACGGAAGGTTCTTCCTCTTTAGTTATGACTGTGCAATAATTTACATATTTCACCCATTATAGTAATTTCTATGTTAAAACTGATGGGCTTTTATTGGGTGTCCAAAGGTACATATTTTAAACATGGATAACTGCTCCCTCTGCTGGAAAAAGACAGTGACCAGAAAAAAATCTGATTTGAAGAGTTACTTTTTACTCTCTTAGTTACAAATGAGAACCTAAATTACCCATCCAGCTTTAAATTTAATTTTCTATTGATTAATTAGGTATGTCATTGTTGCTTTATGTCATCAAGTTGATGTCAATGTATGTCAATCTTGGGAACAAAACACCTCAATTTAAGAGCTAAATGTATTTAATCTTTGTAGGATTTGTATGATGTTGAATTTCTTTTTGGTAAATAATATCTATATAGATATATAAAATGATAAAGTTGTTTGCACAGTGACTATAACAACAAAACTAAACATCCCAGAAATACGAAACTTGGCAACACAACGCAAAAGCCTTGCCTCCCGGTTATAACAACACAACCACACCACAAAACCACAAACCAGACCCACAAAACTCACAATAATAATAATAACTTTAGTTTTATACCCCGCCCCATCTCCCCGAAGGGACTCGGGGCGGCTTACATGGGGCCTTGCCCGATAAAACAATCAAATATCAAAACACAGCAATAAAACAGTTATCCAATAAAAACATCAATTACAGTAAAAACAATAGTTAAAATCAACATAAAACATACAATATTAACACTGGAGACTAATTCATAGAACCCAGGCAAAGTGCAACATGTGCCGAAATGGGCCAGGTAATTTCACAGTTGAAATGGACAAAGTGCAATATAGCATTGGCAACACCTCGAGAATGGGGCTATTATAAAATGGGCAGATAGATCAGTCCGACACCAAATTAAGTATCAAAGGCCTTTTGAAAGAGCCAGGTTTTTAAGCTCCTACGGAAGGAGAGGAGGGTAGGGGCCTGCCTGATCTCTCTAGGGAGCGAGTTCCAAAGCCGGGGGGCCACGACGGAGAAGGCCCTCTCTCTCGTCCCCACCAACTGCGACTGCGAGGGTGGTGGGAGCGAGAGAAGGGCCTCCCCCAACGAGCGAAGAGAACGTGCGGGTTCGTAGGGGGAGATGCGGTCTCTAAGGTAGGTGGGTCCCAAACCGTTTAGGGCTTCGTAGGTGATAACCTGCACCTTGAATTGGGCCCGGAAAGTAAATGGGAGCCAGTGAAGCTCCTTAAACAGAGGCGTTGAACGCGCCCTGTAATTCGCTCCGGTTAGAAGCCAGGCTGCCGAACGCTGTACTAGTTGTAATTTCCGGGCCGTCTTCAAAGGCAGCCCCACGTAGAGCACATTGCAATAGTCCAGTCTAGAGGTAACTAAGGCATGGACCACCATGGTCAGATCAGACTTCTCGAGGTTTGGTCGCAGCTGGTGCACAAGTTTTAATTGTGCAAAGGCCCTCCCGGCCACGGCCGACACCTGAGCCTCAAGCGTCAGCTCCGAATCCAGGAGGACCCCCAAGCTGCGGACCTGCGCCTTCAGGGGGAGTGCGACCCCGTCAAGCACAGGTTGCCACCCAATACCCCGATCAGACGTACGACTGACCTGGAGGACCTCTGTCTTGTCGGGATTGAATCATAGAATCAGACAGTTAGGAGAGACCCCTAAAGGCCATCCAGTCTAACCCAACTCTGCCATTGGATGATACAATCCAAGTACTCCCAACAGATGGCCAGCCAGCCTCTGAATAATAATAAGAATAAGAATATCATACAATCCTAAGGTTAGCAGATACCCCTAAGGATCATCCAGTTCAACTTCCTTATATCATGCAGAAGGACATAATCCAACCACTCCTGACAGATGGCCATCCAATATCTGCACAATAATAATACACACCAAATCATAGCATCAGACAGTTAGGAGACACCCCTAAAGGCCATCCAGTCCAACCCAATTCTGCCATGCAGGACACAATCCAAGCACTCCCAACAGATGGCCACCCAGCCTCTCAATACTAATAATAATAATAATAACAACAACAACAACAACAACATACAGTCCTAAGGTTTGGAGTGACCCCTAAGGATCATCCAGCTCAACTTCCTTCTACCATGCAGGAGGACACAAGCCAAGCACTCCTGACAGATGGCCATCCAGCCTCTACATAATGATGATGATGATGATGATGATGATGATGATGATGATGATGATGATGATGATGATGATAATAGAAGCATAGAATCCAAGAGTTTGGAGAGACCCTAAGGGCCATCCAGCCCAACCCTTTCTACTATACAGCAGGACACAATCCAAGCATTCACAACACATGGACAACATATAAATACTATACAATACTACACAGGGACATAGACCCCCTCTACCATCACCACTTTCACAGTACGCAAACAACCAAATGCATACTAAACATAAAGACAACCATACAACAGACATTCAATACCACCACTACCTCAACAAGTTCTCACCAACACCACCAGACAACGCCACAGCAACGCGTGTGTCATAGACAGAACGCCAGTGAGTAAAGCAAAACTCAGTTTATTGAGATTACAAAACTAAAAATGCCCGTAGGAGACAAAAAACAGGGCAAACACTTGACTTCAGTGTGATAGGTAACAAAAAACAACTCAGATTGAGCTTAAACAACTCAAAGGGAAAAAACCGGGTTAAACAGAAGTATAATCCGGATTAAATCAAAAGTGCTTACTTCAGCCTGGCAAACAATGCAAACAAAGGAGGATCAACAGGAGTCAGAATGTAAACAACAGACTGGTAGCAGATTCCTCTCTGCTACTCAGAAACAGCAGGAGACTAAACCAGGCTTGTTTATTCCTCCCTGCAGCGAAGGAAAACGTGGTCGTAGTCAGGATTCAATTTAAGGTTCAACAGCCAACGATATCCAGGTCCAGGCTCAGCAGTCAGGGAAACGGCAGTCAGCAGGGTCCCAATCCGGTCCAGAGGTCAATAGCCAAACGTAGCCGTCTAGGAATCCAAAGGTCTCACCGATAAGCAGCAGAAGGGATAATCCAGAATCAAAGTCAGTCAGTCCAGCGTCAATCCAGTGTGAGTAGGTATTGCCCGTCAAAAAGACGACTGAGGTCCAAGCTATTGAGATTAAACACAAGTTGCACAGAGAAAAACCCCGCACAGTTCCTCCCGCCGTCGATGCCCAGTGTCCTTGGTAAACTTACGTATCCAGCAACGAATCACACCCGTCTTCAGGAAGTTCCCCAACAAAAGCCCAAGCGTCCGTCCAGATTACCTTGCCCAACGCAATTAGACATTGATCCCAAACCCCAATTTATCCCAGTTCAAGCTCATCATCGCTGTCAGCTGCCATCCCAATTCCAGGCGCCCCAAACTCATCATCCTCATCAGAGCTAAAGCACCTTTGACTACGCCCCACAGCATCCCCAGCTGTGGATCCCGCTCCATCCCTCCAGCCAGTCCATGGGTCTGATCCTGCAACCCGCCACTCACCTCCCATGCTTTCATTGCCTGTTTCCCCAACACCCAAATCCTCCCTCACACGAGTCCATTCCATGTCATCCTCCTCCGAGCTGGCCATCTCTTCCTCCAAACCCTCAGAAAAACCCTCAAATGAGTCCTCATCTGTCGGGTCTGTAAACAAATCCCGGAGTCGTTTTCGTTCACGCTCCTCGAAAGAGTCTGACTCTCGAGGAGTCTTATACCCCCTTCTTCTATTATCGGAGCCCAAAGGCTCAACCATAACAGCGTGGCCAGGCACAGCTAGTACAATATATTATATTATTTAAAATGATATAAAAATATTATATTATAAAACTGAGGACGGGGGTCAGGTAAATGACCTTGGAGGGCCGCATCTGGCCCCCGGGCCTTAGTTTGGGGACCCCTGATCTAACTTATCCAACCTTCATGACCACTACAACAACAACACCTACACAGGCAAAAAAAAAAAAGACTATTGTACCACAATAAAAATATAAACTCAGCAGAATCAGACATCAAGATTAACAACAAACCAAAGACAACAGAGATCTCAAGCAATTATCAATCAACACAAAAATTGAAAAAGGTAACAGACTTCAAATACTACTACTAATGTGAGTATAGAGAAGGGTGGAGGTCACAGTATAAATACAACCTAATGTAGACTGACCAACACCACCAGACTAAGCCATAGCAACACGTGGCCGGGCACAGCTAGTGCTATATATAGGGATGAACACATCCACATACAATGGTGAGATAAATACTTTTTCCATTGTCCAGTGCTTGGAGCTATATACTAGGCACATTTGTATATGTGGTTGTAGTTGTGCTGAGGTTGCAGTTCACAATATGTGGCCATATGATTCCCACTGATTTAGTGTACTCATTACTTTCTGTACTGGAAATTCTGTACTGGAAAGTCTCCTTCCCATGCAGGGCCCCAGATGTTTTCATTCTGTTTTCATTCCTCAAACTTGGTTGTGAACTCATGGCAAGGTAGTGTTCTGGTGTCTTGAACACACCAGATATGATTCCATGACAATATAGATGCCAAATATAGATAGTGAATATGAGCTAATATATGAAGGAATGGTCAAACTACTTTGCTATTTCATTTGTCAAACATGAACTTGCAAGGCAAATAGAATGTGTGTTTCCAACATGTGAAAAATTTAACACAAGAATTAAAGTATAATCTTGTTTTTCATGACTGGTTTAGAATTTCTGTATGGAATTGAATCATGCCTTTTTGTGGGAAAGAATAGAAAAGATGGCTTGATAACAGTATATGTGAAAAAGATATTGGAGTCTTGGACAAGTTGAATATGAGCCAACAGTGTGATGCAGCAGCTAAAAAGCCAATGTGATTTTGGGCTGCATCAAAAGTATAGTGTCTAAATCGAGGGAAGTCATGGTGCCTCTCTAGTTGGCTTTGGTTAGACCTCACCTGGAATACTGTTTCCAATTCTGGGCACCACAGTTCAAAAGAGATATTGATGAGCTGGAAGGTGTCAAGAGGAGGGCAACTAAAATTATCAAAGGTCTGAAGATCATGCCCCATGAGGAGTGTCTTCAAGAACTGGGCATTTTTAGCCTGCAGAAGATAAGGTTGAGCGGAGACATGATAGCCATGTTTACATATGTGAAAGGATGTCATAAGGAAGAGGGAGCAGGCTTGTTTTCTGTTGCCCTAGAAATCCCAGTGAGTTCAAATTACAGAAAAGGAGATTCCAGCTGAACAGTAGGAAGAACTTTCTGACTGTGAGTGCTATTCAGCAGTGGAAATCTCTGCCTAGAAGTGTGGTGGAAGCTTTTTCCTTGGAAGCTTTTAAACAGAGGCCAAATGGCCATCTTTCAGAGGTACTTCGATTGTGCTTTTCCTGCATGGCAGGGGGTTGGACTAGATGACCCACGTTGACTCTTCCAACTCTGTGATTCCATGATTCTAAGTTTAAGCATGATTCTCCCAAATTATGCTTAGCCCTGGGTTGCTGTGAGTCTTTCAGGTTGTATGGCCATATTCCAAAACCTCTGGAACATGGCATACAGCCCGAAAGACTCACAGCAACCCAATGATTCCGGCCATGAAAGCCTTTGACTATGCTTAGTCCTTCTTGAAATTATTTTTAGTGAACAGTACAATCCAGGAATGCTGGAAAGGACATGAAGGATAAGGAAGGTAGAAGGAAGACTTAGTGTAAGGAGAAAAAATGTCTTGTGAAACAGAAGATATTATTTTGTGCAGCATTCTAGAAATTTTTGAAGGTGGTTGACTAAACATTGCTTATCCATTTGTCAGCTAGAGAGAGATGGCATTTCAGATATAACTGGCATTGGGCACAGAAAATGCAGCCTGTGAAAACAAGAACACATTTGGACCATGCATTTCATTGAATTCCTTGAGATTTCAGGGACCTTCCAGAATAGTACAGTGTGTCCTTAGTATCCACTGGGATTTGGTTCCATTACCACCACCACTCTGTGGATACCAAAATGCATGCATGCTAAAGTCCTATTACTTAACCTTTATTTACAATGGCAAGATCAAGGTGGGATTTCTGGATTTTTTTTTCTGAGAATATTTTCAAACCATGGATACAGAATCTGTGGATATAGAGAGCTGGCTGTACAAATAACATTGACAGTGTGCCCTGTAATCTAAAATCCAAGTTTAAGAATTCTGTCATTTAATGCATATGTCATAATGTCATTTAAGGCAGCTAGTATTCTTGTTTTATAGAGAAATTATTATTATTATTATTATTATTATTATTATTATTATTATTATTATTATTATTATTATTATTATTATTAAATGCATGATGAGCCTCTTACATTTCTAATAATCTATTACCGTGTTTCCCCGAAAATAAGACCTCCCCAAAGAATAAGACCTAGCAGGGTTTTGGGGGGATTGCCAAATATAAGGCCTCCCCTGAAAGTAAGACCTAGCAACTAAGGCTGCAGCAGAGTTCCATTGGGAAGCATGGCTGCCGGGCAGAACCAGCACTCATACACACACCGGAGGGAGGGAGGGAAAGTGCTTGCTTTCTGTGCCTCCCTCCCTCCCTGCCTGCCTTTCCTTGCCTGTCCCCCAGCCGAGGCTTGAAAAACCTTCCGTGGCTGCTACTGCGCTGCCGTTTCTTCCTTCCTTCCGTCTCCCTCCTGGCCATGCTGCCTTGCTTCCCAGAGGCTTCTGATTGGCTCCTGGAGCCAGGGCAAGGGAGGGTGGGAGGGAGGGAAGGAAGAGGGCTTTCGTCCTGCTGCTTTCGCTCCTTAAAGGTACAGGACGCATTGGGATTCTCCTCTCATCTTCCTATCCTATGCCATGAAACTGATTATTTTATACTATTATTCTATTGCCATATTATTATCATCATATTCTGTTACTATTATTATATCCCATTATTATATTATCCTATTAATATATTTTAAATCATTATATTATATTTTTCTATTATTATTATTATATCATTATATTATTATTCTATTATTATTCTATTATATTTTCATATTATTATATTATTATTCTGTTATTATTAAATTCCATTTTATATTACCCTATTAATATATTTTATATCATTATATTCTATACTATTATTCTATTATATTATCATATTATTATTTTATTATTATTAGCATATTCTGTTATTATTATTTTATTCCATTTTATATTATCCTATTAATATATTTTATATCATTCTATTCCATTCTATTATTCTATTATATTATCCTATTATTATTATATTATTATGCTATTCTGTTATTATATCCCATTATTATATTACCCTATTAATACCATATTATTATCATTTTCTGTTATTATTATATCCTATATTATATTATCTCATTAATATACTGTATATCATTATATTATTATTATATTATCATATTATTATTATAGTATATTATATTATTCATCATTCATGACTACATTGAAACTAGAATAGAGAGAAATCAGCGTGGAAACCTTGTGAAACCTAAACTGCAAGAGGTACCATAGATTGTTGCACATGTAAATAATGGTAGTAACAAGAAATTCTTGATAGGATTCATAGTTTGTCTGGTTATGCTGGTTTGTGATGACAACTACTTTACAGTATATAATAAATGTTTATTTTGTTGTTCAACAATAAATGTGAGCTCTTCTTCATGGAAAAATAAGACATCCCCTGAAAATAAGACCTAGTGCATCTTTGGGAGCAAAAATTAATATAAGACCCTGTCTTATTTTCAGGGAAACAGGGTAGTAGATTATTTAAATTTAAATATTTTAAATATTGCCTGACTAGAATATAAGCTGTCCAACAATAAGCAGTTTTTCAGTGCACTAACACTTTCTTGTTTGAAAGTGTTGCTGTAAGCCTACCTTGAATAAATAAACCCTTCATTGTTCCAGTTATTGCCATATGGAAAAACTCACAGTTGTGTTTCAACCTCCATTAGCTCTCAAGGAATATTATGATGTGTTTGCAAATGACTAACTAGCTGACTCATAAGAGTTCAAAGTCTTATCTTACTTGTGTATTACATATGCTGTTGGGGTAAACAATTTCCTATTATCTATTTTGACGATTGTATGACGATTTCAAAATGTTTGTTTCGAGGAAATTTGACAAAAGAAAAAAATGAAAGCATTGTGATAGGAACTTTACCATTCAGCAGATTAACTTGAAGTACTTAAGTATGTTAAATGCATGTGTTCCAATTTGATACAATTCAAAACTAGTATCAGATTCATATGACACCTTTGAATACATTTCAATTGAACATTAGAAATAACTAATTGACAGAAAGAGTGGTTCACTATTGGAATCAGTTGGCTCAAGAGGTGGTGGGGGTCTCTTTTTCTAGACATTTTCATAAAAAGACCAGACAACTACCTGCTGGGAAAGCTACAGTTGGAGTTCCAATATTAAGCAGTGGATTGGACGTGATGTACCATGGGACTTATTGCAAATTTACAGTTTTATTATTCTAACTACATCATTCTTCTCTCATGCATCACAATACAGTAACTTATAACAATATGGTAATTTCCTTATTACAATAAAGATGAGATTCATGAATAAGAACCATTCTGAGATCTCTTGTACACCTAATGCAGACTCTTCAGCTGATGAATATGATTGTTTTTCACTGTTTTTTTCTCCAAAATATTGGCATTTCTGTAGAACTTGAAGCGTGTAGCTGAGGTATGGATGGATGAATACGCAGAATATATTTACCAGAGGAGACCTGAATATCGGCATCTGTCTGCAGGAGATGTGGCTACTCAGAAGGAACTTCGCAGTAATCTCAATTGCAAAAGCTTCAGGTGGTTTATGAATGAAGTTGCCTGGGACCTGAGAAAGTTCTACCCACCGGTGGAGCCTCCAGCGGCTGCTTGGGGAGAGGTTGGTTTCTGCAAGAAATTAAGCACACTAGATAATGTCGGAAAATCATATTCAGCTATGGCATATAGATTGCAGCTCTAACCACATGATTTTTAATTGATGTATCTGTTCCTAGGCTTAGGTAAGGCATTGCCGTACATATCATTTAATTTATGTTGGATTTTTCATAACTGCATAGAGAAGTTGAGTTGATCTGTGTTCGTATAGCAAGAGATATCACCTTGAAATACTGCATTGGAATTTTATTCACTTTTTTGCTACTTGCAGATCTGGAATAGGTGATGCACCTGCAGACTTTCTGTCTGATTATGTGCAGTTCTGGCTTGAGAAGGACTAGCCATTTTAATGATTATACAGCTCATAGAAACAGATTGTTTGAGAAGATGTATGAGGTCCTTCTGCTAGTACACTAATAGGGGTGTCCCATTCCTTCTCCCTCCCTGGGCTACAGGCAAACACATGTACAAATAATGCAAATGTTGTGTGCTTTCCAGTTGTTTCCAAGTTATAGGGATTCTAGAGCGGAAGTATCTTGGGTTTTCATGGCAAGATTTGTTCAGAAGGGGTTTTGAGTCTGAGATAGGAGTTTGACTTGCCCATGGTCATTCATTGGATTTCCATGGCCAAATGACGATTTAAACCCTGGTCTCCAGAGTAGTACTCCAGCACTCAAACCATTATATCACACTTGTATTCAGATCAACAGTATCAAAGTGTCAGTGCAACAGATAGCTGAATCATATCAAAGATATCATTTTCCATTCTTATGGTACTCTCTCACTAACCCAAAAAGGGATGGTCCTCCAGCCTAGTGTCGTACTGAAGGGGTAACCCAAAGAGGTCAATCTTTTTGATGTGTCTCTTTCTGGGATTACCTTGCAGGTTACCAGTGGCTAGCCTTACTTTATCTCTTCTTACCACACAGAAAGGTAAAGATTCTTGTCTGGTAGCAACAGATGCTCCCTACTGAGAATTAGTTTTGGCCCTAAGCCCTGAATCTGTGAGAGATACAGCACTTCCAATATAATAGAGGCCAGATAATAAAACTTCTTCTCTCAGTAAATGATTTTTAACGTACAGCCAGGATTTTGTTTTGTTTTCCAGGTTGCTCAGGCCCCTCCCACACAACTATATAAAATCCACATTGAACTGGATTATATGGCAGGGTGGACTCAGATAACCTAGTTCAAAGCAGATATTGTGGATTATCTGCCTTGATATAGTGGGTTATATGACTGTGTGAAAGGGCCCTAAGAGTAGATTATTCTAGATCCCTTTTTTAACATCTCAGTTCTTCAGTTTTTTTCCCCTTTAAATAAATCCATTGTGTCTTTTGTGTTTCTATTATTGGCTGCTGGTATGCCCAAAACATGATTATAAAACTAATTGCCATCTTGATCTTACAGATCCATAATGTAGGAACTAGTCTTTGTGTAGATACAAAACATGGAGCCCTAGGTTCACCACTAAAAATTGAAACCTGTGTGAAGAGCAGAGGAGAAGCAGCATGGAATAACGTCCAAGTAGGTATATTTTTTTGGAAAAATCTTAAGTTTTGAGGGGTAGCTATAGGGGAAAATGGTTTTACAAATGTTAACAATACAAAAATCCTACAGTGGATTCATTGACATAATTCTAATAAAAAGACCTTTGTTAGGGAATTAGAATATAGTTTATGTACTTTCTTAGATTTCAAACAAATAGATACTTTTAGTAATGGAACTATGAGTGTAAGGAAGGCATACTTTGTATTGTAAATAGCCTTAATTCTTTTGTAAATAAACATTTTTTGGAATTACATTTTAGGCAAACAGGACAAACAGATATAAGTTTCATAGCTAATAGTAGCACAACTGCAACATGAAAAATATTTATTTCAAAGCATCTTCAGATAAAAATGACAGAAGATAATATTAATGGATCTGCCACCAAATTTGGTAACCATTTGTATTGACTGGCACATGATTGACCGTTCAATAGTTGTCAGCAAGAGAAGAAACTAACCAGATAGTAATTTCATGCTAATGCATGGAATCCCAAAAGTAACCGTTTAGTTTTATCACATTGAGTGGCAGTGTTACTTTTAGTATAACACAGAAAAGAAGACCCAAGTAAACATACTGTTTGTTGGAAAGTGCTAAACAATTTTATTTATTCGTTTGGGAAAAAATGATTTTGAAAAACCTGCATATCATTTTGTGTGCCTGGATGCTGGAAATGAAGCAAAGCTCTTTGAATTCCAGTTTCTTCATCACACCCTGACAAAGAAGTTTGTGTAACATGTTAGGGTTTTTTAAAATTAAGGTTAGATGTTTAAATAGGTTTTTGCTTAACTCCTTTAAAAAGATACCAATTTCCCTTACATTTTATTAGGGTTAACAGTGGCAGCATGTAGCAATTACTTCTATCCTTACCATCCCAGACCGTTATATCTTCTCATTAGTGAACCAGTGTGATAGTAGTTTAATTGAATAGATCTCCTTTCTGTCCTCCAAGTGAATGCATGAATATCGAACTCAAATAACTGCATATTATACAATTGCCCTGATTGCTATGAATCGCTTGCTTTATTGCTTTATCTTATGCTTTTCTTCTCTGTGTGTTAAATCCTTCACCCCATGAAGGGATTTCACCTTTTCTTGTGGATATAAGCCCTGTTGTTCTTTTCCCGGCAGATTTATTCTACTCTTTTTTATTACAGTAGATATATTAGTAAAACTTAGACCAGTTAAATCAACCTCTTAAAACATAAACCAGAATGAACAGCCAGGTCCACTTAATAGAATGTAGCAAGAATGTTCTTTTCTCACAGGACAACTTCTATTTCTAACTATTTCACCAGATAGTGAATAAATGAAATTTATCATAGCCCTTCAACCCAGGCTTAGTGTCATATGTAGTGCTAATGAGGGCAAAAACGTATTCCAAAAGCTCCCACTTCTAGGATGCTCAAAAAAGGAGATTTTCTCCAGCCATACTTAATGTGCAGAACCACAAAGATTAATATAGGAGTTATTTGTAAAATCCAACTTCATATTTTATATAAAGTACCACAGAAGAACTACATAGGCCTCTGTACCCAACAGCGCACCATTAGAATGCAAATCAACAGAATTCTTTCATTTGGAGTAATATCAGTAATGGATGACATTAATATGAGGAAAAGATATAATTACATGGACCCAACAGTAGCCCTTTCACAATGCAGGCCATTGAATCATAGAGTTGAAAGGGACCTGTGAGCCATTGAGTCCAATCCCTTGCTCAGTGCAAAATCGCCAATAAAAGCATCCCCAGCAAATAGCTGTCCAGCATCTTCTTGAAGATATCAACAGAAGGAGATCCCACCTCTTCTCCAACCAATTGATTCCATTGCTGAACCACACTTACAGTCAAAAAAATCCTTCAATCAAATTATTGTCTTATAGCTTTGAACCATTAGACTGAATTCTGCTCTCTAAGGCAGCAAAGCCTTGCCCCCACCTCTTTCTGACAATCTTTGGGGTATTTAGAGAATCACATCACCCCTGTTTTCCTTTCACCATGCTGAACGTGCCCAGCTCCTTCAATCTGTCCTGCTGGTTTCTTCTTAGATCAGATGTCATCATATTACAAAAGTAAGAACCTTTGTGCTGATTACAACAGTTCTTGGAAGGACATCCATATGATTTATTTGTCTGTCCACGTAGGTAGTAGCTGCCACAGTAAGATTCTGCTATGACATTTCCTCCTTTTTTGATAACAGATATTGTTCAGAGGAACCAGGGCAATGGTTTCATTCACTGACTTTTTCCTAGTGTCACCTTTCCAATGTGTGTCTTGTAGCTGTGGCGGCACAAGTAGAGATGGGAAGGCCTGGAAAAAAAGCAGAAAAATGGGGGGGGGGGACAGAAATACATGGAAAAATGGGGGGAGGGAACACTTTCCCTCCCCCCAATTTTTCCATTTTGTTTTCCAAGGCTTCCCATCTCTAGTCACAACCTTCTACTTTTGGATCACCTCTACAAACTATGCACATCAGAACCTACACTATACTGAGCCATATTCCCTCCCTTTGACTCACTGAAAAGCCCCTGAAGCCACCCAAAAGGTCATTCAATGCTTTGCAACAAGCAGGCAAGCAGACTTCAAGATGCATCTGACTACAGCCCTGTAGCCAGAGTTGAAATTATCACAGCAGCACTGAAACCCCAGGAACACATATATTATCATGTTGTGTCTGGCCACAGGAATATGGGCTGGTGCTTCTCTGAGCTTCTTTGGTTGCTGCAAAGCATAAAATGGTTGTGCAGGGTGATATCAAGGGCTGTTCAGTAAGTTGGAGGGCCTTTGAGTGTTGCATGCAGATGGAGTATCAACACTCGAAGCATTTGAAACAGGTCAATCACATACATAAGGAAAACTTGTGTGTGATCCTAACAAAATGCCATATGTGTGATAATCAAACTATACAAAATGTAAGGACAGGTAGCTTGTCTGTACTCTTTATGGTCATCTGTGTGTTCATGAAATCCATCCTCCATTTTTACTGTCATGTCTTGGCCTGTTTTTGATCCCCAGAATTTTAGGGTAGGGGGGAGTTAGGAGTTATCCTTTCAAAAGATTTCTCAGTCCAGTGGTGTTTACGGTAGGCACAGGTCCCACATATGAGAATGTACAAATGGCCATTCACAAAACCAACTTAACAAGTAATCAATTTGTTCTATCTGTAGTAATCTCACCAGAGTGTAAATTAGTGCCCAAAAATACCCCTTCAATGAGTCTATTCCCATCATCTGTGTATAAATAACTAGCTGTGCCCGGCCATGCGTTGCTGTGGGGAAATATGGTGGTATGGGAAATAAAGTATTGAGGAATTGGTGGTAGTTAAGGTAAAGGGTAAAGCTTTTCCCCTGACATTAAGTCCAGTCGTGTCAGACTCAGGGGGTTGGTGCTCATCTCCATTTCTAAGCCAGAGAGCTGGCGTTGTCCATAGACTCCTCCAAGGTCATGTGGCCGGCATGACTGCATGAAGCGCTGTTACCTTCCTGCCGGAGCGGTACTTATTCATCTACTCCCATTTGCATGTTTTTGAACTTCTGGGTTGGCAGAAGCTGGGGCTAACAGTGGGGGCTCTCTCCGCTCCCCCAATTCAAACCTTTCGGTCCAGAAATTCAGCAGCTCAGCACTTTAACACACACTTATCCAACATAAACGGACCGGCAGAATGTTGGATAAGCGAATATGTTGGATAATAAGGAGAGATTAAGAAAAAGCCTATTAAACATCAGCTGACTTCCAGTTGTATTACGATGCAGCGGCGCTAGAATGGGTGAAGGAGTGGGCTACCTTGCGGAAGACCAGGATATTGGCATTAGAAGGTCAGGATTTGAATAAGGGATGGCATGCCTATCTATGGAAAAGAAAAGGCTACGAGGAAAAAAAACTTTAATAATCATTATCTGAGAAAAGCATTGCTAATAACATGGGAGAGATACAAACACAGATTTTATAGGAAGACTCCATTATGGCTCTCTCCGTTAGAATCAGAACATATGAGGGAGATCCCTAGGGAGAGATGGCTAACGTATAAACAATTAGTAAAGGAAGACAACCATGGAATAAGCTTAAAATCATACGAGGACGTTAAACAAATAGAGTCATCTTTAACTTGGTTAAATTACTGGCAGATCAAATAATGTTTTAAAATAGACAATCAAACAGGATTTGAGAGAAATGGCACAATTTGGGATAAAGTTCTAAAGCTCGAGAAGAAAGTAATTAAAGTGTTATATCAACAGCTCTTGATTTGGGAAACAGAAGAGGTCTTTGTAAAAGACAATATGATTATATGGGCAAGGGAATTTGGGCATACTATAAACTTTGAAGAATGGGAAAGATGTTGGCAAAAGAGATTAAAATACACATACTCAACAGCCATAAAGGAGAGCTGGTATAAAATTTTCTTTAGGTGGTATATTACACCGGCAAAATTGGCAAAATTTAACAAGGGAAAGAAGGGGAAGAGTGTTGGAAATGTAGGAAAGAAAAGGGGGATCTCTTTCACATGTGGTGGGGGTGCAAGAAGATCAAAAGGTTTTGGAGAATAATAAAGAAGGAGATGGAGACCGTATTACAAACAAAACTCATATTAAAACCGGAATACTTTTTATTAGGGTTAACAGACTTTCACATGGACTTAAATACTGAAAAACTGTTTATATATATATGATAAGTGCAGCCAGAACTGTGATTGCGAAACTTTGGAAAACATCGGAAGTACCGTCGCTAGAGCAATGGACATTGAAATTGATGGACATACAAAATATGGACATATTAACGCAGATAATTTCACAAAAAATATCAAACAAGAACAAAAATGGACTGGAGCAACTTAAGCAAATACTTGAAGGAAAAACGGAGTTCGGAAATATAGGGAAAACTGTTGTTTATGTAAAGACACTCTTGGGTTTTAAGGAAACTGGGTCGAGAAAATCGGGAAAAGTAAGAGATACATCGCAGAGCAGGGGAGCTGGAAGGTAACGTAAAGAAGAGGGAGGGTGGTGGGGATTTGGTTCTTTCTCTTTTTTTCTCTTTTCTTTTTCTTTTTTCTTTTTAAGTCTTTTTTTTTTGACTTCTCGAATTTATGCCTCCCTCCTTTTTTATTGTACCACAAAAATCATAAATAAAATGTTTTTTTTAAAAAAGCCTATTAAACATCAAAATAGGTTATGATTTTACAAATTAAGCACCAAAACATCATGTTATACAACAAATTTGACAGAAAAAGTAGTTCAGTACGCAGTAATGTTATGTTGTAATTACTGTATTTCCAAAATTAGCACCAAAATATCATGTTATATTGAAAACATTGACTACAAAAATGCGTTGGATAATCCAGAACATTGGATAAGCGAGTTTTGGATAAGTGGGACTCTACTGTAATTACTACATAGCATTACTGCACATGGAACTACTTTTTCTGTCAAATTTGTTGTATAACATGATGTTTTGGTGCTTAATTTGTATAACGATGACCTAATTTGATGTTTAATTGGCTTTTCCTGAATCCCTTCTTATTATCCAACATATTCACTTATCCAACGTTCTGCTGGCCTGTTTATGTTGGATAAGTGAGACTCTACTGTATATTGATAATGTTATATTATCTGCTTAGAACTGGATTATATGAGGCTCCTTCTTCACAGCTGGATAAAATGAACACTGAAGTGGATTATATGGCAGTGTGGAGTCAAGATAATCCAGTTCAAAGCAGATAATATAAGATTCTAAATGGGTTATATAGCTATGTGGAAGGGCCTTGAGTCTACACTGCCATATGATAATCTGTGGAAGAAGCCTAAACGTGAGGCCTAACTGTGCCTGTCCCCTGGGCTGAGTATTATTATTATTATTATTATTATTAAACTTTATTTGTACCCCGCTAGCATCTCCCGAAGGACTCGATGCGGCTTACAAAGGCCAAGGCCTCAACACACAATATAACAATACAAAACAAAAGGCAAATTAAAAACAATTAAAACAGTATAAACAACAAGCAATAAACAATACGCTAAAACACAATAAAACTGGTAGGTTGCTTAGTCTTCAAACTGGCAGCAATTGGATAAAAACTATTATTCTTCTCCCTGTAATTAGGACTTTATTTTTCTTTTCTTTTTGTTGTATCAACCGTGGATGATGGGTTGTGTTGTCAAATTTCGAGATTGGGGGGCCTGTAGTTTTGTTGTTTTGTCCGCTGCCCTGATGCCATCATTCTTTTATAGATAGAGATAGAGATGGCACTTTTGGATTCTGGCTTGATTTCTTGTCTGCCTTAAGGAAACAGTGGTTCTTTACACTGAGAAAATTTCTAAATGGAATAAATTACGCCAAAAGATTTTCATCCTCCTCACCACTTTTTTGAGGATTTATTATTTGTTCTGGCAGGTATTCACATTCAGCTGGCGAGAAGATATTCGTCCAGGTGACCCCCAGCATACAAAGAAATTCTGCTTTGATGCGGTTTCCCACAACAGTCCCGTGACCCTCTATGATTGTCATGGGATGAAGGGAAATCAACTCTGGAAGTATAGGAAGGTGAGTGTGTCCGATTTTGTAATCTCTGAAACAAAATGGTGGTTGTTGTAATTTTTGGTCATGTGGATTCAAGGGAAGAATAGTGGTTCATTAAAGTTGTATGTTTTACACATGAATAAACAAAGCACTGGCACATTTTTGCCAGAGATAGCAATAGTAATTTGTTTCCTGTAAGGGTTCCATGAGAAGGTGTTCTCAGCGTTTCCTCAGGAGACAATTGTACTTATCCTGCTATTTTTTTTATAACATTGTTTTGCAAATAAAATGTTGTCTTTTTACTCTTTGGAGTTTTTTCCTTTTATCTTCACACACCTGTATGTGTATGTCCACCACAGAAGTATGGGATGATGTTTACTAAGTTTGGAAATGCCAGTTAGTTCAAAATATGGCAGTCAGATTAGTTACAGGTCGAGAATGATCACATCACACCAATATTAAAATCACTCCACTGGTTGCCAATTAGTTTCCGGGCAAAACACAAAGTGCTTGTTATTACCTCTAAAGCCCCAAATGGTTTGAGTCCAGGTTGCCTGCAGAATCCCCTCTTCCCATATAATTATCATACCCTCGGCACACTTAGGTCCTCTGAGGGTCATTTACCACAGCCAGCCAGTACCTAACTGACAGCTGTCACCCAGAGAACTGGCTGCTCCAAGACTGGAATGACATGCCAGAAGAGCTTTGACAGCAAAGCATTCTAACTGAATTTTGAAAAACATTAAAGACCTATCTCTTCTGGCAGGCCTGTGCAGTCAATTTTAAATTGACACCTTAAAATTTATGTATGGATGATTTTAATGTGTAATGGTGATCCCAGTTACTTTCTTCTGAGGCTGAAAGAGTAACTTGCCCATGGCCACCTACTGAGTTTCCATGGCCATGTGGGGATTTGAACCCTGGTCTCCAGAGTCCAATGCCCAATCCACTACACTATGCTGGCTCTCAAAACTGTTGTTAAGGGATATGTAATGAAATATCCTCTACCATGAAGGTATCATTTTCCAACTATTTTGGTGCATTCTCCAATGTAATAAACTAATTATTTCATTCTCAGGACAAGACTCTTTACCATCCAATAAGTGGCAGCTGCATGGACTGTACTGAAAATGACAGAAAAATCTTCATGAACACATGCAATCCCTCATCTCCTACACAGCAATGGATATTTGAACACATAAACTCAACTGTCTTGGAAACCTTTAACAAAAACCTCGATCTTTAAAGACTGTCTATGTATATATATGTATGTATGTGTGTATGTATGTGTGTGCGTGTGTGTGTGTGTATATATACACTATAGTTTTTACATCAAAGATGACAAATTTTGTAAAAGAGTAATTTTTTTAAAAAAATTAAGGTAAAAGGGAGAATCTCAGGAGAGGGTGTGATTATCAGGCCAGTCTTTACTTTGATGATGCTGCATTGTTATCTTTTGGGTAAACAAATCTCTCCTCAATATTTGCATTCCATTATCATGCTATACATTTTGAAGCCTTATTCGCTAAGGCAGGATAGTATACTTCAGAATTTTAAATTGCTTATCTATTACAGCACATTTCAAGCTACCACTTTTATTTCATAAAGGGATGTGCAACCATCTTGAATTCTGCAACACATTTTATCTAAGCCAACTCTAGGGATTTATCATGCAAAAAGATGGCTAAGGTCAACACTGTCATTCCTCCCTTGTTTTGGTGGTATTAAGTTGGGGGGGGGGAGGTTGCCTTTGGCAGGCACAAAACAGGCGATAGCTATGCATAGGTACTCAGCCTTGGATTTACTACCTGTAACTATTGATGGTCAAGATATGAATCCTGTCTCCATAAGACTCCTTGTCTCTGTTGTAGGCAACTTTTCTCCTTTTTTATTCCAGCAGTCCCTGAAAATTTCTGATTATTATTTTAAAATTCTTTTTCTGCAGTCTGAATATACTTGAAGGGCACCATCCAGTATCAGGAGTAGAGGATCCCAGCAACTGGATCTATACTTCCTAGGTCCCTCATCCAACCCTCTTGGCAGCCCCAGGTAGCCACATCCCCTTTCCCATGACAACATTATTTAGAGATGTCCCCATCCTTGTATAGGCCCCTTTCCTATTCTGAAAGGTTGAAATGTTCCTCCTGAAGATCAACTACTGGATTAAGAACTTTCAAAATAAAATATGTTGGTCCCATTGTATATTGCCTTTGACAACCAGAATGTGGCCCAAGAGCTTATTTGTAAGTGAATTTGAGCCTCTAGTACAAAGAAGGAATTCTTTCCTTGACATTAATCTTGCATGGGGCAGGGTGGGGTGCAGCACCAAGCTGCAAAGAAAAGGGAGAAGCATCTGTGCAGCCAGTGATGTGCATTCTACCAAAAGATAGTAAAGGTAAAGGTTTCCCCTGACATTAAGTCTAGTCGTATCTGACTATGGGTGTTGGTGCTCATCTCCATTTCTAAGCTGGAGAGCCGGTGTTGTCCATAGACACCTCCAAGGTCATGTGGCCAGCATGACTACATGGAGTGCAGTACTTTCCCACTACCAAAAGATACAACTGGAAGTAATGTCATATTTCAAGTGTATGCACATTTATATAAATGGGAAATGCCTATTCTGGATTCCTACCCTCATTATTCTGGTAAGCTTCAAGGATAGGCCGCACCTACCCAGAAAATAGCAGACAAATTAAAAGAACACTCTCAAAAGAATGTGTTCATCAGTTTAAATGGACTGGGTACCCCTGTTATGAGTTGGTCATTGGCCGTAATAAAAGTTTACTTACTTACATCAGTTTAAATAAGTGAAACATAAAGTAACAGAGTTTGTTATATCTTACGCATGAATCTTGTACACAAATAATCCCAACTAAGGTCTCTTTCAAAATAGATAATTCAATATAATTAGCGGTCAAACTTGATAACTTCCTTCTGTTGTTAGAAACTGCTGTATCCTGCTGTCAACTAGGAAGAAACTAAAAGTGAGTTGTCTACTGCTGAGACAGCCTGCTGATAGAATAACTGTACAGATTTCAAGAGTCACCAGGATTGAAATGCAGACGTTTTTATAGTATAACATCCCAAGGTGTTTCACAATACATTTATTCTTCAGTTAAATCGTTCCTTTTGATGTCAGAAACTGGCATATGAAGCTTTTCTATTGCAAACAGTAGCAAGTTTACTGTAATTTCATGTTACACAGTTAGAGCACTATTATTCCATTTAATTGCCATGACAGTATTTTCTATGGCATCATGGGAGGAGTGATTATAACTCTGTGCCAGAGGTCACCAGACGATAAATCCCAGAATTCCACAGGATGCAACCATAGCAGTAAATTGGAGACATAGTGTTATAACTGTGTAGTGCAAAAATGTTCTATATCTGC
Source organism: Anolis carolinensis (assembly GCF_035594765.1). NCBI lineage: Eukaryota > Metazoa > Chordata > Lepidosauria > Squamata > Anolidae > Anolis > Anolis carolinensis. Next base: position 94,508,886 of record NC_085842.1, on the reverse strand, counting down.
AGAGTCACATTGTCCCATTGCATTCGGGTATATGCTGCACCTGAAACATCATTTGTTAAAAAAAAAATTCTAACTAACACTAGTTAGGCAAATCAGCTTTCTCTACATAACCTGTTTAGTTCACTGGCATCAAAGCCTTTGGCTCTCATATATAATGGAACTAAGACTAAAAGAATATTTGGGATTGTTCTAGCAAATCAAATGTCTGTGAGAAGCCTATAGGTTATAATGGAAGTATTATTTTTCCACTCATGTCTCCAGGCAACAGGTATTCAGAGATATGCTGCCTCTGATCCTAGAAGTCATATATAGCCAGCAGGACTAATGAGCATCAATAGGCTTATCCTCCATGATTTTGTCTAATCCTCTTTTAAAGCCATGCAAGCCGTCATTTGCTAGCAGATTCCATGATTTAACTATACACTATGACTGTGAAGCACAGCTTCTTTTTGCTTGTCTTGAATCAATGTAACTCTGTTACACGTAGAACCAATTTGTAATGACACCTACCTGCACTTTGGGCAGCATCTGCAGCATTGCAAAATTCTACAAGCTGAACTACTTTGTAAGCCACCATAAGTCCCTTCGGGTGAGAAAGGTGGGATAGAAATGACGTAAATAAATAAATAAATTGTATATCTAATGAAAAATATTCAAGAATCAATATAATTCCATATGTTTCAGACTCATAGTTCTTTTTTCCCATTTCAAAGAATGAATTTGATTTTTTAAAAATAACTATAGCAGTATCCATCTTTTTCCCATTTAGCTTTTTAGATGAACTCTCTGGTTCTAGGTTCCCTTAACATTTACCCAGTTCCAGTGATTGTCTAATTTTGCAGTATTTAGTTAGTTGGACTAACAGATTAATTACAGAAACTAATTGAGTTTGATATGCATTAACTTAGGAGTCACTACTTAAACTATTCTTTATAATAGAATATGGTTCTTCCTACCCCCATATTTTTGGGATATTGAAGGCTGAAAACTATACCTACTTTTAACTGGGAGGATGTCCCTCTAGATTTAGTCCTGAGTATATGTATAGAAGATTATACCAGAAGAGATCTTCCTTCCTTACTAACATCTTCAGTAAAATTTCAGCATTGTTACATTTTCTTGATAACTAAACTTGTTCTTTTTAAAATTCAGAATAATTGTTTTTAAATTAGTAATGGACAGTTTCCTACAGCTTCTAATAAGTGGATTGTTTTAAAAGCTTTCCAAGTGATAAAATAGGCTGGTCTGTTTTTCTTCCTTGTAACAGGTGCTCTTTTGCTTTTTTCCAGATCTACCTCACTAGTCTTTCGGTGGTTATTTAATCACTTTTCTTGGTGCATTCGGAAACTCAGTTCAAACTCAGGTTTACTTTTTCCTGTTTAATAAAGGCTCATACGGAGATTTTTCACTAAACTACTTAGATATGAAAGCTTCTTAATGCATGTTAAAACTGCTGACCAGGTTTCTGCCCTTTACTAGTTCTTTAAGCACTTGATGCTTGTTTTCAGCATTTGTTTTTCTAAGTATATTGGTAAGTTGATGGGCCTCCTCTTGATTTTTTAAAAAGATGAAACAAGAATTGTTTAAAGACAAAGCTAAGTAATAATACCTTTTATATAATGCCCTGGTATTGTGCATTCAAGTCATACGTTTTAATGTTTATAACTACTTTGCAAAATAGATCAATATTAATGTCATGTTGTGACTGAAATAAAAGATAGTGATTTTTTGAAGACTAAAAAGCAAGTTCCTGATGGAGTTGGGATTCCAAGTAGGGATTTTCAATTTACCTGAAGTTTGTCTTGCAAGTTTTGATTTAAATGAAAGTGTTAATTCCAAAGAGAGTAGACCCATTGAAGTGATGGGAACCTTTTAAGTAAAGGCCTGTATATATTAAATCCAATAAATGGGGTCTACTTTAGTTGGACTAATAGCTAGAGGTAATAATATAATAATAATGAATTATTACCGCCTCTTCCTGAAGCTTGAGGCAGGATACAACATCATTAAACAAGAGATTAAATACTAGTAAAATACATACATCAAGATATACAGTTAAAATACAAGTTAAAATCCACTGATGTAGAGCTCGGGGGTTGCATAACTGCGATATTTTCTGCAATCACCTGGAACCAAACACGATGTTAAAAGCCAAATATTAAAAGAACTGTAAAATTCTGGTCTTTAACTATTTCCTCTCTGCAGCAATATATTTTAAAACAATTATCTTTCCTACTAATCGGTCTGAAGGGCATTCCCCAAGCTTACAGCATTAACAATGAATTGTTAGAGTGGGCCACCTGCTGGCTGAAAAGCAAAACTCCATTTTATTAGTAAGACGATATTACAGTTAGAGTCTCACTTATCCAAGCTAAACAAGCCAGCAGAAGCTTGGATAAGCGAATATCTTGGATAATAAGGAGGGATTAAGGAAAAGCCTGTTAAACATCAAATTAGGTTATGATTTTACAAATTAAGCACCAAAACATCATGTTATACAACAAATTTGACAGAAAAGTAGTTCAATACGCAGTAATGTTATGTTGTAATTACTGTATTTATGGATTTAGCACCAAAATATCATGATATATTGAAAACATTGACTACAAAAATGGCTTGTACAGAAACTTAGATAAGCGAGGCTTGGATAAGTGAGACTCTATTGTACTATGTATTTAATCTATCATCATAACAGCCACAATCTGAATTTCTAAACATGTAGGTATGTTGGTTTTCCTCCTGAGAGGGCTGCCAGTTAACTGAGCAGAAAATAGACATCCTGCCTCCCCCCTATTTTTAGGATTTTTAACAAAAAAATCTTATTCTATTTGACTTGGCAGTTTTGTTGTGCTGAAATTGGATGTTGGGAGGCAAGATGTGTGTACAGTTCTTAATTTTTATTGTTTCAGTCAGGATTATTTCATGCATCTGTTCTTCAGAATGATTGCTGCTTGAAAAAAAGTTTCTTAAGGCAAAGGGTTCCTATGAAGTGGCTGCCTACTTCAGTACAACCGTTCCAATATCTTAGCAGATCATTTTGGATGTTTGAGAAGGTGCATTTGAAATGTCTGAACTGGATTGTTTCTGTAATCTGAATCCTTGGAAGCTTTCTAAATACCTGACTTGCAGGAAATTTCTCTTTCAGCTCCTTTGGGGAGAAAGGGTGGTCTGCAAATAAAGTTTTTTATTATTATTTTGAAAACTCTTGCATGCAAACATACATCACTTTGTGGTATTATACAAAAGAATCCATTTCAATAGCATCAAATTTCACAGCATCATTAAAATAAGGAAGTGCCTTTTTAAAATGCTTATGTACAGCAGATGCCTAAACTTGAAAAATTCCTAGTGCCTTGCTGGACAAAAATGAAATAGGGTGTGGGATGTACAAGAAGTCATTGCCATGTATAATTAATGTTGGGAGCGGAAATGTGTTGTGTTTTAATATCCAATTTCAAGTTTACATTGTAAGATGGAAATATTGGTCTTGATTTACAAAACAAGGAGATTTCTCAGTTCCTATATTTTATGTCATTAATTAAAAAATAGTGGGCGAACAAAGTGAGCCACCATTCAAATACACACAGTGAGGATTAATCCTATCAAAACTTCTGAGTCACTACTGATCTCAAATGTTTAGCACAGAGATATACTAAAAGGGCCTCAGTCCTCTTGCTAGTTTTGACCAGAGCAGACCTACTGAATCAGCCAGATTTACCAATATAATGACTCACTATTCAACAATTAATTCAGTGGGTTTACTCTATTTGGGATTCATCAGGATGCCAGCTCATGTGAGGCGTAAAGTACTACACTGATGTAACTTTGAAGATATATCACAGCAGAGTTAACAGGGTAATTTCCACTAAACATTTGCTTCTATGTAGTCAGACATAAGAGGAAAGAAATATGAAAGGTGTTCTCGCCCTCAAATATGCTTCAGTAACTTTTCATGGTGATATTAGTTTCATGCAACTGAACAAAGAGTTTGAGGCTCTCAGACCTTAAAACCCAAATAGCAGTCAAAGTGACACATGATCTGTTAAAAAGCAGCTGCTTACTAGTAGTATCAGAAGGGATCTATTAATATATTTCTCCTTTAGATTTTAGAAGTGGCATGGCTTTATTGTTGCAAGGCCATATAAAAAGACATATTTTTACCATCATAGCTACAAATTCACTAATTTGACAGGTTTCTTTTAAAATCAATTGAGAAAGACCAAATGGCATGCCAAAGTTAGCTTTAGTATTTCTAAGACTCACTGAGTGTCAATGGTGAGTCAAGTACTGTCCATTTGAGAAAGTACAAAGTCTAGAATTTAATAATAATGATGATAATAATGTTTTAATGGTAGCTGTGTGAAAAATTGAACATTTTATAGTATATCATGGCTGCTTACTCATCCCACTAATTTCAATGAAGCGTAATCTCTAATGTCTGTAGAATTACAACATTTGGCATGCTGTCTAACATTGAAGAATAATACATGGCACCTTAACATCCTATAAAATATAAAACATTTGCTCTCAATTGTATTTCTTTGGAGAGGTATTGCAGTGAGTAAATCTTTTAAAAATAATTGTTATCACCTGCATAGAGGTGTCCTTTAAACTTTCTGACTTTGCAGCTGCTTTGTAAAGCCAAAAAGGTGTGTGTCCAACACCTGTTATTTGCTGCCATGTGCTTCCCAGATGTTTCCGACAGATTCACATTCAGTTGACGCAGATGTGATATCAGCAGCCAGACTACAGGGAGGTATGCTATATGTAAAGTGAGGGTTGATCACCTTTCAACAGGATGCCCCTTTACTCTTAATAGTGGGCACACCTGCCTTATTTTAGTTGGTGAAAAGATACACATATGTTATGTCTATGAGATTTTAAAAATAGTAGTCGTGACTAACAATTTCCTTGCCACTTATCATCTTAAAGATTATATGTGAAATAAAATAACCATTCAGATTAAAACATATAATTCATGACACATAACTATTGGCTGTTCAAACTACTGTATATGTTGCTCCAAACTCTTCTGATGCCAGATATAGATAGGAGAACTTTAACTCAATACAGCTAAATCCATGCAAATACATTCAGTTATCACTAATAAATGGAAATTGTTTTTATCCCAAACAGAACAAACTTATGTGAATTCAGCCCATGACATTGCATTGAATGTAACTAAATTAAAATGTTAACTTTTCTGACCATAATACCAAGTGGACAAATATATTTTAAGGAGCAAGGGAGAAAAATCTACAAAGCTCAAGGGGCAGACCTTAGAGACTTTGTTTCACACCTTGTAATGCATGCTTTACAATTTCATTGAAATTGGATGTTGCCGCATAAACTGGTGTCTTTATTTTGTGCATCTTGGGACAATGTCCTGTTGTAATGGGGGAGGTAAAAGAAGTCTAGCACTTTAATGTAGTATCATTGATTACTTGGAAATCAGTTGGATGTGTAAGGTGTAGTGTTTTTAAGAACTGGATGGACTTTATTTTATAATATATTTAAAATAAATTTTTATTGTGTCCTTTTCTGACAATTTGTAGAAGTGGTCTGTTTTGTAAAAGCTGGGGCACTTTTTGTGCATGGGAAAAATGGAGCACACTTTTCTCATTTTGCTTTCCAAACTAATTCCTAGATCAATCATAAAGTTCAATTCACTCCAGACACTGACCTGTTGCTCTGTCTCTGTTTTGTAAATGCTTTTTCAAGTACATATTGTCTTTACGATAACTGAACATCTTAAACAGTTGGAGATTTTCATTTGAGCATCACAAATCATTCCCAGTTGTTATATCAGTTGCCTTTCGGAGAGGGTCTTTAAAAGTTTTTTTAAAGGCTGGGAATGGAGGGCATGGTTAGAGTAAAGCCCTCCAATGCACCATTGAGGCCTAGTGTCAGACTGTGAAACCCTGTCCTATACCAAGAGGACACGTTCCCAGAATAATATTGGGTCCAAAGATCCAATGTGCACAGACAGTCTTTCCAGCCATAAAGAGTCAAAAATTCCTGGGACTTTGGCCTTGTAAACACTGGATCCACTAAACTGCTACAGGAAGTTGATGTGTTCCTAAGTATTTCTCCTTGGGCAGGACAGGGCAGGGCAAAGGCAAGGGCATGGCAAAGCTTTCAGAGATGTAATGCCTTTTCTCCCTTTCTTGACATCAATTCTTTTAAAAGACTGAATGTAATACTTGAACCTAAAACAAGCATATTATTAAAGGTATTTATATTCTTCAGTCAATACCAGCAGAAATATATTTTATGTTGTTGTTGTTTTTGTTATCCCAATAACATTTTCCCCAGAATTGGGATCAAAAGTGGCTCATTATTTAAAAATCAACAATTAAAAACATACAAAAGATAAATATTAAAATAGAGTTAAACTAGTTATTAAAACAATTGAATTAGAATAAATTTTACAGCTGTTAAAGAACAATTCAACTAAACAAGGTAGCACCACATAGCCCCTTTCTGTTTTAAAAATAATATTCCTTTTTTGTACAGTACATAACCAACATCTGTGCCTGTTTTTTATTACATATTACAAAAGAGACATTCATTGTTTATAATTTAAAAATATGAAAAAGAAGAAACTATTCTATTTCCATGTGGCCTTCTCCTAAAGATAAACTTAACTGAGCATTGAGATTGACTTCTTTCTTGATAATTATCCAGATTAGATTATTGATCCACAGCTTATTTTTCATGAAACAGGACAACCTTAATTTGAGAGAGAAAACTCTCAATGGAAATAGAACAGCTCTGAATCCAGTAATGTTTAAATGAGCTATGATTTGCTTCAAAAATTGCTGTTGTGTGCCTTTAAGTCATTTCTGATACATAGGGACCCCAAAGTGAACTTATTGCTGGTTTTTCATGGCAGAATTTGTTTGGCAGAGGCTTGCCTTGCTTTCCTCTGAGACTGAGATAGTCTGACTTCTCCAAGGTCACCCAGTAGGTTTCCATGGCTGAGCAAGGATCTGAAACCCAATGCACCTCATGTAGCACCCAAACCACTCCATCATGCTGGCTGTACTTCACATATAACAGATCTATAACATCTTCAGGCTTCACGGATGCACTAAAGAGTGGGTTAATTATTCATATAGTTTCACATTTGACATCATGTGCTTGAGTCAAAAGAGGGAAGAGAAAAAAATGATAACTTACATTCTCCCCCCCCCCCCAAAAAAAGTATGTTTTTTATTCAAAGTAACAGATGCCATTTCTGAAAGGGGACAAAAGATTACCCCTTCCTCAAATAAGCACATACTGTTCAACATTTCACAGATGACAAATGGGACACATGTTGCCAAGCAACATCACGGAATATTCAAAATGGGAAAAGTTATTAATGAGGAATAACACGCACGCTACGAGAGGCAGCAACAATTTACTTTTGCTTGAATCTACTAGAAAGGGCAGAATTGTACGACCCCCGCCCCATGAAGTGAATGTAAACCATATTTATCTCAGTTTGCACCAAAAAATGTAAGTCAAAGACAAAGTGGAAAACCGAAAATCGGAGAGAGAAACTGGGAGGTGTTAAAGCAGCTAAAAATGGGACAAAAGAGAATTAATTGGAACTCTTCCTGCCAAAAAAGGGTATGTGGAGGGTATGTAAACAGGATTGCATTGACATCAGCAGCTGAAGGCAATTGTTTTTGATTTTGATTTTCAACAGCATTGGCCCATTTATTCAAATTAAGGTATACAATTCAGCCTCTTCCATTCTTGACTACATTATCTCAATTTTCATTATTTCTTATATATTACATCACTGATATGCGAGAAGTAATGAGATCTGGTACAATGCAGCAGAGAGTGGAAGAGGCTGAATCATCTGAGCTTTTTTGTTTAGTAAATCCTCCTTTAGGGTGTTCCTTGGGTCAAGCCACTGAGTCATGTGGTCTGAATCAGTCTCTTGTTATAATTTCACTCACACTTTAGCTGGAATCCTGCATGGGTCAGTATAGTATAGAATGGTGTAGTAGTTCTGTGCTTTCCACATATCTACTCACACAGCTACTCAAACCCTGGTAAAATCTCCATCTGTTCTGTGCCTGAGGGATGGAAACACCATCTAACTATGTCCTCATGGCCAGATGAAAAGAAATTATACCATCCACTGAAATCCTTCAGAGATATAATTATTTCATGTCTGACTACAAGGATTTAATTGGACACTCATCCCACCCACTTCCCCTAGGCACAAAAAGGGGGTGAGGGTAGGCGCAGCAGCTCCACGGTAAGTCAAAAGGGGCTTTGGTCACTTAGGAGGAAAGGAATACCAGTCTCTGCACCAACAAACATACCTTAGAACAGGGGTCCCCAAACTTTTTAAACAGGGGGCCAGTTCACGATCCTTCGAACCATTGGAGGGCCGGACTATAGTTGGCCACCAAGCAATAAATAATAATAATAATAACAACAACAACAACAACAATAATAATAAATAAGAGGGTTGGAAGAGACCCTTTGGGCCATTGAGTCCAATCCCCCTTTGCCTTTGTGCACCAAAAGCACAAGCAAAGTACCCCTGACAGATGGCCACCCAGAATCAATGTTAATAATAATAATAAGGGTTGTAACAGAAGAAGAGACCGCTTGGGTCATTTAGCCCAACCCCCTTTTGCCCTTGTGCCGTGGGGGCCGGATAAATGGCTTCGATGGGCCGCATCCGGCCCCCGGGCCTTAGTTTGGGGACCCCTGCCTTAGAATATACTCATATATATGCTGACCTCATGTATAAGTGGAGAGCAGGTTTGGGGCCAAAATTCTTTTAGGTTCTCCAGGACTAAGCTTTCGACTTTCACTACTCCACTAAGAGAAGAACATGGTTCATTTTTTATAAGAATTAAGGTACAGTACTCACACTGATCCATGGATAAGTCAACCCAAGGTTTTTGAGTTGATTTTTTTAGCTAAATATCTCGACCTATACATGCCTAGATAGGACACATAATGATATGATTAACTGATACCTTCATATGCCAATAACAGGCTGCCAGCCCACATATGCTAATTGATTTTATAGCTGTCTAAATTTCAATACAAAGAAAAAAGATAGATGCAAAGGTAACAACGAATAAATGCAAGAAATTAAATTATATATCCCAGAGTTTTGTTTTGATTGAGAGATTGGGGCTAAGACTAGATAACTCTGTGGTGAGAAATAACTCAGAGATCAAAGACACACTCAGTGTAAACCAGGATTAAAGCACATCTGGCTCTAAGTGCACTCACCTATGATTACAGAAGGGGATACCAGTGTGTTTGTTTTTCCTTCATCAACCAGCAATAGGATTTCATCTACTCTGAGATGGCCCTTGATGTACAGGCCGGGCTGTGGCACAGCTGGTTAGTAGCCAGCTGCAATAAATCACTACTGACCGAGAGGTCATAAGTTCGAAGCCCGGGTCAGATTGAGTGCCCGACCATTAAATAGACTAGCTCATTGTTTACCTAACCAACCCGAAAGACAGTTGGCATCTGTCAAGTTGGAAAATTTAGGGACCACTTATGCAGGGAGGCTAATTTAACTCATTTACATCACCATAAAAATGCCCAGCAGTGTGCATGTGGACGATGAGGAAGTATTCCATCAAAGACTCAATGTCACAGTGGATGATGAAGCAGCAGCTCTCCCTGTGCTGGAATCGAGCATACCCTCATGAAGCCAGAAGCTGGAAAATGTTAAATAGCCTCTGTGTCTTTGTCTGTGTGTGTCGTATGTCTAATGGCATTGGTTGTTTGCCATGTATATGTACATTGTGATCCGCCCTGAGTTCCTTTCGGGGTGAGAAAGGCAGAACATAAATACTGTAAATAAATAAATAAAATAAATATAGGATACTAATACAACAGCAGCAGAAATCTTTAATGGACTCGAAACACCAAGCTTAATCAAAACTTGACTAGAACTTGATAGTGAAAAGAAGCTTATTTTCCAATGGATATGTACTTCAGTAGTGAATATAAATCACTTCCATGCTCACACAACTGACAACTGCAAAGGCAATCAAATAATCATGCTCAAGTGCTTTGGGCATAGCAATCTAAGAGAACAACTTAGATAAACAAATACATGCTAACATTGCTTGAAAAAGAGGAAAGGTTATCAGCTGAGCAGACTTAAGCAAGGAGCATTGTAGTGAGGTTTGAGGAAGACAACATTTATCAAGAACAGTTCTCTAAGTAAACAATAGATGTAACACATGGCAAATGTGGTTGACACATTGGGGTCAGGTGAGCAGTATCAAGCTGTTGTCATAGACAGAATTACAGAATCAGGGGCATCGAATTGGAAGAAATCATGAAGTCCAATCCTATGCTAGGACTGTTGCCTCAAATCAGCCTAACAAAGTAAGGGTATTCAGTGGGCTTTGAATGCTATGATGAACTGGCTTTTGGAGATGTGGGAAGAGAACAGAGTTTGGACAGGGACACATGGGAGTATGTATTATACTGGACAAGAGCTCACATGTTTTACTATTTTATTGAACAGAAGGTATTTGTCCACAATTTAAAATGAGTTATATTACAAGCTCAAGGTTGAATGAAAGCAATTTAAAAGCAGAAAAGGCAAGTGACAGAAATCAAGACTGATGGGCAGGAGGCAGCGTGGATCAGACCTCAGCAGTAGAAACGGGGGCAGTCATATTTGCCCAGAGGCAGCAACATGCCACATAGAAAAGGAGTACATCAATTCATTACGCAAGGGAAATTAGACCTATTAATTGGAAAATTTTGCAAGCAAACTAGGTTTACACGGCCAGCATGTTTGGAGCATTTCAAATGCAGTTTTTTAAATATATAATTATATAAGTGCCTTCACCACAATTGGCCCTCTATATGTTTGCTCAGAAATATGAGTGAGAAAAGGGGTTCTATAAAATAAGGTTTATGTGTATATATCTATTTACAGACAAGTGCTAGCTTCAGAAGAATATATAGGCTATGCATTTTAGTTTCTAAAACAGACTTCTTCACATAGTAATAACGCTTATTTAGTTACAGAACTGTTGGATGCTAGCAGCAACTCACTGCAAAACGAGACCTGCAAACCTGTCCTCAGGCTAACCTTCTGTGAATGACATACGTGTGCACAGGTAACACAACACACACAGAGGACATTATTTGCTATAGTGCAACAGACATAAGTCTGCTGACAGCACCAGCTGCAGAGTCAAACAAATGATAATGATGTGTGTTGTTTTTTTAAATAAATTTTTATTACATTACTATTCATTTTGTTACAAAGAAAAGAAAAATCTTTACAATTCATATAATTAAATCTTTTCCTTCCCCCAATGTTCTACCCGTTGTGCTCCCCATCACAAGAGTCCATTTCTTTATAGTCCAACCAGAACCTTATTTCTTCTGGTGAGGGTTGATTCCCATCTTCTCTCCTTAAGGTTTCTTCAATAAATTTCTTCCATATAAATTCAAAATCATTTTTCTTCCTTAGGCCTTTTTAAACATTTAAATTACATGTTAATTTATCGTTTATTGCTAATTTCCGAATTTCCTTGTACCAATCTTCTATTTTAATTTCCACCTCCCCTTTCCAATTTCTTGCTATTAATAATGATGTGTGTTGTGCTTGCACATTGCACACAGCACAAGAGCACCCAATAATTGTCACAAACTGTCCAATGTTGCTATTCAATGGGGAAGAGGAGTTGCATAGTTGAACTCACTGCTTTCCCAGCTATTCTTACATAGAAACAATGTGTATTTTTACAGATACTCATAGGCTCACGTGCACATAAGTCCATCAATCCATTCACACGGGTATGTGTGTATATAAATGCATCTATGTATATACATGTGTACATGTGTATATACACACATATACATAAATATACATACACAAAAACACTAGATCTTCCTATCCTCATAGGCAGATATGCACTTGCCCTCCCATATCTACTTGTTTATCCTCTGAAGATACCTGCCATAGATGTGGGTGAAACGTCAGGAGAGAATGCTCTGGAACATGGCCATACAGCCTGGAAAACTCACAGCAATCTCACATATTTTGTCAAACTAGCCATTCAGACACACACATAATTGTCCATCCACTCTTACAGATACGCAATTATTCAGACACATCATCTATCTATCCATCCATCTATCCAGTGTTTTCAACTGCTTTCTTTCACTGTTGTTTCAGGAAGTATGCTCAAGGGGTTACCTAGGAGACTTTGCACCACCATTTTCCCAAACAATTCAGTATCAAAAGAATGGACTAAGACTGGTTTTATTGTTTCTTCTGTCTCAAAGATATGATTATTTTAAAGATAGGTAGTGCTACTCATACCCTCCCCCCCCCCCCCCCCCCGACTGTTAACCAAATTTCAAAAATGATAGGGGGAAAAAGAGACTTTCAAACTGCTAACTTTGATTTAAATAACATTAATATGTAATAAAGCAATGTAGGTTCATCTTGCTCAAATACAAAATACTAAGATATTTTCAATAATCTTGTGAATTTTTGACGACATTTACAGAAGAAAAGGCCCGTGAGGTGAGATGTTGATGAGAGTGAAACTTTTATTTTTTAACAGATTTAAATTTACAATTCATTTCAAACCAATCAAACTATATAGTTTGATTGGTTTGAAATGAATTGTAAATTTAAATCTGTTAAAAAATAAAAGTTTCACTCTCATCAACATCTCACCTTGTGGGCCTTTTCTTCTGTAAATGTCGTCATCAATTCCTTCAGCTCAAATGCTAATATATGGCAGTTGCCAAGCCAACTATAGTCATATTTTTGCAACATTGTCAAATATATGTGTTTTTCTTAAAACGGAGCTTTGAGAAACTGTATTTACTACTTGTCACTGACAATCCTCTTAGAGCCAAAGAAACACTAGGCACGTTATCCAAGAGGCTTTTTTATTATACAATAAAGAGACAGAAGTGTTCCTTCACAGACTGGAAATCTTTGTGCTGGAGCAGAAATCCAAACTGCAGATTTACTGGACCATTCAACTGGAAACACAGGAACAAACAAGACTGGAACTTGAATCAAGATACAAGGCTGCAGGAACACAGGAACACAAAGCAAAGATCTTCCTTTTTGGATTAGCAAAGTTACCAGCTCTGACTGTGTCAGAGAAAGCAACCCTTCTTACGGGAAATTCAAGGTCCCTTTCCATGAGAAGGTTGCTCATTATTTCATTTCAAAAGCAAACATCTTCTCCTCCTAACATACTACTTTTCTTTTCTCAACTGAGTTATCGCTCTTCTCCTGTCAAGCTCATTATCCCTCTTCACCTTATCACTTCCAGCATCCAAACTAGAATGTCCATCTGGAACTAGAAATCCAACCTTGACTGCTTTGAGTAATGTGGTTCAAACTGCCTACTTGCAACCATTCTGTCTCTGGTGCCAGAATCCACTGGGACAAATTGTGGCTGCATCTCAGGCCCAAACCCAGAGTCCTCTGGCAAGGCAGAGGGAGGAACAAACTCTAGCTGCACCTCTGACAAGGCAGGTGCAGGGACAATCACAGGCTGAATGGGGCCAACCTCAGGCTCACCTGACAGCTCAGATGGAGGCTGGGCTACAATACTTGCGATACAGGGCACTCTCCGAATTTTCCTCCAGCACCACAGTTCAAAAGCATCTACCTTTCTTCGCTTTGCATTCCTTATGGTCCAGCTCTTGCATCCATAGGTCACTACAGGGAATATCATTTCTTTAACTATGCAGACCTTCGTTGCCAGTGCAATGTCTCTACTCTGCACTATTTTATCACTATTTTATTTATTTTCCCTTTTCACTATTTTAAAGATTGAGAGTTCAATCTTTATAATTACAAAAGATTTATTTACAAAATAATAACTACATTTCTTAATAGTAAATAACTCTAACTCCGGGTTGTTGTATGTTTTCCGGGCTGTATGGCCATGTTCTAGAAGTATTCTCTCCTGACGTTTCGCCCACATCTATGGCAGGCATAGATGTGGGTGAAACATCAGGAGAGAATACTTCTAGAACATGGCCATACAGCCCGGAAAACATACAACAACCCTGTGATCCCGGCCATGAAAGCCTTCGACAACAAACTCTAACTCCATCTCTCTGGGGTTCAAAAGAGCGGGGGAAATCTCCAAGCACACACCTCTCCTGACAAACAAGCAGAGAGAGACCTCAATACACACAGCACACACTAAAATGTAAAAGACAAAAGGCATGGACCTGCAAAGTATCCATTCTACACAACCAATCACAATGAGAGCAAAAACAGAGAGAAGAAATAGATACATTCCAACTGTCATTCAGGAGACGGGAGGAAAGGGATTTCTCTCAGCCTATTCGAAGCTAACTACTGCTCATTAAAGACTACAGACTCGGACAGTGTGGGGTTGAACTCCAACACCACCAAGTCATTTTCAACTCATGGGAACCCCAAGGAAAGCCTGTCATGGGGTTTTCTTGGCCCGATTTGTGCAGAGGGAGTTTGTCTTTGTTTTCACAGAGGGCCCTTCCACACATCCACTCTATCCCAGAATATCAAGGCAGAAAATCCCACATTATCTGAGTGTGGACTCAGATAACCCAGTTTAAAACAGATATTGTGGGATTTTCTGCCCTGATATTCTGGGATAGAGGGCTGTGTGGAAGGGCCCTGAGGCTGAGAGAGCACGACCTGCCAAGCGCCCAAGTGGGGAGTTAAACCTGGTTTCCAGAGCCATATGCTCAAAAGTCAACATGTCAGAAACCTGCTTTGACTATGGTGCAATTCCAAAAGACAGCGACTGGCACCTGTAGCCAGAGGGCTGATGCTTTAGCGGACTAAATATCACAGGATTCCATAGCACTGAACCCCTGCAATTGAAATGGTGTCCAATTGGATCCATTCTACAGTGTAGACCAGGTATGGGCCAACTTGGGCCTTCCCTCCAGGTGTTTTGGATTTCAACTCCCACCATTCCTGGCCTCAGGCCCCTTCCTGGCCTCAGGCCAGAAATGGTGGGAGTTGAAGTCCAAAACACCTGGAGGGAAGGCCCAAGTTGGTCCGTGCCTGGTGTAGATGTATCCCTGTTGAATGAATGGGAATCATCAACATCCATGTCCATCGCTCATTGGATTGAGCCCTCAGGCTTCTTAGGCCCGTTTTGCTCCTTAATCCGTGTGTTCAGAATTCCTGCCTCACGTTCTTCCCTCTCCTTCCCGAACTCCAGTCCTCCGAGTTAGAGTTGGCATTTTTTGGACTTCAACTCCCAGAAGCCTCAGCCGCCTTGGGCAGCGAAGAGGCATTCTGGGAGCTGAAGTCCAAAACAAGACCGGAGCGGGAGAAGCACTCTCAGCGAGAGTATGTATAATGCTTTCTCTTTGCAGGAAGTAGCCTATGGCGGTGGACGGGCAGCTGCCTCGCCCAATGGGCTCCAGGAGCGGCGCGTCGGCAGCCAGTGGGCGCTCGAGGGCGGGACTTCCGCTTGGGATGGAGGAGGCGGAGCGGGCAGGTTTTGTGTGCGAGTGTGAGGGAAGCGGAGTGAGGAGCGGAGGGTCCCGCGGCCGCGGAGGGGAGCGGGCGTCCTTTCTCCCGCCCGGGCCTGGCCGCCTCCGCCTCTTCGGGCCAAGGGGTGGCCTCCTCCCGAGGGGCCGGCAGCCGGGCACAGGCTCGTCCCGGGCTGCCGGCTCCAGCGGGCTGAGGCGCGGAGGAAACGGGGAGGGGGCCGACCTGCGGGAAGAGCCGCCGAACGTCCGCTTGGAGTTTATGATCAAGGCAGTCAATCCGTCCGTCTTGAGGGGCGGGAGGGAATCAGATTGACGGAAGAGCCCTTAAAGGGAAACACTCCTCCAAGTTGGCGCCCGGTCGAGTTAAATAGTGGTTCCTTTTTTTCCGGCAAGGGGGCTTGGCTGCCTCTTTCGCCGCCGGGCTGGAGGGAGCGGGGCGGCGATGAATGGTTTCAGCACGGAGGAAGACAGCCGGGATGGGCCCCCCAGCAGCGGCCCCTTCTACGGACAGAGCTGCTGCCTCTTCGACGACGGGGACCGGTGCCTCCGCCCCGCCGGCAACGCCTCCTTCAGCAAGAGGATCCAGAAGAGCATCTCCCAGAAGAAGCTCAAGCTCGACATCGACAAAAGTGTGAGTTTGGGGGGCGGGGGGAGGATACGCCATTGGAAGCCGCTTGTCTTTGCATAATCTCCACAGCAGTATGTGTGAAAAAGATCTTGGAGTCCTCGTGGACTAGTTAAACAGGAGCCAACAATGTCATGCCGCAGCAAAAAAAAAAAAAAAAAAAACCAGTGGGGTTTTGATCTGCATAAATAGGAGTCTAGTATCTAGATCGCCCCCCTCCCCCGGTGGTGCATCGGGTTAAACTCCTGAGCTGCTGAGCTTGCTGACCAAAAAGTGGCCAGTTCGAATCTGAGGAGCGGGGGGAGCTTCTGCTATTAGCCACAGCTAATAGCAGAAGCTGGAAGGTAACAGCGCTCCATGCAGTCATACTGGCCACATGACCTTGGAGGCGACAACGCTCTCTTCGGCTTAGAAATGGAGATGAGCACCAACCCCCAGAGTTGGACATGACTGGACTTAATGTCAGGGGAAAATCTTTTAACCTAGTGTCTAGATCGGTGGTTCCCAACCTTTTCTTTTGACCAGGGACCACGCACTTGAACAGAGACCACTTTGACCAGGGACCACTCTCCAGAATTAGTACCAAAAGGGTTAGAAATCAGTTTTCGGTCAACTTTAGATTCGGTTTGGTTATCTGGGGTGCGGATTCAGAAAATTGCATTGGATAGGCCACATCGGCTCTAGTTTCTGATACAGAGCATATGCCACCCAGTAGTCGCCATCTACTCACCCATAGAAAACCATATTTAATTATCTAGAGCTGATGTGGTCTATCCAATGCAATGGTCAGCTCTGCGGAAAGGAGCGGAAATAAAATAAATAAATAAATAGGAAGGTGGTTTGCAGACCAGATTTTCATTCTCGTGGCTCACTGCTGGGCCCTGGGCCATAGGTTGGGAACCACTATATCCAGGCAAGTCATGGGACCGCTTTATTCTGCCTTGGTCAGACTAGACCAGGATTCACACTGTGTTCAATCCTGGGCACTGCAATTGAAGGGAGATGTTGAGAAGCTGGAATGTGTCCAGACGAGGGCGACTAAAATTATCAAGTGTCTGGAGAATAAGTCCTATGAGGAGCTGCTTAAAGAGCTGGGAATGTTTAGCCTGCAGAAGAGAAGGCTGAGAGAAAACATGATGAGGGCCATGTATCAAGATGTGAGGGAAAGTCATAGAGAGGAGGGAGCAGGCTTGTTTTCTGCTGCCCTGGAGACTAGGACACAGTGGAACAATGGCTTCAAACTACAGGAAAGGAGATTCCACCTGAATATTAGGAAGAAATTCCCCACTGTGAGAGCTGTTCTGCAGTGGAACTCTCTGCCCCGAAGTGTGGTGAAGGCTTTTAAGCAGAGGCTGTGTGGTCATCTCTCAGGAGTGTTTTGAATGCGATTTTCCTGCTTCTTGGCAGAGGGTTGGACTGGAGAGCTCATGAGTTCTCTTCCTACTCTGTGATTCTAAGGCTTACCCACCCAGCCCGTTTTGCACTTTTGCTGGCCTGTCTCAACACACTTTATTTGCCTTCATCTCCTTGGAATAATTCACCGCTCTTCTATTAATCCATTTGGGTGTCTTGTTCTGAAGAGTTCTGGAGTTCTTTAGGAAATGTTGTTTAAAGGGGCTACCATTCTTGCAGAGATAAGCATTGCTTCCTTTGGCGTTTCCTGGCAACGACAGCTTTTACATCAATCCAATGCTTGTCTTGTAGTGAAGATTTCCAAAGCTTGCTGTTGAAGGCCTTCATGGCTGAAAACACTGGGTTACTGTGAGTTTTCCAGACTGTATGGCCATGTTCCAGAAGCATTCTCTCCCGACGTTTCACCTACATCTATGGCAGGCGTCCTCAGAGGTTGTGACGTCTGTTGGAAACTAGACAAAAGGGATTTATATATCTGTGGAAGCCTAAGGTGGGAAAAAGAACTCGTGTCAGTTTGAGGCGAGTGTGAGTGTTGCAATTGGCCACCCTGATTAGCTTTGAAAAGCCTTTCAGCTTCAAGGTCTGGCTGCTTACTGCCTGGGAGAACACAGAAATGCTCAGCCATTTTAACAACTACCATGCCAGACTACACAGAGAAGCCGTAGAAATCCGCAAGCATATGGACAATTTCAACAGAAAAGAGGAAACCATGAAAATTAACAACATCTGGCTACCAGTATTTTAAAAAAAACTCTAAAATCGACAGAACACAACTAAAAAAATGAAGGAATTCCAGACATGAATCATTCAGGGCCAGCTAACACCTCCCAACAAAGGATTCCCCTAGTCAGTAAGCAGCCAGACCTTGAAGCTGCAAAGCTATTCAGTGCTAATCGGGGTGGCCAGTTGCACCATTCACACCTGCCTCAAACAGACAAGTGTTCTTTCTCCCACCCTGAACATTCCATAGATACATAAAAGCCCACTTGACTAGTTTCGAACAGACTTCACAACCTCTGAGGGTGTGTGCCATAGATGCAGGCGAAACATCAGGAAATAATCCTTCTGGAACATGGCCATACAGCCCGGAAAACACACAGCAATGCATTTTCAAAGTTCTCTGGGAAATGTTTCCATTTAAAGAGGCTGCCCTTGTTGGAGATCAGTATTGCTTCAAAGTTGCTCAGTCAGCTCCGTTATGTCAGCCATCTTAATTGACAATCTGTAGAATGAATGCAGTTTGACACCACTTTAACTTTTATGGCTCTGTTAGGGAATCCTGGGATTTACTGTTTAATGAAGCCCCAGCCCTTTTTGGCAAAGAAGCAAAAGAGCCCTTCAAACTACAATTCCCTTACAGTAATTCCATAGCATTGAGCCATGACAGTTAAAGTGGTGTCAATGTGCATTTAACTTGTGTTGTGAGTTGAAATATGAAACAGAACATGTTACCTCTGCTATTTTTTGTGAATGCTTGTAGTTTATCAACACAAAACTGTACAGTAAACGAGCGTTTCTCAGTTGTGTGAGAAACTTTTTAGTGACTTAAAATTGTAAAATATATTGGAAGTTAATCTATTTAAATTGCAGTAAAGCAACTTTTCAGTTTTACAAAGCAGAGTGATGCCAGTTGCACAGAAACCATAATACATGATGGGTGGGAGAATGACATGTAGATGTGTGATGTAGAAAGGATTGTTCTGGGTAGTTGAAATAAGGGGGGGCTGTAACCAGTTCTGAGCTCTTAAGTTTAAAGGTGGAAATATGGAATTGCGTATTAGTAACTTGTGCAGATAGTGCTGATTGATAAATGTGCATTGGTAGAATTTAGACTTTGAAACAGTTCATTTGGAAACTGTCAAATCTAAAACCTCATGCTATAATTAAACAATCTTTTAAATGTTGGAAACTGCAAACATATTTATTTCTTGGCAAACCCCATGCAGATTTAAACACTGTCAGCCAATTAGTGTTAACATTAAGCAACATCTGTCACATCTGGTACCTAAACTGGAGCATTATTGCTTGTGGCACTAGGGAATTGGTGGTATTCAGCATTTTAGTATTGCTCTTTATAGCCCTCTTTCATGTAAGCCCGACTTCACTCAGAACTGAAGAACTCTAAATGAGGAGTGATATAAAGACTACACAAGGTAGTACATAGGAAGGGCCTGATAATTTTATTTTGTATTTACCTGTCTGGCTAATTTAGCTATCTCTCGATAAAAAAGATACTCCTTTTAGAGGGTAGAGTTAGTAGCACTTCAAGATTGTATTGTTCTTTATTTCTTCCACCTCATACGAAATTAGATATAATTACATTTTTTCTACTGTATTACATTCTTTTTATCCTAGTTTTTACTTTTTTAATTTTTTTCCATTCCCTTCTCCCTCCCCACACCCACCCCACCCCCTTCCCTGTTGACAACTTTCTTTTTTTCTTTGTTACATGAGCCTTCTTTCCATTCTATCCATTTTTTTCTTCCAGCTTTCATCATATGGTTTAACAATCTGTAGCCATCTGCTGAATGGAGTCCATATTTCTTTAATTTTCTTCTGTTTATCTGACCATGTTGTTTTGCTTCTTATAATGTCCATAATGTCCAGTTGTATTTGATCCCACATATATTCATACCATTTTTCAAGTGTCCATTTCTTTTTATCCTTCCACCCCCACGCTATTACTAAACATTATCATCATTAATTCTTGGTCTTGGTCCTTAATTCTTCTATCCCCATATATCCCTATTAACAAAATAGGGATATATGGTGAATGTTACGTTAAATTACTTTACATCTTCTGATGTTCATGGTTCTTTCATTGGTAAAGGGATTTGCTGGAGTACTGTCTCTTACTTTGGACTAGAGATATCTATATATATAAAAGAGTGATGGCATCAGGGCAGCGGACAAAACAACAAAACTACAGGCCCCCCAACCTCAAAATTTGACAACACAAGCCATCATCCACGGCTCTAGGTTGATACAACAAAAAGAAAAGAAAAATAAAGTCCTAATTAGAGGGAGAGGAATAATTGTTTTTATCCAATTGCTGCCAGTTAGAGGGCTAAGCTCCGCCCACTTGGTCTCCTAGCAATGCACTCAGCCCAGGAGACAGGCACAAGAGTTTGGAGAGACCCCTAAGGGCCATCCAGCCCAACCCTTTCTACTATGCAGCAGGACACAATCCAAGCATACCCAACACATGGACAACGTATAAATACTATACAATACTACACAGGGACAGAGACCCCCTCTACCCTCACCACTTTCACAGTACACAAACAACCAAATGCATACTAAACATAAAGACAACCATACAACAGACATTCAATACCACCACTATCTCAACAAGTTCTCACCAACACCACCAGACATCGCCACAGCAACGCGTGGCCGGGCATAGCTAGTGTATTATAAAACCAAGTTTTTCCCTTTAACATACATAAAACTGAGTAAGCCCACTGATACTTTAATGTTTTGGTTCTGTTCTTCCATGAAGTTGCTTAGCAGCCTAGGCCCAAAACATCCCAATACTTTGTTGGTAAATACCTTTTAGTTGCCTACTCATTTTATAATTCACCATACTCTTCTCTACTGTACTGTGACCACTACACATGTTTTAATCCTTAGGTAAGACATTTGTATATATGTGATTTCCACAAGAACTTTATTCAGAGTGTTCGAAATAAAAGGAAAAGGAAGACAAGTGATGATGGAGGAGACTCTCCAGAGCATGACATGGATGTCCCAGAGGTATGTAGCTTAAGGAAATTCAAAGAGGAGTTGTTTATGTTTTGATTAACCTTTGTTTTTAGTTCTAAAGGCAACACAGTACATATGCTGCCTAATGTTGTATCTTGTAGAATCATTTCACCATCATTGGCTTTAGGGTGCTTCACTTTTACTTTTAAAGATCACTGTTTTCTAGTATTTTACAAAGGACCCACTTCTTGCTTCATTCCATTAAAATCTTTTCTGCTTGAAGTGGGAAGACCAGTTATACATAGATGAGATTAGGGAGGAGCAGAGCTGCAGATCTGCTACATTCCAAGCTCTGCCAGGTTGTACCATCCAGGACAGAAAGTGCAAGCATAGTTTTATCAAGTTTTTAAGATCAGTGGATATTTAGAACCACAACTGTATGTCTGTCCTGCCAAACAGAATTTGATGTCATTGAAGTGCCAGTCGCAACCCATCTGGAGAATGGAGTAGCTTGATTAAGATTGCTCTCCAACTCGTTCTTCTCATTCTCTGCATAATGAAAGGTAAACAGCATTAAATTGCGTCCTGTAGAAAGTTGATGGAATCCAAATGTGTATTTTCATTTTTGTGGTAGTCCGTGGTGTTCATGATTCAGATTATGAGTTTAAACATGTGATGGCAAGGCCTTAAAAGATAAAGGCAGCCCTTTAAGTTCCTAGTTACCAGTATTCCACGTACCATAGTTTTGCTGACGGGAGTCATACTTTACTGTACCATTGCTTTTATTGAACAGTAGTTATTTCCTGACTTTCCCAAATCACATATTTGCTTTGAATCCTAAGTTCCAACTTTAGTGACTCATAACTGTATAACTAAAGGTGAGAATGTACAGAATGGAGATGTTTGAATATTGTTTTTGTTTTGTTTTCCAGCTAGTGCTTCAAAAACCTAGTGTTGGTGGCATATGTATTCATTAGATGACTTGATTGCAATGGTTCAAAAACAGAATAACGGATTATCACTTTGATTTGGAAAGTGTGGCCCTGAAGATCTTGTTGCACTACTCCCTTGTTTGGCATTCTAAGAACTGACATGCAGTCTCTTCAAATAAAATGCTAAAACATGTCTGTAAAACCATTGTTTGAACTACATGTAATATATGAGTAGAATAAAGATGTAATCTCTTCGGAGAACAATCAAAAACAGTATTTTGCTGAATAACAGAGGAAATTGCTAGGATAATATATCCTCAGAACTGAACCTACATGTTTGTCTCAGTGCAGGGAACCACACAAAAGTGAGGTACCCTCTCTTCAAATAAAGTTCTAGAGTTATACTACTGTGCTTTTTGGTGGATCTTGAAATGGAACAAGGCATGTTTCTTATATGCTGATTCTTAGGGTGCATATGTATTTTGAAGATTACTATCCCTTGTTAATTCCTTTTCCGTATTAATGTCATTTCTTTTGCAGGTTGACTTGTTTCAACTTCAGGTAAATACTCTACGGCGTTACAAAAGGCATTATAAGTTGCAGACAAGGCCTGGTCTCAATAAAGCTCAACTAGCAGAAGTAAGTTGCTTAAGAAATATGTGGAACGTGTTTTCTTACTTCAGAAGGCAAATATATTTAAGGAAATATATGCTTACATTATACTAATGTTTATTTAGCATTGAGTTGGAAGAGGCCTCCTGAGTCCAGGCTCGTGCTCAATAGATTGTATATCCCGACGTGAGGGTAGGGCAGGATATAAATAAAGATTTATTTATCTCCAGCTAAAGTATTTCATCAGATACCTGGCCAGGCTCTTTTTGAAGACATTTAGAAAAGATCCTATCATTTCTTCTAGTCAATGGATTCCATTACACTTATTGTCAAGAAATTCCATCAGATGTTCAGTTGAAATCTCTCTCTTGAAACTTCAAGTCATTAAGCCTGCCCATCTCTCTTTGAGAGCCCTTAAGAAATTACGTGTGTGTGTGTGTGTGTACATTAATGTTGTGAGCAGTATTTGTTTGATCTGTTTCATTTGTGTATTTGTTTTGTACAGTCCATTTGGATGCACAAAACAAAAGATGCAATTTTCGGACGAAACAAAAGGCGACACGAAAGAGAAAGCTGCACAAATACCGTGCTTTGCTTTCATTTTCGGGCCATGTGGCATCCACTCCTGCAAACTTCTTCCTCATGCGTCAGAGGAGGAAGTGGGAGGTAATCCTTGGTCAATCAGAGGCCAAGGAAACAGTGACGTAGACTGGATGGGGTATATTGGGGGGACTGCCCCTAAAGCGGCCATTGCAGTCGTGTCTTTTGCTGCTGCTGGGCTGGCTGGTTTGCTCTCTCTCTCCTCTTGGCTTGGCTTGCTGGTTGCCTTGCCTTGCTGGTGAGAGCACTGGACACTGGGCAAAGATTTGGGCATTAATTTTTGCCTGGCTGTTTGGCATATTTTTTATTTATTTTTTCTTTGAAGGGAAGGGGCTGGGATTTTTGAAGTGGTAGGGGTTGATTTGGCTGGGAGCACATGTGGGGATTTTCTTCTTTATTCTTTGTGGAAAACCCTCTTCTCCCCCCCCCCATTGTTTTTTTTAAAAGAAATACTTTTAAAAAGTAAGAAACTGTTGGGCTTCACTTCTCTGGTTAGAAATCAAACCTGTCTCTTTATAACTGGCCCTTGGAAAAACTAGTATAGAGAAAGGTTGTCCTATTACACACAGTATATAATAGAACTGAAGTAGCAAACGTATAATTAACAAAGGCACATAAGATTTAAACCAAATATTAACTATTTCACAGCATTATAGTAAATATTGCATTCATGTTTATATATTTTCCAAAGCAACAAATGAAAGAGTTCATAAACTGAGGTTAACACTTAATTTTCAGTGTTGTTTCATGCAGATGTAAGTCTTGAAGCTTGGTTGAAGAAGTAGCACAAATGATAATCTTTATGAATGAGGGTTTTACCCTTTAAACCAGGGGTCCCCAAACTACGGCCCGCGGGCCACATGCGGCCCCCTGAAGGCATTTATCCGGCCCGCACCCTCCTCCAAGGAAGGTGCGTGCCGCTACCGCCTTTCCTGCCTTCTCCCTCCCTGCATAAGCCTTGGAGCCTTTCCTTCTTTCTCCCGCTCCCTGCACAAGCCTTTGAGCTCCCTCTCGCTGCCTTGGAGCCTTGCCTTTCCTGCCTTTCCTCCCTCTGCTGCACGAGCCTTGAGCCTTTCCCCACCTCCTCTCTCATCCAGTGCCTTTCCCCGCCTCCTCCCTCGCCCGGTGCCTTTCCCCACCTCCTCCTTCTCCCAGTGCCTTTCCCCGCCTCCTCTCTCACCCAGTGCCTTTGCCTGCCTCCTCCCTCGCCCGGTGCCTTTCCCAGCCTCCTCTCTCGCCCGGTGCCTTTCCCAGCCTCCTCTCTCGCCCGGTGCCTTTCCCCGCCTCCTCTCTCGCCCGGTGCCTTTCCCAGCCTCCTCCCTCGCCCGGTGCCTTTCCCCGCCTCCTCTCTCGCCCGGTGCCTTTCCCAGCCTCCTCCCTCGCCCGGTGCCTTTCCCCGCCTCCTTTCTCGCCCGGGGCCTTTCCCAGCCTCCTCCCTCGCCCGGTGCCTTTCCCAGCCTCCTCTCTCGCCCGGTGCCTTTCCCAGCCTCCTCTCTCGCCCGGTGCCTTTCCCAGCCTCCTCCCTCGCCCGGTGCCTTTCCCCGCCTCCTCTCTCGCCCGGTGCCTTTCCCAGCCTCCTCCCTCGCCCGGTGCCTTTCCCCGCCTCCTTTCTCGCCCGGTGCCTTTCCCAGCCTCCTCCCTCGCCCGGTGCCTTTCCCAGCCTCCTCTCTCACCCAGTGCCTTTCCCTGCCTCTTCCCTCGCCCGGTGCCTTTCCCAGCCTCCTCTCTCGCCCGGTGCCTTTCCCCGCCTCCTCTCTCGCCCGGTGCCTTTCCCCGCCTCCTTCTCCCAGTGCTTGCCTTGCAAAGCTTTGCTGGCTTCTCCCTCCCTGCATAAGCCTTGGAGCCTTTCCTTCTTTTCCCCTCTGCTGCATGAGCCTTGAGCCCTTTCCTCCCTCTGCTTCACCAGCCTTGAGCCTTTCCCCGCCTCCTCCCTCGTGTGATGCCTTTCCCAGCCTCCTTCTTCGCCCGGTGCTTGCCTTGCAAAGCTTTGTTTTGTGTTTATAAAGGTATTTTAGTTATTATTTAATTTTTAATAATTAAGGGGGTGTTTTGCTTGTGCTATTGCTGCACAAAGGCAGAAGCTGGTTGGACTACATTGCCCAAAGGGTCTCTTCCAACCCTCTTCGTTATTTTTATTTGCATTATTTTTATTTGTATTATTATTATTATTATTATTATTATTATTATTATTATTATTAACATTGAGGCTGGGTGGCCATCTATCAGGGGAGCTTTGCTTGTGCTTTTGGTGCACAAAGGCAGAAGGGGGTTGGACTGCATTGCCCAAGGGGTCTCTTCCAACCCTCTTCATTATTTTTATTTGTATTATTATTATTATTAACATTGAGGCTGGGTGGCCATCTGTCAGGGGAGCTTTGCTTGTGTTTTTGGTGCACAAAGGCAGAAGGGGGTTGGACTAAATTGCCCAAGGGATCTCTTCCAACCCTCTTCATTATTTTTATTTTTATTATTATTATTATTATTATTATTATTATTATTATTATTATTATTAATATTGAGGCTGGGTGGCCATCTGTCAGGAGTGCTTTGCTTGTGCTTTTGGTGGACAAAGGCAGGAGGGGGCTAGACTAAATGGCCCAAGTGGTCTCTTCCAACCCTCTTTATTATTTATATGATGATGATGATTTATATTATTAACATTGAGGCTGTATTTGTTCCTGTTTAGGTTTTTTTTTACTTCAAAATAAGATATGTGCAGTGTGCATAGGAATTTGTTCACAGTTTTTTTTAAAAAAAAAACTATAGACTGGCCCCCTAATGGTCTGAGGGACCGTGAACTGGCCCCCTGTTTAAAAAGTTTGGGGACCCCTGCTTTAAACCCTTGGAAAAACTACCCTTTTATTTTCCCCCATCTCTGTGTATTACCTGTGGCTTGGTCCTCCCTCTCCTTTGGGCTGTATAGAGAACAAATACAATAGGACAGTCTTATTATTTGTTATAAATTACATGTATTTTTGAAAGCAAAGACATTTTTGGGCTCCTGTCTCTAGTCAAACCTTCAGTCTCTCTCTAAAACTGGGCTTTAGGAGAGCTATAATTGTTTTCTACCAATGGTCCGAAAATGTTTGGGTTTTTTATGGACACGAGAAAAAAATATCATTCGGATAGGCGCCCCGTTTTCAGAAACGGAGACAAAAACTAAAATGAGCCAAAACGAATCAAACAAAACAAAACGAATTGCGATTCCATACAAATGCACACCACTAGTGTACATAGTTCTTCTTGTAGGTCTTATTAGAGATAATAAGGTATTTTAATTAATATTCCATGAAATACTCAAATTAAGGGAGTTTCCATAAATTCTCACTATGCCCTGAATCCTTCAAGTCAACTGTGGAAAAGCCATAGATTGTATATCCCCACGGGAAGATAGGGCAGGATATAAATAAAGTTTATTATTATTATTATATTAGCTCCATTATTCAGGGGTTCTTAATGTGTGTTTTTCCCTTTCAGACTGTGAGCCGCCATTTCAGGAACATCCCAGTGAATGAGAAAGAGACCCTTGCTTATTTCATTTACATGGTAAAGAGTAACAAGAGTCGATTGGATCATAAATCAGAAAGCAGCAAACTGGAATAAAAATTAAATAAACTCTGGACATAAGCAAGTGTGATGTTAAAGGTGCATTAGAAATATTTTTAAGCTGTTAAAAGACTTTTTTTGTAAATTAAAGTGTACAGTAGAAAGTAATATAGAAAACTTTGGTCCACAGCACTAGAGTATACAATTCCGGAAGGTATGTGATGACTTGTGTGCTTTCAAATACTAATATTTTACTGGGGAATAGAGTTCACAAAAAATCAAGATGTTAAAGACAAAAACTGCATAGAGGAGTGAAGTAAGCCTTTTATGATATAAGTCGCAAATGAAATGAATTCAGAATTCTAACATTGGATCATATTGTGTCCAGAGAATATTTATGGCACAGATCAGGCATAGCACTGGATGTCTGGTACAAAAAATATTAATTTGTAGCTCACTGCTTGTGCACAATCTGGGATTACTTGTCTCACGTTTTCATGGGTGCTAGTCTCTCGGTGGAGCCTTTGTGTCTTTTGGGCAACTGAGAGTTTTCATAGAGGAATAAGCCTTGCTTATCTGCTAAACTCTTCTAGAACCTCTGATTCATACATTAATGAGTTGCATTGATAAATACCTACGTTCTTCGGAATATTTTGTAATGGTGAGCTTCTACAATTTTGACATGCAATTTGTTGTTTTGCTAGAGTTTGGTAAATACCTTTTGATTTGTACTCACCATGATACTAAAAATGGCTTCATATAAGTTCCTGTGTGCCTTGATTCAGAGATTAAATACTAGATTAAATCTGGTGTTGTGTAGAAGCCATTTGGTGGTAGGTTCAATCAGATTTTGATGAAATATGTACCCATTAATCAGACACTTGATAACAACGGTGTATTTAATTTTCTGAGTTACGAGTGCATAATATAGTCTGCTGTGCATAATGCATACAGCACCTCCATGCTTTTCAGTGCAGAAGATTTAGCATTGTGGTCTAATGATGGCCTGCCAGTTTGTGGCCTACCAAGTTTGACCTTTTAGGTGGTGCTGCCCAGTTTTTGTATTCCCAGTTGGACATGGATGGTAGGTTTTTGGTCCTTTTTCAAACTGTTAAAAACAGACTAAACTTACTCAGGCCCATCCTAAAATAAAACTTTATTCAAAACAACAGAATTGTGATACTATTTGTAGATGCTGTTGTATTTTATTCACCGTGAATATTAAAATGAATAGCACCATTGCAGTCCTTAACTTTGCTTTGAAAAACTGCAGTCTAAGTACCACTGAAATAAATAAAATACAAGCTGTCTGGAGTCATATGAGATGCTGAGATGCCTGCTCCAAAGATGATGTCTCAAATGTTATTCTTCAGGATTATATTATGCTTTGGTGGAATACTCTGTGGGAAGATCCCACTTCAGTAAATACTGTGTGTATTTTTAATCTGAGGCTATACATTGAAACCTCTTCACTTGTTTTTATTTCTGACAAACAGTTTGAAAACCTACCATTTCTCTCAGAGATGATTAATTTTGTAACTGTTTTTTTCTGACAAACATGTTAAGAAAACATCGTCTAGTGCATATTATTCCAGTAAATTGGATGATGTGGATATTTTCAGGCAGGATATGTTCAGCCAGTATGTCATAGGCTATATACATTTAATTGATCTTATTTAAATACCTGTATGACATTGTAATGAGAAATAATGCTAGAATACTTCAGATTGCTACTTAGCATTTTAAAATTTGGCACCTGATTACACTTCCTTCATTGAATGAATAGATTGAACTACCCATAAATTTAGTTAATTTATCTTCACAGGTGAACCAGTGTTAACAATTTGTGGCTTATAAGATTAATCTTGTTCAACTTGGTACCCATGGCAAAATTCCTCAAAGATGAGCACCTTATGCCTCATGTCGAAACCAAAAACATAAGCTTTAGAGTTTTAGGGCTTATTTTGGCACAGAACTTCAGAATTTAAGCAGTTTCCAAATGAATGTACAAAAAAAATATATTCACAGTTCGTCTGCAGAAAAATGCAGAGGCAAGTGCTTTCTCTTAAGTTCAAGACTCTTCTTTCCCAAAATGAATGAATTGGAGAAAATTTTTAAAAGCAAATCAATATTCCCAAAATGAAGGGGATCACAAATCTCACCATTAGATCTGAGGGATTGTAGGTCATGTTTTGTGAATCTTGTTGCCTTTTATAAACATCTGTCTATGCCTTATATGCAGCTAAACCAACAAGTCTTGAGCCAATGTCTTGGTAGCCAGGGTGGCCCATTCTCATGGCTTATTATGCTAGAAACAGACCCTGTTAACAGCAATATCTATATTCAGGGAGAAGCCTGTGGTTCTTGAACATCTTGTTTTGAATCACCAAAAACACCATGATGCAGTTGTGTAATATAATGGCAAACTATGCTGCATGCCATTTAAGGAAACTTTCTATTCCTTGTGGTTTTAATAAAACCTTCATCAGCATTTTTGAGCTTCAAAGATATGAATCCTCAAGCAATGACTAAAATTAGAATATAGTAGAACAGAGTCACATTGACAGAGTTCATTAAGACAAGCTGGTGGGTCGCATTTTACCTTTATTTTTGTCACATATAAACTTTACATGGGGTGTAAGCTGTTCAACAGTGTACCTCAGCCTAAGAGTGACTCTTTCCGCACTTAGGGATGACCATATCTATATTGAATGAAACTTCTCAAACCAAAAGTTATGTTTGAAACCTTCAAATCCTTCTAAGAACCCACTTGCGAGAAGAAGGGCCATAAATTGTTTTAATGGGCTTTGCATCAGAGCCGAAGGTCTTACTGTGGCACATCTTCTATAATGAGTTTGACTTTGTCAAAGATGGTGGTCCTCAGTGTGTTAGTTGTTGTACATGTAATAGTAACAGTAATAGCACAAGGATTTTTGTTCATCCCTTGAATTGAATGAATAAGAGAGTGAAGAGAAGGGAAAGGTGCAATGACAATTACAGTAATGAAATGACATGGTTATGAAGACCCATCCGGCACCTCCCCCTGTTCACCTTCCAAATGTGTCTTTGCGATGTAAATATTGCATATCAAACCTCTATATTAAATTTCAGACGTTGCAAGGCATGCCATAAATTAAGATTCAGAAGGGACACGCCTGATGATCTTGCAGAACACTAGAGGCATAACGCTGAATCTAACAAGGTTTGTGTGTTCTTCCACCTGATAGATTTCCCAGTAAAATATTTCCTGATTAGGTGAGCAAAACATAAAACTAAAATAACAAATGGTAAGAACAGTTTTTCAGATTTTCAAAACAGATTTAAAAGAGCCATAAGCAAGATAGAGCCCAGAAATCTAGCTGTTGGTGGCTTGTCTAAGAGAGAACTTTAAAAATAGTATTTTAAATGTTATAATGAGCAAATTAGCCCAATGGGAGAAGGGAAGGAAACCCTTGCACTTTACCTTGTATTGATAAATCATAATGTAAAGTATGTAGAAATCCTTTGTTGTGGTTAGATTGTTTGTCTTTGAAGGCGAACCTGTGTTTGGTTCACTGGTATCACTTCACCCTTAAGATAAGGGACTGACAAATCTTCAGATAAGCATTTCAGCACTCTCAGAATTTAGTAAAAGGCCCTTACAGCAGTAAAACAGAGTATCACCAAAACCGCATACTTTGTTTTGTTTCTATATATCTACTTTTAAAAAATGTAATTAGTAATACTACAGGGTAAGCTCTGTTCTCCTATAAAATTTGCCCATTCTCATTTATTATCAGTTACTTAATTGTAAATGTTTGTGGAGGAGAAGGAGCTTATGCCTTAAACTCAGATTTCCAATGAAAGATATTGAATGAAATAATTTGGAAATAATTTTCAACATTTCTTTTCTCATCCTTCAAGCATAGACTTAGGGAGCTTTCTTCTTATGTTGCCTTCACTCTCCTGTCTTGTCTTGTGGCACACTACAAAAAGATGAACTGATATGTTTTGATACCCATTTTGATTTATAAAAGGCTTCGTGAGGGAAAAAACAATTTCCTTTTGCCTTTATTCAGTCTAGTGAGTTTTTATGTGTTGTACCGATCTTTATGCCAAATGTTTTGGGTAAAACTTGTATCTTTAATTGTGAATTATAACTATGTAAACAAAGCAATCTAGTAATTTATAGTGGAACTATAGAGTTCTTTTCTCTGAGGTGTATAGTATATTCTTCCTTCCACTGTGTGTAACACTTCAAAAACTACTGTTGGATAAAGATGTAATTCCTTGAGATTCATTTCTAATAAATGATCCTTTGAGTAACCAGATATACTCCTTACTTACTTACTTACTTCCTTTCTCATAATGCATTTTGTAATTTACACATAGTCTCCCAAGTTTTTTGTTGGTTTTTTTTTTTTCGTGTCAGGAGCCACTTGAGTCGCTTCTGGAGTGAGAGAATTGGCCGTCTGCAAGGACGTTGCCCAGGGGACGCCCGGATGTTTTGATGTTTTTACCATCCTTGTGGGAAGCTTCTCTCATGTCCCCGCATGGAGCTGGAGCTGATAGAGGGAGCTCATCCGTGCTCTCCCCGGGTTGGATTCGAACCTGGCAACCTTCAGGTCAAAAACCCAACCTTAAAATCACGAGGCTTTAATCCACTACGCCCCCGAGGGCTCCGTCTCCAAGTTGAATAAGCATAATAGTGCAGACAATATTAGCGTGCATTATATGAATTATTTCAATTTGAGAAGCTGTTAATTCACTATGTATTGCCTTTATCTGTAATAAATTCTGGAATCACTTCGTAATTATTTGACCAAAAACTCACCTGTACTCGGCTTCTTCCCAGTATTCCAAGACTACAAAGTGAATTGTGTCAATTATAATGCTTGTCATTTGACTGCCAGGTATCTGGGTTCAAGAGTGAGCAAATACCACAATAATTATATATTCAGTAATCTGATATAGAGGGGGAAAGTGGGAACATTCCTTTATGGCAAAATTGCACAGAGTAGTCAATTATAATCTAGGAGAAATCTCTCATGAAATCACCTCATCTATAATTTCCTGGCATGGCTTGCACTTCCCTCTTCTGAAATGGTAATGAATTACATGGAAGGTTTGTAATTCCTGGCCGAAATCCCTTGCGGTGCCTGACAAGAATGCCAACCCAGTGACATGATGGGCCTATAAAAAAGAGATCTGTGCAGCTCACATAATAACACTTTCAGCCCAGTCAAATTTTCAGGACTGTGAGATTAAAATTAAAGGAAGGAGCAGAGAAATTTATGTTGTCCTGAGCATCTTGAAATGAATGCAGGCTACAATCACAAAATCACATGTTTGATCTAATAGCATTTTGTCATAGAATATATAATACATTCCTGAATAAACCCTTTTTGCAATTTGTTCCTGCTTTGTACTTTTTATTGTATCACCTGAAGCCAAACTACAGCAGAAGGTATGGACCAAAAATTTCTTCATAGCTATCTTTATATAATAGTTCCAGTAACTCAGTTGCCAAAAAGCATAGAAAGCACTCAAATCTGCTCTTTTAAAAATGAACAGTGAAACATATTAGTAATTTAGACACCTTTTAGGTGTGTAGTTTTCCAAACCATCTGTTTTCCTTTGAGTCGTTTGTATTATGTAAACAATGAACCATTTTAACTATAGCTTAAGCAGTTGCCAAGAAAGAAGACGTTGTAGGTGAATGCAATATACAGACTAAATTGTATAAAATCGATGCTTGTGGTTCCTTGAGATTATGGTCTTGATCATTCCAGTCTTACTGATCTCTTCATTGTTAAAAACTGCTGATGTCAAGTCAATCTCCTGATACAGTTTTTGATGACAAAGCTTCATGTACCCATTTCATCCTAGCTATTGTTTTCATTTTAGCTATCATGCCTATATTTTGGGTGATGTGGTTGTCCACTTGGGTGCTTATTCTTCAGTTGTTCTTGAGATTGACACATCAACTGTATAGCTTACAGAGAAAATAGGAAATGCGTAAGGAAAGTGATATTTAATTAAAACATCAGTGTATGGGATTCGGCTTTTGTACCAGACTGTCCCTCAACCTTCTGGAGCGAACATGAAAGGAGGTAGGAAATTTACAAAGATTATCTTCCTCATTCCATCAGCAGAGGGTTTTCTAAGAGTTAGGTCAGACTTTCCTTGTAGGTGGAAAGAATCTTTCTGTCTTCAAGAAGCATATTTTGAATTTGAGCCAAATCCTACCTACATATTCAGGACTTTTACCTATCAAAAATGGAACAGTAACTTTGTCAAGGGAATCTATGTGGAGAGAAATCCCCTTGTTCTTAAGATTTTGTGCTCACAGCAGAAATTTTCAAGGCGCAAAGCTGGAAGATTCTAGAGGTGCAATTCTAAGTTTCTCACCTGCCACAATGGAAAAAATGACAATCTAAAGTTATCCTGTAAAATATCCGATTATTTTACTGAAAAGCATGTTTTGTACACTCTTTATCAATGACATAAATTTAAATTATGTTTCTTTTGAGTGCTGTAGGATGCTGCCTTAAGTCTCACACCGAGGGGCAACAGGATATCAGTTAATAAATAATAGAAATAATATGAGAGGATTATTCAGGAGTGAGTTGTCCTCTGCACTTTAATCTGCTACTCTACAGTTGCCCCAAATGTTGCTTAAATAAGAGCCAATGCAATTGTGTGCTACGAAGTGATGGATAAGGACTGAGGAGACTGGGATTTAAATCCAGCTTCAATTGTAATGCTTTGCGTGTCACCTTGAGTCCTGCACTATCAGCTTAGCCTATTCTATTGAATTTTGAAGCAGCTTTTAAAGCAAAGTAGAGGGTTTCTTGGGTGAAGCATAAGATGGAAATATAATAATGCTTGCCTCCTTCAACGTGTATTGCAAAATTGGTGTTCACCCAGAAATCTAAAAAATAGAAATCCAGCAAAAGAAGTCTTATTAATGTATGTGCCCTATATCTTTCACAAGAAACCACAAGCAAAGGACTAAGAAAACAAAAATGAACTGTTTTTTCTCCCTGTGATGAGAGAAGACTATGAGATTAGTATGAGATACCAATTCCCGGACATGAAATGATTTAAATCGGTGAAGAATGCTGTTTTTCTTCAAAGTATGTTGAAAGGTTAATTTGTCATTCATTTTAGCTTGAGAGCTGTGTGGTGTAAAAGGAAAAAAAATTCCCCAGATTTGAAAACTGATTTTACGACGGCCCATCATTGCTATACTGCAGCATAAATATCCACTGGCAAAGTTATGTTATGCAGCTTTTATACTGAATGAATACCAATGTTGCACACCTTAAGTGGCTCAAGGCATATTTTGAAGGGTAAAAATCCAATGTGCAATTGTCATGCACAAGTCAGAAAGGCAATGCACAGTGTATTCATGTGCTATAATAATAATAGGTAGGTAAAGGTTTTCCCCTGACGTTAAGTCCAGTCGTGACCGACTGGGGGTTTGTGCTCATCTCCATTTCTAAGCCGAAGAGCCGGCATTGTCCATAGACACCTCCAAGGTCATGTGGCTGGCATGACTGCATGGAGCGCCGTTACCTTCCCGCCAGAGCGGTACCTATTTATCTACTCATATTTGCATGTTTTCGAACTGCTAGGTTGGCAGGAGCTGGGGCTAACAGCAGGCGCTCATTCCACTCCCGAGATTTGAACCTGGGACCTTTTGGTCTGCAAGTTCAGCAGCTCAGCGCTTAAACACACTGTGCCACCACCAGGGGCCAATAATAATAATAATAATAATAATAATAATAATAATAATACTTTATTTTTCTATCCTGCCACCATCACCCCGAAGGGACTCGAGCAGCTAACAATATAAATAACTAAAAAACAGTATCAACATAACAATCAGATATAATAAACAATTAAAACATAAAATACAATATAATACCATAGTGACCAGATAAGGAACAGGTCATAAAGAAACAATACCATCAATGGATAAAATTGGGGCGGTCAAGACCATTAATAAAGTGCCTGGACAAGTGTTGAAGCATTGCCTGAAATAGTTTGGGATAGGATAGGTAGGAGGGAAAATAGTGCGAGGAAGCAGTGTGTCAGTGAGAGGGGGTCTATCATGTCATTGTTTATTCGATAGCACACTTGAAAAGCCATGTTTTTAGCTGTTTAATAAAGGCAGACAGGGTTGGGGCAAGTCTAATCTCCCTAGGAAGGGAATTCCAAAGCTTGTACGTTAATGTACAAGTTCATGCATAATAGTTCCATTAAACCAGGGGTTCTCAAACTTTTTCAGCCATGGAGCTCTTTTTGAAGCAAAAGTTTCTCGTGGAGCCCCAAAAAACATTTATATATTATATAATATATATAGTGTGCAGGCATGGGCTGGGCCAGTCATCGATGGATAGAGAGTGTGTGGACTAATTCACACAGTGCAAAAAAAATCAAATACAATATTAAAATTTTAACCAACATAAACTTAACAGTATTTCAGTGGAAGTCCCCTGGGGCCATCTAGTCCAACCCCCTTCTGCCAAGCAGGAAAAATACAATCAAAACACCCCCAACAAATAGCCATTCAGCCTTTGTAGTAATAATAATAATAATAATAATAATAATAATAATAATAATAATAATAACCCAACAATTCAATGAGATGCTGCAGAAAGGAAGTATCAGTGAATGGCTAACAACTGGAAGAACATGCCTGATACAAAAGGATCCAGCAAAAGGAGCAGCACCAGGAAACTACAGGCCAATAACGTGTCTGCCCACTATGTTTAAACTGGCATCATAGCTGACAGAATTCAAGACTATCTTGAAGAAAAAAACATCTTGCCAGATGAACAGAAAGGCAACAAACAGAAAAGCAGGGGCACAAAAGACCAGTTATTGATTGACAAAATGATTCTGGAGAACTGTAAAAGCCGAAAAGCTAATCTTCACATGATGTGGATTGACTACAAAAAGGCCTTTGACTCACTCCCACACAGCTGGATCATCAAGTGCCTGGACGCCATCGGAATTTGTATAAATGTTGGCACCTTTATTGAAAACATGATGGAGCACTGGAAAACTGAACTGTTTGTTGGAAAAGAAAGCTATGGACTTGTCAACATTAGAAGAGGAATTTTCCAGGGAGATTCATTGTCCCCTCTGCTTTTCATTATTGCCATGATCCCTCTGTCAACAATCTTACAAAAAACAAATCTCGGCTATCAAACATCTAAGAAATCTCACAAAATTTCGCATCTGATGTATATGGATGACCTGAAGCTGTATGGGAAAACAGAAACTGTAATCCAGTCTCTGACTAACACTGTCCGAATTTTTAGCACTGATATCAACATGGAGTTTGGTTTGGACAAATGTTCGGCAGTGGCATTGAAGAAGGGAAAAATAATTGAAAGTGAGGGCATAAATATGACTAATGGCCAAACAATAAAGTGTCACCAGCCAGAGGCCTATAAGTATCTGGGCACATTACAGCTGGACAACATCAAGCATGAACATGTGAAAACTGTGGTCAGC
Source organism: Anolis carolinensis (assembly GCF_035594765.1). NCBI lineage: Eukaryota > Metazoa > Chordata > Lepidosauria > Squamata > Anolidae > Anolis > Anolis carolinensis. The sequence goes on along the minus strand of NC_085842.1, from coordinate 94,472,454 downwards.
AAATCATACACACAAAGGGTTAGAAAAATTCTCAAAAGCAAGCTCAATGGAGGCAACACCATCAAGGCCATAAACACCTTGGCCATACCTGTCATAAGATATACTGCTGGCATTCTAAACTGGACACAGGTGGAACTGGACAATTTGGACAGAAAAACAAGAAAACTAATGACCATTCATCATTCACTGCACCCTTGCAGTGATGTTGACCGCCTATATCTGCCTAGAAGATCAGGGGGCAGAGGACTCTTACAAGTAAAACAAGCAGTCAAAGAAGAAGAACATGCCCTGGCAGAATATGTAAAGCAAAGTGAAGAACCTGCTTTAATTGAAGTCAAAAATCAGAAACTCCTCAAAGCACAGCAGACAAAAAACCAGTACAAGAAAACCGCACTACAAACTAGAGCTGACAGCTGGCACAACAAAATATTGCATAGAAAGTTCCTTGACAAAATTGAAGGAAAAGCTGATAAGGAGAAGACCTGGCTATGGCTCACGAATGGGACACTGAAGGCCTGATCCTTGCAGTCCAGGAGCAAGCCGTCAGAACAAATGCAATTAAGGCCAAGATCGAAAAATCAGCTGATGACCCAAAATGCAGACTGTGCAAGGAAACCGACGAAACCATTGATCATCTCCTCGGCTGCTGTAAGAAAATTGCAAAGACAGACTACAAACAGAGACACAACTATGTGGCCCAAATGATTCATTGGAACTTATGCCTCAAGTACCACCTTCCAGCAGCAAAGAACTGGTGGGATCACCATCCTGCAAAAGTATTGGAAAATGAACATGCAAAGATACTGTGGGACTTCCGAATCCAGACTGACAAAGTTCTGGAACACAACGCACCAGACATCACAGTTGTGGAAAAGAAAAAGTTTTGGATCATTGATGTTGCCATCGCAGGTGACAGTCGCATTGACGAAAAACAACAGGAAAAACTCATCCGCTATCAGGACCTCAAGATTGAACTTCAAAGACTCTGGCAGAAACCAGTGCAGGTGGTCCCGGTGGTGATACGCACACTGGGTGCTGTGCCAAAAGATCTCAGCCGGCATTTGGAAACAATAGACATTGACAAAATTACGATCTGCCAACTACAAAAGACCACCCTGCTGGGATCTGCGCGCATCATCCGACAATACATCACACAGTCCTAGACGCTTGGGAAGTGTTCGACTTGTGATTTTGTGAGATGAAATCCAGCATGTCTATCTTGTTTGCTGTGTCATAAAATAATAATAATAATAATAATAATAATAATAATAATAATAATAATAATAATAACCTGAAAAATATGAAAGAGAGGAAACTGAAGAATGACAAAATCAAGCAATACCTGATCCGAAAGTACTGGCTGAACACCAGAAAAATTGAAGAAGCTTTGGAAATTGTGAAAGAACAAATTACAGCAATAGCCAGAAAAATTGAAAGGTACGAAGCCAGAATCATCCAGTACAGACAAAATCAACTGTTTCAATCAGACCAAAGACAGTTCTATCAGAGCCTGAACCAAAAAACAGACACAGTAACCATAAAGCCAGAGAAAACTGCAACAACGAAGTTCTGGAAAGAGCTTTGGGAAAACAATAAGAACTACAACAAAAACGCTGGGTGGATAAAGGAGTTTGAAGGAAAATTCTCACAGAACAAAATGGAACTGATGGAAATAACAACTGAAATGATCAGCAAACGAGTGCAAAAAGTCAAGAACTGGACATCGCCTGGTAGTGATCAACTCCATGGATTTTGGCTCAAACATCTGATTAGTTTACATGGAAAAATGGCCCAACAATTCAATGAGATGCTGCAGAAAGGAAGTATCAGTGAATGGCTAACAACTGGAAGAACATACCTGATACAAAAGGATCCAGCAAAAAGAGCAGCACCAGGAAACTACAGGCCAATAACGTGTCTGCCCACTATGTTTAAACTACTGACTGGCATCATAGCTGACAGAATTCAAGACTATCTTGAAGAAAAAAACGTCTTGCCAGATGAACAGAAAGGCAACAAACGGAAAAGCAGGGGAACAAAAGACCAGTTATTGATTGACAAAATGATTCTGGAGAACTGTAAGAGCCGAAAAGCTAATCTTCACATGACGTGGATTGACTACAAAAAGGCCTTTGACTCACTCCCACACAGCTGGATCATCAAGTGCCTGGACGCCATCGGGATTAGTAAAAACGTTGGCACCTCCATTGAAAACATGATGGAGCACTGGAAAACTGAACTGTTTGTTGGAAATGAAAGTTATGGACTTGTCAACATCAGGAGAGGAATTTTCCAGGGAGACTCATTGTCCCCTCTGCTTTTCATTATTGCCATGATCCCTCTGTCAACAATCTTACAAAAAACAAATCTCGGCTACCAAACATCTAAGAATTCTCACAAAATTTCACATTTGATGTACATGGATGATCTGAAGCTATATGGGAAAACGGAAACTGAAATCCAATCTCTGACCAACACTGTCCGAATTTTTAGCACTGATATCAACATGGAGTTTGGTTTGGACAAATGTTCGACAGTGGCATTGAAGAAGGGAAAAATCATTGAAAGTGAGGGCATCAATATGCCCAATGGCCAAACAATAAGGTGTCACCAGCCAGAGGCCTATAAATATCTGGGCATATTACAGCTGGACAACATCAAGCATGAACATGTGAAAACTGTGGTCAGTAAAGAATACACACAAAGGGTCAGAAAAATTCTCAAAAGCAAGCTCAATGGAGGCAACACCATCAAGGCCATAAACACCTGGGCCATACCTGTCATAAGATATACTGCTGGCATTATAAACTGGACACAGATGGAACTGGACAATTTGGACAGAAAAACAAGAAAACTCATGACCATTCATCATTCACTGCACCCTCGCAGTGATGTTGACCGGCTGTATCTGCCTAGAAGATCAGGGGGCAGAGGACTCTTGCAAGTAAAACAAGCAGTCAAAGAAGAAGAACATGCCCTGGCAGAATATGTAAAACAAAGTGAAGAACCTGCTTTGATTGAAGTCAAAAATCAGAAACTCCTCAAAGCACAGCAGACAAAAAACCAGTACAAGAAAACCGCACTACAAACTAGAGCTGACAGCTGGCACAACAAAACACTGCATGGAAAATTCCTTGACAAGATTGAAGGAAAAGCTGATAAAGAGAAGACCTGGCTCTGGCTCACGAATGGGACCCTGAAGAAGGAGACAGAAGGCCTGATCCTTGCAGCCCAGGAACAAGCCATCAGAACAAATGCAATCAAGGCCAAGATCGAAAAATCAGCTGATGACCCAAAGTGCAGACTGTGCAAGGAAACCGATGAAACCATTGATCATATCCTCAGCTGCTGTAAGAAAATTGCACAGACAGACTACAAACAGAGGCACAACTATGTGGCCCAAATGATTCATTGGAACCTATGCCTCAAGTATCACCTCCCTGCAGTTAAGAACTGGTGGGATCACAAACCTGCAAAGGTTGTGGAAAATGAACACGCAAAGATACTGTGGGACTTCCGAATCCAGACTGACAAAGTTCTGGAACACAACACACCAGACATCACAGTTGTGGAAAAGAACAAGGTTTGGATCATTGATGTTGCCATCCCAGGTGACAGTCGCATTGAAGAAAAACAACAGGAAAAACCTCAAGATTGAACTTCAAAGACTCTGGCAGAAACCAGTGCAGGTGGTCCCAGTGGTGATGGGCACACTGGGTGTCGTGCCAAAAGATCTCAGCCGGCATTTGGAAACAATAGACATTGACAAAATTACGATCTGCCAACTGCAAAAGCCCACCTTACTGGGATCTGCACGCATCATCCGAAAATACATCACACAGTCCTAGACACTTGGGAAGTGTTCGACTTGTGATTTTGTGATATGGAATCCAGCATATCTATCTTGTTTGCTGTGTCATACAACGTCGTTGTGTCAATAATAATAACAATAATAATAACAATAATAATAATAGAAATCCCAGAGGAGGTGGGGCGCCTGCAGAGTTCGTGAGCACCTTTCGTGGAGTCCCAAGGGCCCTTTGGAGCACAGTTTGATAATTGTTGCATTAAACCATAGTTCATTTAAAAGAAGGATTGGGGATAGCTGGGTTAGAAATGTAGCAATGCCTTTAGGATATGCTGGTTTTTATTTTAGCATGAACGTTTTCAGGTTCAATAGAGTGATATTAAATCATCTGGTTATAAAGTGTATTGATGCAGTTGTGGCAGTGGGACAGAATGTATTAGGATACAGAAACAGAAACATGCAAATCATGTCTCTTATCTTAAATTTTCAAAAGGATGGGTGAGGTGTTACAGAACTTTCAGTTCTTTATAGTGTTGATGTATGAAAGCCATAAATCTGCTTACCAATACGTCTGTTTCCCTGGGTTGAAAACTGAGAAGATTTTGTTATGTGTGAAACCCTTTCTAAGAATATTCCTTTATTATATGTGCAAAAGCACTACTGTATAATATACTTTATAACCTGAAGCTTTGATATCATTGCGTACTGCATCTGAAAAAGCAGGTTTACATCCATGAAAGCTGATGGTAAAATAAAAACCAGACACACTTAGGGTGCTGCAACATTCCTTTTTTACCATATTTCCTTCTTCTTTTTTATGCTTTAAGAGACTAATACAGCTACTTCATCAAAAACTACCACAACTTGTGAACCATCTTCCCCAAAACATATCCCCAGAAGATATGGGGAATTCTGTTCCTTATTCAGATGTGAAGGGATTATTTGGCAAGTGTGCAACACGGTCAAAATCAACAACAACTAAAATGCTTCAGCTTTGTTTTTGGGAATGCCGAGTGGGGCTGAAGATGCCCAATATCTAATATCTGGAGGGCTCACCTGAATCCATGAACATTTTTTTCAAATTCTCCTTGTGTGCTCTTTAGCCATAGGAGGGCAGTATCAACTAAGCAACACGATTGTGCAATGCAATGGTTTTCCTCCCCTCCCACTTGCTGTTGGGTTGAGAAACAGTCTCCGCAGATGTTAGAAGGATCACAGCCATTTTCCTGTCACAAATGAGACTCTTCTCTCTCAAAGTGGTTGTACTTGTCAGATACCGGAAGTAGGATTATGCAGTATTAAAGGATATGGATGTAATATTTTTAGAAATACATAAAGATTGACTATGCTTTAATGGCCTGGCTGAGAATGAAATGGAACATTTACAGGGGTTTGGGTCCCCAAAGAAGTCATTTTTCCACTATTTCCATGATTGGTGATAAAAACCAGGCTTCATTTTTTCTCAGCATCCTGATTATAAAGGAACGACTGGAGGATAGTGGAGCGTGTAAATGGGAATTTAATAAGGAGATGGGGGATTCCATGGGCAATTTTTTACCTGTTTTGAGTCTAAGGTGATAACAGCTGAGATTTACATTTTATTTTTATTTGGTGTTCATAACAACCTTTTCCCACTCTGCAATTATAGCACTGTGAGTCCGCTCTAACTGCCAAAATCCTGGTATTTGTAGCTTGGGAAGGCACCAGAGAAGCTATTTGGCAGAGAATTCCAAATGCCCTTCCCTACACTGCAAATCCTAGGATCCCATAAGATGCAACAACATAGTTAAAATGGAATCATGGTGCGATAAATGTTTTGTGTGGAACGGCACAAGGTATGTTCTTCGAGCACATTAATTCAAGAGCTAGGGCTGAGTTCATTTCTATTTAAAAGAAACATTGGTTCTTCCCAGACTATTATAAATCCATTGGTTGTTGTTATTTTTTCTCAAGGATGTGAAGCTTTCTTCAGATATCTTATCTAATATCTGCTGATCCTTGCTTGATCCCCCTCCTTGGGGAGGCCAGAATGGCTCCTTCTTGCCTTCCTTTCCTCAAGAACAGAAGACCCTTCTGTTTTGAAAGAGCTTATAGAAACTTATTGCAAAACCTTTTAAGTGTGCTGTTTATTGACTTTTCTCTTTTTAGTAGTTTTGTTTTGAAGAATTTTATAGTTCAATCACATTTTAACAATATATATGTTTTTACATGCAACCTTGCACACATGTCTATTATCTGTTCAATTTTAACTTCTATAAGATGCTTTGAATTCCAGTTTTGAGGAAGTGGCAGTTGTTATCTATTTGCCATCATGTATTAGTATTAGGTATTACTTATGTTGTTAGACATCATGGCATAGTTGTTCCAGGCGTCAGTGAGTAGTGCTTGCTAAGACAAAACAGGAGTCAAGATCATAAAAAGCAGATTACACCACAAGGCAGCTTTCTCTAATCCTGTTCCCCAAAATGCGCTGGACTACAACTGCCATCATTCCCTGTGAGCATGGCTGTATACAGAGTCAAAGCTAGATAATTATGAACCTTCTTGTTTTCTAAACGGTTATTTTAGAGTAGTTGTATAACTGCTTCTTGGCTTTTGTTGATCCTTCTTTTGCTACTTACTATTATTTATTACATCCCTTCTCACTCAGCATGTACACTTGCTGCCTTCCTCTAGCAACGTCCTTGCACTTATAGTATGTATTCCACAAGTATCAAAAGCATCAGGCATCTGTAGCATTCATTTATCATAATGAAGTCAGCAGGAGTCTATGGCTATGCATTCACCATATACAGAATGCTTCTGACTCATGTGCCTGTACTCTCGGTTTGGATATTGTCAACATATCTGATATACATGGGAGAGGGGGGCAGCACCCTAAATGTGCTGTGCACCAACACACTTCTCTTCCACTTTCTTGAATCTCTCCAAAATTATAGAAAACAAGGGTAACCTAGATATCTTATGTAGACTGAGCATCCATTATTTAGAACTCCTAAGCCCAAAATACTCCAAAATACAAATTTCTCCGCACGTCTGCGATAGTACCGCTTTTGGCTTCTGATGGTTCAATGTACAAAAACTTTATTTCATGTGCAAACGTATTACAAATGTTGTGGATAAAATTACCTTCAAACTATGTGTATGTGTAAATCCAAAACACTTCTAGTCCCACGTATTTCCATTGAAAGGCTAATTATGCATTATTATTTTAATGTCCAATCACAAAAACCAGAAGTGAATCACTAATATTCCTAAAGGCTCAAGAATGATAATATCAAGCATTTTTGGATAAGGCATCATCAATTTGTTTGTGTTAAAGAAAGTGAACATATTTAATAACACATTTGAAGCTTATTATAAAGGATTGCTTATATCCAAACTGCTTCTACCACTGTAAAGGTTTTCAGAATCCATTTGAGATACCAATGGGCATTTATTGTAGGATAGCTCCTTTCATATGGAAGATGTTTATGTTATTAATTATCAGAATTAGATGGTCCTTAGGAGGGAAATGACAGTCATGCGTTTGTACCTGGCCAATATGAGTCCAGCCATGGCTATTTGCTTTGCACAAATAACTGGGGATTGGAAGAAGTGGATGAATACATGATTTTGCTCCTTCTCTTCCATTATCAGCACCGTAGTCCACTGAACCTGACAGGGAAGGCCCTTGTAGACCATTTCCCAGGCCATTATCAAGTGTCAAATCCATCCTGACATTGAGAATGGTAGCATGACTATACTGAGCTTGAAGAACAGTCCTTGGGTCAATCATATAAAAGGATTTGCACTA